>NC_142131.1:13453333-14080000 GCF_024610735.1 Ursus americanus | reverse complement strand
AAGAATCTTCTCCTTAAGGATTAAGGATTAGTGCTTTGAAAATATGATAGCACACAGAAAAATAGCATTAGAAACTGAAAAAAAGAAAAAGAAAAAAAAAAGCATTTTCTAAAACAGCCATTCTCAGCCAGAGTGCAAAAGACACCTTTCAGCTGGAGTGGCTTTTACCATTGCCTGGTGCCAGGTTGCTGTAGCATTGGCAGGCGGCTTCACACAGCTTCTTTCCTTCAGGAATGCCAGCAGGGAGAAGCTTGCAGAGCATGTCTGCACAGGCGACCAGAAAACTCAGGTTCTAAGAGCTAAATAAGGAGATTGATTCTAAGATTCCTTCTTAGTCAATCCTTGATGACTCTAGAGACAGTGGTAGCCCTGTTGGTTTCATTATGTGATTTAAAAGAATGTACTGAAGAACATCCTAATAGGATCACATGACTGACTATACACATTATACTGCAAGATAAAGTCAGTTTTTCTCACGCTTGGTCATCATCAGTCTATTTCATGTAATACTGCTAGTCAGACTTCTTAGGTCCTCCTAGAATTTCAGTGAACAATTCTAGACATCCAAGAAACATTTTTTTAATAAAGGTACTATTTTTTAATAGCAAGCATATGAAAATAAAAGCAGTTTGACCATCACCTCTTGGTGGCAAAGTTACAACATTTTTAGACAGTAAATAAACAGAAGGTTGTTTTAAGGAGCAGTAAACCTAGGCAAGGAGACAGTCTGGAGATAAATGCAAGAGCAGGAGGGATGGTAGAAAGGGAGGAGAACATCCTCCTGGGTGGGATATCCTCCAACACTGTGACTCCAAGCATAGTCTTTTGTATTTATGAGAAACACCAGGGGAAGGTGTTAAAAAGGCAAGTTCAAAGCCCAGAACAAAGAGGTTCTGATTCTGTAGGCTTGTGTGGTACCTAGAAAATCTGTATTTCTAACAAATTTCCCTGGGATTCCAGCACAGATGGTCACTGGACTACACTTTCAGGCACCTCTGCCACTGATATGAAGATCTGGCAAAGGAAGGCTCTGTTTACTGAATAAAATCTATTGAAACATATGGGAAGGGAAGGAAAAATAAAATAAGATTAAAACAGAGAGGGAGGCAAACCATAAGGACTCTTAACTATCGGAAACAAACTGAGGGTTGCTGGAGGGGAGGTGGTTGGGGGGATGGGGTAACTGGGTGATGGGCATTAAGGAGGGCACGTGATGTGATGAGCACTGGGTGTTATATGCAACTGATGAATTACTAAATTCTGCCTCTGAAACTAATAATACACTATATATTAATTAATTGAATTTAAAATAATCTATTGAAGAAGTGGGTCATGAAAGGCTTCCTGTTTGGGTCTAGCGGAAGGAAGTTCCCTGCTGGAGACATGACTAATTGTAGAACCCAAGCCCTCCTCTTCCTAACTTTATCCGTGTTCTAGTCACACTGAGCTCCTTGCTTTTTCCCAAAACTCACTGTACACTTCACCACTTCAGTCTTTACTATGCTCTTTTTCTCTGTACAGGTTTCAGAATCTGAAAGGCTGTGTTTGGATTCTAGCTTCAGGCGTGTGCTAGTTTGGTAACCTCAGGCAAGTGATTCACAATCTGGCACTCAGTGTCCTCAGGTATATAAGGGGTAATGTAGTACCTGTCTTCTGGGGTTATTGTGACAATTACAAGAGAAATGCCCTGTGTAAAATATACGGCACAGGGAAAGAATTTAGCAGACATTCAGTACATTATCACAACTACTGTTGTTACTCTTTTGGGGCGGGGGGCAGGACTGGAGCACTTCCTTTTCTCTTCCAAAACTTAGTTACTCTTTGTAGCATTCCTTGATGAGCCTTCCTTAATACCATCATGAATTACTCACCAACCTGCACTCTCATAGTACTTAAACATATCTCTTTGTGTCCCTTTTGACATTTGTTTTTAGTTTGTTCCCTGTTTCTCGAGTGAACTGTAAACTCAAAAACAAACAAATAACAAAAACAAACTTGTCTTTTCCCCCTTCTGTGGTTTTAGCGTCTTACACATAATTCTAGTTAAGGCAAGGTGTTTGCTTATGTGTTTGGCACTGTTCTAAGCACTTTTAATGTATTTACTCATTTAACCTCAAAACAACCCCATTAAGTAGGTATTGCCATTATCTCCATTTTCTAGATGGGAAATTGGAACACAGTGAGGTTAAGGAACTTGTCCAAGGGCACACTGCTAAGCAGTAGACCTGTAATTTGAACCGAGGCAATGTGGTTCCAGGATTCAAGCCTTAGCAGACCCTCAGTGAATGCTCCAATAAATTGTATTACATTGTGAATGCATCGACTTAAGGTGAAGTCCTTCCTCTTCAGAAAATGGGGTTCTGAAGATGACAAAGGAGCAAGTTAAATCATTGTTCAGTTTCCTGATACATCTTATTAAATTAAAAAAATAATACCAAAACAAATCACAGGTATAAAATATTTAGTGTGTTCCTTCTGAAAGGAAACTTCAAATCTATTATGAAATTGTGATGACAAGTGTTTAGCTTATTTCAAAGAGCAAGATTTTGTAGAATAGCATAGTAAAGACTTCCTGACATTGACATTCCTTTTTTTAGCTTTATTGAGGTATAATTTACATATAATAAACTTGCTCATCTAAGTGTACAGTTTGAGAATTTTTGTAATTATGTATAGATGCATAACTTCCAGCATAATCAAGATACAGAAAAATTCCATCACCCTAGAAAGTACCCATATGCCCCTTGCAGTTAATCCTCAACTCTGACCCCTGGCTTCAGGCAACCATCGATCTGCTTTTTGTCACTATAGCTTTATCTTTTCCAGAGTGTCATGTAAGTGGAATTATACAATACAGTAGTCTTTTGTGTCTGGATCGTTTGCTTAGAATAAAGCTTTTGAAATTTATCTGTGGTGGTGTTGTTTGAGTTTTATTTTTATTTAACTTTAAAAAACGGAGTATAATTAACATTGGGTTATATTGGTTTCAGGTGTATAACATAATGATTCAAAAATTCTATACATTACCCATTGCTCATCTTGATAATTTACTTTTAAACCCCTTTATCTATTTTACCCATCCTTCAACCCACCTCCTCTCTGGCAACTACTGGTTTGTTCTATGTATTTAAGAGTCTGGTTTTTTGTCTCGTTTTCTTTGTGTGTTCATTTGTTTTGTTTCGTTAATTCCACGTATGAATGAAATCATATGGTATTTGTCTTTCTCTGACTGATATATTTCATTTAGCATTATACCCTCTAGGTCCACCCATCGTTGTTGCAAATGAAAAATGTCTATTTAGGCCCTCTGTCCATTTTTTATAGGATTATTTGGTTTTTTGGTGTTGAGGCATGTAATATATTTTGGATATTAACTTTATATATTTTGGATATTGGCTATATCATTTAAAAATACTTTCTCCCATTCAGTAGGTTGCCTTGTTTTATTGGTGGTTTTCTTTGCTGTGCAAAAGTTTTTATTTTTATGTAGTGTACGTTGTTTTTAATCAGTAGTTTTTCTTATTGACAAGTAGTATTACATATTGTAGAAATACCATGATTTGTTTATCCACTTACTAGTTGATGGGCATTTGTATTATTCTCAGTCTTTTTGTTATTATGAGTAATGCTGCTGTCAAAGTCTTTGTGTGAAAATACGCTTTTATTTCTCTCAGGTGAATCCTTGGAATGCGTTTGTTGGGCATGGTAAATCTGTGTTTAACTTTAAAGATGCTGGCATATTGTACTAGAGTTCTGGTAGCTTCTATTTTTGACGACACTGGATATTGTCAGTCTTTTAACTTTACCTCTTTTAGTGAATGTTTAGTGGTAGCTCATTGTGATTTTAACTCACATTTTCTTGATGACTAACGGTGTTGACTATCTTTCCTGGACCTATTATCCATTTGCATATCTTCTTCAGTCATTGTTTATCCAAATCTTGTTCATTTAAAAAATTGGGTTGTTTGTCTTTTTCTTATTGAGTTGTATGTATGTTTTCTAAAAAAAATACTCTGAATGTACACTTTTTGTCAAAGGTAGTTGCAAATATTTTGTCACGGTCTGTGGCTTGCATTTTCATTTTCCTAATTGTGTCTTTTGAAGAGCAAACAGTTAAAATTTTGATTAATTTAATCTATTTTTTCTTTTTTGTGCTTTTTGTTTCTTGCTTAAGAAATCTTTGCCTAACGATGTCACAAAGATATTCTTCTAGAAGTTCAATAGTTTTTTACATTTAGGTCTACCTTAATTTCAAGTAAATTTTGAGTTTCACATAGACATTTAAATCCTGCTTTTATTGGAGTTCTCTCTTCTTGCTGATGTGCCAGGTAGCTCATCATGTAACCCTGTCAGGTTACACATGGCCATGTAGAAACTAGCATAAGAGAGTGTGTGGGTGTGAGATTCAGGGAAACCTTTAAAGCTGGTAGCTATTCAGTTCTTAAGTTCCACAACAAATAAATTGTTTAAATCAGGCTGTTGAATTTTTGTGGGGTATGTAGAAATAATGGGAGGGAAATATCTCATGGTAGATACAGAGTTCGAGTAATTTTTTTTTAAATCCTTAAGCCTCGGGCAGATGGATATGTTCAAATCAAAGTTAACTAGAATAAGGTATGACTGTAATGCCTATTAATGACTCCAAGTTTTGTTGAATCTTCTAAATGTGAGGCCAAGTGATATTATTTTTCTTGGTTTTTAATTTTCTGCCCATTTCCAGGAAGCATAGAGTTCTTATTTGGAGAGAACAAACACTTCGCTCATTGCTGCAAACCTGTCTGAAACAGGGAAGGACCAATCTTGGGAAACATTTTCAGCCTGATGTCTTTTTTCCTAGCCTGCCTTTTGCCCATAACCACTCCCACATGCCCTGTTCCTAAGATAGTCTGAAGTTTCAAAATGCCAACAAAAAATTCTCTGTATTTAGGTTGTTTTGGATTGTTAATTATTGGTGGCAATGGATGAGTGTTCAGCACCTTGGAACTTTTGCAAAAGAAACTTAATAAGGATACGTTTGCTGTAGTTGGAAAAGTATTTGATGAACAGCTGACCTTTCAAATGTTTACATGAGTTGAATCTCTGAACTGCTAATGTTAGGAAGGTCCAAATTCTAATTCAGAGTTAGACACTGAATCCCTTTGTGGGGAAAGCTTTTAAATATCTTCAGTTTATTCATTTGTTTTTTTTAAAAAAAGGCTGACTTCACCTACTAATTAATTCATTAATGTTTGTGAATGTTTTGAGAGGATGAAAAGCACTTTTTTCAGGGCAGTGCCCTATTGTTCCCTATCATGATTATGGTTTGCCATTCACCTGAAGTAAGTGGGTAAGTCATGTGCCAAGTTTGCATTGTAGAAAGGAAATGATTCTACAGATCCTTAACCATGAGGTGGAAAAAGATGTTTCTTTCACGTGGAGCTTGTGAATAAAGCTTCCACTGTTCTAAGGAAAAAAATGTAAAAGGAAACATAGTTCTCTGGATTAGGTCACTTATAAATACCTTTAAAAATATTTACATAAATCTCCATTGACTAATTCTCTGTAGCACGTTTCATAAACATTTCTTCTCAAGTAATTTCTTTTGAAAATTCATACGTTTGGTGTGTTTCCCCCCCCCCCCAGCTTCCCCCCTCCATTGTGTGTTGCATGCAGTCTGGTGTTTACATAGTGCTCAGTCGACTTAAAAAAATCAATCCATACATCTCAAAAAACAAGGGAGATAGGCTGAGGAAGAAAGTTGGGGTGGAGGAATTGGGAAGGGCCTTCTTTCTATTGTGGCTTTTTTTTTTTTTCTGATGTAGTATTTTAACATGGTTTTTGCTTACATTCAATTGCTTTGTTGCTTGAGTTCCTCTTTTAGATGAGTTTTCCTGCATCCCTCATCAACTGCACCAGTCCACCAAGGCTGTCTCACCCTAAGCAGTTCCAGAACTGTCCTTATGTGGTTCTGACATTGCGCAGGAAGCAGCAAGCCAGGGCATGTCCATATCTTCACTGGAAAAGGCCATTTTGAAATTGTTCTAAAATCAGTAATCATTTTGGTCGCACTTGAAGTATGAAGGGAATTCTCAGGGAATCACATGCCATAGACATCATCTGATTTCCATGAAGGGAAGATAAGTGTTGTGTTGTTGTTATTGGAAACAGTAAAAAGAAGTCAAGTTATCTGATCGCCTCTGTTGAGGTCTGATCATACCTTGAAGGTGTCTGGAATGGAGAACAGAGGTCATTTTTAGTGTTCAAAAACGGAAACAAAAGACAACAGTTTCCAGCATAGTGTTAAAAACCAACCAAACAAACACCTCCCCCCCAACAAAGTTTTCAGCACTTAAAATTCAGAGGTTTCACATAAAAATCTGGAATCCCAGCTGTATTTGAAAAATTGGGAGATTTGGTGTCTGTATCTTGCTTACAGATTTGACAAAATTGATTAGATTGGAGCATCAGCTGGCCCTTGGGACATCTGAAGGCTCATATTACCAGCTTGTTCCCTGGAAATATGATCTCCAGGGTTTACATGCTCAGAATAAAGGTCCAAATATATCCTTTTAAAACATTCCTTTCACTCTCTCTTAATAGTTCCTATCCTTTGAACAGGAAATAGACATGGGAAAGCATGGTAAGAGAATGAATGACTTTTTATCATGCTTTCCCATGTCTATTTCCTGTTCAAAGCACAGGAGCTTAGAGAGTGAAAAGAGTGTTTTAAGAAGATATATTTGAATCTTTATTCAGCTTTTGATAGTCAATACTTCACAAGGTTATCCAAATAACTCAAATTTAAATATACCAATTCAAATATATTTACTTGGGTTTTCGTGAGGGCAATATGTGTAAGTGTTAGGAATTATATAGGCTTAAAAAGAAAATTAAATATTTTTCAAAATGGTTTATCTGATATTTAGGGCCTTTTAAGAAAAGCTTCGTTAGCATGAACACTTGACAGTGAAACAAACTAATCTCCACTGTAGTCTAGTGACTACCACCAGAATTATATTTATATCTAAAGAGAGATAAAATAACAATCAGACAACAATACCTCTTTACTGAAAAGTATGGATGAATTTCTAAGACCACATTTATTCTAAGATATATTTTGTTTATAATTCTGCCTTTTTCCACTAGACATAAATTGCTTCATAGATATTCATCCTTTCTTCCGAATAGCATCCTGATTTTCTTCTGTAGTTTTATCTCTCTCCCATCTATTGCAGTCCCAGGGGTCTGAAGGGTGGTGGTAATAAATCAAGCCACCTTGGATTCCCATTAGAAAAGCCCTTACTCTTACTGCTGGGTATAGGCATGTGACTCAAGCTTGGAAAGCTGGACTCTTGATTATTTGAATCTTGAGCAGAGTGGTACAAAGTTAAAAGCAACAGTTGAAACTCAGGTGTTCCAGGGATGTTGCTCTGATGGTCAGGTGGTTCTTTGTCTTGTTCTTGTCCTGTTCCCAAGTCTGGTTTCTCCAGGCTCCCTCTTGATTTCATGAGTTTTCTCAATATTCTGTTTAATTTTCTTTCTTTTTTTCTTGCATATAATCAGATAGCTCTAACTGATATATCTAAGTCCTGACTCTGTATTGCTGCTTCCCTACTACTGCCTTGATCCATTTTTCACCGGCTCTTGCCTGGAATACCAAAGTAGCCTTCTTGCCAATCAAAACAGATATATTAATATATATCTGCCAAAACATTTATAAGTCAGTTTAAAACCTTCTCCACTCAAAACCTTCGAGTGGCTTCCCAATTCACTCTGAGTTAAGGACAAAATCTTTACCATGTTTACCATGGTAGAGGCTTCCCAATTCACTCTGAGTTAAGGACAAAATCTTTACCATGTTTACCATGGTAGAGGCTTCCCAATTCACTCTGAGTTAAGGACAAAATCTTTACCATGTTTACCATGGAAGGTTCACCATGATCTGGCCCCTAATGCCTTTGCGACGTCATCTCCTACTACTCTTTCCCTCCTTGCTACACTGGCCTCATTGCTGGTCCTGTAATGTCAGGCATAATCCAGCCCCAAGTGGTCTTCACTTGCTCTTCCTTCTACCTTGATTCTTTTTCTCCAGACAGCTGCTTTAGCTCATTCTCTCACCTTGGGATTTTAGTCACATATCAGCTATGTGATGAGACCGTCCCTGACCACCATATTTACAATGTAAAGACCTTCCCATCACTGGCATTTCCTACCCATTTCTCAGCTTTTTTTTAAATTTAATTTTTAAATTTTAATTCCAGTATAGTTAACAGACAGTATTACATTAGTTCCAGGTGTACAATACAATGATTCAATAGTTCTAGACATTATTTAATGCTCATCATGATAAGTGTACTCTTAATCCCCTTAACCTATTTCACCTATCCCCCCCCAACCCCCCACTCATCTCCTATCTGGTAGCCATCAGCTTGTTCTGTATACTTAAGAGTCTGGTTTTTTTGTTCTTGTCTTTTTCGTTTGCTTTGTTTCTTAAATTCCACATATGAGTGAAATCATGTATTTGTCTTTCTCTGACTTATTTCACTTACAATTATACTGTCTAGATTTATCCATGTTGCAAATGACAAGATTTCATTCTTTTTTTAATGGCTGAGTAATATATGACATCTTCTTTATCCATTCATCGATGGATGGGACACCTAGGTTCCTTCATGTCTTGGCTATTATAAATAATGCTGCAATAAACATAGGGATGCATATATATTTTCAAATTAGTGTTTTCATTTTCTTTGGGTAAATATTCATTAGTAGAATTACTGGATCATATGGTAATTCTATTTTTAAGTCTTTGAGGAACCTCCATACTGTTCTCCATAGTGGCTACACTAACAGTGTAGCATTCCCAGTAACAGTGCATAAGGGCTCCTTTTTCTCCACATCCTTGCCAGTACTTGTTATTTCTTGTCTTTTTGATTCTAGCCACTCTGACGGGTGTAAGGTGATATCTCATTGTCTTTTTGATTTGCATTTTCCTCATGATAAGTGATTGAACATCTTTTCCTATGTCTGTTGGCCATCTGTATGTTTTCTATGGAAAAACGTCTAGTCAGGTCTTCTGCCCATTTTTAATAGGATTATTTGGGGGGGTTTTGGTGTTAAGTTGTAGAAGTTCCTTACATATTTTGGATATTAACCCCTTATCAGATCTATCATTTGCAAATTTATTCTGTCATTCACTAGGTTGCCTTGCCATTTTGTTGACAATTTCCTTCACTGTGCAGAAGCTTTTTATATTGGTTTAGACCCAATAGTTTACTTTGGCTTTTGTTTCCCTTGCCTTCAAGAGACATATCTAGGAAAATGTTGCTATAGCTGATGTTGAGAAATAACTGCCTATTCTCTCTTCTAGGATTTTTATGGTTTCAGGTCTCACATTCAGGTCCTTAATCCATTTTGAGTTAATTTTTGTGTATGGTGTAGGAAAATGGTCCAGTTTTATTCTTTTGGACATAGCTATCAAGTTTTCCCAACACCATTTGTTGAAGACTGTCTTTTTCCCATTGCATATCCTTGCTTCCTTTTTCAAAGATTAATTGACCATGTAATCGTGAGTTTATTTCTGAGCTCTCTATACAGTTCTATTGATCTATGTGTCTATTTTTTGCTAGTACCATACTGTTTTGATTGCTATAGCTTTGTAGTATATCTTGAAACCTGGAATCATGATACCTCCAGCTTTGTTCTTCTTTCTCAAGATTGCTGTGGCTGTTTGGGTTTTTTTGTGGTTTCATACAAATTTTAGGATTATTTGTTATAGTTCTGTGAAAAATGCTGTGATATTTTAATAGGGATTGCATTAAATCTGTAGATGATTTTGGATAGTTTGGACATTTTAATAGTATTGGTTCTCTCAATCCATGAGCATACTACACCTTTCCATTTATTTGTGTCATCTTGAATTTCTTTCATCAGTGTTTTATAGTTTTCAGAGTACAGGTCTTTCACCTACCTCTTGGTTAAGTTTATTGCTAGGTATTTTATTATTTTTGGTGTAATTGTAATTGGGACTGTTTTCTTAATTTCTCTTTCTGCTACTTCATTATTAGTGTATATAAATACAATGGATTTCTAAATATTAATTTTGTATCTTGTGGCCTTATTGAATTCATTTATCAGTTCTGGTAGTTTTTTGGTGGAATCTTTAGGATTTTCTATATAGTATTTCATGTCATCTACAAATACTGAAGGTTTTACTTCTTTCTTACCAATTTGGATGCTTTTATTTCTTTTTGTTTTCTGATGGCTGTAGCTAGGACTTCCAGTACAGTGTTGAGTAAAAGTGGTGAGAGTGAATATCCTTGTCCTGTTACTTACCTTAGGGGAAAAGCTCTCAGTTTTCTATATTGAATATTGTGTTTGCTGTGGGTTTTTCATATAAGGCCTTTATTATGTTGAGGTATGTTTCCTGTAACTTTACTTTGTTGAGGGTTTTTGTCATGAGTAGATGTTGCACTTTGTCAAATGCTTTTTTTGCATCTGTTGAAATGATCATATGGTTTCTGTCATTTCTCCCGTTGATGTGATATATCACATTGATTGGTTTGTGAATATAAAACCACCATTGCATCCCAAGAATACATCCCATGTGATCATGATAAATGATTTTTTTAAATGCATTGTTGGATTCAGTTTGCTGATATTTTGCGGAGGATTTTTGCATCTACGTTCAGAGATATTGGCCTGCAGTTCTCTTTTTTCTGTAGTAGTTTTATTTGGTTTTGGTATCAGGGTAATGTTAGCCTCCTAGAATGAATTTGGAAGCTTTCCATCATCTTTTATCATTTTGGAATAGTTTGAAAAGAATAGGTATTAACTCTTCTTTAAATGTTTGGCGGAATTCACCCGTGAAGCCCTCGGTCCTGGACTTTTGTTCATTGGGAGTTTTCTGATTACCGATTCAATTTTATTGCTGGCAATTGGTCTGTTCAAATTTTCTATTTTTTCCTGTTTCAGTTTTAGTAGGTTATATATTTCTAGGAATTTACCCATTTCTTCTAGGTTGTCCAATTTGCTGGCATATAATATTCATAATATTCTCTTATAATCTTTTGTATTTCTGTGGTGTCAGTTGTTATTTCAACTCTTTCATTTTTGATTTTGTTTATTTGAGTCTTCTCTCTTTCTCTAATTAAAAAAATTTTTTTATGAGTCTGGCTAAAGGTTTATCATTTTTGTTGATTTTTTCAAAGAACCAGCTCCTGGTTTCATTGATTTGTTCTATTGTATTTTTTAGTTTCTATTTTTTTATTTCTGCTCTAATCTTTGTTATTTCCTTCCTTCTCTTGGCTTTAGGATTTGCTTATTTTTCTTTTTCTAGTTCCTTTGGGTGTAAGGTTACAGTGTTTATTTGAGATTTTTCTTGTTTCTTGAGGTGGGCCTGTATTGCTATAAACTTTCCTTTTAGAATAGCTTTTGCTGCACCCCAAAGATTTTGTACTGTGGCATTTTCATTTTCATTTGTCTCCAGGTATTTTTTTTAATTTCCTCTTTGATTTCTTTGTTGACCCATTCATTGTATAGTAGCATGTATTTGTGTTCTTTCCAGATTTTTTTCTTGTGGTTGATTTCTAGTTTCATAATGTGGTCAGCAAAGATGCATAGTATGACTTTAATCTTTCTGAGTTTGTTAAGACTTGTTTGTGGCCCAACATGTGATCTACTCTGGAGAATGTTCCATGTGAACTTTAAAGGAATGTGTATTCTTCTGTTTTAGGATGGAATGTTCTGAGTATATCTGTTCAATCCATCTGGTCCAATGTGTCATTCAAAACCACTGTTTCCTTGTTGATTTTCTGTTTGGACGATCTATCCATTGATGTAAGTGGGGTGTTAAAGTCCCCTACCTACAGTATAATTGTATTTCTATCGATTATTTCCTTTATGTTTGTTATTAGCTGCTTTATGTATTTGGGTGCTCCCATGTTGGGTGCTTAAATATTTGTAATTGTTATATCTTCTTGTTACATTGTTTTCCTTTATGATCATATAGAGTCCTTCTTTGTCTCTTGTTACAGTCTGTTTTAAAGTCTGTTTTGTCTGATGTAAGCATTGTTACTCCAGCTTTCTTTTTACATCCATTTCCATGATAAATGCTTTTCCATCTTTTCACTTTCAATCTGCATGTGTCTTTACGTCTGAAATGAGTCTCTTATAGGCAGCATATAGATGAGTCTTGCTTTTTTACTCATCCATCACCTTATGTCTTCTGATTGGCACGTTTAGGCCATTTATATTCAAATTATTAGTAAGTATGTACTTACTGCCATTATATTACTTGTTTTATGGTTTTCTGTAGTTGTTTTTTGTTTCTTCTCTTGCGCTCTTCTCTCCCAGTTTGTTAGCTTTCTTTAGTGATATACTTGGATTCCTTGCTGTTTATTTTTTATATATCTGTTACTGGTTTTTTATTTGTGGTTACCATTAGGTTTATATATTACATCTTATTCATATTGTAGTCCATATTAAGTTGATGGTTGCTTGTTTGAACCCATTCTTTACCCCCCCATGTTTTACATATATGTTGCCTATTTATTTATTTATTTATTTATTTATTTATTTATAAGATTTATTTTAGAGAGAGAGAGTGCACATGCAAGCAGGGGGATGAGCAAAGGGAGACGGAGACAAGCAGATTCCCTACTGATGTGGGGCTCAATTCCAGGACCCTGAGATCATGGCCTAATCTGAAACCAAGAGTCAGATGCTTAACTGATTGAGCTACCCAGGCATCCCTCCTTTTATTTTTTTAATCCCTTGACGATTTTTTTAAAGAGAGGGTGAGAGATTGTGGGGGGCGGGGCAGAGGGAAAGGGAGAGAGAGAATCTTAAATAGGCTCCATGCCCGGTGCAGAGCCTGACGTGGGGCTCAGTCTCACAACCCTGAGATCATGAGCTGAGACAAAATCAAGAGTTGGAAACTTAAGTCACTGAGCTGCCCCCCCCGACTGATTTTTTTATAGAGATACTTAATTTACTGCTTTTGTGCTTCCTACTTTTCACACCCTTTCTCACTGTCTTCCTTTCTACTCAAGGAATCCCTTTTAACATTTCTTGTGGGGCTGATCTAGTGTTCATGAATTCCTTTAACTTTGTCTGGGAAACTCTTGATCTCTCCTTTTATTCTGAATATTAGCCTTGCTAGATAAAGTATTCTTGGCTGCAGGGTTTTTTGTTATCTTTCCTCACTTTGAATATATCATGCTATTTTCTTCTGGCCTCCAGTTTCTGTTGAAAAATCAGCTGATAGATTTATGAGGTTTCCCTTGTATATAACTTTCTCTTGCTGCTTTTAAAATTCTCTCTTTATAACTACTTTTTGCCGCTTTAATTACTATGTGTCTTGGTGTGGACCTCCTTGGGTTGATTTTATTGGAGGCTCTCTGTGTCTCCTAGATCTGGATTTCTGTTTCCTTCCCCAGATTTGAGAAGTTTTGAACTATTATTTCTTCAAATACATTTTCTACCCCCTTTTCTCTCTTCAACTTGTGAGATCCCTATAATGTGGTTGTTATTACAGTTGATGATGTTGCTGAGTTTCCTAAGCCGATTTTCATTTTGTGTTTTTTTTTTTCTTGCTCCTGTTCAGCTTGATTGCCTTCCATGACTCTGTCCTCCAGGTAGCTGATCTGTTCTGCTTCCTCTGGTGTACAATTTATTCCCTTTAGTGTATTTAGTATATTTTTAATTTCAGTTATTGAGTTTTTCATTTCTGATAGGTTCTTTTTTATGTTTTTTATCTTCTTGTTAAGAGCCTCACTGATGTCCTCCACTCCTTCCTCCAGTCCAGTAGGTATCTGTATGACCAATACTTTAAGTTGTCTACCAGGAACATTACTTATTTCTGTTTTGTTTAGGTTTCTTGGCCTATTCTTTAATTTGGGACATATTCCTTTATGTCCTCATTTTGTCTAATTCTCTGGGTCCATATTTATGTCTTAAGAAATGCAGCTATGTCTTCTGTTCTTGAAGGTAGTGGCCTTATGAAGAAGAGGTCCTGTGGTGCCCTGCAGTGCAGTGTTTGCTGTTCACCAGAACCTTGTGCTTCAGGGGTGTCTCCTCTGTGTGTTGCATGTACCCTACTATTGTCACTGAGCTGCTTTTGCCTTCAGTTTGGTTGTCTGGACTGGCTCTCTTTGCCTATTGTGGGTAGGGCTTAGTTCCTGTGTTGTTAGTGGGACAGTCTGGGACTGCCTTGGTCTTGAGTCATACCAGGCATTTGCCAGAGATGTGGCATCATCAAACTGTAGGGCGCTTTCCCTGTGTTGGCCCCTGAGAAGCTTTCATTGGTGGGCAGGGTCTGCAGTCAGACCTGATGTCTTTCTTCATTTCACTGCTAATACCACAGTGGATTTGGTGTGTATGGTTATCTTGCCCTTTTCCTGGGCAGGAGTCACTTTGGAATGGGGCAGATCCCTGTTGGGACTGCTTGCACACTGCCAGGCATGTGACACCATTTTGGATGGGCTCCTGCCATGGGTGAATTGGAGAAGGTAGATATGCAGGAGATTGCAGGAGAATGCAGAAGTAGGATGTTCTGTTAGCAAGGTAGGTAGCAAGTATTGGTGCTGTACTAGTTTTTGCAGGTATATGTGTCTAGGCTGGGGCATGGGGAAGGGAAATGAAGCCCGCCAGCTCTTTTATTCTTGGGGAAGTCTCCCAAAGATCCCTGCCCCTCCAGCAGACACTCTGAGATCAGTAAATGAATATCCCCCCTGTACATCCCAGGCATTTTTCAAACTGCTCCTTCTATGCTGTATCTCCATGGGACTATTTGTTGTGCCGCTTCTTTAAGGGTGGGAACTCAGTTTCCTATCACCCTTTGGCTGTCCCAGAGAGGAGCCTGCTGATTTTTAAAGTTCCAGGTATTAAGCCCATTGATTGTTGGGCCTCTCTGGTTTCAAAGCCAAATGTTATGGGCATTTGTCTTCCCCATGGAGGTTCCTTCCTCTCTTCATGTCCTAGTTTTCCTCACTCCTATGGACAGTACTGCAGGTTTGTTTACCTCCCAACCATGTCTCTGCCCTTCCTTGTGTGGCCTCTTCTCTACATTTAGCTATGGAGAGTCTATTCTGTCAGTCTTTGGGTCATTTTCTGGGTTATTTACGTTGATGTGGGTGTTATCTAGTTGTATCCATGGGATTAGGTGAGCTTAGGGTATTTCTATTCTGCCATCTACTCAGAAGTACCAACTTATTTTCAAAATTTATTTTATAGAACCTTCACACCATCTAAAATAACCATATGATTTTCTAAAAATTGTCTATCTATGCCCCTGGAACATAAGCTTCAAACGGCCATATAACTTTCACTTCTGTATCCTTAATATATAGAATAGTGCATGGCATGTTAGTTCATTGTATAACTGCCACAGGGAGGGGCAGAGGGAGAGGGAGAGTCTTAAGGAGACTCCATGCTGAGCACAGAGCCCAATGCAAGGCTCCATCTCATGACCTGAGCTGAAACCAAGAGTCAGACCCTTAACTGACTGTGCCTCCCAGGCACCCCAGAGCAGTTATGTTTTATTTGGCTTGTGTCCTTAATATCTAGCACAGTGCATGGTACAGGATAGGCAAATAATAAATATTTGTTTTTGTTGTTGTCCCTAGCTGTTATAACTGTTAAATAGGACAGAGTCATCAGGATCTAATCCTTTCGTGGTTTCACTCTTTTGGATAAGTAGTTTGTAATAATCATAGGGACTAACTCCACCCAGTATTTCAGCTCATATTCATTTTAATGAAAACAAAACAAAAAAATGACAACTTGATCAGGACAGAACTTGCTTAAAGAAAGACTCAGATTAGTTTCAGCAAGCTTACATAGTCAGCATTTTGGAGGTGAAGCTCTGAGGTTGAATCAAGCCAAGAAATACAATTGATCATCCTAGTCTGCAAATTTCATTTGTAAGTTCAATTGAAGTGTAAGTGGGATGGGATCATGTTATTAGTTCTCTTAGAGGCACAGATTTCCAGGATAGGAAAATGTGTCTGCGCCTGCCTGGTCAGTCAGCCATGGGCTGTCAATGCAGTGTTCCCAGGGACACTCCTTGGAGGGAACAAAAGCACATAAGAAGGGACTATTACTAAGCAAATGTTTTGATCTTTCCATCCTCTTCTCCACAGTCCCCCATCCCCAATACACACCAGTTAAACCATATGGTTGTGGTATTGCGATGAAAAGATAAATATAATTCTAATCTAAATTTAGTCCATTTTTTCAGTCAGAATATTTCTTATCTTCCTTTTGCAATTAAGCATTCTAATTTTCTTTTCCCTCTCCAAAATTTTGTCTTTTAGATTGGCAGGGATTCAAGTGGTATTAATCATTATTTCTAATTATTTAAGCTATTTCAATGATTGAAAAGAATGTCTGTGATTATAGGTTACTGTTGAATAATGGGGTCCTTTCAAAATCTCATTGGTCAGTTTCAATTTAGTTAGGAAAAAAATCATGAAGACAAAAATATAAGTTTTGAGGAACTACCCTTTTTAGCTATAAACATTAGCTTGCATTATTCTTACCAGAAGTGGAAGAAAGATTTTGCTGCAAACTTGGGAGAATACTGCTTATTAACTTCTTTATAACATGATGAGATTTTTTCCTTCCTGAGTTTCAGCAATTTTTAAATGTCAAGATACTCTCATTTTTCCTTTTAACTAAATTCTGGAATCCAGAATTTTTTCCCTTAGGTTATGAATTCCCACACTCCAAGAGAATTTTGAATTTCTTTTCTTTTTCATAAAAATAATGCATTTGAAATATTTGGGTTAGATAAATCCCAGGTAAGGTCAAGTTCACCTTTTTAAGACCTGCTATTTCAAATCAAAGCCACCTGGAGCTGGAGTGGTTCTTTTGCACCCATGTATTTGAGAAAATCTTACTGCGGATTGAGAGTTGACTCTCATACTTCATGTGCACATATCAACTTAAGAAATAAGCTTATTGTCAGGGTGCCTGGGTGGTACAGTCGTTAAGCGTCTGCCTTCAGCTCAGGGCGTGATCCCGGCGTTCTGGGATCGAGCCCCACATCAGGCTCCTCCGCTAGGAGCCTGCTTCTTCCTCTCCCACTCCCCCTGCTTGTGTTCCCTTTCTCTCTGGCTGTCTCTCTCTCTGTCAAATAAATAAATAGATAAAATCTTAAAAAAAAAAGAAGATTATTGTCTAAAATCTTCATGTAAGATTTCATTGGAGTTTTTTTGCAGGGAGGGGCAGTTGTTTGTTTTTTATTTTAGTTAAGATTACATATTAATGGCAGTGGGATTTTTGTGTGTGTTTTTAATGGATATTCAGATGGCAGCATCAGTTTTCCATTTTTATTTTCTTTTGTGTCTTCTTCAATAAGTGCTGTTCTTGTACATGTGAAACCAAATAAAATAACTATTCAGTTCAGAAAGTGTTATTATTTTCAGTATTTATAAGATAATGTGCATTTGTAATCAGTGGAGCAATTATAAATTCTAGATGGCAGGGGCTCTATTAATTTTTCTATCCCCAGAGCTTAGCACAGTGCCCAGCACATAATAGGTCCTCCACACTTGCTTAATGTGAATCACCTCAGCTAATGGGACGGTTTGTTACTGTGATCTAGTTTTTTGACCTATAAAAGTGGCATCAATTATCTTTCATATATTCAATTATTATTATGCCATTTAGAAGTTCTTAGGATACACATATTAGGCTCATAATAGTAGTTCCTTGAATTTGTATAAGTTTGTGAGAAATACTTATATCTATTATTTTCGTATGTTCCCATGACATCTCTTAAGTCTGGAGGCATGGAAACCTACAGTTTAACAGATTGTTTATCATTCTTTATTCTAACCCCAGGCCAGTTCTCTCTTTTTCACTAACCATATGGTGGGCATAATGAACACATTAACTTCCAATAAAAAAATTTCCTTCCTGGGGTGTCTGGGTGGCTCAATCGGTTAAGCTTCCAACTTTTAATTTTGGCTCAGGTCATGATCTCAGGGTTGTGAGATCAAGCCCCAAATTGGGCTCTGTGTTCGGTGGGGAGTCTGCTTGAGATTCTCTCCCTCTCCCTAGTCCTCTGTCCTTCCCCTGCCAGCGTGTGCTCTCTCTCTCAAATAAATAAATCTTTAAAAAAATTTCCTTACTAAAGATTCGTTGGTTCACAGTGTTAAAATAATGATGCGGAATTCAGAAATCAAGCTTCTGATATCTTTACACTGTTGGCATGAATTTTAGATCTTTATTTTAGGGAGCTACTTTCCAAATTGAAGCTCAGCATGATAGAAAAATCAGCTCTGGGCCATATACTTGAGGATTGTTTACTTGGTGGATTAATAAGACAGTTGTTGGTTTATTCCAATGTTGGCTTCTCGGTAGGGATCCCTGAAGGTTGGTATGTGTCAACAGGTCACAAATTTCTTTCTCCAATTGGTTTTGTCAATAAGACAGGCAGTACTTACTTGGTTGACTCATTAATTTTTCAGAATTTTAGATATGAAAAATTATTAAGTTTTCACACCAAAATTTAATTTTCCTCATCATCGACATTGTCCTTATGTTTGCTTTGACAAAACTTACCCCATTTCCTAAATTTTTTTGTAGAGTTAGAGCTTATTAATGCTGACAGAAATTTTTAAGGTAGTTAGTTGTAGTGTTTGTTTTTCTCTAAATAATCTAATCCCAAATCTTAAAGCGTTTTTTTTATTCTTCTTCCTTTTTAATACCCTTGAATTCTAAATACCTTTAAGTGTACACTAGCTGTATGGTTGACTCAGGTTGAAATGCAATTCACTTTAAGTTTCACTTTTTTTTCATCCAAATGTGCAAACTCCTTAAAGGCAGAGACCTTATTTTTTTCTGTATTCCTCTTTTTATTCCTGTCACATATGAAGTGTCTGGTACCTTCAAAAGAGAAACGTCATACATGGTTATTTGCTTAATGCGAAATCAATAGTAGTCCATATCTGTATTTCTTAATAGCAACAATAAGCACTTTTAACACTGATCTCATTATAAATGTTAGACAAGTTAGTAAGAATGATAACAGAACAAGGTAAATTGTTTTACAGAAATGAGGATTACAGCAGCTATTAATGCATAATATGTACTGAAGATATTGATAAGATTATCTCAATCTCATTTTATTTTATGTCCTATCACCTTGTTTACTCTGTCCCTTGATGTTTGAATAAGACATCAATTGACTTTAATGACTAGTGTTGCAGTTATCTTCTTTTTTCCCTTGATTAATTTTTTAAAAGACTATCCCCATTCTTAGAACAAAATGTCGTGATAGGGACATGTGTATCTTAAACTGCCCATGTTACCAAATCAGGTTTAGATCATTCTAAACCTGTGCAGATCATTCTGAGCCTGTTATTTGACTAGGAGGATTTTGCAGCCTTTAACAGCAAAACAGTTATTGTATATGCATGCTCCAACATTGATGATAGGTTTTTGCTTAACGTTTTACATGGTATCTTAAGTGCCCTTAAATTTAAAAAGTGAATTTTTGGGTTTCTAGCCCAGTGATTAAGAACTCTATAAATGTCTACCTATAAATGTCATATTTCATGAATAGGAAAGAATAATTATAACTTCTTATTGACAGTGACCTCAATGATTTCGCCCAGTGGTTGGGCAGGCATCTAAAGATTAGACCTTTAAAGTTCAAAGCTGACTTAGATGGTGAGATACTGGATCAGTTTTGTGAGTGGAGTTTTTATCTGGTGTGGGGCTTTGTGAGAGAGCTTTGGAGTTAGACTGCCTGCCTTTGAATCCTGCCTCTGCCATTCTCAAACCATGTGGAAGCACTACCAAATGATTTGACCTTTTTGTATGTTTCCTTATTGGCAGAAAGGGAATAATAATAGTACTTCCCTCAGAAGATTGTTATGAGCTTGAAATTAGATACTTAAATTGCTCAGTTAGCACTTAATAAAGATCAGATACTATTATTATTCTCTCTGTGTGATTTATCTCTACTTTTTTTTTTCCATCTACATGACTTTAGCCAAGAATTGCCTGACCCTGAGGACCATTTCAGAGTCTACGCCAGAGGACTTCCAGTCTCTTTCCCTCTCTTTCTCTTGTTCCCTTTCCTCCCTTCCAGACTGATAGTGATGTGGAATGAAGTCTTTCTCTTGTTGCTCCTTTCATTTTTAGAGTTTTGATGATACAACCTAAGAGAAAACAGAGTTTAACAAACATGGGGGGTGGTGATAAAACTTAAATTGTACCGAGTTTTTACAGTTCTGATTTCCTTTTTTTGTTTGTTTTGTTTGTTTGTTTGTTTTTACAGTTATGATTTCCAGTATAATTATTGCCTCCCTTACAGAGATGTTCTCTACTCATTCAAATTATTTTTTATTTATCTATTTTAGAGATAGAGAGAGAGAGGGAGAGAGTGGAAGGAGGGACAGGGGGAGAGGGATAAGCAGATTCCATGCTGAGCACAGAGGCCCATATGGAGCTCCATCTCATGACCTTGAGGTCAAAACCGAGATTTGGATCCTTAACTGACTGAGGCACCCAGGCACCCCTCATTCCAATTATTTAAAGGCAAAAAACATCTGCTTTCTCCTTCTGTGAAAACCCTTTTCCAGATGGACTAGTATAGAAGTCAGTGAGCTTGTTTGATGAGATGACATTTGTCTATTATAGATTTCTCCTTCATGCAGGAATGGTGCCTTTGGGGAATTCTTTGCAAACCCAGCACCAAGTCTATTATATTAATACTTTCTCAAATTCAAAAAGTGTTTTTGGTTGTTAGTATGGGATTTCTGATTTTATTTAAAAAAATGTGTCACTCCAATTTGGTGAGATGTCTATATTGAGAAAGTCTGTGAAATTTATCTTTTGTAAGGATATTGTTGAGAATACTTTTCATTCCATTTGTTGCCCTCTTTTGAAAGACTCGGAAAAAATTCCTGCCTTACTTTAGTGTCAGTTAAATTAATCAGTTATTGATTTGTTTTCCTAAATAATCATTCTGTTTACCTTAGAAATTGTACTATATATAATTGATAAAGCTCATCTTTTCTGACATTTTATCTTTTAAAAATTAACCTCATCTTCTTTTTTCTTTTTTGTGTTTACATTTTGATTTAGTGACTTTGTATTTTAAAGATCTTTATAAGCCACCTTAAAGATTTCTTGAAACAAAGGTAGTGTGTAAAAGCTGATATGTTTGTAGGTATTCAAACTATGGCATTCTAAACATCCTTTATTTCCCCAGAATAATTACAGTTATCATTTGTTCATCTCTATGTTCCACAAACTGTGCCAAACACTTTGTAAATCAACTCTTTTAATCTCCATAGCAGTGCTATGTAGAGGGTTTTTTTTCCTTTTTATAGGTGAGAAAACTATAGAGAAGTTAAGATCATAAAATTAGTAAATTAGGAAGTCAGGTTTTGAACTCATTTGGATACAAAACTTGCACCTACTCCCTATCACATGTAATTGAAGAAGGTGAGTCGGTCCTCCATGTTTTGAAAACTTACTGATTTATGGCAGGGTACTAAATGCGTGGCTCTCCAAATCTTTATTGGCAGTGATATTTGGACAATTCAATGTCCTGGGCCCTTAAAATATGGTGAAATAATTTAGCATTTTTATCAAATGTCAAGTTACAGATAGAGGAAGGCATAGTAGACATTTTTATTTGCAATCATCTCCAAGAAAATTATACCTGACCTGATTTAAAATTTGTGGAGTGTGGTCAGAGGAAATCATTAGCTGCATTACTACAATTATGATTTTTGTGAAATTGTGAAATTCAATAATTGCTTGTGTGAAGACAGGTACTCTAAGGGGTCAACTTTTATTGTTGTTGGTTTTAAGAGTGAATTGCAAATTCATCTAAAAATGAGATAATATACTTGAGTGTTGCCACTTGTTGTACCTGAAAGCTGAATGATTTTTATCTCAGCCATACCTCCTGGTTGTACTGATTGATTTTAAAGGAGAGGAGGGAAGGGCAGCCCGCTTTCTTCTGCCCTTGATTGAGAAGTCCAAATATCTGTGTTTTTTTGTTTTTTGTTTTTTGTTTTTGTTGTTGTTTTGTTTTTTAATTTTCAAGTACCCTTTATGGTCTTCCTACAGAATATTAAGTGACAAGATTCTTTTTATCTTTTTGTTCCCAATTCCTTTTATTTATTTATTTTTTCCTAACAGTTTTGGAAAGCATGCTCCTTCCAGGCATTTAAAAGCTTTTTTGGCATCTGATGCTGCCAGTGTTAACACTGGCAATTGGTACAATTTACAATAGTGTATTAAATATAAATCTCGTTTTACATCATTTGCATAAAGTTGGCTTGTGATAAAACTTTGCTGGTAATGATAGATGTATATTATGAATTAGTGCATGTTCAGTACATGCACTTGAACTGTATGGAGGTAAACAATTGTATGTTTACTTAAGAAATGGTAATGTGTCTCTACAACTTAATTTTTGTCATGTCTTTGTCAGCTTTGAAAAAGGCCATGATGAGTTTCTATGTCCTTGAGTTAGGTAATTTCCTTTCTGGGAAAGATTCACTGAGCAATTAGAATAATTGATTTTAAGCCCTTTTTAGAATTTTAAATTAACTTCTGACATAAACCTTTCTCATCTGGGTGACTTCTCAGCCTTGAGATTTTTTTGTGGCACACTTTATTCCCTTTGTGTGATTAGAACACTGTAGGATATGTGAGCATGTAGCAGTTTATCTTAGATGTTTTGGGGCCCTTAGAAGAGTACAGAGAAGCATAATATTTTCTAGTATTATAGGTCTGTCTTTTTCCTTGAATGGGTGCATTTGTTTTGGTTTCAGCTGCACTGTATTTGATTTTAGTCCAACTGGTGTTTCATTGGCTCTGGCCTCTGCACAGTTCTGTTTTCCTTAGAACACTCACCTTTAGTGAGTTTAACTTTTCTCTTTGGAGTCCTTAGTTCTCCAGAGACTCTCTGGCTTCTGGTTTATTTTTTGTTGTTTTAGGGTCTGTGCCTTTACCAAGTTAGATCTTTCCCCCAATTTAACCTTGCTTTTAAAAATAGAAGGTAATGGGGCGCCTGGGTGGCACAGCGGTTAAGCGTCTGCCTTCAGCTCAGGGCGTGATCCTGGCGTTATGGGATCGAGCCCCACATCAGGCTCCTCCGCTATGAGCCTGCTTCTTCCTCTCCCACTCCCCCTGCTTGTGTTCCCTCTCTCGCTGGCTGTCTCTATCTCTGTCAAATAAATAAATAAAATCTTTAAAAAAAAAAAAATAGAAGGTAAGAGTAATACTGTCCTCTAATCTTTCTTAACTTCAGTTTAGGTTTGTGAGAGAGAAGTAAGCCTTTTTGATAATGATTTGAGTAGCTGTTTTCCCAAATCACCCAAAAGTGATACTTATGTAATACCTTTCTGGATGCATAAAAGAGAAATTAATTCATTTAATCCAAAGGATGCCTTTGATCATTAGGGCTTAATTCATTTGCAGGACTCCAGTGTAGAAGGACACTAAGGCTTGCTTTGAATATACACCAAACAAATGAAGGGGCAGGATGACTGACATTCTTTCAGTGCCTACATCACAGTAGGGAATGCACAAGGACTTTTAAAAATATTCTCTCATTTAATATGAGATGACTTGAAAAGCTGGCCCACTGAAAATGCTTCTATCAGGCCTGTCCTTATCTTAAAAAAAAAAAAAAAAAAAAAAAGAAGGCTTGTGGGAGACCCAGGCTCATTTGAGTGTGTTTGATTCCTCTTGCAGCTGGAATGATAAAACAAAGACCCTAGTAACTTTAATACCCCAGTTATATCAGTGGATAGATCATCTAGACAGAAAATCAATAAAGAGACATCAGCCTAAAATGAACATTAGACCAGGTGGACTTAATAGATGCATATAGAACATTCCATCCAAAAGCAACAGAATACAGATTCTTCTCAAGGGCAAGTGGAACATTCTCCAGGATAGATCATATGTTAGACCATAAAACAAGCCTCATATTTAGAAGACTTAAGTCATATCAAGCATCTTTTCACAATGATATGGAACTAGAAATCAGTTACAAAAAGAAAACTGAAATAATCACAAATATGTGGAGATTAAAAAACATAATACTGAACAACCAATGGGTGAACAAAGAAGTCAAAAATATCTTAAGATACACGAAAATGGAAATACAACTTACCAGAATCTATGGGATGCAGCAAAAGCAGTTCTGTGAGGGAAGTTCATAGCAATACAGGCCTAGCTCAAGAACCAAGAGCAATCTCAAGTAAACAATGTAACTTTATGCTTCATGGAACTAGAAAAAGAAGATGAAACAAAGCCCAAAGTTAGTAGAAGGAAGGAAATAACAAAGATTAGAGTGGAAATACATGAAATAGGAATTAAAAGATAATATCAAAAGATCAATGAAACTAAGAACTGGTTCTTTGAAAAGATAAACAAAATTGACAAACTTTTAGGTAGCTGCACCAAGAAAAAAAGAGAGGGCTCAAATAAATAAAACACTAAATGAGAGAGAAGTTACAACTGATACCACAGAAATACAAAGGATTATAAGATTACTGTGAATAATTATATGCCAACAAATTGGACAACCTAGAAAAAATGGATATATTTCTAGAAATATATGATCAATACATTAATGAAAGAAGTTAAAGAATACACACAAATAAATGGAAAGATAGTCCATGCTTATGGATTGGAAGAATTAATATTGTTAAGATGTCCACACTATTCAAAGCAATCCACAGATTGAGTGCAATTCCTATAAAAATCCTGGTGGCATTTTTCACAGAAATAGAACAAACTTTCTTAAAATTTGTATGGAATTAGAAAAGACTCCAAATAGCCAAAGCAATCTTGAGAAAGAAGAGCAAAGCTGGAGACATCACATTTTCTGGTTTCAAACTATATTACAAAGCTATAGTAATCAAAATAGTCTGTTAATTACTGTAGCTTTGTAATATAGTAGATATATGAAAATGTAATTTGGTGCAGCCACTATTGAAAACAGTGCAATATATTATTTTGGATTTCAGAGATTTAGTGCAGTTTCAACATATAATCAAGTGTCATGTAGTTCACCACCTCACATTTTATTTTCAAAAGACAGAGGCTGAAAATTGGATTCCTTCTTCTCTCCAAAAAAGGAAGTTGATGGCAATGTGGATCTATCTTTAGAGCAATCTGTTGGTGCTTCAGCAGAATCTACCCTGTTGGTAAAGTGTAAAGTAGTTGTTTCTTTTTTTTTTTTAACTAAATGTCATTCCACTGTCTCCACAATAATAAAAAAATCAAAAACTTTGCTTACTCACAAAACTTCACTTATTAGATTCGACTCACGTATATGATCAACTCTTAATTACTATAGGGCAAATACATTGGGAAATGAAAAGCCCCCTCAAATTGGTTAGTATTGTAATAGTATATTCCTCCAAATTTAGTACAATTTCCACAAAATTCTATGTCAGAGAAGTTTGAATGTTGCAGCCCTAGCTTAAAGGCACATTATTAAAGAATCTCTGCAAAACAATATAACTTCATTGAGTTCCAAATAACTTTAAGATATTAATAGGGTTCTTGCTGCCAATGTGGCCACTTGTCTCTTTCTGTTTAATTAATGCTTCCTATTGAGAATCCATGGAATTCAGGATTATGGAGAAATCCTGATCAGAAAAGGTTTAGGAGGAAGGAAAAGTTACTCCTGTGTCTGAGAAATAATAGTTTAGTTTCACTCAGAAAAGTGAAAAATGCACCCAAGTCTCAAGTGCCTATAATTGTGTCTATAATCTCTTAATGGTTTCCAGTTGAAAAATTATTTCCATATTGTATCAAGTTCAAAAGTCCTCAAAACCTTGGCATCTTACTTGATTAATGTTACTCAGCCATAAAAAGGGATGAGATCGTACCATTTGCGACATGGATGGACCTAGAGTGTATTATCTAAGTGAAATCAGTCAGACTGAAAAAGACAAATACCATATGATTTAACTTACATATGGAATCTAAAAAAACAAATGAATAAACAAATAAAAAGCAGAATGACGGCTGCCAGTGGGAAGGTGGGGGGGCTGGGCAAAATGGGTGAAGGGAAGTGGGAGATACAGCTTCCAGTTATGGATGAATCAGTCACAGGAATAAAACATACAGCATAAGTAATATAGTTAATGAAGACTATACTTTCAGGGATCATTTCTATAGTTTGTTACTAGGAATATAGTTAATGATATTGTAGTAGCATTGTATAGTGACAGATAGTAGCTACACTTGTGGTACATGATGTATAAACCTGTAGAATCACTATATTGTACACCTGAAACTAATGTAATATTATGTGGCAACTATATTCAAATAAAATAATTAAAAACCAAAACATAACAAACAAAACAAAACTCAGAACAGAATGGTGGTTGCAGGGGGGGAATGCTGGGGGGGGGGGCGAGTGAAATGGGTGAAGGGGGCATCAAAAGTTACAAATTTCCAGCTACAAAGTTAAATAAGTCATGGGTATGTAATGTACAGCATGGTGTCTGTAGTGAATAATATTGTAGTGCATATTTGAAATTTCCAAGAGAGTAAATCTTGAAATCTTTCTTTCCCATCACAAGAGAAAAACTTTTTTTGCTAACTTTGTAAGGTGACAGATGGTAGGTAGCTAGACTTCTTTTGTGGTGATCATTTCACTGTGTATACAAGTATTGGATTATTATGTTGTACACCTGAAACTAATATATTTTATGTCAATTATACCTCAATTAAGAAATGAAAAACCAAAAGCCAAAACAAAATTCAGAAACCTTGAGACCATTTAGCTGCCTAATGTAGCAATTGTGTCCATTTGTACTGTTCTTTATCCTTAATAACCTAGAGTTTCTAACTTATTATAGGTGTACAATAAATTCTTTTTAGTAAAAGCATAATGTAATCTAATGATTTTTAATCCCCTTTAAGATAGTTTTATATACTTCCACTTAAAATTTGTAGAGATTTTGAACAGGTTATGAGTCTGGTTATGATCTCACTGATCTTCACTGAAGTGAATAAAGATCCAGAGAATACTGAATGGAGTGTATGTGAGTGGATTTGTTTTGTGAATTTATGAGTGAAAGAGGCAACTATCAACAGGAACACATGTTGTTTGCTCTAGGTCTGTTGTGAGAAACTGGGGTGTCCTTGTTCCCAGGCCTCTGGCTGACTCTGCAGCAGATGAGATGAAGCTGAAATTATAACAGGACATGCTCCCTATCAGGAGCTGTCATGAGTCACTCCTTTCACTGGGAAGAAACTGTTCACAGTAATATGAAGACCTTGATGCAAGAGTGGTCATCACTGGCACTGGAATGCATGAAATAAAGAACTTGGTACCTTTCTAGTCCTGTTTGAATATAATTAGGTTTAGAATGAGATCAGAGATGTTTTTCTACATTATATGTTCTAAGAACAATGTGACTTCAGTGACAGGGACTCTGGTGAAAACCTGAATCATTTAGAAAATGTACTATCGCTTTGACAAGCATAAAAATTTATACAATTATAAATACTACACAGCTGTTTCTAAAAAGTATTAAGTATAATAGTATCGTCCTGATTACCTTTGTTTTTCCCCCAGAATATGGTATCGCATGACATCACTTAAAATTAATTGTGCTTTGTTGAAATCAGTATGCCAACCCTCTTACATTACATACAATGCTATTTTATCATGAATAAATATACCAAACAAGGAAACAAGCATATATTTTGAAAATGAAAGAAAGAAGTTGAAGTGTTGACAGGGGTGAATGGAGGTAGGGGGCGAGAACACAGGAGGCAGAAACACAGGATAATGGTGAAATTCTAAGCCCTTGTGGAAAAAAAAATCTTGAGTTCTCATTCTCCTCATGTTATAGAACTGAGGGTTGAAAGATGTATTACCTAGATTTCAGGAATTAGGGAACCTCTAGCTGATGTCTGGGTGCCATTAGTCAGCATGTCAAGTTATGTTCCCAATATTGTACCAACTTCTCTCTCACTCACCATTCAAATTCCACTATACATCCAATCACTTATACCAAAGCCCAGGAATAATTCTTTTTTTTTTTTTTAAGATTTATTTATTTGAGAGTATGTGTGAGCAGGGGGAGGGACAGAAGGAGAGGGAGAATATCCTTAAGCAGACTCCGTGCTGAGCAGGGAGCCCTGTGCGGGGCTCAATCCCATGACCCTGAGATCATGACATGAGCTGAAATCAAGAGTTGGATGCTTAACTGACTGAGCCACCCAGGCACTCCAGCCTAGGAAGTCATTCGTGACTGTGCTTTTCCTCTTACCTTCCATAACCAACCCAAAAGCAATTCAGTAGTTCTATTTCTTTTTTTATAAAGATTTTGTTTATTTATTTGAGAGAGAATGAAAGCGAAGGAGATCACAGAGGGAGAGGAAGAAGCAGACTTGCCCCTGAGTAGAGTCCGATGTGGGGCTCAAAATCCCAGGACCCCGAGATCATGACCTGAGCTGAAGGCAGATGCCTAACCAATTGAGTCACCCAGGCACCCTTGTAGTTCTATTTCTAAAATAAACTTTGAAAATATTTACTTGTTTCCTATATCACTACTATTCCTGATCCTGGAACACCATCATCTCTTTTCTGGACAAGTACAAAAGAATTGTGATCTCCTTCCAACCACCCTTTTCCCACTCTTGCCATGCTCCTCTCCTTCCATAGCAGAGCGGTATATGAAAATAGTAAATAAAATCAATCTCTTCTCTGTTAAAAATCCTCTAGTGAGTTCCATATCTCTGAGGATAGAATCCATACCCCTGCAGTGCTGGGGAGAAGCTGGCCCCTCACCCAGTACCACCTGCTCTCAGTAGTCTCCCACCACACTGCCTGCCTATGCCCAACAGGTGCCAAGATGTTTCC
Organism: Ursus americanus; assembly: GCF_024610735.1. Taxonomy (NCBI): domain Eukaryota; kingdom Metazoa; phylum Chordata; class Mammalia; order Carnivora; family Ursidae; genus Ursus; species Ursus americanus. The sequence goes on along the minus strand of NC_142131.1, from coordinate 14,051,142 downwards.
TGCCTTAGGGTTTTTGTTCTCGCTACTTCTGCACATGTATTTCTCCTTCTCATTCCATCCCCATCTTGTCATCCTTCCATGTCAGTTCAAATATTCCTCCTTGTGGAGGTCTTCCCTTTCTATTCTTTTGAAAATTGTCCCCATTTGCCATATTGCTTTATTTTTTCATAGCACTTGTTATGATCTATAGCTTATTTATGTGCTATCTCTCTTCCTACCAGAGACAGGAACCTGTGACTTTTTTTTTTTTGTATTCCCATTGCCATTTTACAGTAAACACTCCATAAATATTGGTTAATTTAGATGTCCTCCTGTGCCTTTGGGAACCACTGGCTTACCACCTTTCTCTTCCTATGGTTCAGAGAGATCCATGGGCCTATCCCATATTTCGACTTTCATTTAGGTCTTTTCTGCTTCCCATCAAACAAACCTCCTAAAAATTGAGCCATGTAAATAGACCTCTGGTAGGGTAAGGAACAAACCCTCTGGTTGCCATCAGGGTCCAGCCATGACTGAATCCCAGTAGGCACACAGATTGGGCAGAAATGGGCTCTTGATGTATTTGTCCTTAAAGTCAGTGCCAGATATTCATTCTTCATCTCCAAAGTTAAGTGACTTTTTGAAGATATGGTACATAACTTAAAGAGTTCTGAGAAGGAAAACTAAGACTATATTGCCCTTCCTGAAATCAGTTTTAATCAGAGAGAAGTTAGAAGAACTTTGCAGTTTGATTTACATTTCCTTGACTATTAGTGATGTTGAACACCTTTTCATGACTTGTTGGCCATCTGTATTTTTTTTTTTTAGAAAAATATCTGTCCACGTTCTTTGTCCATTTTTTAATTGGGTTGTATGTTTTGTTGCTGTTGAGTTGTGTAAGTTCCTGTTATATTTTGAATATTAGCCTATTACCAGATATGTGGTTTGCAAATACTTTCTCCTATTCCATAGGTAGCCTTTTCATTTTGTTGCTGGTTTCTTTTGCTGTGCAGAAACGTTTTAGTTAAACGTAGTCCCACTTGCTTATTTGTGATTTTGATTCCTTTGCTTATGGTATCAAATCCAAAAAATTATTGGTAAGAACCATGTCAAGGAGTTTACTCTCTATGTTTTCTTCTAGGTGTTTTATGATTTCAGGTCTAATGCTCAAGTCTTGAGTAAATTGTTGTGTATGGTGTAAGATAGAGGTCCAGTTTGATTCTTTTGCATGTGACTATCCAGTTTTCCCAACACCATTATTTTGAAGAGACTATCCATTTTCCATTGTATATTCTTGATCCCTTTGTTCTAAATTAATTGACCTATTTCTGGTCTCTCTATTCTGTTTTATTGATCTATGTGTCTGTTCTTATGTCAATACCACACTGTTTTGATTACTATAGCTTTGTAATATAGTTTGAAATCAGGAAGTGTGATGCCTCCCGCTTTGTTTTCCTTTCATAAGATTACTTTGGCTATTTGGGGTCTTTTGTGGTTCCATAAAGATTTTAGGACTGTTGTTTCCATTTCTGTGAAAAATATCTTTGAAATTTTGACAGGGATTGCATTGATTCTATAGATTGCTTTGGTTAGTAGAGACATTTTAATAATATTAACTCTTCCAATCCATGAGCATGGGATATCTTTCCATTTATTTGCTTCTTCTTTAATTTCTTTCATCAGTGTCTTATAGTTTTAAGTATATAGGTCTTTCTTCTTGTAGTTAAATTTATTCTTATGTATTTTATTTTTCCTGAAGCAGTTGTAAATTGGAATGTTTTCTTATTTCTCCTTCTGTTAGTTCAATGTTGGTGTATAAAAACATGATTAGTTTTTGTATATTGCTTTTGTGTCCTGCAATGTTACTGAATTCATTGATTAGTTCTGAAAGGTTTTTTTGGGGGGCGGTTGTCTTCAGAGTTTTCTATATATAATATCATCTACAAATAGAGACAGAGACAGTTTTACTGCTTTCTTTCCATTTGAATGCATTTTCTTTCTTTTTCTTGCCTAACTGCTCTGCCTAGGACTTCCAGTACTATGTTGAATGAAAATGGCAAGAGTGGGCATCCCTGCTTTGTTCCAGATCTTAGAGGAAAAGCATTTAGCTTTTCATCAGTGGGTATAATATTAGCCATGGGCTTGTTATATGTAATCTTTACTGTGTTGAAGTATGTTCCCTTCATGCCCACTTTGTTAAGAGTGTTTATCATAGGGGCGCCTGGGTGGCACAGCGGTTAAGCGTCTGCCTTCGGCTCAGGGTGTGATCCCGGCGTTGTGGGATTGAGCCCCACATCAGGCTCCTCCGCTATGAGCCTGCTTCTCCCTCTCCCACTCCCCCTGCTTGTGTTCCCTCTCTCGCTGGCTGTCTCTATCTCTGTCGAATAAATAAATAAAATCTTAAAAAAAAAAAGAGTGTTTATCATAAATGGATGTTGAATGTTCTCAAATGCTTTTATTCAGCTATTGAGATGATCATATGATTTTTATCCTTCATTTTGTTAATGAACTGCATCATTTAATTGATTTACAGTTGTTGAACCATCCTTACATCCCTGGAATAAATCCCACTTAATCATGGTGTATGATTTTTTTAATGTACTATTGAGTTTGTTTGCTAATATTTTGTTAAGATTTTTTTTATCTGCCTTTCTATCCTCATCTTGTCCCACTCTCACTCTTTTTTTAATTGAAGTATAATTGACATACAGTTTTACATTAGTTTCAGTGTACAACATAGCAATAAGACAGTTCTATATGTTACAATATATTCGGCATGATAAGTGTAGTTACCATCTTATCAGCACACAAACATTATTAAAATATTATTGACTGTATTCCCTATGTGGTACTTTTTATCCCCATGAATTATTTATTTCATAACTGGAAGTTTGTACCTTTTAATCCCCTTTACCTATTTTGCCCCTCCCATAGCCCCATCCCCTTTACAACTACCAGTTTTTCCCTGTATTTATGATTCTGTTTCTTTATTTTGTTTTTTAGATTCCACATATGAGTGATATCATATGGTATTTGTCTTTGTCTGACTTATTTCACTTCTCATAATACCCTCTAGGTTTATTTTGCCTGAGAATTATTACATCTATATTCATCAGGGATATTGGTCTACAGTGTTCTTTTCTTGTACATTCCTTGTCTGGCTTTGGTATCAGTGTAATGTTGGCCTCATTAATGAGTTTGGAAGTTTTCTATTTTTTTTTTGGAAGAGATTCAGAGTATTTGTATGAGTTCTTTTAAAAATATTTGGTAGAATTCACTAGTGAAGGCATTGGTCCTGATTTTTCTTGTTGGGAGGTTTTTGACTACTGAGTCAATATCCTTACTAGTAATTGGTCTATTCAGATTTTCTATTTCTTCATGTTTCAGTATTGGTAGGTTGTATCATTTTCAGGATATAGCCATTTCTTCTGGGTTGTCCAATTTGTTGGTGTATATTTGTTTACAGTAGTGTCTTATGATTCTTTGTATTCATGTGGTATTAGTTGTAATGTTTTCACTTTGATTTATAATTTTATTTATTTGAGTCCTTTTTTTCTTGCTTAGTCTAGCTAAACATTTGTCTATTTTATCATTTAAAATTTTTTATGTATCCCATAAACTTTGGTATGTTGTATTTCCAATTCATTTGTTTCAAATATTTTTTTGATCTCTTTTGATTTTTTTGTTGACCCATTAGTTATCAGGAGCATGTTGTTAAGCCTCCACATTTGTGAATTTTCCAGTTTTAGCCTTATAACTGATTGATGGTTTCACACTATTGTGGTTGGAAAAGATGCTTGATATGACTTCAACTTTAAATTTATTGAGACTTGTTTTGTGGTCTAACATATGATCTATTCTGGAGAATGTTCCTTGTGCACTTGAGAATAAGGTGTGTTGGAACTGAATGGAATTGACTGGAATATGGAATATTCTTTCCTTCCTTCTTTCTTTCCTTCCTTCCTTCCTTCCTTCCTTCCTTCCTTCCTTCCTTCCTTCCTCTCTCCCCTCCTTTCTCCCTTTCTCTCTCCCTTTCTCTCCCTTTCTTCCTTCCTTCCTTCCTTCCTTCCTTCCTTCCTTCCTTCCTTCCCTCCCTCCTTCCTTCCTTCCTTCCTTCCTTCCTTCCTTCCTTCCTTCCTTCCTTCCGTTCTTTTTTAGAGACAGAGTGTGGGGAGGGCCAGGGGAGAGGGATAGAGAGAATGTCAAGCAGCCTCCATACTCAGCATGAAGCCTGATGCAGTGCTCAATCTCACAACCCTGAGATCATGACCTGAGCCAATAGTAAGAGCTGGTCACTTAACCAACTGAGCCACCCAGGCACCCGTAGAACAATCTGTTTATGTCTGTTAGGTCATCTGGTCTAACATATAATTTAAGTTTAATGTTTCCTTATTGATTTTCTGCCTGGATGATCTATCCAATGTTGAATGTGGGGTATTAAAGTTTCCTGCTGGGTGGCTCAGTCGGTTGAGTGTCTGCCTTCGGCTTGGTCATGATCCCAGAGTCCTGGTATTGAGTCCCATATAGGGCTCCCTGCTCAGTGGGGAGTCTGTTTCTCCCTCTCCCTCTGCCCCTCCCTCCACTCATGCTGTCTCTCTCTTTCTCTCTCTCTCTCTCATTCTCCCTCTCAAATAAATAAAATCTTTTTAACAAAGTTCGTTGCTGTTATTGTATTGTTGTTTCCCTTCAGATCTTTTAATATTTGCTTTATATATTTAGGAACTCCTATTTTGCATGCATAAATATATATATATATTTATATATATATATATGAATGTTATATCCTCTTGATGAATTGACTCCTTTTTTGTTATATAATGACTTCCTTTATCTCTTGTTACATTCTTTGGCTTAGAGTCTATTTTGTCTGGTATCAGTATAGCTACCCCTGAATTCTTCTGATTCCCATTTGCATGGAATGTCTTTTTCTATACCTTCACTTTTAGTCTATGTGTGTTCTTACAATTAAAGTGATTCTCTTGTACATAGCATATAGTCGTTTTTTATCCATTTAGGGACTTGTGTCTTTTGATTGAAGAATTTGGTCCGTTTACATTTGAAGTCATTATCAATAAGTATGGACTTACTATTCCATTTTGTTTGTTGTTTTCTAGCTGTTTTATAATTCTTTGTTCCTTTTTTCATCTCTTGTTCTCTTCTGTGATTCCATGGTTTTCTTTTCTTTTTCTTTTTTTCTATAGTGGTGTGGTTTGATTCCTTTCTCTTTTGTGTATCTACTGTATTTTTTTGCTTTGTGTTTACCATGAGCCTTATATAAAACATCTTATATTTATAGCTCTCTATTTTAAACTAATAATTTAATTTCAAATGTACATAAAAACTCTGTTTTTGCACTGCCCCCACGCGTATTTTATGTTATTGATGTTACAGTTTACATTTCTTACACTGTGTATTCATTAATGAATCATTATAACTATTTTCAATACTGGTATCTTTTAACATTTATACTAAAATTATAAATGATTTACTGCCATTTTAATATTACAATATTCTAATTTTAACTATGTATGTTTACCTTTACTGCTGAGTTTTAGCCTTCCATATTTTCCTGTTACTATTTAATATCCTTCAAATACAGATTTGTTTTTTTATTTGTATTTTCATTTTGATAGTATTCTGAGAAAATTCACTTGAGCATATTTTGGATCCCCTGGAAACCCACTTTATCACAGAGTGCTGTAGTGACCTTTCAGTGCCCTCATTTGCATTTGCGTTTGTGATTAATTCACACCAAATGGAAGCCAAATGATGTTAGTTTCCCTACTGTGGAAGAAGAGGTTTGGCAGTAGTTTAAAGGGAGTTGTATTCCTCAACCTTTGTTTCCAAATATTTGTTGCCTACATTAGTCCTTTGAGATAAACTATCCCAGACCCTGACTTTCTTGGGGTCTCAGTGGCGGTACTGAGGGGTCTTTGGAAAAGTGCATCGGGGAAATAGAGGGAAAATTCTGCCCCCCCCCCCTCATTCCCCATGTCCCTGCCTTGTCTTCAACAAAACAGCTCTTCTTTTCTGTTTTGTACATCAGTCTCCTTTGTAATAAGCTTGGTGACCAATGGGTTCATTATCTCAAAACAAGTTTTTAACTACTGGCCTAGATCACTACAGTTATAGATTAGAATTTAAAATATTATAAAAATGTGTAATAAAAACAATTGGCTAAAATTTGACTATAGCCTTATTTTCTGAAGCAAAATATGAGAAACTGGCTCAAACTCAGAACCATAGTTATAAGCAAGTTTCCACCTAAAGCAAAGCAAAACACATTTCTGTTATAGTACATGGAGTATTGCAGTGGGATAGTTTATTTCTCTCATGTTACAGAGAATGTTGTCAAAGACTCCAGGGTCCCACAGTGATTCAGAGGCAGAGCCAAGACTACAACCCAACCGCCTGATTCCTGTTCCAGCATGCTTTCCATTAATCTGCATCTTCCTTACACCCTTTCATCTCAAAATTATCTTGCTGAAGAAGACTTAAAGTTTCTGGAGGAAAAATACATTTTTTTTCTGGAGAGTTTCAAGACATCTCTGATAAGAAACAAAATGTCTTAGGGTGCCTGGGTATCTCAGTTGGTTAATGGACCAACTCTTGATTTTGGCCCAGGTCATGATCTCAGGGTTGTGAGATCAAGCCCTACATTGGGCTCCGTGCTCAGCGGGGAGTCTGCTTGAAATTCTCTCCCTCTTCCTATCCCCTTGACTGGCCCTCCTGCACACACAGTTTCTCTCTCTCTCTCAAATAAATAAATAAATCTTTTAAAAAAGAAACAAAGTATCTTTTGAATCAGAGTAGACACATTTGCAAATCTCTAAATATTAGTTTTCTTTTGTTTGGTCACAGCTTATTCTTTAATGCTTTCTTCTTTTTGCCGAAGCAAATGCCTTGGGTATAAGTAAGGCTTTTAAAACATTTTATGTTCCTTCATGAGATCCTTTGGTGTTAATACATACCCCTTATGTGACAGGTACAGTTCCAAAGAAATCCCTATATAATTTTGCCATGTCTGGAGACTGACTTGCTTGCTGTCTTCATAATGTTTCCAAAGCTCTAATCTGAAATACACTGATATCTTTATTTGGTACGTACAGTCCTCTGGCCTTGCTTCTTGTAGCATGTTCTCTTTCATCCACTTGTCTAGAAAAGTTATTATGGAGTCCAGTTGGTGTGCTTCAGGCTTTCTCATAAAACTCATATTTTGGAGTTATACTCTGACTGGGACAACTTTTCTTTCCATTTGCAAGATCAGGGATATCTAGGTTGGCTAGAAAAACAGTTTTATTTTTATTTGTTCTTTCACTTCACAAAAACTCTGGAAATTCTTCCTTTTTATAGTCTTTCCAATTTAAGATTAGCTATTTCTGTATCAAAAATTTTCATCATTTACTTTACTTCTAATTGCCTTGTTCTGTCCCTCTTCCCCCCCCCCCCCCCCCGTCCTTAAGAACATTCATTGACATTGCTTTGTGTCAAACAGTATATGCTTTTAACTATGACCACATGTTTACTGGTTAGGTTGAGTAGCTTCAGATACATCTTTCATCTGTGTTGCTGAGTGAAGCTTTGACTATTGAATATAGAAGAAACAGAGCCATTTATAAATGTTCTGCTAGGTTTTTTTCTTTTCTGGCTTTTTCTTTCTAGAGTTGCCTATTTGGGTTTATATCTATTTATTATATCTTCCAACTCTTGCTGACTAGAGTTCCGGTTTCAGACATCACCCATGGTTATTGATGTTACCTGAACTGAAATTATTGTTTTTGGTTCTCCTGTGTATGATTTGATACTCATATACACTGGACTTCATTTCATTTTCAAAAATGCTGTTTCTCTGAATTGTTACAGTCAATTTGCAACCTTTCCCTAACTTCTAGAAAGTTAACAATTGCACCCACATCGAGGCAAATACAGACTTACTGCGCTCATGTCTCTCATGTAGGTCACTGATAAAAATAAATAACTTGGTGAATTTTCTCTTGATGCAGAAAGTAGGTTACTGTGATCCCATGGAGAATATCTTCTCATTTTACCGTGTTACAGTGTTGCTTCTAGACAGTGATCACGTGAGTCCTTTCTGAAAATCTGGCATTCATTTTTTTTTTCTGAACACAGTACAGCTAAGTACAACATATGGCAATCATGTTTAAAGTTCTATTTTACTTTATTTTAGTATATGTATATATGAGGAGTCACAAGAGATTAAATCTAAAGCTACATTTCACTGTCCTGTGCTAACTCATAACAGCCAGGGGTGCTGTCTTCCAAAAATACTTTCATGCTGTATGTATTATTCTGAAATTTTCTTTTACCATTTAAAATTACATCATAGCATCTCTCTGGTTAATAGGTATATGTCATATTCTTTACTAGTTGCATAATATTCTACAGTATGGATATACTATAATTTATTTAATCATTACCCTATTGATGGACATTAAGGTTGTTTCTAATTTTTCACCACTAAAAATATTGTTTTACAATATTACAGTTTTATAATGAGAACTCTTACGAATATATCTTTTCAATCTGGTTCTTTTTTTGCTGTAGGATAGATTCCCCAAAGTATAATTGATGGGTTATATGCATTTCTTATTGCAATGGATATTGCCACATTACTTTGCAAGAGATTTTAGCAATTCACGCTTCCATCAGCAATATGTCCAGTTTCCTGCATCCTTGTAAACACTGGATTTTTTACTTTTTAAAATGTAGGTTAAACTGATGTTTAAAAAAGAGTACCATGTTTTAATTTCTATTCCTTTTGTTCAGTGAAAAGGTCAATGCCTTTTGGGTGGGGGGGTTGTTTAAGTTTTATGGTCATTTGGGTTTCCTCTCCTGAGATTATCCTGCTCATAGCCTTTGCTTATTCTTATTTTGAGTTGTTTTCTTCTTTTCAATTTGTAGTTCTTTATATTTTAGAACTAGAGATCTTATATTTGTATTTTTTTAAATAAATTTTTAATTTTAGAACAGCTTTAGATTTGCAGAACAATTGCAAAGATAGTACAGAAATTTCCCATATTACCCTCATCCTTCCTGCCCCATTTCCCTTGTTATTAACATTTTACATTAGGATGGTAGATTTGTCACAATTAATGAACCCACACTGATACCTTGTTATTAACTAAAGCCCATATTTTATTCAGATATGCTTAGTTATTTTTTCTAATGTCCTTTTTCTATTCCAGGATACCATCCAGGATACCACATTACATTTAGTTGTCATGTCTCTTTAAGCTCCTCTGTGCTGTGAAAGTTTCTCAGACTTTCCTAGTTCTCGATGACCTTGACAGTTTTGAGGAGCACTGTTTAGGTATTTTGTAGAATGCCCCTCATTTAGCTTGTCTCTTTTTCTCATGATTACTTGGAGTTAATGCTATTTGGGAAGAAGATAACAGAGGTAAAGTGCCATTTTTTTCAAGATTTTATTTAAATCCCTGTTAGTTAACAGAGTGTAATATTAGTTTCAGGTGTAGAGTTTAGTGATTCATCACTTACATACAATACCCGGGATTTATCACAGCAAGTGCCTTCCTTAATCCCCATCCCCTATTTCACCCATCCTCCCACCCACCTCCTCTGTGGTAACCATCAGTTTGTTCTCCATAGTTAATCAAGTCCCATGTTCATTGCATCGTTTCACAGGTACATTCCAGCAACATGACTTGTTATTGATGATCACCTTAATCACTTGGCTGCAGTAGTGTTGTGTTTCTCCACTATCAAGTTACTCTCCCCTTGCCACCCCCATTTTTCATATGACTGTAATAGGGAAAGAAGTAACTGTGTGCAGCCCAAACATTCAAGGAGTGGAGAATTATGCTCCACCTCTTCTGAGGGTGCAGTATCTATGTACATTATTTGTAATTCTGCAAGAAGCATTTATCTCTTTCCTTCCATTTATTTATTTACTTATTCATATTCCTGTCATTGTGCTTTTTAAATTTTTTTTTATTTTTAGTACTTATTTACTGGTACTATAAGATGTTCCAGACTCATCTGGTATATTTTCCTGCCCCAGTGCTAGAATCAGCCACTTCTGTAAGGTACCCTGGTTCCTTTTACAAGACAATAATTTTAGAAAATAACATCTGGGCATTAGGTATGCTGTTGCTGAGAGAGCAAGGAAATGTATGTGTATAGAGGTATAGGAATAGTTTTTTCTATATGTAACCATCTGTATCTATATTATACTAAACCTAAGTTCATACTGATGTTTCCAATTCTAGTCCATTACCACATGGTTCATTCTAGTTTCCTCCTCTTGTTTATTTGTAACCTCCCATTCCAACAATGAGAAACCTGGCTCCCACCAACTGCCATACATTTTAAAATTTTTACCATTATATATTGTGGTATCAGAATTATTAACATATACTTGCCCCAGGGGAGAGAACTTTACCAGAATGAGCTTAGTACTTATACCAGTTTTGTTTGTTTTGTTTCGTTTTGCCTTTAGTCTTATAGAATCTACCCATTTCCAGTTATTTAGGTCAGCACCTTCGCCTGTTTCCTTCTGTTGTTCCAGATATTTGTAATTTGGTTAGATTGCTTTGTTACATTCTCTATTCCATCCTAAGATCTCTGACCTCCTAAATAATGCTTTTAAAATTTGTGTACATTGAGGTTCACTCTGCTATAAAAGGCTATGGGTTTTGACAAATTCGTAGTGTCATGTGTCCACCATTACAGTAACATATAGAATAGATTTAATGCCTAAAAATATCCTGGTCCTTACTCAACCCTTATTAACCCTTTCTCCCTCTATAACCACTGATCTTTTTACCATCTCACTAGTGTTTTATTTAACAGAATGTGACAGAATTGGAATATAATTGGATACTGAACACAGCCCTATCAGACTAATTTCTTTCATTTTGCAATATGTCGTTAGGATTGATACATGTAGTTTTATAGTTTTAGTTTTAGTTTTGTAGATAATATCTTTTTAAAATCACTTCGTATTTCATTATATGGATACACAGTAGTTTACTTATCCATGCACTTGGAGAATTTCTTGGTGACTTTGAGTTTTTGGTAATTATGAATACAGCTGTATAAACATTAAGGTGCAGGTTTTTGTGTGAATATAAGTTTCCATTTGGGTAAATACCTAGGAGTACAGTTATTGGATCATATGGTAAAACTAGATTTAGCTTTGTAAGAAGTTGCCAAAATGTCTTCCAAAGTAGCTGTAACCACTACTGAATGAGAATTCGTGTTGTTTTGCATCCTTGTCAGCAAGTGGTATTGTCTGTTTTGGATTTTTCTTTAACGTTACTAGCAGCTTTATTCATAACTGCCCACATGTGGAAGCACCTGAGATGTCCTTCAATAGGTACAGAGATACAAAAGATGGGGTGCGTTCAGGCAATGGAATGCTATTTAGCAATAAAAAGAAATGAGCTGTCAAGCTATGAGGAGACATGGTGAGGAATCTTAAATGCAATATTACTATCTGAAACTATATACAAAAGTTACATACCATATGGTTCCAATTATTTTGTCTGAAGAAGACAAAACGATAGAGAATGAAGAAAGATCAACGGGTTGCCAAGGGTTAGGGGTGAAGAAAGGAAAGAACCCAGGTGTTTGTCATCCCAGGATTCCCCTGCTAGCTTCTGGTAGAACTCTGAGATCCAATGAGACCTGGCTTCCTTTGAAAAAAATGGATGTGGCATCAGTGCCTTTGGTTTGATTCCATCGTTTTTGAGCTGCCCCTCACATTCAGCTCAAGTTTTTTGGATTTTAACCATTCTGATAGAATGGTTAAATGCAGAGGCATCTCATTTTTGTGTTAACTTGCAATTCCCTAATGACAAAGGATGTTGAGTATATTTCCTACATTTATTTGCCATCTTTGGTGAGGTGTCTTTTCAAAATTGTCCATTTTTCAGCTTGTCTGATTGCACTAGTTAGGACTTTTAGTACACTGATGACTAGAAGTGGTGAAAGGGTGCATTCTCATCATATTCTGGATTTAAGGGAGAGAAAATCCATTTTCTTTCCAGTAAGTATGATGTTAGTTGTAGGTATTTTGTAGAGGTTGTTTATCAGTTTGAGGAATTTCCCTTCTATTTCTAGTTTTCTGCTTGTCATGGATTTTGCAAATATCCCCATTCTTTAATTTGTCTTTACATTTTGTTCTCTCTCTTTTCATATACATTTTACACTTGTTTCCCAACATTTTCATATATGAAGTCTCAGATAGACCTTGAGCTTCTTTGTTTCACTTGCTTCTTCCATTCTTCCTTTATTTTTCCCTCTAATGTGTAAGACTTCTACATGGTCAAGCTTATTGATTTAGGATTTTTCTGGGCTCAATTTCCAGGGATTACCACTTCCTAGTTTTTTGAACTTGGAAAAGTTTTTTTACCTCTCTGAGTTTCAATTTCCTTCTCTGAAAAAGTTGGTGTATTATTCCTTCCTCATATTTGCAAGTGCTGAACAAGTGGATGCTACTATCTTTTTCTTTTATGGAAAAAGTTACTGTTACTATATTTTTTCATTCTGGAAAGCATTAGCATCACACTCTCCAGCTGTGTGACATATCTGAGGAACAAAAGTGACCAGAATATAGTTTCATTTATGCAACTGTTTTCCTCTGTGAGCAGAGAAATATCTTGGTCATATTTTTGGTCCAGCCATGTTATATCACTGTTATAAATAAGTAATCTCTTTTTAATGATTAGCTTTGACCTGAATAATAAAAGTGGTGTTAATTTTTGTTGCAGGGAAACTTGATGGAGACAAACTTTCACACACATAAATGAAATGTTGTGTATATAACCTAGAAATTTGAGTGCTTAAATGTTTTATAGCAACTATAAGTCAATGCAAGGAACGTTATTAAGTTACTAGTACATAAAATTCTTAGTATACTATTATTTCATTATGGAATTTAAATGGGATTTGTATGTCCTACACATACAGTTGGTAGGGGTCAGAAGTTGATGACTTCTGTCCTTTGTCACAGTAGTTATTTTGTATTTCTCAGATTTACATCACAAATTAGGAACAACTTGGCTAGAAATAGCTAAAGTTCTGCTGGGAAGAAGATTTAACTGGGAATATGCTGTTGGAATTTCTGAATTGAAGAAGTATGATTGTTGAAAGCATACCAAATGTTTGAAAAGTAGTATTTGCCAACCATATAAAACCAGCATTAGTCATGGGCAAGAAGTTGAGCTGTTGGTGTGATAGAAGCCCATCGTTCCCCTTGCTTTAAATTGCTTATCCTTTTTTGATTTTTCAAGACATGAAATAGTAATCATATTTTCCATTATTTAGCTCACAGAATGTTAGGTCAGAATAGGATAATGTGGGCCTAAGATTCTTCATTTGTTTTCCATTACTTACAGGCTGAAATCCAAATTCCTTAGCAATATCACAGTGGTTGAAAACATAGGTTTTGGAATTAGATAGAGGTTGTGAGCCCAGATTCTGACTTTGCCACATACGGCCATGTTCTTGAGCACGTTGCTTGAACATTCTAAACTTTAGTTTCCTCATCTATGAAATACAGATAATAATAGTCCCTTCCTCATAAAGGATGGAATGAGAGTTAAACTGGGTAATGTATGCACAGTACAAGCACAGGGTTTGGTGCATTTTATGTGTTCAGTACACAGTAGCTGCTGGTAATCATATCACCATGACATATAAGGCCTTTGCTAGATGGTCTTTTCAACTTCATTTACCATCATTAACCCTTTAAACTCACCCCATTTATCCTGAATACACTCCTCTATTACAACATACCTTCCTGACTTTTCTCCACTGTGTCTTTTAAGAAAATTATGTAGAATTAAACTAATATTGGGATAATCAGGGCCGTGTGCAGGGCAGGCTCCAGAGGGAAGTCCTGAGACAAAGGCAGCATGGCCTCCACTGCCAACCTCAGCAGCCCCATCAGCCTAGTCCACCTCACTTACCTCACTTGCCTGGCCACAGCCATCTGAGGGACTTTGAATTTGTCAGGGATTTCCCTCAGCAGACTCTGCATGGAGAAAGGACCACCATTTGGCCTGGTGGCTGTCTTACAAAAAATCCCAATGGCGGGATGAACCTCATGAACTGGGATTGCACCATTCTGGGCAAGAAAGGGACTCTGTGGGAAGGAAGCTGGTTTAAACTACGGATGCTTTTCAGACACCACTAATGATCCTCACCCCCCAAATGCAAATTTGAACCACCACTATTTCACCCAAATGTGTATCCTTTGGGCACAGTGTGCCTGTCCATCCTTGAGGAGGGCAAAGACTGGAGGCCAGCCATCACGATTAAGCAGATCTTGTTAGGAATACAGGAACTTCTAAATGAACCAAGTATCCAGGACCTAGCCCAAGCAGAGGCCCACACAGTTTATTGCCAAAACAGAGTGGACTGCAAGAAGAGGGTTCAAGCACAAGCCAAGAAACTCACACCTTTGTAAGCAGCGACTGTGTGGTGCCATAAGAAGGAAGGGATTGGTTTGGCAAGAACTTGTTTACATCATTTTTGCAAATCTAATGTTGCTCTGTTACGATTACTAGTCACCTGGGGAGGGTTGGGCCAGCTCTCTTTACTATCTCCACCACTGAGATGCAGTCCTCCACTCACTGGGTGGCCCAGTTTTTCATACAGGGTCTCTTCCTTCAGTCTCTTGTATTTTTGATTGTTATGTAAAACTTGCTTTTATTTTAATATTGATGTCATTTCAACTGCTGTAAAATTATAAACTTTCATACTTTAGTGAGCCCCAAGGAGCTTGTTTCCTTTCCTCACAGATTCAGGCTTGCTTCACAATGTTTAGAGAGAGCTACACTCAGCCTCCAGCCAGCCTCCCTCCCATCTCGTTCTCCTCGGAACCTGGGTTGTGTTGCTTATGAGCCTCAGATCCAAATTCCAATGATGTCTCCTTACCACATCGCTTCCTTTGTGTTTATATGGTGTTTTGTCTGTGTTGGCCTTTAGAGTAAATGAACTGTTTATACAAAAAAATAAGCTAATACTGGGATAATCATAAATACATAAGAATTGATCAGATAAGTATATATTCAGTATATTAAAAATAAAGTGTAGGACAATCCCTGTGTATATAAGACATCTTGAACCAGTGGTCATTGAGCCAAACTAAGTATAGACCTGTTTTGTTTGGTCTCTTGATGTTAAAATAAATCAGAGAATTTATAATAAAAATTTGAATTTCTGGCTTCTCTTGAAAACATTGAAGATCTAGCAACTGAACCTCCATTGCTGCACAGAAATGGTTGGGGTTTTTCAATTAGACCCACTCTCCATTCAAATAATATAGATGTATCACAATAGCATCTATGTGGCCACCAGTATAGAGTTCATCTTTTTCTCCAGAAAAGGTGATTTGATTAATGCAAAATAGGAAGAGTACTGCTCTTTACCCATTCCCAGGTAGGTAGAGTATAAACTGATCTACCTGAAGAAGCAACAGCAGCCACCCACCCACCTCCCAAAGTGCCTAACCAAATGTTCTTAAAAATGTTTGATCTTGGCAAAGCTTGTATCACTATAGCTATGTATAGTCTTGCTGATTTTGGTATTGGTGATTTGTTCTGTGCCCTCCTGAGAAGCCCTACAGTTTGTGCAGGTGAATTGGAGTTATTAATGGAGATGGTGGCTTGTATTAGATGAGTCCTATTCTCTTACAGCCCCATGACTCTGGTGCATGTGGTTTTGGCCACATTGTGGCAGGGCCAGGGGGCCATGTGTACTCATGTTAGAAGACTCTATAGAAGAGTATTTGACACGGGCATCAGGCCAGTTTATAAGCTGAGTTTTTTCTGGGGGGAGGATGTACCTTCAAATTTTAACCACTTGAATAATTAAATGTTTGTCCCCTCTGTGACTACAGGTACATCTCATAAATTCCCATGCTTAGGAGAATATTCACAAAGAACAAAGGGAAATGATTTAGCAATAATCTAGTTAATTTGGTCAATGTAAACACCCCAATTGGCTATATCATATTATGTTTTGAAACTTGAATTGTGCACTTTTTATTGTTTACACTGACTAAATTGGGCATAAAATTGCCAGATCAGTTTACTCCATGTTTTACAGATACAGCATAAAAGCCAGATTAAGCAGAGATAGTATTTTTCTCTGAGCAGAGTGTGGGAATTTGAGTTTCTTATCAGACTTTGAAAACTGTGAATGTTAAATTATACTAGGATGGTACTTCCTGTTTTTACTTGTCATTGAATTTATTTTCTTCTTTGGAAGCTCAAAATGAGCTTTTGACCACATATCCTTTAATGCACTGACGTGGGAAGAGATGTGGTAGAGTTGCAGCCAGGAAAAGATTAAAAATTGACTCAAGAAAATTTTGTATCGTTCAGTTCAAGTACAGGAACTAACATGACTTGTCTGAGATTTGGCAACGTCTCATTCCTCTTTCAAAATGAAGCACATCGGAAACACCTTCATGAGGGACGTACTAATTGGCTCTTGCTTCTTGCTAGTTACTGTGTTATTACCTACTGCAATCCAATCAGACATCCAAAAGGAGATCTATTTCTAAGAGTGTGATTCAGTTGGATTAAGTACAGACCCTGAAGTTTGACACGCTGGTGCCACTGACGTACTTGTCAGCGGAGAATGTCAGTCAACATTACAGTGTCTGAGTTTCCATAAAAGACATATTGTGATTTGCCCCACGTCCAAATAAAGATATTATCATGACTTAAAGGTAAATTGCTGTAAATGAAAATAATTCAATTCAATGCATACCATAGGAAATAATTGGATGTATAGATAGGCAATATGTGTTAGAGAAAAACAGAGTGACTTCATTTTCATCCTTGTAGTCCTAGGGCAGGTAGAGTGCCTAGTATCAGCTGCCTGCTCAATGGGTGACTACTGAATGGATGAATCTGTCCATCAACAGTGGTGCTTTGGTAACAACTTACTCTAACAAGATTAAGTTACTTAATCTCTGCAGACCTCAGACTTTTCTATCCATGAAATGATTTCGACTAGCTAGTAAGAAACATTTTCTTGCAGGTCCACAATTTGACTCTATGATTGTATGTATTGTAAAATGTGGCAAATATATATAACCTGAAGTGTTTGGGGCCTTGGTTTGGATACTGTACGAAAACAGAAAGATTTTGAGTTTGACTTATTGAAAGATTATTTTTAAATTTTTACTTATTGGCGAATTTAAACTCATTTGTATTTCTGAAAGTATTAGGAAAATATTAGGTGATCAAACATACCAGGGGCTGTTTATATACATATACTTGATAGGATGGCCTTTGAGGATTAGAGTAAGAAAATGAGCAATGACTTAAATAATATGCTTATATAAAATTAAATAATGAAAATAAAACATAAATCGGTGTTTTAATGACCAGCAAACATCAACCATGACTGTTAGCATATGAACTACTGTCCCAAGTGAAAATTTGGGCCTTCTAGTGGAAATTTTGATGTTTGAGAATTACCATGAAGAATTTTGGTGTATTAAAAGTTCCAGGTAGAGAGAGGCTTCTATAGATACAGAATTGACTTCCTCTTAATTCCAGGTAACCCCTCTTATTATGACATGACTACCAATTCCTTTCTCTTAAAGGTGTGAGGGACTGGCCAGGAAGGAGTGTGAGACCTTCACTTTCTTTCGGTCCTTTTAAGGTGCTGAAAGCTTGTTGCTCCTCTGCCTAGGCCTGACTTGTCTTGAGGAGCTCAAAGCTGCAGGGCCTGTTTAGCTGCTGCTCTTTACGTGTGCTGACCAAGGTTTATATCCCAATTGCTTATGTATCAGAACTCTGAAGTTGAGAAAGCACCTTTGAAAAATTCAGTGATGTCTGCTCCTGGAGGGATTTATATTTGAAATGTTTTCCTATCATGCCTTCCTCTTCAATTTGTTCTCTTTTGTTTCTTCCTTTGCTGTGACTCTCATTCATTTATTCATGCATAAAAACATACAGGATATTTTCTATATGCCAAACACTGTGTTGGATCATAAGGATAGAGAACTAAAGATATGCTGCTTACTGTATAAGAGCTTACTGCCCAGCATCATTTTTTTTTTTTTTGGTGCAATTTCTTTGTAAGATTGGTCCTTTGCTACTTAGAGCCTCTGGGAATGTACTTATACTTTGTTTAGTTTTTGACTCTTAGCTTTAAATAATTCATTCCTAAATTCTGTCAGGTGTCTATAAAAGTCAACCAGTTGAAGCTGTTTTTAGCCATCAGTTGGTAGATATGAACACTTAATATTAGGTTTTTTTCGTTTTGCAAGTGTCTCTTTCAACAAGAAACTCAAAAGTAGGATTTTTGCAGCTTTACCCTTTCTGGTAACCAGGTTCTAATCTTATGTGATTACTACATTTGGGGGTGAATGTGGAAAGGAAATTTTTATTTAAGTTACAAAGTCTGACTTCTCCCCCAACTAAACTTTATTGAAATCCTCTGATGAGGCTATAAACTTACTGCTTCTATTTCCTTTTCTTTCTCCTTCATAGTTACACATATGGGAGACAAAAGCCTCAGATCTCCGTTTGAAACCTCTTGGGTAGTTAGTAGAGAAATTATTGCAAGCTTTCAGAATTGAGGATGAAGAAACTACGTATGGCTATTATTATAACTAAGCCAAAAGAGAAGGAAATATTAGGAGGAGCCAAGGAGTCGGTTTATTTGAGACAAAGAATTTTGGTTAAACAGATCCTATTGAAATTTGACTTTGATCATACTTTTCAAAAACATTGAAAGTGAATATTTTGATTCCTTATTGCTGCATAACTTTTCTCTTCCCCCAAACTTGGTGGATTAAAACAACAATGATTTTGTTATATCTCCTCATTCTCTGGGCTGATTGAGTTCAGCTGAGTCCTTCTGCTTCACGTGAAGTCACTTGGGGATGCAGCCATCTTGGAACTTACCTGGGCCAGAGCCTCAAGATGGCCAGTGGTAGTGGACCACTGATGCTGGCCATCCTCAGTTAACTCAGCAGGGACTGTCTCCATGGGGTCTTGATTCTCCTTAAGGCCTCCTATGCTTCTTCCTGTGGCTGCTTAGGCTTCCCTGTAGCATGGCTGCTGGATTTCAAGAGGCAGGAAGTAGAAGCTGCCAGTCGCCTTAAAGTCTAGCCTAAAGTTGCACAGCTTCACTTCCCTTACATTCTATTGGTCAGAGCAGTCACAGGCCCAGTTTATATTCAAGGGAGTGAAGAAATAAGACCACTTTGCAATGGAGGCAGCCACAAAGATTTTACAGTTATCTTTAATCTACTATAGTAAATCTGTTTATAGCTAATCAATATAAAAGCTGATGTTTGAAAAAAAGAGAGGGACATAAAAAAGCCTAGGAAGTTCAGCATTAGGTATCTCCTGAATGCATATTTTATAAAGGGGAAAATTAGCTGCGTGATAATCACATTCAGGCAGACTCAGGGAAAGGTTAACTTAGACCACTGGTTCTCAAACTTAAGTGTTCATCAGAATTATTAGGAGGGTGTGTTAAAACCAGATTGCTGGGCTGCACCCCTAGAGGT
Source organism: Ursus americanus (assembly GCF_024610735.1). Classification (NCBI taxonomy): domain Eukaryota; kingdom Metazoa; phylum Chordata; class Mammalia; order Carnivora; family Ursidae; genus Ursus; species Ursus americanus. The sequence continues at coordinate 14,031,635 of NC_142131.1, read as the reverse complement.
CCTGATTAAATGGGCTTAGGGCAGGGCCTGGGGATTAGCATTTCTAAGAAATTCCCAGATGATACTGATGCTAGTGGTCTTGGGAACCACACTTTGAGAACCAGTGCCTTAGACTAGGTGGGGCCAGAAAGAGTGAGAAGAAAAAGAAAAAAAGAAGGACATATATTGTTTTTCCTCTAATGGTGTTTTTAAAAGCCTAGTGTCAGTAGTATAAATTTAAGTTTCAGGCCATCATGAACATGTTAACATAGGGCCTTTATGTTTATCAGGGTTATTAATCCTAGTGCTGCAATATCAACCCTGAAATCCCATTAGCTTAACATAACAAAAGTTTATTCTTACTTATGTAAAGCACAGTGTGAGTCAGTAGCATTCCTCTGTATGTGCTACAGCATCTGGAACATGTGGTCCTCATTGTTGCTGAGGCAGGGGAGGGAGAAGAGAGAAATAAACAAGGCACACCAGCTCTTAACTGCCCCAACCTAGAAGTGACACAGGTTACCTCTTCTCAGAGTCCATCGGTCTGAACATGCACCCATTGGTGCATGACCTCAACCTAAGTACAAAGGAAGCTGGGAAATGTAGGGGTGGGGGGACATAAGTAGGAAGCCCTAACTATCTCTGCTATAGTACCCAACTAACTTCAGGGTCCCATATTCTGTGATTAGGCAGAGCTGGAAGAAGAAAGAATCCCATGAGCCTTCAAACCCATATGTATACCTCAGCTTGTAATTATTCAAATACTATTATTACTTCCAAAATATATATTTTCTTCTATGAGTAATTTTTTTTTTTAGTCATAATTTTCTGGGTGGCATTAAACAGAGTGCCTAATGACATCGCTATCTCAAAAGAAAAATCTGCTGTGAAAACTTTTTCATCTATTACAAATAATTTGGTAAACTCTTGTTATCAAGCCATTTTGGTTGTTCTGTTAAGGACTGGTTAAGTAAGAGGTGCCTGGGTAGCTCAGTTGGTTAACCATCTACCTTTAGTTCAGGTCATGATCCCAGGGTCCTGGGATTGAGCCCCACATTGGGCTCCCCACTTGGTGGAGAGCCTGCTTCTCCCTCTCCTTCTGCCTGCCATTCCCCCGGCTTGTGCTCTCTCTTTCTCTCTCTTTCTCTGTGTCAAATAAATAAATAAAATATTTTTTAAAAAGGATTGATTAAATAAGACACCGTCTCTTTTTCTTTGCTGATTTTGCCAAGCACAGAATTCTTTAGGTAATTGTTAAAGTGATTATTTAAGCTGCTGGAGACTAGACAGCTTGTGTCCATTGGCAATAGGGTAGTATCAGGACTTTGAAGATCGTCTTGTGGGCATTTTTGAAAATAAAGGAATGAAATTTATTTTTATCCTATCCATACAAGTCCCACTGATAGCTAAGTGATAGATAGATAGATAATATGGTACAGAATATTGTCAGTGAGAAACAAAGCACAATTTAGGTTTAATTTGTTCATCAGATTCCCTCATATTGCTGTTGCCTACCTTTGTCTGGAATTCTTTTTTTTTTTTGGTGCCTCCACAAAAATTGATACTGGTAAGCAGGACTTCCAGGCACATAGAGACTCTTTGGTCATGGGAAACCAATTCCTATTTTCCTCTGCTGATGGGAAGACCTTATTTGGAAGATAAAACCTTTGGAACATGCTATATATTCAGTCTCAGTAGCTTTGAGGCAAATTTCCATTTCAATATTGTTTCTTAAATTCTACAGGCTTAATTAACATCTCTGATATGTTGAAACAATATGATGATGAGGTAGTTCTTTGTAGAAACATGCTTGACTGGTAGCAGTCTCCTGTCTTAGTTTGGTAAACTAAAATTCTATATCTCACGGTTGTTAGAAAGCATCTGAGTTATGTACTTTGATGCCTTCATTATGTGGTTTTAGTTTATACTTAGAATCTTTATAGGATTCCCCCCTTCCACACACAGTTATTTAGTAGCTACTAGACTGGCAGCTGCCTTAAATTAACAAGTGACGGATCAGCATTACTCTTGCCACTGAACAGATGAAGAAACTGAGACTATTTTGTGACTAGTCCAAAGCGTCCTGGTGAGTCAGGGTCAGAGTTAGGATTAAACTTTAGTGTAAATGCTCAGGCCAAAGCAACTTGTGTAACTCTGAAGTTAAATTTCTGGAGACAGAGACACTATCTTATTTTAATATTTGCTAGCACGACAGCATGATGTGCAGTTACATTGGAGACTATTTAAACTATCTGATCCATTTCAGAAGTGTAGCTGCAGTCTCCTACCCTACCTGGGATGGGTGAAGAAGGGCTTTGGGTATACACAGAAGGCTACATAATGTATTGGAAAGGGCAAGACACTGTGGTGGGAAGAAACACGTTCCATTGAGAGCTGTGTGACCTTGGTTATGTCACTTAATCTCTCAGGAACCTCAAAGTCTTCACTTGTAAAATGTGAGGCATCAGCAGAAATGTTTCCTAAGGTCTAAATTTTTAGTGCAGAATTTTGAAACTGTTATATTTGTGATTAGGAAATCCTCCTTAGGTGAATCTTAATTTAACCAAAATTCCCATTCTTTTAAAGATTTATTTTTAAATGCAATTTCTATGAGAAACAGTTTCTTCGGGTTTTGACTTGGCATCTGGAATCTTCTGTCTGTCATCAGCTCTGCTGAAGAGCACAAAAGGGAATTGCAGAAGGAAGCTTGGCTGAGAAGAGGCTGAGTGTGCAAAGCAGGCACAAACTTGTAAGGCCAGGCTCTCTTCTCTCTACAGCCCTGCTTTCTATTCTTCCCAGAGCTGGAGGCCAAACTCTAAACCACCTCCTGCTACCCACTACCTTACTGATGGATAGAAGAAATCATTGCGTGGGGAGGGTGTTTGCTAGGCTATTTTGGTAGCAGCCCTTGTATACACGTACCTCACCCTATGCACTTTGGTTGGCTTACGATGGAATGAATCTTGGGGAATTTGCTTTTTCAGCTTCTTTGTCTCCTCCCACCCTTTTGCCAAGTGACAAGAAGAACAAGGTATCAGCCTCAATAAAATATAGTAGTGCCTCCCTATTTTTCCACCTCCCCTTGTGGAAGAGAGCTTGGTCAGACTCATCAAGGGCAGAGTCTGGGGGGTCGGAGTCCATTTGAAGAGTTTTCTCTCAGAGTTCAGGCTTATTTCTAAATATCACTGACCCAGAGGCCAGTTTCACATCCTGCAGAAAAGCTCTGGAAGAATGTGTCAGCAGAACTGGCATTGCATGTCTAGACAAAGAATTGATATTAGCATCATCAGCCAGCATCCAATCTGTTAACTCTTGTGTAAGCATTTGTTGTCTGTGCCGCAGGCATTTTTTTGGCTAAAAATGAAAACTGTAGGTCTAAGATTTAGACTTAGGTCTTTCAGGATGTTCTTTCAAGGTAAGGAATCACAAGGTAATTTTTTTTTTCAAAATCAGCTATTTTATTGATTATTATGAAAGTCTCTTCAACTTTTTAAAAAAATTTTCAGTAAAATGGTATTTGCATCATCACCATCTTCATTTTATTATATATTCATTATTTCAAGAAACATTTATTAAGCACCCACCCCGAAGCTATACAAGGCATGCTGCTAGGCTGTGCTGATACATTGATGAATAAAACACCTAAGGTCCCTGCCCCTCTGGAGCTTATAACTTAATGGGGGAGACTGACCACAAACAAGAGTAACAGGATATTTCTGTCTCAGTTTCAGCTGAGGCACCAAAGAACAAAGCAGTAGGTGTCAAGTTCCTTGGCTTTTTAAATTAAAGTGCTAGACTACCTCTGCAGGATTTGCAAACAGGGTACCTCAGAACTGGTTTTGCTAGCCTGAACCCATCATCCACCTTCAGGGCATTGAAGAAAAGGCTTGGTGTACTTGGAGGTTAAAGTGCTGGTAGGTTTTCTTTGAGGAGAGTTGTCACTGTGCTGTGTGGTTCTCCTCACTTCAGGAAGGGGCTGTGTATCCCCCTTACTCAGACCTAGTTGGGATGAGGCTTCTAGGGAACCACTCAGAAAGAGCACTATTTTGTGTTTCCTGGACTTTGGGGACTTTGGGACTGACATCTGAGGCATTTCAAGGCAGACGCCAGAGAGTTGGGGTAGGAATGGGATATGGTAAGGCAGTAGAGATGAGGTGGCTGCATTGGGATTGGCTAGCACTTTTAAAGTTGACTGGGTAAGAACCAACTCAGAAAAAAAGCAGACTGGGTCATGGTGAACATAACTTCACAAGGAGGACCATAGGGATGAGGTGACTCAGGAAAAAAAAAAAAAAAAAACAGGCCTCTAGCATGGAGCAGCTGAATGCGAATGAGAGGGAAATTCTTAAGGGACCAATCAGAAGGAGACTTGCCTAGTGAGGCAGCTGTGGGTAAGAAATCTGCCACTGATGGGAGTCTCTGAAAACCCCAAAAAGAGCAGGCTTGGGAAGCTTGGGTGTCTGCCAAGTATAGAGGTACCAACTCCAGATTACAGCCATATCTGACAAGTTAGATCTATCTTCCCCTCTTCTCCTCTATCCCCTGCCCCAACCTGGAAGGGCCCAAGATGGGAAAAGGTGAAATGAGAAAGCTTACTAGGCTGCCTCCCCTGATAAGCTTCCAAGACTGAAACAGATCTGAGCTGGCAGAGGGGAGATATTGTGGATTATTTTAAGTCTGGGGTCTTGATATTAAAATCACCCAAGAAAAGGGACTATTTGTTTATGACTGGCAAGTGACTAGGATTGTTTTGGGACTGAAGGGATATTTTCATTTAGTGACAGGGAAGAACATGTGAAGTTGAGCAGATCTAAAGGAACAGAAGTGGGAGAGGATAAATCGCTTTCGGTTCATGCCATACTGCTTCAGGTTCCTTTAACCTGGTTATGCTAGTAAATGAATAAAATACGGAATTATGAGACTCTGTGGGGAGGGGTGGCAGTTGTAGAGAACCCATTTAGATAGCTCAACTATCTAAAAGGATGACCTTTCAGGAAATGAAAATTAATGAATGAGAAAGATTCAGTTGTATTGTGTTTGGTGGGAGTTGGGGAGGGAGGTGCCTGCAAACTCCAGGCAGAAGTTAACAGCCTGTTTAAGGTTTACGTGGGAATCCTGTGATCAGCATCCAGGAAACATTTAGATGGCTTCAGTCAAAGTTATTGTCATTCTTTGTGTAGGGCACTGAATTAAATGCCAGGTCTACAAACAGGATAAATGCCTCCTTCACTGAGGTTTAAGTCTTAATTGATCAACTTTGGGGAAAAAAAACACTTTGATAAAAGGTAAGATCTAAAAAAAACCACTTTGATAAAAGATAAGATCTAAAGGCCTAAAGGCAGTAAAGAGTGGAGAAACTTCCATCCTTTGCCCTCAAGCTCTTGATGGTGCTAGATAACATTCTCCTTTTCTGAGAATTTCCATGACAAGCAGCCTCTTTTAGTGCGCTGGTGACCTTTTATGGAGTATAGGGACAGCTGAGTAAAGAAACACAGAGCTCCTCTGACAGTCCCAGGAGGGAGGGAAAGCCTTTTAACTTGTTCTAGGTCTTTGTTTATGTGTAAGGCTTAGAAAAGACTACCTGTAAGCATGCCATCCAAAATAATAGAGGTAAGATGTCAACAAGTCAGTAGGGGCAGATATGCCTTCTCAGTTGAGCACAGTGATTGGAAATGTGGTTTGCCTTTGCTGGCATAAGTTTGTTCACTCATGAAATAAAAAGAGCAGAAAGATGAACTAGTGGCCTAGGGAAGGCCTGGGGAGAGTCTCTGCAGGAATGCGGACTCAAGCATTTAAAGCCTAGATCCCAGGCAGACGGAGAACCAGTGAGTGTCTGTGCTGGTGGCACTTTCCCAGTCTTGCTCACCTTCCAGCCACTCAGTCTCTACCAGGAGATGGAGTATTTTGGGGCAGGGAGCAATGAACCTGGGCTTGTGGGGACTCCCAGAGATGAAGACTGACAGCCCCTGGTTTCAAGGAACTATCTGGTTGGGAGACAGAATACATTGCCAACACATCTGGTACTCACAAATACAGAGCCAACCCAAGGAGGTGGAGAGAGAGGTAAAATATGCTTCCTGTGAGTACTGGGAAAGGACAGTGCAATCTAAATTGCCAGAGTTTTCCATGTCTCTAGCTTTTAGTTATATCTCTTCATCATCCAGATAACACACACTCAACAGAGAAACTGGCAAGGGCCACAGTGTAAGATATCAGCTGCTTACATTATTAAAGAACATTTGGTACAGAAGGGACTTCTGAATTTGGGAGGAAGGAGTTTGTGCTGTCTTTCCCATTTCCCATTGGTAGGGAGAAATAATTTGCCTCATTAGAACCTGTGCCCCTTAGACAGGAGCCAGTCCCCAAACAGGCTGCCAGGTACACAGAAAGTTCTCGATTAATGTATTTAAAAATCAAAGTTCTGTGATTTAGAGATCTAAGAATTTCATTTTTTTTTTTTTTAGAAATTGGAATTAGAGTGCCTTGTAACTAGTCTGTCTTACTAGTATTAGTATGCTTTTTGTATGCTTTTTGATACTCCCTAATTTACAAATATAATGTGTTTAAAAATCAGTTAAGTTGATATCATGGCCCTTAGGTATATTTTTTCCTTGGCAACACATTATAGTAGCAAGAACATGAACATTTGAGTCAGGCAAATGTGAGTTTAAAAACCAGCCTTACAACCCTTAGATCTGGAGTTTGGTGCCAGCCTCTAGATTCCCATTTTGGAGGCTTCACTCTACCCTTCTGATAGTCACAGCCCTCCTTCCTGGAGAGACAAGTCTGAGTGGCCAAGAACACATGCTCATGTGAAACCTCTGTCCCTGTGCTCTCAGGACTCTGGGATTCCCTGCCCAGGCAACTGGGAACACACTTCCAGGGATTGCTGGGCCTGAGACAAGCTGGCTGGGCAGTCAAACCTTTCACAGAATGGGACCTGACAGGGGTGGGTGTAGAGTGGGAGGAAAGAGAGGATGGGGCAGTGGGCTGAGGAACTTTCATTTGTACTCTCACATTGAGTCCTGAAAATGTCACAGGGAAGTTTCCTTATATCTGACCTTTGGTCATATTGCTTACAAACAGTATGACCTTTCTGAGCTCATTTTCCTCCTTCAAAAATGTATGTAAGAATTCCTAACTTATAGATTTTAAGGGTACAATTAGATTATTATTTAAACGTAATTGTATGAAATTAACTAAACAATAAATTCTTATCATTAATGTAAATCTTGACTATAGAGTTTCAGACTAACCTGAAAATGTCTTCTAAAACCACCACACAACTGAAATGCATTACTAATTATATTATTAGCATGAATGATATTTCAGGTATGTGGTCTCTTATCTGAAAACTTTGGCCCAGATGTTTCCAGAATTAAGACCTTTTATGGATTTTAGATATATATATATAAACCATATATTGCATTACACTTGGAATATTTGAGGCAAAGCCATGCTATTGAATACATTACTATTTTCCCCACAAAACCTGTCAAGTAAATATATATAATAAGTAAAGACCATACGTAGCCTTATGTTAATCCAGATCAGTTTTCTAAAAAGTAAATTTCTGTATTTTGGAACAGTTTTAGATTTACAGAAAGATTGCAAAGATAGTACAGAGTTCCCCTATGTCCTGTAGCCAGTTTTCCATGTTGTTATCATCTTACCTTACTCTGGCACATTTGTCAATTCATAATAATGTATCATTATTATTATTATAATTAACATTATTATTATTATACATTATTATTAACTGAAGTTCATACTTTATTCAAATTTTCTTAATTTTTACCTACAAATTTTTCCTTTTTCTGTTTCTGGATTCCATCTAGGCCATTCCATTACATTTAGCCGTTATGTCTTCATTAGCTTTTGCTGGCTGTGATAGTTTCTCAGACTTTTCTTATTTTTGATAGCCCTGATGGTTTGAGGAGTACTGCTCAGGTATTTTGTAGACTGCACTTCAATTGGGATTGTCTGATGGTTGAAGATGAGACTGGGGTTATGGGTTTTGGGGAGAAAGACCACAGTAATAGAATGCCATTCTCATCACATCTGAAGGGTGCATACTATTAACATGACTTATCACTGTTAATGTTGACCTTGATCACCTGGCTGTGGTAGAGTTCATTAGATTTCCCACTATAAAGTTATACTTTTGGGGCGCCTGGGTGGCACAGCAGTTAAGCGTCTGCCTTCGGCTCAGGGCGTGATCCCGGCGTTACGGGATCGAGCCCCACATCGGGCTCCTCCGCTATGAGCCTGCTTCTTCCTCTCCCACTCCCCCTGCTTGTGTTCCCTCTCTCGCTGGCTGTCTCTCTCTCTGTTGAATAAATAAATAAAACCTTAAAAAAAAATAATAAAATAAAAATAAAGTTATACTTTTTTCTTTCCTTTTCACTCTGTACTTTCTGGAAGAAAGTCACTATGCATGACCCACAGTTAAGGAGCAGGGAATTACGCTCCTCTCCTAGAGGGGTAGAACATCTGAATTATTTAGAATTCTTCCACATGGGAGGGTGAACTGTTCTCCCCCATAGGTCAGATTTTTCTGCCAAATGGTTAAGGAATTTTTAAATTTTCTTTTAAATTTTTAGTGTTGTGGTTAAGGGATTATGGACCAGAGCCAACGTTATATCTAAATTTAATGTCTTATAACATGCTTCTACCCATTATACCTCTCTGTGGACAGGAGACTGAGTGATGTTTTCTTATAAGAAAGAATGATAGGGGGTGCCTGGGTGGCTCAGTCGTTAAGCGTCTGCCTTCGGCTCAGGGCGTGGTCCCGGGGTCCTGGAATCGAGCCCCACATCAGGCTCTTCCTCTGGGAGCCTGCTTCTTCCTCTCCCACTCTCCCTGCTTGTGTTCCCTTTCTCGCTGGCTGTCTCTCTCTCTGTCAAATAAATAAATAAAATCTTAAAAAAAAAAAAAGAATCATAGGAACTAATAGGAAGGGATAATGGTGGCCTGTCTCCCAGAGCCATGGATAGTTCCCCCACCCTATCCCACATGATTGGCTGTACAGTTTTAAATAAGAACTATATTTGGTTGTTTCTATACCTTCATAACAAATTCAGCTTGAAGGGAAATAATGGGAAATATGGTGATGACCAAGTTAAGAGTTTACGTTTTAAAAAATAAGACCAATTTTCCTCTTCATGTATTTGTCAGACCTTTTTTAACATGAATTTTCATAGAAACTCTTGAATTGGAATTATTCAAGGCTGGGAGAGTTGTGTATAGAAGGAAATGTAGGTGGCTCTTGCCTTTGGCATGCTGTGTCACTTCCCACAGTCATTTAAGGACCCACTCTACTCTCCTACATTCCCACCTCCCTATTAAATGCCCCATACTCACGCTTGGGCAGCTTTCCATACCACACAGTCTCAGGTCTCATTCCCTTTCTCCTCTTCTCTCCCACATTCCCTCTCACCTGGGTAAGACCCTTTTAGGAATTTTGTTGTTCATACCTAAGTCCCCTGTGGTCTCTGTATGGCTTTGGAAACTTCTACTCAGGAGTACTGTTCAGAATACCTGGCAATCTATGATGTAGAGCTGTGGCTGGGCCTTGTGCCAGGCACTACTCCTTTGGGTACAGAGGGTCTAATAGGAGAGAAGTTACTGAAGTTTGTGTGAGGGGATATGGAATGGCTGAGAGTAGCAGCTATTTATCAACCTGAAGAGGAGTCTTTTGATACTTTAACATACAGGGAAAATAAATCTTATTAAATAGATTTTGTATCATATAGGTCATTGTAGCCTTCCAGAATTAAGCCCTAACCCCCACTCACTGATTACCAACATATTGCTTATATACTCTCAGGGTTGACTTTCCAACTTGTGGAATGGCTCATTGAAGCTCCAAGAAGGCATCGATTTAGTTAGGGCAACCGTGTAACCAAATATTGACCAGTTGCTGTTCAAACTTACCCCTAAAGCCTAACAGCCTACGTCATTATGGTCTTAGAGCTAATTCACAAGATGATATGAGCCCTGCGCAACTCATAATTGTTAAAAATAACTGTCAGGAATGTATCTGTAGTGAATCTTTTCCTACTTTGGCCTTCAAAGGAACACAGGTCAGGGAATTTCTCTTCTATTGATTTCACTTGATCTCTCTCCAGCCTACGATTTCATTACCTATAATCATGTTCATTTCTTTAGCATACTGTCTCTTCCACCTAATTTAGAAAAATGTGTGGATACCTTGAAAATTGTACAAACTTCCGAGGAAAAAAAAGTTACATGTAATTTGGATGATGAATAATTGTCAAATAACTCTCTGAGTTTGAGCTCCAATTAGGGAGAAATAATTAAGCATGCTGGCATTGAAGAAATACAATATTTTAAACCACTCTCTGATCTTCATTGTGTCTTTTTTTCAAAGTCCAAAAATTAAACATAATGATGGACTAGATAAAGAAGCTTATTATTCACCATCTAGTTATGCTACTTGATGAATTGACTGGAATTTCTCAGAGATCTTCTTTTCAAGGCTCCCCCCACCCACCTCTGGGGGAGGGCACAATCCCCTCAAACCTAGTTTCTATAGTATCTTTAAACTGCATGTCACTGGGTTGATTGCCTATAGCAAAGGCCTCTAAACTTTTTGTTGTTGTTGTTAAAACTCCTCTATCCATAAAAATTATTTGAATACTCTAAGTTTTTTAATACATTTTATGCATTTACTACTAAAATAATATATATGTTATAAAACTTTATGCAGTTCCTTTGGAAATTTTTTATGTACTGCCTTGTGAAAAATCTTCTATTGTATTTTGAATTTTTTAAAATAGCTAATTGTGATTTATATTTTCATTGGTTTGTATATATATTTTCCTCTGAATAGATTTAAAAAACTGTTAAGATAAAAAATTAAATTATCCTCTACTTAGAACATTTTGCTTAACTATTTCTTGGACCAGAAAGACCTGGAACCTTGTCTGATTTTGCCCTATCTGTGTGATCAGCAAGCAGCAAGCCACTTAACTTCCACGAGTCCTGATTATCTCATCTGTAAAGGAAGGGCTTGGACTAGATGATTTCTAAGATTGCTCCAGCTTTATAATTTGGATGACAGGATTTGATTTGGCAAAGCTCCCAGAAGGACATTCTCTGAGTTTGAGAAGGCTGTCCTAATTTGACCATGGATGTTATGAATTTGAAAAACCTGTTTTAGAAAACTCACCAAAGACAAAAGCATACTCACTGGCTCTAGAGGCTTGGTGTCCTAAGCCATCTTTCTGTTATACTGCTCAGACCGCAGGACAGGGGTGCCACATGGATGCCACAACTCACAGCATCATAGCAGCAGGGAGCTGGCTACACATGGGAATCATGAAACTGCCAGCAAAAGCATTGTTCATAAAGAGAACTTTAGCTGAGAGCTGAGTTCAATAATCTTTAGCTCAGCATGCCAGCAGTTTGCCTTCTCACTTTCCTTGGTTGTATTATGTTAACAATCTTTATTTTCTGAGCCTTTGTGTGCTAGCCGTGGTGTTTAGAGAAATAGATGCGTAAAAAATACAAATCAAAATGTCATATCCTGTAAACATAACATAAGCTGATTATTTTAAATGTTTTCTTTACTCAAGCAGGTGGATTTAGGGCATGACGGTAATAATAAACACTCCTCTAAAGAACAGATTTTGATCAAGGAAGTCTCCAATTGGTTCCATATATAATCTTTACTCTTTTCGTTTTCCCAGGGCAAAAACTGCACAAAAGAAACAAACCACTGCTCTTGAAATATAATACCAGTGGAAAAAAACAAACAAACAAAAAACAAACAAAACCTCAAGACAAAAACTGACCTAACAATGCAAACTAGAACTTAAATAAGATCTTACCACACCTCTGCAGCCACCCATATCCAGTGTGTATCCTGGAAAGACTTATGACTAACCAAAGAGAGGAGAGACCATGAAAAGAGTCAGTCATGGATTTTTAATTTGTAAGTACACACTGATCCAGGGAAGACTTACAGCAAATTTTATTTCAATGCCTTTTATTGTTTTTTATCATACAATCTGTGCCTGTCAGCAACACCCTTTGATTGCTTCTTTCGCCAATCTGAAATGCTAGGAGGATCCCTGTTTAACCAGTTTTTAATAACTGTATTTCTATGCCACCCTCACCATCATTTCATTTGCTTTCAGCACCAGAGATCTTTACTCACATTATATTTAAGGACCTATTATAATATGATTAAGGGGGGTGGACAGTAATTATACAGGAAATGAAAAATCAAGAATTTTATGTTTCTGTCCCGGGTAAGGACCATAAATTACAGTTCTGCCACAGCGGCACTCTCTCCCCTGGGGTTACTGTTATGAGAACACTTGTGACAACACATTTGACATTTTGTGTAAAAGATGCTTTATATTTGTCATATGAATGTGCAGTAAGCATCAACATCTAATATGTAAGCAGAAGTAGATGTTGCAGTTAATCACAAGAGGAGATTTCCTATGAAAAATTGATAAATGTGTATTTCATGAAAATGATTGTCAGCACTACTTTAAGTAGATATTGCTGCCCTTAGTGAGGAGAATGTAGAATAAGTGCCAGTTGTTTTCATTTCATGCCTCAATTTGTATGTTGAAGGTTAGGTTAATTACCCTGATTATATGATTACTGCTTAATTTGATTTAGTAGCACTAATAATTTTGCATTTTGTGACCCTCAGTTGTTTAAGCCAGCTGTTTTGCTTGCCAGGTGTGTTCAAACTGGCAAAAGTCTAGGAGCCAGCTGAAGTCTGATATAAACTTTCCTGTAGACTTAAAAAGAAAGATTCCACTGTGGTGAATATACTGTCATTTTTTAAAAATGCTAATGAAATCCCCACAGAATGTTCAGGGCTAAACAGCAGAGAGGATGTGGACCATGCTTATTCTTTACAGTCTTGGTACTTGGGAGACCCTCTGAGTCAGCACCTTCTGCTCTGTGCCTTCCTCTCCCTACCTGGGAGGGCCAGTGTGGGAGGGGCTAACCTCCCCTGTGGTGATGATGGGTGGCTTTCTTATTTTTTGGCTTTCCTTAGAATGCTAATTTCTTTCTATTAATTTGTCCTTTGTAAACTTTTTTAAAAAAGATTTTATTTAGCTTTAGAGAGAGAAAGTGCAAGAGGCACAGAGGGAGAGGGAAAGACAGAATCTCGAGCAGACTCCATGCTGTGCCCCAGGTGGGGCTCGATCCCACAACTCTGAGATCATGACTGAGTGAAAATCAAGAGATAGATATATAGGTGTGTGTGCGTGTGTGTGTGTGTGTAATATACTCATTTGATAAAATGTATTGAGTACCTTTACGTACAAGGTATGTAGAAGGTAGAATAATAAGTATCAGTTCTTTGCTCACAGACATGTTGGGAGATGAGACATAGTCACACATAAATTTAATATAAGGTAGAGAATATCAAAAGGAAAGAGCTGAAATACTCTTTCCTATATAGGTTAAAATGAAGCTATATTCAGGATGCAAGTTCATTTTGGCTCCAGTCTGGATAATTGGTCTGGCTAGACCATCATCTAGCAGAATTTGAAACAACAGAACCCATGAGGAGTAAGATTTGCTGGAGGAGGTATTGCAAGGTAAGATCAGGAAGATGATGGACCTACTGACTACCGCTTTGTTCTGTGCAATGAGGACACAGAACAGAAAGAAATGGTTTCTGACAGTCTGGAAGTTGTTTTAAGGAAGAGCATGATCAACCAGAAAACAGAAAGAGGGTGTGCAGAAAAATAGACAGAAGGAAGGAAGAAAGGAAGGAAGGAACCAACCTGTTCCTGGTTACCGTCATGTCTTGGGTTGGCCAATAATGTGAACAAATGTCATAAGCCTGGATCTGACATTTTCCATTTTTCTCTCTCTTTTTACACTGAGTCTGTCAGTTGGAAGTACCGAGTATTGTACTGGCAAATAGATCCTGGAATGGTCGTGGACTGGCGTGAGGAAGGCTGATGGAGCCTTGGTAGTGGCTGGGACATGAAAATTGGGATTTCTGGGAAGAGATGTAGAGGTGGTTCTGTACTGAAGTTGCTGGCATTTAGTGGTTATAAATATTCTGATTCTGAGAAGATTGGAAGTGGCTGAGGAGAAAGGGACAGCTCTGAGAGGGCTCAGGCAAGTGAGTGATAGGAGAGGAGAAACTGCTAGTGGAGATCTTGACAATTCAGCAGATTCCTCAGTCTTTTTTCCCACCAACTAAAGAGACATTGTCTTTGGGTTGGTGGTAAGGGAAGGCAAATGAAATGAAGAGGGAGGATAGAGCAGAAACCTGAGCCACAGCTGGGCTGAGTTCCCTGTTCCCTGGGGAGGGTGTGTGTGTGTGTGTGTGTGTGTGTGTGTGTGTGTGTGATGGCAGGGGTAGAGATGGACTAAATCTATGTGGAAATGTATGATGAATGTTAAAGAGGGGTGCCTGGGTATCTCAGTCAGTTAAGAGTCTGCCTTTGGCTCAGGTCGTGATTCCAGGGTCCTGGGATAGAGTGCTGCATCGGGCTCCTTGCTCAGTGGGGCGCTTGCTTCTCCCTGTTCCTTTGCTGCTCTCCCTGCTTGTGCTCTCTCTCTGTCTGTCAAATAAATAAATAAATAAATAAATAAATAAATAAATAAATAAATAAATAAAATCTTTTAAAAAAGTTAAAGAATTACATAATGTAAGAATCAATTTTGTGGGTTGTTTCCGTTTATGCCTCAGGTCTGCTCTCCAGTCCTACTTCCCTCCCTTCCTTCCATCCCTTTTCTTTTTCTTTCAAGATTTTATTTAAAGCCAAGTTAGTTAACATGTAGTGTAGTATTAGTTTCAGGGATAGAATTTAGTGATTCAACATTTGCATTACATCAAGTGCCCCCCTTAATATTCATCACACAGTTATCCCATCCCCCACCCACCTCCCCTCCGACAACCCTCAGTTTATTCCCTATAATTCAGAGTCTCTTATGGTTTATCTCCCTCTTTGTTTTTATCTTATTTTTCTTTCTCCTTCCCTATGTTCATCTGTTTTGTTTCTTAAATTCCATGTATCAGTGAAATCATATGGTATTTGTTTTTTTCTGACTGACTTATTTTGCTTAGCGTAATACACTCTTGTTCCATCCACAGTATTGTGATAGTGTGATATTCCTGCATATATATCTATATATCTATATCTATATACACATATACATACCATATCTTCTTTATCCATTCATCTGTCAATGGACATCTGGGCTCCTTCCATAGTTTGGCTATTGTTGTCATTGCCACTATAAACTTTGGGGTGCATGTGCCCCTTCGAATCACTATGTTTGTGCCCTTTGGATAAATAACCTAGTAGTGTAATTGCTAGGTTGTAGAGTAGTTCTATTTTTAACTTTTTGAGGAACCTCCATACTGTTTTCCAGAGTGGCTGCACCAGCTTGCATTCCCACCAATGTAAGAGAGTTCCCCTTTCTCTGCATCCTCCCCAGCTTCTGTCATTTCCTGACTTATTAATTTTAGCCATTCTGACTGGTTTGAGGTGGTATCTCATTGTGGTTTTGATTTGTATTTCCCCAATGATGAGTAATGTTGAGCACTTTTTCATCTGTTCTGTTAGCCATTTGTATGTCTTCTTTGAGAAATGTCTGTTCATGTTTTCTGCCCATTTCTTAACTGGATTTTTTATTTTTGGAGTGCTGAGTTTGATAAGTTCTTTATAGATTTTGCATACTAGACCTTTGTCTGATACGTCATTTGCAAATATCTTTTCCCATTCCATGGGTTGCCTTTTAGTTTTGTTCATTGTTTCATTGCTGTGCAGAAGTTTTTATCTTGATGAAGTCCCAATAGTTTATTTTTGCTTTTGTTTCCCTTGCCTCTGGCGATGTGTCTAGTGAGAAATTGCTGTGGCCGAGGTCAAAGAAGTTGCTGTCTGTGTTCTCCTCTAGGAATTTGATGGATTCCTGTCTCATATTTAGGTTTTTCATCCATTTTGAATTTATTTTTGTGTATGGTATAAGAAAGCACTCCAGTTTCATTCTTCTGCATGTTGCCGTCCAATTTTCCCAGTGCCACTTGCCGAATCCTTGTCATGTTTCTGACCTTAGGGGAGAAGCTCTCAGTTTTTTCCCATTGAGGATGACATTAGCTGTGGGTCTATCATATAGGGCCTTTATGATGTTGAGGTATGTTCCTTCTATCCCTACTTTCCTGAGGGTTTTTATCAAGGAAGGATGCTGTATTTTATAAAACACTTTTCTACATCAATTGAGAGGATCATATGGTTCTTATCCTTTATTTTATTAATGTGGTATGTTACATTGATTGATTTGTGGATATTGGACCATCCCTGTCTTTTTCTTTTTTTTAAGTACTGATTAGGATATATATGTTTTCCTTTTCCCCTACTAAATAAATTCCCATCTACTCGGTGGTATACTGGCAAAGAAAAAAATACATGTGTATATACACATTTATTATAAACATTTCTGATATATATAAAAGATTTGTTACGGGGCACCTGGGTGGCACAGCGGTTAGGCGTCTACCTTCGGCTCAGGGCGTGATCCCAGCGTTATGGGATCGAGCCCCACATCAGGCTCCTCTGCTGTGAGCCTGCTTCTTCCTCTCCTACTCCCCCTGCTTGTGTTCCCTCTCTCGCTGGCTGTCTCTATCTCTGTCAAATAAATAAATAAAATCTTAAAAAAAAAAAAGATTTGTTACAAATAACCAAGTATATAATATTATTTATTGTAAATTTCATATAGTCAATTGATTCTTATAAACTGCTTTTGTGGATTTTTCCTGGACTCCTATATTCTTAGCTAGCTTATGGTCACAATTGCTGAAAGAACATAGTTCTGACATGAATGTCACTTGTATTTTCATTTAACAGATAAAATAAGGGTGATTCAATGAAGACATTGGTCATAACATCACTTGTTCATCTATGGTGTGAATGGTTGCTGAAATGGCTACTAATTTTTGAATACTGTAAGAATATTTCCCGAAGTTTTTTGTTTTTAGTTACAATGTAATAGCTACAAATATGACACACTTTTGAGTTAAACATTATTAACGTTTTCTCACTTTCATTATTCATTAACATTTTCATCACTTTCTTAAATCTAGACAATTAACAAAACAATAGATCAAGCCCTGCTTGGTAGCTTTTGCCAGTTTAAGCATGGTGTCAACTGAATACGCAGGTGGGGAGCAAAGTGCAGCAGCATATCATTACATAGTATTTTCTCCCATTCAGACACAGTAGATGTAAATAACCCCCAGAGCAGAGATCACAGTAAGTGCAGCAAAATATTTAGGAAATGATGAATTTTGAGTATTTTTAACCTTGATTTTAAGATATGTTTGAGAATTTATTACGTTTATTTTTAATATAATGAATTTAGTTGTAAATCTCTATAATTTAAATTTAATAATGGCAGTGTTTCACAAATGATTTGAAAAATTCCTGTAAATTTAACAGTCAGCTCTCTTGGGCCAGAATGAGTATGCTTTAGCATAGTAGTGCATCTGCCCATCCCTACAGCAGTGTGTGTCCTCCAGGTCATGTCCTGATTTCTGTGTCCTAGGCAGCTTCCTACTTTGACAGACTAACCAGGGGCCACCAAAGCAAATGACTTAATGTTCCATATAGGTATCTTCTCTTAGAAGGGAAAGCTTCTGAGTTATATTTTAAAATAATTGAATTTATAATGGTTTTTATTTTGAAAAAGCTTAGAGAAAAATTTTGTTGAATATTTAAATCAAGGTAGCTTAACTGAAGAGGGATGCATGGGTGGCTCAGTCAGGTAAGCGTCCGACTCTTGGTTTTGGCTCCGGTCATGATCTCAGGGTCCTGGGATCAAGCCCCACATTAGACTCCCCACTCAGTAGGGGAGTGTCCTCTCTCTCTCTCCCTCTGTCCCTCCCCCCACTCATGTGCACTCTCTCTCTAAAATAAATAAATAAATCTTAAAAAAAAAAAAAAAGCTTAACTGAAGAGAAGCATTGGAAATCATGGGGTTGATTTGAATAGTGTAGACAAGAAACTAGATCGTGCAAGGCCCAAATTTCTTGTCCTCATTCATGAATTCAGATTTCTAGGAAATTAATAGACATAATCGTAGGTTTTGTATTTGTAGTCTAGACCACTGGGATTATTGAACATAATGCTCTAGATCATTCATTAGTGATCCCAGATGCACTTGGTTTATAGTAATCCAGTATGTCTAAAGTATGAATTCCAAACATGAAGCTGGGGTGTAGGAGCAAGTCTCATAGCAAGTGAATGAGTACCACTGCCAATCTAGTGCCCTTCCCCCTCTGTTCATAGACTTTTAGCTTGTGAAGTGATGAACATCTTTCTGCAAGAAGGCCAACTGCTACCTCCAGTGGTGGATGTGTATGAAAAGTTCTAGAGCTAAGAAAGAAATGGCCTTTGTGCATGTCTTAAATATTTCAGAATAAATTAAAACAGAATAATAATTCATAGTCATATTTTCATCTGTTTAAGTTGCAAATAACAAGTCTCTTTTTAGTTAGTTTAAGCAGAAAAGGAATTTATTAGAGGATACCGTGTGGTTCATAGATCCACTGGAAGAGCAAAGGAATCAGACTTAGAGGCCATGCATTCAGGAACAATGCCTAAAGAACACTACTGATTGCTCCAGCAAAAGCCACACTGCCATCATTGCTGGACACAGACACCACAACTTCCATTGCTGATTCTGGTTAGTGGATGCCAGAATTTCTACTATGGCTGCCCCCAAACCTGGGCACCTAACTGCATTCACCAGAAAATGAATTTTTAGATGGTTTCTCCTTACCAATTCTCAGTGTTCTCTTACGAATCCAGGTTGCATGTGGTGGTTTCTTATTGGTAGTAGTAGTGATATAGACAGCTAGTGTCTGGAAAAGTGAGTTTCTGGCTTCCACTTTGTGGAAGTATGACAAAAATAGGAAAAATGTTCAAAAGATTCAGGGTGGCTACAAAGAGTGACTGCACCAGAACTGATAAGATTAAGACGTTAAACTGGATATAATGCAGTACCTAAAATGGTAGAAATTCTGTAATATGTTATTTGCAGTTGTGGGATTTAAAAAGGGTCTGGGATGTAGTCTGCATGAATGTCATATGTGTTCTGTACCATGACATACAACTTGCACAATTTGCAAAAAAAATACAAGAAGAATTATTACTGGGATAATGGTATTGATAAGGAATTTTTTAAAGTTAATTTGTTATTATCATTATTTTTTTAGTAATCTCTGCACCCAACATGGGGCTTGAACTCACAACCCCTAAGATCAAGAGTCTCATGCTCTTTTGACTGAGCCAGTCAGGCACCCCAAGATTGCTTTTTAAACTGCTTTATTAATTTCATACTATGAAAACAATAGTTTTTCCTAAAGCTGGGTGAAATTGCCCTACTGGACAGGAAGTTTTACCCTGAGACAGAACAACATTTAATTGCAAACTGGTAAGTTTTCTGGTACATGTAAATTTTTGGCGAAATGCAAGGGGTTTTCTTTTTTTCTGAGCAACCAGTGCCACTGAAACCATCCTACTAGCCAAGATGGTAATTGCTTTTGTTCTGAGGTTCTTTGTTGCACATTCATCAAAAAAAATTTTTTATTGAACCTCTGCTAGAATGCCAAGTACTCATCTAGGTTCTAGGAATGAGAAGCACTGAGCAAGACATAGAAGTTCTCTGTTTTCGTAGACTATCATTTAGAGGGGAGAACTGAAAATAAACTAGTAAATACAGAAATGATTAAGATAGTATTAAAGAGAGAGACTTGTAAGGAAGGTGGTAATCAGGGCAATTGGATAGAAAGTGACTGGGGTAGCTTTCCATGGGATAGTCAGTGATGTCCCCTCTGAGGAAGTGACATTTTGCTGAGACTTGAATAGTGAGAAGCAACTATCCATGGAACAATCTGTTAGCTTTCACATAGATGCTGCTTATTTATGTTTTAATCATTAGTGTGGAGTGATGCTTCCACTCAATAGTTTCAGAGATGTGATGGTTTTCTCACACAGTTGTGACTTTCTTCCAGTACGTCCTGGTTATTTTTTAAAATATATTTTTATGCCAGTTCTAAGAGGATAGTGTTAATTTCTTTATGAGCTCTTTTGAAGCCTAAATACTCATGCATAATATCACAAATATCATTATGCCTCTAGTTATATCACATCCGTATAGCAATGACTGTCCAAATGGTAAGTGCTACTGTGGAAATCACAAGGTACTAAAAGACTGTCTAGCTCTGTTTTGGAGACCAGGTTAAGACTTTCTGAAATGAGAGACTGGAGAACAGGAGAGTAGGAGAGAAAGTCTTCTAGATGGAGGAACATGCGCAAAGGCCTCCTGGGAGACAGAATATGGTACATTTAAGAAACTGCATACGGTCTATATTTGGCTGAATTATATAGCACAAGAAGTAAAGTGATGTGTGAGAGGATGCCAGCAGAATGAGCAGAAGCCAATAACAGAGGGGCTGGTAAGACTTGTTAAGGAGGTAGGACTTTAGGCTGAAAAATAGGACACCATTCATTCAACACATTTTTATTAAGTGCCTCCCATGCACCATGCACTGTTCCAGGCCCTGGGAATATGTCAGTGAAGAAACAAAAGTCCCTCCCCTCATTCTAGTCTATATTCTAGAGGTAGAGGAAGGTAGATAATAAACATAAGAAATTGTTGTTGTTGTTATCTGACAAAGGCTTTATTTATTTATTGAGTATGGTTGATACACAATGTTGCATTAGTTTCAGGTGTACAATATAGTGATTCTATAGGTTATACATTATTCTGAGTTCACCACAAGTATAGCTACTATCTGTCACTATACAACACTATTACAGTATCATTAACTATATTCCTTATGCTGTGTCTTTTATTCCTGTAACTTATTCATCCATAACTGGAAGCTTGTATCTCCCACTTCCCTTCACCCATTTTTCTCAGCCCCCCCACCCCCCAGTACATAAGTTTGTTCACTGTATTCATAGGTCTCATTCTGCTTTTTTATTTGTTTATTCATTTGTTTTTTTAGATTCCATATATAAGTTAAATCATATGGTATTTGTCTTTTTCGGTCTGACTAACTTCACTCAGCATAATACCCTCTAGGTCCATCCTTGTTGTTACAAATGGCACAATCTCATCCCTTTTTATGGCTGAGTAATGTTAATCAAGTAAGATGCCAAGGTTTTGAGGATTTTTGAACTTGATACAATATGGAAATAATTTTTCAACTGGAAACCATCAAGAGATTATAGATTAATACAAAAGAATATATATGTTGTTGACAGTGGCACTTGAGACTTGGGTGCATTTTTCACTTTTCTGAGTGAAACTAAACTACTATTTCTCAGACACAGGAGTATCTTTTCCTTCCTCCTAAACCCTTTCTGATCAGGATTGCTTCATAATCCTGAATCCTATATATTCTCAACAGTAAGTATTAATTAAATAGAAAGAGACTAGTGGCTACTTTGGTAGCAAGAATGCTATTAATATCTTAAAGTTATTTGGAACTCAATGAAGTTATATTGTTTCGCAGAGATTCTTTTTTTTTCAAGATTTTATTTATTTATTTATTTGAGAAAGATTGGAAGCAAGTGCAGGGGGAGGGGCAGAGGGAGAGAGAGAATCTTAAGCAGACTCCACACTGAGCATGGAGCTAGATGCAAGGCTCAATTCCAGGACCCTGAGATCATGACCTGAGCTGAAATCAAGAGTCAGATGCTTAACTGACTGAGCCACCCAGGTGTCCCCATAGAGATTCTTTAGTAATGTGCCTTTAAGCTAGGGCTGCAGCATCCAGACTTCTCTGACATAGAATTTTGTGGAAATTGTACTTAATTTGGAGGAATATACTATTACAATACTAACCAGTTCGAGGGAACTTTTCATTTCCCGATGTATTTGCCCTATAGTAAGTAAGTAAGAGTTGATCATAGGGATGCCTGGGTGGCTCAGCAGGTTAAGCTATCTGCCTTCTGCTCAGGTCATGATCCCAGTGTACTGGGATTGAGTTCCTCATCGGGCTGCTTGCTCGGCAGGGAGCCTGCTCCTTCCTCTGCCTGCTTCTCCCTCTGTGTGTGTTCTTGCTCTTTCTCTCTCTCTCACAAATAAATAAATAAAAATAAAATCTTTAAAAAAAAGTTGATCATGTATGTGCATTGAATCTAATATGAAGTTTTGTGAGTAAGCAAAGTTTTGAATTTTATTATTGTGGAGACAGGGGAATGAAATTTAGTTAAAAAAAAAAAAGTACTCTACACTTTACCAACAGGGTAGATTCCGCTGAAGCACCAACAGATTGCTCTAAAGATAGATCCACATCACCATCAACTTCCTTTTTTGGAGAGAAGAAAGGAATACAATTTTAAGCCTCTGTCTCTTTAAAACAAAATGCGAGGTGGTGAACTACGTGGCACTTTTGATTATATGTTGAAACTGACTAAGTCCCTGAAATCCAAGAGAATATTGCATTCTGGTCCTTTGTGCAGAATACTCACATGAGTGCTCACAGGAACCAATCCAGAAGCAAACTGCTGCTGATAGTAACTGACAGCATGAATTACTGCACTCTCAGAGACTCTGCCAGCATCAACCCGTATGATCTCATTTTTGCTCATATGGCAAGCAGAATTTGTGCATGTGCTAGAACCAGCCTCCCAAGTTTAGGGAACAGCAAGGTCTCTCAGCAGTTGTTTGAAAATAGCCAGCACCTTTAAAATGAATCACTGTGGCATCTCATCAGCTCACCATTATACAACCAGGGAAGATTTTTCTTTGCTGAGTTTCTGACCCTAATCATGTAAAGTCCCTTAGAAAAAGAGAAACTGACTCATCTGTTTATTCGTCATATGAAAACCAGACAAGTCAATGAATGTGGAAGACAACATCAATTTCTCTTCCACAAGCTGACCTGCCTCTGGGTCTGCCACTCCCTATGGTCCATTTGGAGACATTCTGCTGCTGGTAATTGTCATGTTGATTCATAACAACCTTTAGAAATCATCCTCTAATTTGGAATAAATAAGAATATTGAAAAAAGAACTATACTTTTTATTAAAAATGCTCAGTTAGGGGCACCTGTTTGGCTTCTTTGGTTAAGCGGCCGACTCTTGGTTTTGGCTCAGGTCGTGATCTCAGGGTTGTGAGATCTTGTCCCAAGTGGAGCTCTGTGCTCAACACAGAGTCTGCTTGTCCCTCTCCCTTCCTCTCTGTCAACCTCCCATCTCTCTTTCTCTAAAACAAATAAAAATAAAATCTTTTAAAAAATGCTCAATTAAACTAAAATATATATGATAGGAAATGCTCTAAGAATGAATTTATATTTGTGTGTACTGACGCAACCAAGATCACTAAAATATAATTCAAATATAAGAAAAGCTCATTCCAAATGTACATGCTTGGAAAGAAAAGCAGGAACTGAAAAGATTCTTCCAAAGGATGAAATCATAGACCCAATTTCACAACCCAAGATCAGTCTTGAGAGTACTTCTTTTATTTCAGACTATTACAAAACTTACCTAAATAGTACCAAAATTATAGGGAGAAAAAAAAACTTATGGTTTAATGCCCTTGCCATCATTAGCAATATAATCTACCGTTTCTGGGAAAACAGACTTTCTGAGGTCTTGAACTCTGTTCTTGGCAGGTAAGAAGCCTCCCAGGTCATCTTTAAAGGCATATTTATTTTTAAATGCTTAAGTCTACACATGTTTTCTTTTAATAAGTTGGAATCTTACACGAGATTGTTATTCACTCTATTTATTTACCTTAGAAAGTACTCAGTTCTTCTGAAACAATGGTCCCTTTGAAAATGGGTGGGAAATAGAATTTAAAATTGAATTAAAATAGAGGGAAAATAGGCTTTCTTTCTTCAGTGCATGTTTTTGCTTTCTCCAGAAAGGGTAATGGACTTCTGCCCTTACAAGATATTTCTTCTGAGTTAACACTGCTCTAATAAGAGAGAGGGAAAATGGGAGAGCCTTGTCTGTCACGGGGAGCATGGGCTCATTGAGGTACCCTGAAGGGATGGTTTTTAGATTGGACAGTCCTTCCTGTCTAGGGAAAGTTAAAGGTAGAAGATGACAATCCCAGCATGGTAACATGAGGTCATGCAACATGTAGTGGGCACACAGAGATTCGAATGAGCACTTGCCTCTCAACACAGATGTTCCACAGACCTCTCCTGTTCAACATAGTCAAAACTCAGCCAATTACCTCATGTTCCTCCTCCTGTATTCCTGATCTCAATGAGGTCTCACAGTCCACCCCAGGAAGAAGGCAGAGAAACTTGAGGTTCCTTCTTGACTATTTTCCATCCCTTGTGTACCACACCCAATCTATCACCAAGACCTTTCACTTCTAACTCAGTTATCTCTTTCAAATTCTCAAATTCTCTTTCATTCCCATTCTAAGTACACATATCATCTCCTTTACAAATAAGTCTCCTAATGGCCTTAGTCTTGTTCTCTCTGATCTGACCTCTACAGTTTCTAAAAGATACATCTGATCATCTCATTCTTCTGCTTAAAAGGATCCCTGTTGCCTTCAAGGAAAAAAAAAATGAAATCTGAACTCCCTTAAATGGCATATTTACCTCTCAATCAGCATTCTTTCTCCCGACCTTTGCTTCATCATATTTTCTGTTTTAAATGATCTCACCTCCTTCTTTCTTCTGTTAGGTAATTTCTACATGCCTTTCAAATTTTGATCCAGCTGTTACCTCATCCAGGAAACCTTCCTTGACCCTCTTTCTAGCTCTTATCACCAAATGTTCCCGAAGTACCCTTTTGGATCACTATGTCATGCATGCATCTTGAGGGTAGGTGCGGTGTTTTCATTTTGCATCTTAGCATCTAGATACAAACTTAGCATCTAGCACAGTGCCTGGCAGGTGAATGGATGCAGGGGGTTATCAGAGAGAGTCACACAGAAAAAGGTAGAATTGAACTGAATCACTCTTGGGAGAGAAATAAGATGAAATAGAGAATGATTTTGAGAGAGAAGGAGTAACATGTGTAGGAGCATGAGAGAACTTGCTGTGTATAGAGAATACTAAGTGGTTTAGACTGCTGGAAAATAAAAGGTGAGATAAAGAATTCTATAGCATAAGCCATATTCAGAATTATAACACATTTGTTATAATCTGTGGCCAACTTATCTCAAAATTTGGAAAGGCTTTTTGTTGCTTTTCTTGATGCTTTAGGTATAGTTAAGAATGAGGTGTCCAAACAGGATTATACATAGTAACATTCTTATACACTTACATTAACAAATTAGCCCTTTTGACACAGAAAACATGCAATACACTTTACTTTTATTAATTATGAGAAATTATAGGATACAAATATGAAGATATATGTGTGTGTGTGTGTGTGTGTGTGTGTGTGTGTATGTGAATGAATATTTGTTCATAGCAAACTATAAGAGGTATGATCAGCCACGGACATGTGTCTAACGTAGTGAAATAAATGTCTCCTGTTTATATTGTGGCATGTTTCGGGATGATATAGAGCCTCCTTGGGTAGTAATAACAGAGCTCTAACTTTGCAGATATGAGCTGGGAGTCAGTGGCCCTCCACAACTCTCAGTCCCTGATCTCCTTCTTACCTGCCCTACATGTGGAAGACTTCAGTGGGAAAGTCATGCTGGAAGCATTTACTCCAGTAAGCTTTCTCTGCTTATTTCCATTTTTTTCTTCTTTTTAACTACTTAGAAAATGACAAAAGAAAAGAAAGTTAAAATGAAAAAAGGAAAAATTTGAAAAATGAGAATAGAAAAGGAAGGACACATTAAAGAAAATGTTTAGAAAAAATTAAAATTGCTTAGGTGAAGAATATTTTAGAAAAAAATAAAATAGGGCATTTTCGTATTTCAGGTAAAATAGGTCACAAGCTCTATGGAAATATTTAATTACTGTAGTTGAAGAAAACTTTCAAAGTGTAATTTCTTCTTGCAAACTATGGATGCAGGAGCAAGTAAGTCCAGCTTGGAGCAACCTAGTGAGCAAACAGATCTCCCTGACCTTGCTGAAAAGTTCAGCTCTCTGTCCTCCAGAGTACTGGAAAAGTCCAAACTGCATCCAGAACCAAACCACAAAACAGATGATCAGTTTATTCAAGATAACTGTTCTATATGCTAATGTATGTCTATACTCAAAGTTGTGACTGAGTATCCTGCTTTCCTTTTTCTTTTTCTTATACCCTACTTGTAGTTGTTTTCTCTTCTTGCCATCAGATAAGAATGCATGAGAGTCTCACAATATTCACAACAGGAAACATGCTTGTAGTGCTTACATTGCTCACAAAATGAGTAAGCTGTTATCTCCTCATTCCCCTGGTAGAATCTCTTAAAATCTTCATTTGGGCTGAGGTTTTCCAGATTACGTTTAGCCCTTGGTTCAATTTTGTTAGAAAGGTGCAAAGTTTATATATCAGGATATTTCTCCCCTTGGAGTTAGTGCGAAAGTTTTTCTTCCTGGGGTGTGGCCAAATCCTGATGAGTTTCTAGATTCTGTGCATCAGGGCCTGCCTTTGACTTTTGCCTCCTTCCTGGGACTGCTGTCCCCTTCTGAGCTGGACTTGGGACACGGGGCATCAAATGGACTTAAGAGCCACAGTTAGCCTCACGAAGAGGTTAGCAAGACTTGCAAACCACTGTTTGCAGCTTTTCCTCATTTCTCTGTGCACAACTGTGTTTCAGGCCTTTGTTTCTCAGATGGAGATAAGTGAGGGTGGGGGGAGAGGGCAGATGGCTAGAACATCACTGGTGACTCAGTGGTAGAAGCTGGAGTAGGAAGAACACAGCTTCCGTAACTCTTGTCCTGTGTTTTTATTTTTCTCGATATTTTGGTCTTGGTTATATCTTTAGTAGGAGAATAGGGGAAAATGTCATTTTATACTTTAAGTGACTTTACATACAAATAATTGAAAAAAAAGGCCAAACTTGTAATATTTTGTTTATATTTAGTTGTGTAAATATGCAGACATTAAAATAGACAAGTTAGAGGCTATTCTAACATTCCTTTTTTTGTTGTATAAACATACCAAAAAAGATTAGAAGTACTCATTTCATTTGTTGTTTTTTAAACAATTGGAAAACCTCAGTGACATCAGTTTTCAAAACATTTTTCTTATTTTTATAAGATGGAAGAAGAAAGTAATAAGACTTCTTATTTATATGCATAACATTAAAAAAAGTTTTCATTCTTAAATAAATGCCTTTTATATTTAGTATCCATCTTGAACTTCCTCAGTGGGGTTCTTAATATTCTTGGTAAAACTTTGTGAGTCTTCTCTCTGTTCTCTTTCTGATGTATAATTCCATGTCATATGCCCTGGCAAATAGCTGGGTGAGAAGTTCCCTCCACAATTGCTACGGTGTCTCCTAGTTAGCCTGTCTATAGAGCACTACTGAGAAGACATCTGGTGATTTGAACTGGAGACTCGGCTAGTCAAGAAATCCTCTTTTGAGCTTGGGAGCAGGGTGTGGAGCCAGGTGTGGGCTTCACCTCCAAAACCCTCCCTCAGGCTGGGGTAAGGAACGGAGGAAAGCAGTAGCAGTATTCTTCTGCACAGGCTCTGGCTTCACGTAGGATTTACTTACAGCTGGGTCTAGAGGAAGGCCTTTAATCATGGAGTCCGTTTTGGGAAAGGATGGTTTGATTTATCAAGGGTATGCAAAGTTTTGAACACATCCAAATAATGGTGTTATAGGTCATATTTTTACAATATAAATATTGGACATAATGTGTGCTTTACAAAGGTTGGTGGAGAATTCGAATGCAATATGGTATTAACTTATTTATTCAACTACTGTATATTGAGTATATTCCATAAGCCAGGTACTATGATATGATATGTTGATAGTTGTAAACAATACAAAACAGTCTTTATTCTAATATGGTCTGTTTTTTTTTTGGTGTTTTTTTTTGTTTTGTTTTGGTTTTTTTTTAATGATTTTTTATTATATTGTGTTAGTCACCATACAGTACATCCCCGGATTCCGATGTAAAGTTCCATGCTTCATTAGTTGCATATAACACCCAATGCACCATGCAATATGTGCCCTCCTTACTACCCATCACCGGTCTATCCCAATCTAATATGGTCTATTTTAAAAATACAGTATCTCTGGATGTATAATATTAAGTATAACGAGAGTACCTATTTTAAAACTAATTCCTGTTTTTGCTTTGATGAAACAAAAATTATCTGTATAGATGATTAGCTAATTACCATTTCCCTGTACTTTAACAGAACAAAAATATTTATTTTTTAAGAATTATTTAATAATTTAAATACTTGAAAAATTAATTAAAATAGTTTAAAAAGAAATATTTTGTATTTTGGTAGCCAATATGTGTACATTTTTCCAAGCAGAAAAAAAAATCTCAATAAAAATAGGTCCCTTAAAGGTTATTTGGACTTTATTCAGAAACACTGATAATTCTAGATCTATTGCCAATAACTTAATTAAGCATTGCTTTTTATTTCCTTATTATCTTTGATTTTTTTCTGTCTCCCCATTTTTCTTTCAGCATAGTATCTGGACCTGCATTCAAAAAGATGGTTTAAGTCCAGTCTTTCCTCTTTGTGGTTGCGTAATCTTGGAAAGTCACATTTACTGTATCTTGGCCTAGTTTCTTCATCTGTAAAATGATAGGATTATATTGAATAATAGCCGAGATCCCTTCCAATTTTAACATTCTCTGGTTCTTTGATCTTCCAGATTTGAGGGTAAAATGTAGACTCAGGGACATGAACACATGTTAAGAAATGCTATTAAAGAAAGGGGGGGTAATCAGAAGGGGGAATGAAACATGAGAGACTATGGACTATGAGAAACAAACTGAGGGCTACAGAGGGGAGGGGGGTGGGGGAATGGGATAGACCGGTGATGGGTAGTAAGGAGGGCACATATTGCATGGTGCACTGGGTGTTATACACAACTAATGAATCATCGAGCCTTACATCGAAAACCGGGGATGTACTGTATGGTGACTAACATAATATAATAAAAAATCATTATTAATTAAAAAAAAAAAAAGAAATGCTATTAAAAATAGAAACAACCAGAAGCTTGGACTTAGTTGAAGTTATGAATGAGTTCTGGTTTGCTTACACTACAACACAGACTTCTGTACTTGTTATACTTTACCAATTCATGTCTTCCAAGGAAAATGCATGTGTGGGTAAGCAAGGCATTGGGGATTATTGTAGCATTTACTCAAAAGAAATTCAGGTCCACTTCAAACTAGAGATAGTGGCATTGTCTTTAGTCAGGGCAGGTACAACTCAGATAACATCACTCTCAGATTATGTACCAAGTCACAGCCGTGTCACAGCACTGCCGGAAGGCATCCTGTTGACGCAAGGCCCAGGATCCCAGCTCACTTCTGAAAGCTCCTTACTTGAACTTTCCTGATTCCTTCCTAAACTGGAAGCCCTCTCTTCCTTTTTCATGCTCCAGTTCACTTGCATTTGGTCTTGTATTAAAATTAGTTGCGTATAACTCTCTCCCATTTGGTGTTTCCTAAACTCCCTGAGAGAACCCAGTCTTTCTGGTTTACATGTGTATTTCCACGCTCATTTTTGTTCAGTAGCTGAGACTACTGAAGTTAAAAACAACTACAAAAGAATCATGTTTCATATTCTTAAGTTCTAACGCAAGGGCAGAGCTTAGTAGAAGTACTGAAACCCGAGCTTGATAGTGGCAGAATGGCATCCAATGAAAAGTCTTATTTCTACTAAGGTATGGGAATCTTGGCAGCTCAGTCAAGCTGAAAGCAGTCTTGCCTGGGGTTTTGGAAGGAGACTCAAATGCCTTTGTAGTTACCCAAGGGATGACGTTCACCTTAGGTCAGTCCAGTCAGTGATCCACTCTCCTACCTAGGGCTGTCTGCATTCTCCCATAGATCCTGGCCTTGGGTCATACTGTTTCATCACATGATTCATTACTTGCTGTCTATATAAGCCTAAGGCTTTATGATGCACAAAAAAGTACGAGCCTAAATAGAGAATGAGACAATACATTAAAAAAAATCATCTACTGTAGAGATTCAATGGCAAAATATACTGTTCTCTTTTTTGTAAATCTCATTCTTCTCAGTTAAAATCACTTTTAGCTTTTTTATGATTTCTTCTATAAATATAGTAATGTCTGTATTACTATATTTAGTTATGGTGAATATAATCTATTAACTTATTTGTTGATTAATCAATTTTAATTATTATTGATGATTTTCTGCTGTAAATATTATAGATTTAACTTATTGAAACACTTCTCAACTTTTCCATTCTTTCTCCCAATATTTAGTATTATAATATTACTTTCAGGTTTTCTGTTGTAACTTTTTTCACCTACAGTTATAGGATGTTTTATTTCTTGTTCCCTCAACTTTAAGTTTGTCTATTGGATCAATACTATATAAGATGGTGAAAATATTCAGGGACCCTTTCAGTGTGATGGCTTGTGTCTTTCTGCATTTCGTTCCTTTTTTTAAAAAAAAAATAGTTTATTTTCTTTGTTCTCCTTGTAGATCCCCAGTGGGCTGAACATTGAACTTTGTAGATTGATACTTTGTGACTCTTATATTCTCTGTCATGTGTTTCATCTATTTTTTCATTATATGTTACAATATTTTAAAAATTTTACTGCTTTTATGAATTTTTGAGTTTTACATTTAAAAAAAATTTAAGAGCTGGTTCTTACTGTGATCTGTCCTATTTTTATAGATCCTTGTTCTTGTTTTTAAGGTTACAACATCATTTTAAAACTTCTGAGGATTCTTGGGGTGCCTGAATGGCTCAGTTGATTAAGCTTTGGACTCTTGATTTTGGCTCAGGTCATGATCTCAGGGTTGTGGGATCAAGCCCTGCATCAGACTCTGCACTCAGTGGGGAAGTCTGCTTGAGACTCTCTCTCTCCTTCTACCCCCCCACCTACTCTCTCTAAAATAAATAAATAAATCTTAAAGAAAACAAAACTTCTGAGGATTCTAATTAGAATTAAAAAAAAAAAAAACGATTTCTTCATTTCCTTTCACTTCCACTATATTCTACTGAGTCTACAGCTGATTTTATCTTCATCTTTCTCTTTAATGTTGTCCGTCTTCCTCAAATGTCTGGTAGTTCTTGCTTTTTCTTATTTAGGCTTATTCTTATTCTTGTTTAGGTTGATTTTCCAGGTTGGGGTTGTAGGTTTTCTTGGCAGTTTCTTTCCCCAAGATGTCTCTTCCCTGAATTGAAGGCTCTTTGTCTGTAGGTAGAGCTTATTATCTGGAGGATTTGCCTAATGGTGAGTGCGTAAGGTAAACCAGAGCTCACACTAGCAGCCTGTACTTTTCCCAGGAAGCTTACTCAATTCCTTTACGTGCCTGTGCTGTTTTTATCTTGGAGGAATGAACACTAGGTTTCCATTTATTCTGCATGTAGAAATCCTGCAGAGAGAGAGAGAAGTAATGCAGCTATTTTATGGAAGGACTTTCAATGAGCCTCTATTTCTACTGTCCCCCAGTATACCTGCCCAGTCTGAGCTAGGAGCCTTTCCAAAGTCCCATTGAAGTTAGGCTCTGCCCTTCACTGTGGCCCCCTTCTGTTCTGCGCTGCAGCTTCCTGTGCTCCATTTTACTTATCCACAGGATTTTGTCTACTTTCCATTCCTAGGAATTTGTTGATTTAAGTTTAAAAAAGTAAGTAAAAAATTAAAAAAAAAAAAACCTCAAAACCCAACCAAGATTCAAATTTCATCTCCAGAGACTAAATCCTTAACCTTTATGCTATATTGCTTCTTATAATCATGCCATCAAAAAAATAAGCTTCCTCAAAAAATTAAAAATAGAACTACTCTATGATCCCGAAATCACACTATTGGACATTCACCTAAAAAACACAAAAACACTAATTCAAAGAGATATATGCACCCCTATGTTTATTGCAGCATCATTCACAATAGCCAAACTACAGAAGCAGCCCAAGTGTCCCTCGATAGATGAATAGATAAAGAAGTGGTATATAAATATATGTGTATTTGTAGGAATATTACTCAGCCATGAAAAAGAAAGAAATCTTACCATTTGCAACAACATGGATAGAGCTAGAGAGTATAATGTTAAGTGAAATAAGTCAGTCAGAGAAAGACAAATACCATAAGATCTCACTCATATGTGGAATTTAAGAAACAAAACAGATGAGCAAAGGAAAAAGGGAGAAAGAGAGAGAGAGAAACCCAGAAACGGACTCTTAACTATAGAGAATAAGCTGATGGTTACCAGAGGAGAGGTGGGCAGGGGGATGAAGAAAAGAGGGCATGGGTATTAATGAGTACACTTACCATGATGAAAATAAAATTTTAAAAAACCCCACGAGGGAGCGCCTGGGTTGCACAGTGGTTAAGCGTCTGCCTTCGGCTCAGGGCGTGATCCCAGAGTTAAGGGATCAAGCCCCACATCAGGCTCTTCTGCTATGAGCCTGCTTCTTCCACTCCCACTCCCCCTGCTTGTGTTCCCTCTCTCGCTGGCTGTCTTTATCTCTGTCGAATAAATAAATAAAATCTTTAAAAAAATAAATAAAAATAAAAATAAAAAAATAAAAAAAAGCCATGAGGATAGAGTAAAGTTGGAGTATCAAATAAAAGTTGATGAAATATTTACTTAAAGAAATAGACATTTTCAAAAAAGACTCAAAAAATGAATATAATTCTATGTGATGAGGAAGTCTGAATTATGAAATTCTGGTCACACAATTTAAAATATTCTCAGTGGGAAGAAAATGGGGAGGCAGGTAGTAAACCTGGCATATTTGCAGGTAGAGAAGCTGTCTAATAAAGCTGAAAGATATCTATGTAAATGGTGTATGAGAGAATGTGTAACTAAGGGGAGCACAAAGGACTAGGATAAGAATTTCAAGAGAGTTAAAGCCAAAGATTAGCTGAGGCTCACAAAAACCACCGGAGACAGCAGCAGCAATTTTTAGTGCTATTTTCAGAGCAATAGATAGATGAAAATTATAGGTCCAATTCTTGAGAATGATGGTATCATGTTAAAAGAAAACACTACACATCCACTTTTCTTCTGCCTATACCAAAAAGAATGATCTTTAAGCTGACAACACTGAGAGATCATTACATTAAGATGTCATTGATATATGCAATGAGAGGAGTCTAATGAAAACAAATATTTTAGATGAATACAAATCCCCAGATCATGACAAATTACATTTTAGGCAATATGCAATCTAACTGATATAATCATAGTACAACCATATTCTTTGAGAAATTTTGGAGAACAGGGAAAAAATGCAAAAGAATGGAGAAAGGTACATATGACCCTAATTTTTAGAACTTCCTACCCTGTCAGTGTGAGTCTTGGCTATATGTCTTGCTATAGCCAATGAAATGTGAGGGGTGACATTAGCTACTTCCAAGCAGAATCATTAAGAAGCACTAGCACTGTGTTTTCTGCCATCACTGTTGAAAAATATGTTACCAGCTAATTTGAATGACAGCATAGATGTTATATTTCTCAACTTTACACAACATAGAACCCATTACATAAGATGCTCTCTAGGAAAGAGAGTATGTTGGATGGAATTATTAGAATGCAAACGATATCTGTTGAAAAGATACTGAAGCAAATGTGATAAAATTAATAATTTGAAGTGTTTAACCTGAATAATTGTGTCACTGGAAATTTTGTAAGCATCAGTTGTATGGAATGAAGGAGAACTGCTTCTTTGAATTTAGGTGAAACCAGATAGCATGGATTGGTCCAAACCTCAAACAACATTAGTGTGCTGGGGCCTCTATGAAAGTGAAGGTGAAGCTATAGTAACAGAGTTGGGTGTCCAGATTATCAAGGGGATTATTATGTATTAATATTATATCCAGTTTTCAGCACTAATTTTTAATAGGAATGTTGATAAAACCCATGGGTGTTGGGGACAGTTTATTGGGTGGAGGTGGGGAGGTAGAGCTAGGGGTCTAAAACTAAACCAAAAGACCTGGCCTGATAAGAAAAAGGCTAAAAGAGCAGAGAAGGATAACAATTGCAGATGGGCTCATACCTAAGGAGGAAACAGGCTAAATATTTATATATCAAGATCTGCTTGGCTGCTTTTGACCAGACCTCTGCTTTCCTAATCAACCCTGTTTCCTGGTGATATTAAGTTATAAATACATAAAAGAGGCATACTGAATAAATGCACATCATGAAAGAGCTTTCTAATACTGGATGATCAGCAAGATCATTCAGGGACCTTTAAAAAATGCAAATACCCGGCCTTACCTCAGACCTCCTGAACCATAATTTCTGGTGGTGCACTCTGGGAATCTGTGCTTTCATAAAACTCCGTTGGTTCTAATGATCCAATGGTTTGTGAGACACTATGCCTTATGATGTTGTTGGTGTTCTTCAGGCAAGAGCTGGATTGGAGAACATAAGTACATTGTCAAGGGAGGCAAAGCTAAGGGAGTGGTTCCCAAATTCTGATCTTCATGGACAGTGCAACTTTTAAAGAAATGGGGCTCATCAACTTAGGATGGCTAACTTTCTAGTGAACCAACCAACCAACCAACCAAGCAAACTCTTATCCTAATTGTTCCATTAAAAAAGTTAAATTTTAAAAGGATTTGGGCAGGGTGTAGTATAGAAAACAAGTACAGTCTTTTACATTGAATAAACTTAGACATTTTTCTCATTTCACCATGGACTGGTGACAATGCCTTCACATTGTGGCATCATTTGGTATGTCAGCATTTGAGAACCAACGTTATAGGGTATGTCCAGTTCCCTATGATCTCTGGCAACATGTTGCTGCCTTGCTATGCAGGGTCAAGTGGTTCATAGTTGTTTTAGGGACTCTAGTTCTGACAATGGTGGAGGAGAAGGCTCTGAAAAGAGAATATAGATGCTGCAGTGGGATGATAAAGGATCTACGAGCAATTGTTTGTGGAAACTGATTGTTTATCTGTAGAAGAAAAACTTGGGTGGATCTGAAAGCTGTATTAAAATGAAGGGCTTTTGTATATAACAACCCTTGTCATGCCAGAGGGCAGCCCTAGACCAATGTGAGGAAGTCGCTGGCCCATTTCAGTTTAATGTAAACAAAAGCTTTCTGACAATGAGACCTTTCCAATAAAGGGTAACAAACTACATGGATATGAGATTGCCCACTCTGGAAGAGCTCAAAACAATCTGAGTAACAAGGAATGTGGATGAAAGTGTTCTCGACTGAGTTGGAGGGTGGATTAAAATCACCATTTTGGGGGCGCCTCAGTGACCCAGTTAGTTATGCATCTGACTCTTGGTTTTGGCTCAGTTCATAATCTCAGGAACGTGAGATCAAGCTCCATGCTCAGCATGGAGTCTGCTTGAGATTCTTTCCCTCTCCTTCTGCCCCTTCCCCTGCCTGCACACGTGCACTCTCTCTCTCAAATAAATAAATAAAATCTTTTTAAAAATCACTGTTTTCTGGGGGGAGGGAAAAGAGAGAGAGAGAGAAGCAAACCATACAGACTTAATTATAGAGAACAAACTGAGGATTGATGGAGGGAGGTGACTGAGGGATGGGCTACATGGGTGATAGGTATGGAGTGGCACACTTGTGATGAGCACGGGGTGTTGTGTGTAAGTGATCAATCACTAAATTCTACACCTGAAACCAATTTTACCAAAAATGTTAACTAACTAGAATTTAAATCAAGTGAATAAAAATAAGCTACTAAAGCTTATTTTAAGAGAAAAATAAATATATAAAATAAAATAAAAGCACCATTTTCTAAGCCTGGCAGACCTCAATAACACCTGGGAAGCCTTTCAAACAAATACAGATTCCTGGACCTCAACTTAGATCTCTAGAAACAGAAACTCTCTGAAGGGGGCTCAGGAATCTGTGTGTTTAATGGGCCTCACAGGAAATTCTGAGTTAAGTTGCCTACAGCCTTAGAAAATAATTGTATGAAGTGAACACCAGACTCCTGAAGCATCTGTAATGAAGGATTCTCTAAAAATCGTAAAGAGATAGCATTTTGTTATGGCATCAATATTTGAATACCTACTTAATATCACGTGCTTTATTATTGTCTATTTGAAAGTTATGTCTGAAACAACCAGTTTTTCTGAACATCAACACAAACTGAGAGCATTGAACTGTTTTTAAAACAAGATTTGCTTTGAGCTTGCAAGAGAAATTAGCCTCACATAAGGAAAAGAAGTCATGGGCCTAATTATGAAATATGGATAAGTAAACTTGCCAAACAGATACCATGATTGTGCCACATTTTTTATTTACAAAATCAATGACTCATTCTTTCCAATCTCAAATCTCATGTTAGCTTAAAATGATGTTAAATGTATGTTTATTTCTGTGAAAGAGGACTTTTATTGGACCTTTTGTTACTTTGAAGTGATTTTTTATTTTCATGAATATTTCATTCTGTTATATCTTAAGTGACTAGCTTAGTAATAGAATTATCAGGAGCACCCCAAAGGTCCTCTTACTTTTTTTTAGAATCTGCAGTTCTGATCTGGACTGTCGTCTTTGTTGAGTTTCTATCTCAATCTTCTCCGTATAGATTATCTAAAAGGCTTTTGACCATTGACAGGAGGCTAAGCCCTGAACTACAGGCATAAGAAACTAGACTGAAGCCATCAATTAATTGAATATATAAACATTGCTCAAAATTTTTTGAAGGGCTAATCCCTGAGATATTATTTTCCTAATATCCTTTGAGCCCTCAACCCTTTAGAAATATATTCTTATAAACACATTTCCTTTTTCTTCTTTTAGCATCTAGGCCCTATTTGCATATTATTCATTTATATGTTCAACAAAAGCATAGTGGGAGCTAACAATTTACTCCAGGCAAAATGCTAGGTATAATGAGACCCCTGCTCTCATGATGCTATGTTCTGAAAAGGAGAAAGAGATGATAAACTTGCAGATAAATACATAAAAATTCATCTAGTGACAAGTGCTGTAAAGAAAATTAAATGGGATCAGAGAATTTTGGGGGGATCCTTCTTTAGATGGGATAGTTTGGAGAAGGAGGTGATATTTGAAATAAGACTTGGTCACTGTGAGCAGTTGTGAGAGGAGAGACCTAAGGAGAGACAATAACCAGTGCAAAGGCCCTGAGGGCAGAATAAGCTGGGGAATTGAGAGACCAGTGTAGTACTCATGTAATGAAAACTTGGGGGTACAAAAGAAAGTTAGAAATAAGGCAAGGGCCAGATAAGGCAGGATCTCACAGGCTGTGGTAGGAATCTGAATTTGTTCTAAGTGTCATAGGTTCTAATCAGGGAGTGATATACTTTTACAAAATATTTTACAAAGATAACTCAGGCTCCGCGTAGAGAATGGGCCACAGTCAGGTAAGAGTGGAATGAGGAAGACTAGCTAGAAGGCTGTTGCATTAGTTCGATCTAGAGATGATGGCTGCTTGTTAGAATAAAGCTTTCAACTGAGGGAATGTATATGAAAAACACGTATATACCCTTTTCAGCAGACATTCTCAGTCAAGAAGGGCACACATATGACTTTTGCAACCTGATTTAACCTGAACTTGTATTTTTCAGCCTAATGCTCAGATGTCCAGCATTACCATCAGTTTCATTTCTCAGCTCTTAGCCTATTACTTTCTTCAGTCGAGAACTACTAGGTTAGATGATGGGGCAGGACAACTTGGCTTTGTCAGGCCAAAGGGCTTCCTCCCGGTAAAAACCCAGAGACTAGCCCTCAGTTCTTATTCCCTTTTGTCTTTCCATAGGCTTTTCTTTCCCCTTTTCTGCCACTGAGTTTTCCATCCCCAGAGGAACACAGGCTCCTGACTTCTCTGCTGCTAAGCTATCTACTCTGAGAGACAGAAGGATGTTAATTTTCATGCTGTTGTTTTGAAGAATTTACTTTTTGTATGTAGAGGAATAAAGAGATGAATACAAATAAAAATATAGAAAACTCCTTAATTTATTTCACCAAAGGAAGGGAAAGTGAGGAAGTTACCTATCCTTTTGTTAAATCTTAAGTACAACTGGAGGAGATGGGATATGTTTTGAACACTTTTTTTTTAAAGGGAAGTTATGTTGACATGGCTGTTGATAAGAATATAATAAAATCTACATTTATTGAGCTATGTGCCAAGCAATGGTGCAGGTGTTTTCTTTGACCAATTCTCCGGTAGGTATTCCTCTT
Source organism: Ursus americanus (assembly GCF_024610735.1). Lineage (NCBI taxonomy): Eukaryota > Metazoa > Chordata > Mammalia > Carnivora > Ursidae > Ursus > Ursus americanus. Next base: position 13,993,467 of record NC_142131.1, on the reverse strand, counting down.
CACAGATGAGAAAACGTAGGCACAGAGCTATGGAGTAACTGGCTCAGGGTCCCACAGAGAGTGAGGGGCTAACCCAGGATTTAAAGCCAGGTTTTTCTTTTCTCCAGGCTACGCTTCCTCTTCAGGTGAGAGGACTTGGGGATCTGTAGTGAAAGGAGACTGCGGGTGAGAGGCTGAAGAACCGCTCCCCAGGTATGTGCACTGCCTCCCTCACTCCTCATGTGGCTTTAACTCCTCCTCCTGGTCCTCTATGCCTGATGTACTCTTTACCCCTGGGCCTTGCTTTCACCTCCACTTTTCCTCAATCTACCCTTCATGTGGGCCTTTACTGAAAAGTATCTCTGTAAGTATGTGGTTGCCAAAATAAAAAGAAATATCCCCCCTATTTTTGTCACTAAATTTCTGACTCTGATGGCCCCAATACTCATTGGCTTTAACAGCTGCTCTATTTCTCTGTGGGTGCTCTCCTTGCGTCTGAAGGGGGACCTGGGAGAGCAGGGATCCCTAAGCTAAAGGGACACAAAGCTTTCCCCTCTGTGGTTTGTCCCCATACATGCTGAGACACTCATTTATCAGCTTAGCCTTCTCACAGGTATACTCGTGGTCACAGCAGGCTCCAGGAGATTACTTGTCTCGCTACTGAATTTTCTTTATATGCTTTTTTTTTTAAGTATGTATGAAATTATAGTCTTGAGCTTTCCTTTTTCATACACAAACTAATCATTATGAAACCCAATAATGATCCCTGAGAGAAAAACCACATGGAGCACAAGGGCTCAGACGTGGGGTGAGAGTGTTGGACAACAGACATCGTTCCCGGACCTGTGGACACAATTCTCTCCGGGGGGTCAGTGCACTGCATTTTTATGACTTGAACTATTTTTTCAGAATATTACGACATAGTTTCCGCAAAGCACAATTGAGTGTTGTAATGCCTATTTTGCATGTGCCATATCATTCCTGAACCTGAAATCTCAATGTTCGAGCATCATGTATTATTGATCTGATAATTTGACTTAAACCCAGGAGAGGAGAAAGTTTAAAGGACCAGAAAAATCAGAAATCCATGAAGTAAAAGGACTGGTTTTTCTGTAACCCCTTTGACAAAAATTCTTCAACATTTTATTCTTATGGGTTATGAGACTACCAGATGGTTAACTTGATTATTTGCCTTGGAGTATAATAAAAGAGTGTGAGGGAGACATTTCTTTTAAATTTGAGATTTAAATGTGATTTATCTCCCGGAAAATAGAAGATGGAGGTACCTGAACATTTTACTTTTGAGAGACAAAGATTTTGGTGCTCAGTTTTAAAGCTAAAGCAGTTTTGTTCTTGGGTCAGAAGTAGAACAAGGGAAAGTACTGGCACATTTACCTCTCAGAAAAGGCTGGCATATCTCACTTTTTATTTTCTAGCAAAATCTGCTCTTAAGTCTCAAGTACTCTTTCATATCATAGTGATAACATTGCTTAAAACGTGATCTCTCCCAAAGAAAGTTGTAGTTTACCACAGATCAAATCTTTAGGTGAAAGAAAGGAATCTCCTGAGTATGATTTATCTATGTATTTGTTCGTTTGCTTCTTTAAAAAAGTTTATGCTGTACTTTGTTCCAAAAAGGAGTTTGAAAGTTATGCATCATACAATAAGAAAAAATAAATAAAAATAAATAATTGAGACTATTAGGATGACTTTAATATTGAGGATTTGAGGTTTTAGAGAAAAATGAACTCTTTGTTGTTTTGTTATTGTTTTGCTGTTGTTGTTATCAGGAACCCTTATTTTACCTTGAAATCTTAACAGGGCAGAGGTGGGTTGGAGTCACCAACTCCACTTACAGCAGACCAATCTTTAAGCACATGTTAGATAATTTATGGTGAAAAAGTATTTTCTTGTATTTCTCAGCTTGCTTGGGGCATTTAGTACAGTTTACTATTCCAGGGTTAGTTCTTTAGTACCCCTCTCTTTGGTTATTTATTAACCTCCCTTTAAAGTAAAACTTAATCGTTCAAGGAAGGTACAAAGTTCAGTTAATGTTTCTACTGTTCCAAATTATGATAATACATGAAGCCACTGTATAACTTGAAATGCCTCCTAAAGCCTAAAATTTATATATGAAACCATTAGCCTGTAGGGAACTTGCTCTGAATACCAGCATTATACAGGGTAATCCTGCAGTAGCAGAGAAATGCTGCCCACATTAATGGAATGTTTAGATGATACCTGTGTTCCAAATAGTTTATATTTTTCACATGTAACCTCCGCCTCCTCCTCCCTCTGTTGCTATCTTTGTAAGAACAGGATGTCAAAGGTGATCAGATACTCCCCCAGGGAAGCCAGAGGAAGAAAACAGTAGGTGTCCTCCCCCTCTAGAGACATGTCTATTATGCAATTAATCAAGGATGATGATTGCTTAGGATCCAAAATTCAGACCGAACACGGGTTCAGTTTTTTTCCCCCATTTGGAATAATGAAAAATTAGCCCTAGAAGACTTGAGTGAATTTCTAGGCACTGTGTTTGCAAAACAGGAAGAGGTCGTGGGTCTCTCACCTGCCCTCCCAGAAGTTAGAACAGTGCCTCAACATCATACGTGTTCAGTATCACTTGTAAAATGAACATAAAATGAAATCTCCCTTCTGAAACCTACTTTTTGAGAGTCAATGTAATGAGAGCTCTAATGTTCACTTCTTAGGTATGGGAAATCCTTCAACTTCGGCCCTGTCGATTGAAGATAAACAAGCTCTTTTTCCTTATTATACTCTGTTGGTTAAGGGTCCTCAGTTCTGGAATAAAGTTGCCTGGATTCAGAACATATTTTCACCACTTGTTAGGTGTGCAAATGTGGGGAAGTTGCTTAGCTCCTTTGGGACTCCATTTTCTCAACTGTGATGTTAGGAGAAGTAAATGATGTATGATGTATAGTACGAGACACCCGTAGTCTGATAAATATTTGATGGTGGTCACAGTATTAGCAGCTCAGGCCTTGAGAAAGCCTCAAGTCCTATCTGCTAAAAGGAAGATTCTTTGTGAATAGAAATAATAGGAACTTCAAGGAGTTAGAGACAGATTCTCATCTACCTGTGGCTTTTTAAGTCATGTGATAATGAAAAGAACATTGGAAAGGACTGCTTTCCAGAGAGAAGTAGGTAGCTATCCAAAGCATTTTGAGTCAGAAATAAATATTGGTAGATTTCTCTCTGTAAAGAGATTTTTAGAATTATCTCTAATAGAATGAAGAGTTTACAGGTTTAAAAAATAAAAATTTTAAAAGGTCCTAAATATGAAATTTTACTTTGAAGTTATTTTCTTTAATAGACATACCATTCATTCAACAAATATTTATTAAGCAACCACCATATGCCAAGCATTATGTTAGGTGCTAGGGAGAAAAAGTGAAAAAGGCATGGTGCCTGTTCTAAATGAGTTTAGAGAATCTAAATATTCAGATAAGCAATGCCCTTCAAAATAGTTACCCTGGTTTCCTGCATGTTTATTCCAATATTATTGCTCTCAACACCTTCAAACAACCCTTGGGAAGTGCCTTCAGAGTCAATGCCCGAGCCACACAAAAACAGCAGCGGCAGTGGCTTCTTCACTTTTTGGAAGGTCTGTTAGTAGACATTATAATACCTCAAATCTCCTTTATTGTTTGGTAATTGCCACAGCTCAGAAACCCCCAAATGCCCACCTATCCCCACTGCTATAGTTTGTCTTCTAGGACCCTCTAGAACACCTCATAACCCAGCTACTAAAAAGTTAGTACCTGGATCTTGGTCAGTGTCCTCCAGGACCTTGCTCCAGTGACATCTGTTTTGATTGGTCTCTGTCCTGGCATACCTTTTGTTGAATACTTTGAGTATCACCCCTCACATTGAATGTCACCTTGCATTTTCCTCAATCCTTCTTTTGTATCTACTTCATTCTACCTGGTATATCCAGGGCCCCAGTCCTATTCTAGATTACTTATAGCTATCGATGAAGATCAAATCCAACTCTAAAGGACAAAGTTTGGCTGCCTATGAAGACATTTGTTTAAAATAAAAAGGAACAGGGGCACCTGGGTGGCACAGCGGTTGAGCGTCTGCCTTCGGCTCAGGGCGTGATCCCAGCCTTATGGGATCGGGCCCCACATCAGGCTCCTCTGCTATGAGCCTGCTTCTTCCTCTCCCACTCCCCCTGCTTGTGTTCCCTCTCTTGCTGGCTGTCTCTATCTCCATCAAATAAATAAATAAAATCTTAAAAAATAAATAAAATAAAATAAAATAAAATAAAATAAAATAAAATAAAATGGAACAGACTAAAGACAAGTCCAAAAGAAAGGTCTTGATATTGTTCTGTGCAAAGGCAAATGCCATTGAAGTTAGCCTGTGGGCTCCCAAGGTGACTACTCAGAGGGGAGACATCATTTCTTATGTAATTTCTGGTGTTTTTATGAACAAAAACAATAATATGAGGCCAATTACTTTATAGTTACATCTTGCATATTAGATGAATGTCTAATTTTAGAAGAGTTGTATTTTAAAGTCAGAAAACCTTTAGTTAGGAGGATTTTTAAAACTTAGTGTATTGTTTTCCAGCTAATGTTAGCATATAACATGTTAGCAAAATGATAGCATAGAAGGATTATGATAGTCATGTTTATCTCAGTAGCATTTTGGAATTCCTAATACCCGGATATAGAAATAAAATAACAGTGAATATCTTTTCTAGTGACAATAAGATTCAGAATTATTCAAAACTGTAAAGTATGGCACAATTATAGAAGAAATAGAAGTTTTTGTTGTGGGGAATGTGAATTCAGAAACATGTTGTTATAAAATATGCTTATTTTTAAATAGGATTTGTATAATGGAAATCTAAGTTTATTTTTATTTGCTACAAGACACTCAAAAAGCAAAAACACAGGGGCGCCTGGGTGGCGCAGTCGTTAAGCGGCTGCCTTCGGCTCAGGGCGTGATCCCGGCGTTATGGGATCGAGCCCCACATCAGGATCCTCCTCTATGAGCCTGCTTCTTCCTCTCCCACTCCCCCTGCTTGTGCTCCCTCTCTCGCTGGCTGTCTCTATCTCTGTCAAATAAATAAATAAAATCTTTAAAAAAAAAACACAAATCAGCAAAAACAAAACAAGACAGGACTTTCTGAAGACAAAATTATTTATTGGTTGGTGGGACACAATTTTGAAAGGAATGAATATCTGATACTTCTGCTAAAGACAGATTGGACTTTAGGTCCCATAGCCTAGAAAATTGATAAATTATACTTAATTAACTTTTTTACTGGTTCAGCTGCTAAATCACTTTTATGAAAATTAGTAGATTTTTTTTCCATTATAATAGTGGATCCTATAGATAACATTATTTCATTCTATAACATTCACTGAGCTGAAGTTTATTTGTTGACTGGATGAATGTATAGCTGATCAGGGGTAGGAATGACAATTTTTTTGGAATTTTTCTTAGGATTTAGTTTCTTTAAAAATAATAATTTTGGGGGTGGCTGGGTGGCTCAGTTGTTAAGCGTCTGCCTTCTGCTCAGGTCATGATCCTGGGGTCCTGGGATCAAACCCCGCACCGGGCTCCCTGCTCAATGGGAAGCCTGCTTCTCCCTCTCCCACTCCCCTTGCTGTGTTCCCTCTCTCGCTGTCTTGCTCTCCATCAAATAAATAAATTAAAATCTTAAAAAAATAAAGATAATTTTTTATTTATTTTCTTGTAAAAATAATTACAAATTGATAGAAAATTTTCACAAATGAATTGAATAAAAACTATTACACACCATCTGTAAAGAACCGTTAACATTTTTCTGTATTTTGACACCCATTTTTTATATATGTGTACATATGTGTATTGTATGTGTATGTGTGTTTGATTTACAAAAAATAATCATTTGTACGACTTTTTCTTTTATTTAACATATTGTGGTATCTACCCATGGATGCCATTAAACAGTGTTCTATAGCATTGTTGAGTGACTGGATAATGTTCTACTCTAAGTATATATCATAATTTATTTTGCCAGTCTTCTGTCACTGAGCATTTAAGTTGCTTTTAATCTTTTTGCCATTGTGTTTTAGAGAAATTTGGCTATTCCAAGAATTTTAAATCATTCTTGTGCTGTTAGTCCCTTGGACAGTTAAGCCTACGGATCCTTTCTCAGAATAAGGTTGGTGGTTTGTTGGGTTTTTTTTTTTTACATAAAAATATAGGGTTACAGAAGAAACCAATTATATTGATTGAAAGAATTACCAAAATATTTTTTAAATTTATGATGTAATATATGTCTTTCATATTATGTGTGATATAACATGCTCATATGTGATATAACATATTAAATAATAAGATCTAGTGGCACATCTAATAACAACCATAATTTTAACTAGTGATGAACATAAGTGAATTTTGAGATACCTGAAACAATTAGAATGCAATGTAAAAGTAGCTTTTATGTTCCATTAATTTCATTGTAATTTGTTGCTTACATTAATAAAAAAAAAGGAAATGCTCAATTATGGTTAGAGGTTAATGAAAATAAAGATGTGCATTTTTTTTCCTGTCCAAACTTAGACAGCTTGAATTTTATCCATGCATCTCCATAGCCATGAGCCCTAAGATTAAGAACCTCTGTGAACATACCAGATTAATTTGAAAGTACTAAATATAGTAATAAGGGAGAAGTAGGTATGTTCCCCCAAAGATTAGCAATATGGACTTAAAATAACAAAATGGTACTAACCTTGGTGAAGATGATGGAGGTTGAGAATCATAATCTGTAACACAAATAGACCAGGATGATGAGTAATGGTGGAAGAAACCTAGGAGTTGTGGGAAGCTAATTATGAGTGGGGTTTCAAAGGAATGGAAGAGCAGAGAAAAACCCTGCTATTTCAGGCTTCTAATGAAAAGACATTGTGTTATTGAAAAGGGGAGAGTGAGCTTTTCTCTAACTTAGTGAAACCCAAATGTACCAGCCTCAACAACCAATGACTACAAAGTATTATCTTATTTCCTCTAAATACCCAAGTGATATGAGCTCCAGTCTCACAAACCAGACTGATTACTCAAAATTGGCATCTCTCTCAAATGTTCCACCAACTTTTCCTGTGTTCCAAAGGGTGCTGTTTTGAGGGTACGCAGGATAAAGCAGGTCTTGTATGTTCTTTCATTTGGCCAAAGCCACCATATGTTGCCTCCATTGTCAGTGACCCTTGTGAAATTGACATGCAAAGATGTATAACCATTTTTCTGACCTGGTTTTGTGTGGCAGGGGTCCTTTCTGTACCCTTAGCTACTCAGTCCAAAACAAAAACCAGTTCCTCTTCTAATTCTACATAGCAGAGACCAGGCTGCAAGTCCTACAAAATTTTGTCCAACATACGAGTGGACCAGAGTGATATTGGGAAGTACCACATAGAACAACTTGTATCTACAGTAGAGCTTCTAGAAGAGCCATATCTCAGGGTGGCGAAAGGGATTTCTTACTCACCAGCTCCATCTGGGAATGTTTGAGTACTCCCAAGAGGCCTCCAAGGAGAAGAGAGGTTTTCCTCTCTCCAGTAAAAGTCTCATTCCCCAGAAACCCCCACATTTCTAGTTCAGACCCCTCCTGGGATTGACACTGGGAATGCCATATGGGGAAATCCCCAGCTCTACCCACAGAAGTTGACCTACACTTTATTAGATCAGCATCTAAGCATTCTGAATTATTTAGTCCTAAATAATATCATGACTGGAATTCCAAAGTACAGCCTGTTTATTTTTTTGTTTTCTTGTCCAGCATGTGAAGTTTGTATCTACATATCATTTTTATAGTCTTTAAATTCAAGTCTTCTGCAAACAACTACTGTGACAAGGACAAACATCTTCATGTCTTTTACCCACTTTCTAATTGAATGGCTTGTTTTTTAACTGTTGAGTTTTAAGAGTTCTTAATATACCCTAGTTACCAGTTCTTTGTCAAATATGTAATTTGCAAATATTTTCTTCCAGTATGTAGCTTGTCTTTTTATCCTCTTTATGGCCTTCTGCAGAGCAAAAGTTTTCAGTCTGATGAAGTCCAGTTTATCAATTTTTCTTCTTATAGATTGTATTTTTGGTGTCATGTCTAAGAACTCTACTTAGATCTCAATCCCAAAGATTTTCTCCTGGTTTTTTTTTTTCTTTTTCCTGACATTGAAAAGGTAGAATAGTTTTATATTTTACATTTAAATCCATCATCCATTTTGGGTTAATTTTTATATAAGATGTGAGGTTTAGGCCAAGGTTCTTATTTATTTTCCTATAGATGTCCAATTGCTCCAGCACCATGGGTTGAAAGGCTATCCTTTCTTTGTTAAATTGTTTTTCACCTTTGTCAAAAGTCAACTGGCCATATTTGTGTGGGTCTATTTCTAGGTTTTTTATTCTACTCTGTTAATCTGTGTGTCTATCACTCCACCAAGACCACACAGTTTTGTTTATTGTAGCTACACAATAAATCTTGAAATTGGGTAGACTGATTTCTCCCCCATTATTATTCTTTTTAAAAAGTGTTTTTTAGCTATTCTAGTTCCTTTGCCTTTTCACATATATAAAAAATAATCTTGCCTATAACTGCAAAGCTTCTGAAAATTAGTTTAAACCTATACAGTTGATCCTTGAACAACATGGGTTTGAACAGCTCACATCTAGTTATACACATTTTTTTATAAGTATAGTATAGTACTCTAAATGTATTTTCTTTTCTTTATGATTTTCTTAATAACATCTTCTTTTCTCCAGCTTACTTTATTGTAAGGATATAGTATATAATACATGTAGCATACAAAATATGTATTAATAGCCTGTTTTTGTTATAGGTTAGGCTTCCAATCAACAGTAAGCTATTAGTGGTTAAGTTTTTGAGGTTAAAAGTTATATGTGGATTTTTGACAGTGTGAGGAGTCAGCATCCCTAACACCTGTGTTGTTCAAGGGTCAACTGTATATGAATTTAAGAAGCAACACCTTTAATATGTTATGTCTTCCAGTCCATGAACATAGTATGTCTCTCCATATATTTAGATCTTCTTTGATTTCTTTAATTAACATTTTGCAGTTTTCAGCATACAAATGCAAATACAGTATAGTACTATAGTGTTAGATTTACACATAAGTATTTTTTTTTTTGAATGATTGTAATTGTTATATTTTAATTTTGGTGTTCATTGCTAGTACAAAGAAATGAAATTGATTTTTTGAATATTCATTTTGTATCCTGTGGCCTTACTGAATTCACATAGTATTTCTAGAAATTTTCTTGTAGATTTCTTGGAATTTTCTATGTAGACAATTATGTCATCTGCAGATAGGGATAGTGTTCTTTCTTTCTGATCAGCATGCCTTTTATTTCCTTTTCTTGCTTTATTATAATGGCTACAACTTCCAGGAGTATGTTGAATAAGAGTACATATTTCTTTGTCTTGTTCCTGATCTTTGAAGGAAGGCATGTAGTGTTTCATCATTAAGTATGATATCAGCTTTATTAAGTTGAAGAAGTTCCCCTCTATTCCTACTTTTCTGAGAGCTTTTATCATGAATGAATGTTGAATTTTGTCAAATGCTTTTCCTCATCAAATTATATGATCATATATTTTTTTCTTTAGACAATATGGCAGGCTACACTGATTTTCAAATATTGAACTAAACTTGCATCCTTGGAATAAATTCTACTCAGTCCTGGTATGTAATTATTTTTATTTATTGCTGAATACTATTGGCTAATGTTTTCTTAAGGACTTTTACATATATTTTTATGAGTGATCTGGTCTGTAGTTTTGTTTTCTTATATATATTCACATTGTGTACTATCAGGGCATATTAGCTTCATAAAATGAATTGAGATTGCTCTCTCCTCTTCTGTTTTCTGGAAGAGATTGTGTAAAATTGGCTTTTTAATTCTCCTGTAAACATTTGGAAGAATTCTCTAGTGAAACCATCTAGGGATGGAAATTTTCTTTGAGCTTTTAAATTATGAATTTTTAAATTATGAGATAACCATTTCCTGAATAATTGTTGGGTAATGCAAATTATCTATTTTGTACTGGGTTAGTTGTGGTGCTTTGTGCTTTTCGAAGAGTTGGTCCATTGCACGTAAATTGGCAGACTTACGTGTGTACACTTATTTACAGTATTCCTGTATTATCCAGGGTCTGTCATGATATACCTTTTTGAATTTCTGGTAGTGGTAGTTTGTGGCTTCTCTCTTATTCCTTTGCCAGTCTTGTTAGAGATTTGTCAATTTTATTGATCTTTTAAGAGAACCCAATTTTGGCTTCATGGATTTCTGTTTTTTATTATTTCCTTCTTCTATTTATTTTGGGTTTACTTTTCTCTTCCTCTCCTGCGTTCTTGAGGTGGAAGCTTGGATTACTGATATGAAACTTTCCCTCTTTTCTATTGTAAGCATTAGTGCTGTAAATGTCCTTCTCAGCATTGGTTTAGCTGTGTCCCACAAATGTTTATATGTTGTACTTTCATATTCACTCAGTTCAATGTAATTTTTTATTTCTCTTAAGGCATCTTCTTGAGCTGTGCATTATTTAGAAATGTATTGTTTTTCTTTGTTATTGATTTCTAGTTTGCTTTCATAATGGTCAGAGAACACACTCATGATTTGAATTCTTTATAATTTGTTGATGTTTGTTTTGTGGCCTATAATATGGTCTATCTCGGTGTATGTTCTTTGGCTCTTGAAAAGAATGTGAGTTCTGCTGTTGTTGGGTGGACTGTTCCATAAATGTTGATGAGACTCTGTTTGTTGATGGTGTTATAGAATTTTGTGTATCCTTGCTGATTTTCTGTCTGGTTTCTGCCAATTGTTGAGAGAGGAATGCTAACATAGCTATAATTGTAGATTTGTCTATTTATCCTTTCAATTTCACCAGTTTTGCTTCAGATATTTTGTAGCTCTGTTGTTTGGTGCATATACATTCAAGGACTGCCTTGTTCTGGTGGATTGACCATTTTATCATTATGTCATGTCATTCTCTGTGGTAAATCTTTGCTCTTAAGTCTACTTTATCTGATATTAATATGGCTACTCCTGCTTTCTTTTGATTAACATTTGCATAATATATCTTTTTCTGTCCTTGTACTTTCAACGTACCTGTGTTATATTTGAAGTGAATTTCTTGCAGACAGCATATAGTTGGGTCATGTTTTTTAATCTACTCTGCCAATCTCTGTCTTTTAATTGGTACATGTAAACACTCTTTTATCTATAAAATTCACTTCCTAAAGATTAATAAATAATGCACACAAATATACAAAATTTGAAAGATACTGAAAAGGATATGTTAAAAAGGACATGTTAAAAAGTCCGTCCCTTCCACCCTTTCCCCCAGTCTTCCCATCCTCCTCCCAAGGGGCAACCATGTTCTCCAGTTTTCTGTTGTCTTCTGTCAGAGCCAATCTGCACACATGCAAATATTTCTAAGACTGTATATTTTTTCTTTAAAAGGAAAAAAAACAAATAAAAACAAAGTGTATGCTATACTTAATAGCATACCTTGGAGGACTTTCTGTGTTGGTACGTATAGAGCAATATTTAAATAAAAATAGTTTCTTCTAGGAGCACCTGGGTGTCTCAGTCAGTTAAGTGTTCAACTCTTGATTTTGGGTGAGATCATGATCTTGGGGTTGTGAGACTGAGTCCTGTGTCAGACTCTGTGCTGGGCGTGGAGCCTGTTTGGGATTCTCTCTGTCCCTCTGCCTCTCCCCCCCACCTCTTGCTCATGCTTTCTCTCATTCCCTCTCTCTCTCTCTAAAAAAAAAACAAAAAAAAATTTTTTTTTCTTCTGTTTCAAAAGTCTTAAAAGCCAGTGTCAGGAAGTGTGTGGTTTCATACAAGATTACATGTGAAAATCCTCATGAGTTGAAAACACTTAACAATCAGAATGGAGAATATAATTTATAATGAAATATATAAATTACTATATACATTTAGTTTAAATAATAGAATAAATGTGATGGAAATCTATTCTTTGTAAGTCATATATTTCCAAGGAGTTGTGAAGTTATTTGGCAGTAACTGTCTATATGGCTAGGCATAAATAGGATGAGACCAAGAAAAGAGAGACAATATTTTAAATCAAAATATAGCTCCTGGAAACTTTGTAAAATATTTTATGCCATTATTTTCTTATATACCCAAATGGGGGAAAACCTACTATTCCATAATAAAACAGAATTCTGGATGTTGGAATTTTCCTTTGTCTTTTATGAAATGCAAAATAAACAGACTTCTGAAGAGATAATGCTAATCTATTCAACAAATATATAGTAAGTACCTACTGTGTTCCAGACACAGTTCTAGTCGGTAAACAAAGCAAGAAAAAAATCTCTGCAATCTTGGAGCTCGCATTCTGGGAAAAGCAGTGGAGAAGAAAGAAAACAGAGGAATAAAAACCAAGAAAAAAGCCAGGGAGTGATAGGCATTTTGAAGAGAATAAAACTGGGTTATATGTTGCAGAGACACAGGGAGATTGTTTTATATTTGGTGTTAGAAGATTCTGTTAAACTGAGAAGCCCAGGAAACCATGTCCAAGAAAAAGTCTTTTGCTTACATTGCTCTAGTTTGCTCTGTCCTCCTCTGACCTCCTTCTGGCTAAATCCTTAAAGCCACAGCACAGGCCTACATTCTTGGTAAGGCCTTCTGGGATATTCCTGCCAGGAGGAAGAAAGTGCACCTGATTTAACAGTCACTGTAAGTACTGGACTGAAGAATGATCTGATTGGCCCAGTTCAAGAAGGGTTGGAAAGAAGAAGAAACCACACGTAGAAAGGCCAGGAGAGGAAATTAAGCTAAATATATACTATCTCAAGAATATTCCCAGAAATTACTGTTAAAATTAACCTCTGCTTATAATGGAATACTGTATAGCAGGGGTTCTCAAACTTTATGGTCTGATGACCCTTTATACCCTTAAAAATTATTGAGGGCTTTAAAGAGCTTTTGATTAGGTAGATTATAGCTATTCATGTTTGCCACATTATGACTTAAAACTGAGAAATTTAAAAAATATTTATTATAAATTCATTTAAAAATAACAACACTAAACACGTTGCATGGTAACATAATAACTATTTTTTTAAATGACTTTATTTTGCCCAAAAACTTAATGAGAACAGTGGTGTTGTTTTACATTTTGCAATCTTTTTACATCTGGATTCTCTATTTGATCTATTTCTCTGTGTTTTATTTAACGTATATAAAGAAAATCTAGCCTCACAAAGGTAGGTAATTTTATTTATTTATTTATTCATTCATTCATTCATTCATTCATTCATTCATTTTAGATAAATGTGGATATCCTTCTTTGATACCACATTAAAACTTGACAAGTAGCGGTTCCTTAAAAGTTAATTATAATGTGGATTCTGGAACCGTATCAATGAAATTTGCATATTCTGTTACATTAAATCCATTGGTCTATCCTGGACTTTGAATTGATCTTTTACCAGGACTTGATTTGTATTGTGCGTTGGTTATTTGGAAAATGCTGGTTCAGAGTTATGCAGAGCCTTCAAATGCTTACATATTTCCTTATATAATATTTTTAAAATCACATATAGTAAAGTCTTTAAATGTTGGGAAGCTGTCAGATTCTTGGTAGTGGACACACTTTACAAAATCCTAATTTTTTGTTTGGAAGTTGAAGTTTTGTCAATGACATCAATTACTGCCCATAGTTTTCCCTGAAGTTAAGGACTCCTTTTATTTATTTTTAAGAAAATGTCTGCCAAATACCCAGATTTCAATAACCATAGTTTTCCTGTCAGTCAGTCCTTTAAGTGAATTTGTGTTCCATGACAAAAGTGACTAGTTCAGCTTGTAATTCACATTGCTTTTCCTCATGAATTTTTTTCATGCATTATACTTTAGGATGCAGAAGTATTTCATGTGTACTTTACATCACACAGAATATTAAAATTACATGTACTCAAGGGTTGAAAGCTAATGCAATTAACAATTTGTTTACTAAGGACATTATTAAATAAAATCGGCATTTTTTTGTTTGATGTTTTTGTTGACTGGTAGTACCTGGTGTTGAACAATGAAAGAATGATGACTGGTACAGTTTGGTGCCATTGCCTTGATTTATGCTAAGATACCAACAATTTTACCCACTTTTGCTTTTGTACCATCAGTACAAATATCAATACAGCAAAAAGAGAGATCATATCTTACTATATTTATGGAAATTGCTTACTTCTGGACCATACTTTGAACTACACTTATGAACCACACTTTGAGAATTACTGTTGGACAAAAATGACAAAGAATGATCTATAGGTACCCACAACAATAATGGTTGAATCTCAGAAATATAATGTCAAGTAAAAGAAGCCAGATCCACAAATAATACATGATTTATGGTCCCTTGTTTATAAAATACAAAAACAGGCAAAGTTTATCTGTGGTATTAGAAATAGGAAGATGGTTGTAGGAAAGGTGAGTGAAAGGAGGCAAGAAGTAAGCCTCTGGAGTGCTGCAAATGTTCTGTTCTTGAGCTAGGCATTGGTCACATTCATATGTTCAGATCGCTGTATGCTTATAATATGCATACTTTCTGCATGTATATTGTAACAAAAATTTCCAAACGTAAAACGAGAGTTATTTTCTTATGTTTTATTTCTTACCCTAGTTACTTGAAGGTTCTGAATCTGAGTAATAAAAACCAAGAATGCGTGACTTCTTGCTTTTTTAAAACACTAGTATTTTCAGTTCTTTAAAAGATTTTGCCTGGGTTTCAAATTTGAGGCTATCATTTGGGGACGCTATTTGACTTACACTAAGGTTTATTATTTATTTTTTTTACATTTGGTATTCCATATTCACTTTTTTTTGCACAGTAAACTGTACTTGATTACTTAGTTAACCCTGAAATATTTACCATTTTTCCCTATTAATTTTTTTAATGCAATATATACCGTTAGATGCAAGTTGTCCATGGGGTTTCTGACTTCAGTGCAGTTTTATACTTTCAATGGATTGTTGATCTGGAAAACGATCTTACTGAAGCAGAAGCCACATTTCATGCCTGTGGTCCAGCAGAAGGGGCTGGCTGACATGGAAATAATGTAATACGCTTATTCGTCCTATGGCATAATGAACTATGCAACTAAAAATATTCTGTTGGAGAGGTAGAATTAGTACCTACAAACGTTTAAGGTATTTGGCCTTTGCTAAAATATTCTCTTCCCAGAATGTTCTTCCATCTTCCCTACACTTTAATTCCTCTTCCTCTTTGAAGCTTGGCACAGGCCCTACCTCACCCACAAAGCCTTTTCCACCCTCTGCAACTAGTGGTTACATCCCTTCTTCTGAACTGGCACTCCATATATTGCCTATTTTCCAGTTTATTTTGTCATTGATTCAATCTATATTTGTATATTTAACTCCTATGTTGTACTAGGTTTAGGATCTCAAGACAAATGGTTTAAATGAGCTGATGAGAAAGATAAGTTAAAAGCTCATTTCAGTACAGTCTGCTAAGTGTGACACTAGAGATAAGTACAGGAGGCTAGGCAAAACACAGGCACCAGTTGGGGTGGAATTTAGAGTGACTCTGTGGCAGGCCTTGCTCTTGAAATCTTAGTTTCTTCCAGTGAAAGATGGAGAAAATAGGTATTCCAATCTTAGAGCCCCTGTAAATGAAAGAATAAATGAAGAAATGTGTGTAGAGCACATAGTTTATGTCTGGCACAGGATAAGTGCTCAGTGAAAATGAGATATTATCACATTTGTTATATTTTAAGTGTATATAATGTCATGGCCCGTGTGGTAAATTGTTTGAGCTATATCACAACAGCAAATATGTAATCTCAATTTAAATAAAAATTTTAGATTGTATTTCTTGAACTCATAAAGGGGAAGGCTTAGCATATAATCACATTCCTCAAGAAAATCTCTTTTATTCTTTTCCCCTATCTACTTGCATTGCACACTCAAGAGCTGGGCCTGTACCTTTCTTTTCAAGAATCTTTATTCAAACAGAAGGGGGAATGAACCACGAGAGAATATGGACTCTGGGAAACAAACTGAGGGCTTGGGGTGGGGGGAGATGGGATAGGCTGGTGATGGGTATTAAGGAGGGCACGTATTGCATGGTGCACTGGGTGTTATACGCAAGTAATGAATCATGGAACTTTACATCAAAAACTAGGGATGTACTGTATGGTGACTAACATAATATAATAAAAAAATATTATTTAAAAAAAAGAAGGTTGATCTAATGGTAGGTGTTCCTACCACAATAAAATAAATGTGCCAACAAGAACAAAGAAAAAAAATTGTATCTTCCTTAAAGGGTGTAATAGGTTTGAATAAGTTAATATACTTAGCAACATTATAACAATGACTGGCACATAGTGTAAAATAAATAAAATATGTATTAAACAATTAAAAAAAAGAATCTTTATTCAAAACTGTTTGGTGCATCTCATCTATGCTGTCCCCATCTCATGGCCCAAAAGTAGCCATTGGGTGGGTAGGGAATGATTTGGGACTGGGTGAGGGAGATAATTGGGGGCTTACCTAGGTTAGTCACTCTACATAGTGGGCTTTCTAAATGTTTTTGCTTGATTGAGGCAAGTTTCTTCTAGCTACATGTGCCAATGCCTATTATCCTAATGGGATGGGAGGAGGGAAAAGGGGATAATTCTTATAAATGGTGGCTATCAACCAGGGTTATAAGTCCTCCTGTCACCTTTAGTTATTCTTCATAGCTAGTCCAGTTCCCTCTTAATGACTGTTTCTGGACAACATGAACAGATGAGCAATCTCAGAGAATCTTCTCATCTCACTATGACCACGTCGCCTAATGCCTTTCCTAAGAAAACTCACCAGAGAGATGTCTGCTTAGTTTATTCCTGAGAGAATAGAGATAGGCATCACAATATACACTCTGCCAGCTATTAATAACCCACTTTTAAGGATTGTTTACCTGCAGCCCCTTTTCAAGAAGTATGTAGTTAGGAAACAGAGAAAGTTGGGGAAGGTAGGTGGGGGAGGGGGGACAGTGGGTGGGAGGTAGGTAGATTAGATTATATATAATTAATATAAATTAATTATATTAAGAGATTTCTTTCTAAGAAGGGCATAGAAGGGTAAGTGAGGAAGAGGTAAAAGAGTGAAAACATTTATTGTGTATCTACTGCATGTCAGGGACTGTACAGGCACTTTATAAATGTTCTCTTATTTAATCTTCAGAACAAAGCTTTGAGGTAAGTACTACACCTATTTTATGATCAGGAAACTAAGGACTGTAGAGATACTGAATAATTTATCTAAGGTCATATAGGTAGTAAGTGACATTGCCTAGGCCACACCAAAGCTGTTGGCATGACTGACAAAAACTGATACCAATAAAATCCTTATCTCTCACTGAATCCACTGAGGACCCTGCTCTGTATCCTGGTAGGGGGCTGTTAGAATCTGTTACAAAGGTTCTAAAGTCACTTTAGTCTCTGGCTGATGCTGTTTGTTGCCTAAAGAACAATTTTCTCTCCTCTTCATTTTGAGCTGTTAGAGCCTGTCTCTCCTGCAAAGGCTGAATACTGGTCCTTTTTTCCTTTGTTGCTATGGCATGAGTCAGTGGGCCAGTGAGTCATTCCTGGCTAATGAGACCCAAAGAGAAGTTTGCTCAAAGACTTCTGGGATGGGCTTGCCTCCTAATTACATAGATATATAAAAGAAGTCTCTATCCTTACCATCCTTACTGCTTTGGACTTACTTTCCTTTGTGAAGGTGTGATGTTTGGAGCTGTGGCAGCCATCTTGTGACCATAGAATTTCCTCATGCTTTTTTTTTTTTTTATAATGATTTTTTATTATATTATGTTAGTCACCATACAGTACAGTCCTCATGCTTTTTATTCTCACATGGTAAAAGCCACCTTCAGGCATAGTAGGACTTTTCTATAATTAATTGCTTTTATGGATATGTGCAGAACACGGTCTGTAAATGTTAAAATGATCATGGTAAAAGATAAAAATTTTTATGCAAACATTTTTAAGGAGGAAGGGGGACCTCTGAGATTGTCTTATCAATCCTCCATTTTACAGAAAAAAGAAATCCAGAACAGTTAGAGGTCTTTTCTAAAGTTGTAGGATTGGTTAGTCATAGAGTCTGAACTAAAACCTAAGTCTTCTGACTCTATCCAATGTTCTTTTCATAAGCTATTTCTTAATGAATAAGATATAACTTAGGTATAACTAAGCTGTTGGAAATATTCATGATTAGTAAGTGATCATCTGAAATGATTCAACTTGTTTGGTTCATTTTGTTTCTAAATAGTTCTGAGCTTAGTTGGTTATTAAACGAGATCATCTGACATTCTTTTTTTCTGAGATTCTTTCTTGAATTTAATAAATTATTTCAAATAAAAGTACCACAATTTTAGTTATTATGCAGCAGAGAAACCCAACATGTTTTGTCTGATGCCCTTATTCAGTATCGTTTATTGGAGAAAGAAGAGGTGTGTCACTTCTTAGTACCATTGTTTATAATCACATGCTTTACTAAAGGAGATTATAATTAGTTTCATTCACAGCATATATTTTCAGTGCTAAATTAAGTGGTATGGGCTCATTATGGATGACATGAAGGGCACCATGTCGTCTCCAGCCTGTTGTGGTTTGATTTGTGTCCCCAAGAAAATATATCAAAATCCTAACCTCTGGTACCTGTGAACCTAACCTTATTTGGAAATAGCATCATTGCATATGTAATCAAGTTAAGATGAGATCGTTCTTGATTAGGGTGGGCCCTAAATGCAATGACTGAAGTCCTTATAAGGAAACATAGATTTGAACTCAAGGACAGAGACACAGGAGATAAAAGAAGAATTCCAAGACAGAGGCAGAGATTGTAGTAATCATCTACATTGCCAAAGTACACCAGAAGCTAGGAAGAGGCAAGGAAGGATTTTTCCATAGTCTTCAGAGGGAGCGTGGGTCTGCAGACACTTTGGTTCTGGACTTTGGAATTCTAGCCTCCAGAACTATGAGAGAATAAATTTTTGTTGTTTTAAGCCACCAAATTTGTGGTGATCTGTTATGGCAGCAACAGGATACGAATTCACCTTCTCAGATGACATGTGATGACAAGATAGTTGCCAGAGCTTTCTTCAAGTTTCAAGTAGATTGAAGAGAGGATTTGTTATTGTGGCTTCCATACACATCATCAAATTCACTCTTAAGCGGCCAAGTTGGCTCACAGGCCCTTACCTGATTCAATTGATATGTATTGGGAACTAGGTATTCTAATTGGCCAGATCTGAGTCATGCATTCTGACTCCTGTATTCAGGGGTGAAGGCCTACCCATGCACATAGACTGAGAGTTGGTACAACCTAGTTTCCCAAAGGAACTTTGCCAGCTCTTGACCCAAACCAGCAAGTATCCACCATAAGACCTTCATCAGAGATCCTTCATGTTATGATGCCACCCTCTTTTCAGTCCTAGTACTTGGTTTACAGATCATTTAATCAAAATACAACACTACAGTCAGTTGTTTTTTATTTTTAATATGGTATCTTTTCTAAGAAGAGAAGCTCCTGCAGGTTAGTGGCATGTTTTCAGTTGCTGGCCCCAATTATACATAATATTTTCTTGTTGGAATTATTGAATTTAATATTAAATTAATAAGTAAGAGTAAATTATAGTGTTATAGTGAAAATCGTCTCACTGTACTAGTAAAATTAGCAAAGAATATATCTAGAATACATTCAGGTCCATTCAGTACAACATAACCTCAGCTCTATAAATATTTTGTCTATAATCTATTCAACTCACAGTACACATTTTTTTCCTTCCACTTCTTCCATCCAATTATCTTTTCATTTACCCACCACACATCAAGTTATTCTTGATTTCTGAACAATAGCAGCTGAGCAGTCACATATCTTTGTAGTCCCTATTACTCTGTTTCTGACCTCTAATGTTTGTGTTGTAGATGCCTCAGGAAACAAATTTATCTTTCAAGACTTCTGTGGCAGTTGTATCAGTGCTATCTAGCATTTAAATGACAACAAACTTGTCCTCGTTGATAAAGGATGGCTGTTTGAAATCCTTCTCTCTACTGTGTGAACTTGACATTTATCTAAATTGTTGGCTGATAAACAGGGAATGCATTTCTATACGGGATGCCTCAGATGTAAAAAATAGACCAACATTAGATGAATTGCAAAAGACTTTAAAAAGAATAAAAACTCAATACTAACTCAGAGGAGAAATGGAAAATCAAGTTCCAGATCTATCTAAATTATATTCTCTCATCCACTATAAAACAAAATGTAAAAGGTGGCTTTTCTTTCATACAGTCATGTATCAATACCATTAACAGTTAAATTTTTTAAATAGAAATTTTTTAAATAGAAAGTTTTTAAAAGAAAATAAAAACTTTTTAATTTTTTATTTTATTTCTTTAGGAGGCATTCTTTATTTCCTTATTTGTTGAAAATTAATTTGGAGTTTAAATTATAGCTTTAAATTCATGTTCAGAAATTTGATGAACCATTTACAGAATTTGTTTTTGGAAAACTTGAGCCACAGACAATTAAAAAGTACTATAGTGATTATTAGAGAGGATAATGGAACTGAGGTAAGAATAGAAAAAGCTGTAGTATGTATTATAAGAATGGATATTTGTTGTTTTTTCTTAGTAATATTTATTTGGTTGTATTAGTCACCATACAGTACATCCCCAGTTCTTGATGCAATGTTCCATGATTCATTACTTGCATATAACACCCAGTGCACCATGCAATATGTGCCCTCCTTAATACCCATCACCGGCCTATCCCAATCCCCCGCCCCCCTTCCCTCTGAAGCCCTCAGTTTGTTTCCCAGAGTCCACAGTCTCTCATGGTTCATTCCCCCTTCTGATTACCCCGCCTTCATTCTTCCCTTCCTTCTCCTACCGATCTTCCTATTTCTTATATTACATGAATGAGTGAAATCATATGATAATTGTCTTTCTCTGCTTGACTTCTTTCACTTAGCATAATCTCTTCCAGTCCCGTCCATGTTGCTGCAAATGTATGCCCTTCAACAGATGACTGGATTAAGAAGATGTGGTCCATATATACAATGGAATATTACTTAGCCATCAGAACGATTACACAACATTTGCAGCAACAAGAAAAACTTTTTAGACACATTAGTTGACCTTCAGCTCTTTTGTGCTCTTTAATTTTAACCCAGTTGTCTATTAACCTACTTATCCAGAAATAATGCTTTTGAAATATGTAGGAGAAAGAAAACCAAATTTAAAAACTATCATAGAATAATAATGAGGGATAATTTGGTATAATTTCCTTATATTTGAGATTATTTAACTGTTGAAATATTTTTATATCATTAATTTGTACATGTGAATACATGAACAAATAATTAGAGAAGTATAGTTAGGAAAGTGTGAAGCGCCCACTAAGTTTAGTAACCATGAGTGATTTATTTTTCTCTGAGCCAGAGTCAGCTTTTTTTCTTCTTCCAATTTTTTATTTAAATTCCAGTTAGTTAACATACAGTGTAATATTAGTTTCACGTGTAGAATTTAGTGATTCAACACTTATATACAGCACTTGGTGCTCATCACAAGTGCACTCCTTAATCCCTATCCCCTATTCAACCCTATTTAACTCATCCCCTATCCCACCCCACCTCCCTTCTGGAACTATCAGTTTGTTCTCTCTAGTTGAGTCTTTTTCTTGGTTTTCCTTTCTTTTTTTCCCCCTCCTGTGTTTGTTTTTTTGTTTCTTAAATTCCACATAGGAGTGAAATCATACAGTATTTGTCTTTCTCTAACTGACTTATTTTGCTTAGCATAATACTCTCTAGCTCCATCCGTGTTTTTGCAAATGGCAATATTTCATTCCTTTTTATGGCTGAATAATATTCCATTACATATAAATACCTTATCTTCTTTATTTATTCATCAGTCAGTGGATATTTGGGCTCTTTCCATGATTTGGATATTGTTGATAATGCTGCTATAAATGTCAGGGGGCATGTATCCCTTCAAATTAGTATTTTTGTACCTTTTGGGTAAATACCTAGTAGTGCAAAAGCTAGATCGTAGGGAAGTTCAATTTTAATCTTTTGAGGAACCTCCATACTGTTTTCCAGAGTGGCTGCACCAGTTTGCATTCCCTCCAACAGTGCAAGAGGGTTCCCCTTTCCCCACATCCTTGCCAATACCTGTTGTTTCTTGTGTTGTTAATTTCAGCCATTTTGACTTGTGTGGGTGATATCTCATTGTGGTTTTGATTTGGATTTCTCTGATGATGAGTGATGTTGAGCATCTTTTCATGTGTCTGTTGGCCATCTGTATGTCTTCTTTGGAAAAATGTCTATTCATGTCTTCTGCCCATTTTTTAACTGGATTATTTGGTTTTTGTGTTGAGTTTGATTAAGTTATTTGTATATTTGGACACTAACCATCTATCAGATATGTCATTTGTAAATATCTTTTCCCATTGCACAGGTTGCCCTTTAATTTTGTTGTTTCCTCTCTGCGCAGAAGCTTTTTATTTTGATATAGTCCCAATAGTTTATTTTTGCTTTTAATTCCCTTGCCTCAGGAAACATATCTAGTAAGAAGTTGCTATGGCCAATGTCAAAGAGGTCACTGCCTGTGTTCTTCTCTAGGATTTTAATTGTTTCCTGTCTCACATTTAGGTCTTTCATCCATTTGAATTTATTTTTGTGTATGGTGTAAAAAAGTAGTCCAGTTTCATTCTTTTGCGTGTTGCTGTACAGTTTCCCAAAACCATTTGTTGAAGAGATTGTCTCTTTCCATTGGATATTCTTTCCTGCTGTGTTGAAGATTAATTGACCATATAGCTATGGGTTCATTTCTGGGTTTTCTATTCTGTTCCAGTATTCCATACTGTCTTGATCACTACAGCTTTGTAATATAACTTTAAGTCTGGAATTGTGATGCCTCCAGCTTCGCTTTTCTTCTTCAAGATTGTTTTGGCTATTCATGATCTTTTGTGGTTCCATACACATTTTAGGGATTGTTTCTTCTACCTCTGTGAAAAATTGTTGTGGTATTTTGATAGGGATTGCATTAAATGTGTAGACTGCTTTGGGTAGAATGTACATTTTAATAATATTTGTTCTTCTAACCCATGAGCATGGACCATCTTTCATTTTTTTATGTCATCTTTAATTTCTTTCATCAGTTTTTTATAGTCTTTGGAGTGCAGGTCTTTCACCTCTTCGGTTAGGTTTATTCCTAGGTATCTTATTGTTTTTGGTGCAATTGTAAATGGGATCGATTCCTTGATTTGTCCTTCTGCTGCTTCATTATTGGTGTATAGGATGCAACAGATTTCTGTATGTTGATTTTGTATCCTGCAACTTTACTGAATTCGTGTATCAGTTC
The DNA here is from genome assembly GCF_024610735.1 of Ursus americanus. Taxonomy (NCBI): domain Eukaryota; kingdom Metazoa; phylum Chordata; class Mammalia; order Carnivora; family Ursidae; genus Ursus; species Ursus americanus. The sequence goes on along the minus strand of NC_142131.1, from coordinate 13,970,059 downwards.
TAGCAATTTTTGGTGGAGTTTTTTGGGTTTTCTATATAGAGTATTATATCATCTGCAAATAGTGAAAGTTTAACTTCTTCCTTGCTGATTTGGATGCCTTTTATTTCTTTATTGTCTGATTACTGTGGCTAGGACTTCCAATACTATGTTAAGTAATAGTGGTTAGAGTGGACATCCTATCTTGTTCCTGACCATAAAGGAAAAGCCCTCAGTTTTTCCCCATTGAGGATGATATTAGCTGTGGGTCTTTTGTATATGGCCTTGATGATGTTGAGGTATATTCCCTCTAACCCTGCTTTGTTGAGGGTTACAAATACAACACCATGAATGTATGTTGTATTTTGTCAAATGCTTTTTCTGCATCTATCAAAATGATCATGTGGTTCTTATAATTCTCTTATTGATGTGATGTATCCTGTGATGTATCACATTGATTAATTTGTGATTATTAAACCACCCTTGCAGTCCAGGAATAAATCCCACTTGATTGTGGCAAATGATTCTTTTAATGTGCTGTTGGATTCTGTTTGCTAGTATTGTATTGAGAATTTTTGCATTCATGTTCATCAGGGATATTGTCTACAGTTCTCTTTTTCAGTGACATCTTTATCTGGTTTTGGTATCAGGGTAATGTTGGCCTCATAGAATGAACTTGGAAGTTTTCCTTCCATTTTTTGGAATAGTTTGAGAAGAATAGGTGTTAACTCTTATTTAAATGTTTGGTAGAATTTGCCTGTGAGGCCATCTGGCCCTGGACTTGTGTTTATTGGGAGATTTTTTATTATTGATTCAATTTCCTTGCTGGTTATTGGTCTGTTCAAATTTTCTATTTCTTCCTGTTTCAGCTTTGTTAGTTTGTACGTTTCTAGGAATTTATTCTTTTCTTCCGGGTTGTCCAATTTGTTGGCGTATAGTTTTTCTTAATATTCTCTTATAATTGTATTTCTGTGCTGTTGACTGTTATTTCTGCTCTCTCATTTGTGTTAAAATCATATTATATACATGGGATAAAATTAAAATGTCTCTATTGGTGAACATGAATATATGAGGCAGTTCTATCACCTTTCTGCCATTTCCCAGCAATGGTGTTTAATAAATATTTATTGACTTAGCTTTCCTTCCTTTTTTTTCTTCCTCCCTCCTCCCCTCCTTCTTTGCTTGCTCTCTATATTGTTTGATTTAATAAAAAAAAGATTTATGGAAGCTTCTAATAATATACATACACTAGCACTTGTGTGTAAAGCAGCGTGTAGTATGGGGGATATAGGGATAACAACTTGAGTAATAAAATTGTATGCCACTTATACTTTACAACACATGGAGAACACACTAGGTAGTAAAAAGTTACATATGAGTCTACAAATAAAAGGTGGAAAAAGTTCATTTATCTTGCTGTAGAAGAGGGGAGGGCATTGAGGTTACTTGAAAAGCAGTGAAAGTAAAATTAGATAAGTTGGCACTTTTCTGAAGTTTTACTGATGACTTATGGCATACCATCTTACTAATGTATATGTGGATAGCTATTTTTTCTCTCTCTCTCAGGTGATTTTCTAAGGGGTCTGTTGTATTTCTGAGTATTTGTAGATCTAAGAGAAACAGTGGTAAAATGAAACAAACTATTGCTTAAAGATAGGCACAGGGGTGCCTGGGTAGCTTAGTCATTTAGGCCTCTGACTCTTGATTTTGGCCCAGGTCATGATCTTGGGGTCCTGGAATTGAGCCCCACGTGGGGCTCCATTGCTTGAGGATTCTCTCTATCCCTCTACCCCTGCCTCTCCTCTCTCTCTCTCTTAAATAAATAAATAAATCCTTTTTAAAAAAGATAGGCACATAATTGATAGATATTGATGAGAAATAAGTTGGCTAAGCTAAGAACTCTATACTTGGAAAGAGCTGTTCTATAACATGAACCTATTCAGGGAAATGGAAAAAAGAATCAATTTCCCCTCCCTTCTCCTTCCTCTTCCCTTTCCCCTTTCTTTTTCTTTGAATTTCTATAGCTCTTCAGTTACTAAACTATTTACTCTAACAGTCCTTTGAGGAAAGTCAGACTCCTAATGTGGCATTAGCAATAGTTACTTCCTGACCAACATCTGTTCTTCTCTGTCCTCAGGTATCCTCACCTTGTACTTCTCAGGCAGGGAGAGAATAAAAAATAGCATGAGCATGGGCATTTCTGAACCTTCAGAAATTCTTTCCAAAATTCCTCAACTGCCCATTTGCTGTACTATCTGGGAAATAGGGAAGTGTAGGAGTCATCTCTTTCCTCTATACTGACTGGATGTCTTCTCTTAGCCAATTTACCAACCTGGTTGACTGTCCAGGAGAAAGAACGTCATAACCTTTGTGACGATGAGCAGTAGGGACTCTTCAAAACATAATCATCCTTCTGGCAATGACAGATGGAGGGAAAAAAATCAAATGTATTTTGGATTTTAAGAATCTAATTTATTGCAGATAGTAAGTGGTGTTTTCAACTTTTCCAGCTCCTTGTTCTCTAGCTTTAACATTTCCCCCACCCTTGCTTTTGCCCAACAGCCATCTTGGCAACTCCTCCCTGGAATCATTTCCTGTAATGACATTTTTAGAAACCAAAATAACAGCATTTACAATATAACAGCTAAATATTCCCATAGAGTATCTGGGTAAAACAAGCGTTTTTGCACAGTAGTTTTAAACACACCATTGGTATGTATTCAGACAGGACCTTTTCTGGGTGTTCACAGTTTCTGGCTAACCAATAGGCTGATTGCAGCATTGTTTGTTGTCACTCTGTAATCGCATCTGGCATTCACAGATGGCAACATTCTGGCTTCCAAGGTTTTCTCGTGCCGTGTCTTGTTTTAATTTCAGAATGCACATTTATTCAGTGATGGGGTGCTTTTAATAATAAAGGGCAGCTGTGTAATTCTCTAAAAAACGAAGCACAGGTATATGTAATATTACATGGTAGTGTGAGAGACAATAAATGGAATGTCATTTGGACAAATCCAATACATTTTGAATTCCTTGAATTTTTTAAAGAAGATGATCACTTTATGCTTTTTACAATAGAATTATTTATTTAGCCTTTTACATTGTTAGTTTTCCATTTAAATTTAGTGCAGCATAAACTCAGAGAGGTGCTAGGAAAAATATTCAAAGTGTCTGCAGACAGTTAGTGTTCTTAAACCACAATGATGAAACCTCAAAAATAGATGCAGCCCTGTCAAAGTTAAATTGAATGACTCAGTGTCTGGACCACTCAGAACTTTTTTTTTTCCCTAGTTAGGGAATGGGAGAGACTGTTCACTTTAGAACTTTGGAATCACGGATGGAGGAAGTTTGTTTTGTCTTATTTTAGAGATGGGAGAGAATGCTATCACAGGAAATTTGAATAAAAACTGAAACCTCTTAAAAATATATAGAGTAGAACTCAGGTCACTTATTTTTCATGACTTTTTATTTTTGAAAGTTACTCATTAGGCTAGAGCTATACCTGAGAGATTATTTTACCCAACTCTCACATTTATCGACAGAGCCATGAGGCTCCCTTTTCTTTCTCCCTTTATAGAGGCTGAATAAACCAGATAGTCACTTTCCTAGACTCTCTTGTATGTAACAGTGGCCATGTGGTCAACTTTTAGCCAACAATATGTAAGGGATAATCTGCTGGATTGTTTCAGGGAAAAATTCCATTCACTATTTAAAAGACAAAGCCAATAAATAAAAATCTTTTTCAGCCTCCCTGGCTTCATGTTTTTGAATGGGAGTGTGATGCCTGGAGCTTGGCAGCCATCTTGAGACTGTGAGATGGCAAGACTAAGGATGGAGAGACAATAGAGTAGGAGCATGGAAAGAGCTTGGATCTTTGATACCTAGAGCCAGCCGCTATACCAAATTAGTATTTCTGTATCAATATCTGTTCTTCCTATGTGAGACAATTAATTATTTATTTCTTGGGGGCGCCTGGGTGGCACAGCGGTTAATTATTTATTTCTTAAGCCACTTTGGCCAGTTTTTCTGTTACTCAGATTTCTGCACATTCCTAATTATTACACCCTGAGAAACTAATTAATCTGCTTAAGTTCATAAAAGAATATAGTAGCATAGTCTTGATAGAAATTCAGGACTTCTAATTTCTTGTTTAATATCTTTCCTCATTCTTTTACCCTGTTCCATTACCAGATTCGTCTCCACATGAACAAATAAATGAGTTATTGTCTTGATTAAACCTGTTTTTAAGTTGTTGCTCCAATAAATTTTATTTGTCCTTTAGATTAGTATCTGTATTTGCAATCCATTCAGTTAAGGAAATTGCACAAATTTTATAATCCATCCTTGCATAGAAGAGCATGACAAAGAATGTTCAGGATTATGGGAGGATTTGTTTTATATTGCAAACCTTGATTTGAGAAGAAGAGGTAAGTATTCTGAGTCACAATGCTACTAAGAGAATTTGCAACATGCTTGCAAAGTTGATTGTATTTCAAAACCTCAAATTCTTATCCTGGAGATTGTTTTAAGGAACAAGTAGATAAAATTATATCAAAATGGGAAAAATATGAGCAAATATTTCATGGAAAAATTAAAAGTAAGAATAAAACAAATAGGCAACAATATCTCAAAATATATGAAATTCTGGACAAAAATTATTTGAAAATTGAGCTCTGTTCCTGGATCTACCAATTATTTTTGTGTAATAAAAAATGTACCTGATCAGTTTTCTCTATCTTTAAAACAACCATTTTATGTCACCATAGAATTCCAGAGTTGAAAAGACTCAAAAATTCGGGTTATCCATTGCCTGGCTTTAAGAGAGGAGCTATCAAACCATTCCACTTAGGTGAGAATGGCTTTTCTTCTAAATATTCTCTATTTCTGTCCAGAATAGAGAATGATCATGTGTTATGAATACATATCAAATCATGTGTTAAGAGTACTTCTAGCTTATTACATGAAGGATGCCAGATACAAAGGATACTTTGCTCTTTTCTCTATCAGGTCTTTAGAAGACATTTTGTTTTCTACTAGTCTGTCAAATGACCTTTTACACTTCATCCTTATATCGTTTTCCATGAATGATGCCTTCTAGAATACCCTCATGGTACGGTTTCTAAAGTGTCCATTGGAAAAAGACACATGATTTTCATGGCAGTAGCAACAGAGTAAGGATAATGAAGCTTCAGGAAGCAGAGAGATGCAGATGTTAAATCATAATATCTTCCTTAGTCCAGTAACCATGGGAGTACTATAGGATAATTGAAGATTCTAAATGTGTTGAGTGTGTAGTGCAATGTATAAAATAGCTCATAGTGAACATTATGCATAATTATTTTGTGTTGTGTTTTGAAGGGAAGGAATAATGTTTCAATGTAATGTGGCCTGTTTTTCACTCGGGTGATCCATTCACTGAATTAGAAGACATTTCTCCTTCACACAGTGTAGGAAATGTGAAGGGGGAAAACTGGATTCAATATTATTTCTCTGATAAATTTACTTTGACAGATCATCAGTAAATTCTTCTTTTATCCTTACCTTTGTTCTTCTATTATGAAAAAATAGTACTTTTATGATCCTTCTTCCCACCTGGACATGGAGAATAGTTGATCAATGATCTTTAGTATTTGGCCATTGAGCCTGAGAGATAGCCGCATCAGTAGAGTGCCAGGGATGGTGACAAAGCAGATAGTTTCTTTTGCTCGGACATAGCTCTCTATCATCTGAAGAAAAATAAACCTCCCATTCTCACAGTGACAAATGAATGATCAGGCCTACATGAGTCCAAGCCTGTATTTGGACAGCCTGGAAATGACTCCATTCTCTCTAGCCAATGTCCTGCAGTATAAAAGCAGGAGTGAGGGTTCTTGATTTTTCACCCATTGTTGGCAACTGTAAGAGCTGCCTTGGAGTATCCCCCACAGTTGCCCTGGGCAGAGGGACAAGGTCCTCCTTTGACTTCTCACCAATCCAGTTTCGCTACCTACTCTTGAAGTCCTTTTAGGCCTGCCATGCCTTTGCAGTTCTCTCTTTATTGTTAATATCTTCTTTTTATCAATGTATCTATAGAGTTAATACCCAGGAACTATCCTATAATCCTAGTAATTATTATCTGTAAAGTTAAGTAATTGAAATATTTTCTCTTGATAGCTCTCTAATTATACCACTTTAAATTTCAATTCCCATTCAGTCACATCTATAAAAATCATCATGGCAATAAAACTTAGGAGAAAATACAGAAGTAAATCTCCATGATCTTGGGTTAGGCAATGATTTCTTAGATACAACAGGAAAAACACAAGTAATAGAAGACTGTTAACTTCAACTTCATCAAAATTAAAAACTTTTGTGCTTCAAAGGACACTATCAGTAAGGTAAGATGGTCTATAGACTGGGAGAAAATATTTGCAAATCATATATTGAAAATAAATCCAGACTATATAAAGAACTGTTACAACTCCATAATAAAATGGCAATCCAATTTTAAAATGGGCAAAGGATAAAAATAGACATTTCTTTTAAAAAGATACAAATTACCAACAAGCACATGAAATAATGCCCAACATCATTAGCCATTAGGGAAATGCAAATCAAAACCACAATGAGATACTACTTCACATTTACTAGAATAGCTATAATAAAAAAAGACAATAACCAGTGCTATTAAAAATGTGGAGAAATTGGAACCCTCATTTATTTCTGGTAGGAATGTAAAATGGTACAGCCAGTTTGGCAGCTCCTCAAAATGTTAGACATAGAGTTACCAAATGACCCAGCAGTTCTACTCCTAAGTATATACCCAAGAGAATTGAAAGTGTATGTCTAAAGAAAAACTTGTACATGAATGTTTATAGCAGTATTATTCATAATAGCCAAAAAGAAACTGCCTAAATGTTCAAGTGATGGCTGGATAGACATAATATTATATACCCATACAATGGAATAGTATTTGGCCATAAAAAAGAATGAACTACTGATATATGCTATAACTTGCATGAACTTCAAAGACACTATGCTGAGTGAAAGAAGTCATTCATAAGAGACCGCATGTTGTAAGGTTACACCTATATAAAAAACACAGAATAAGTAAATCTTTTAGAGACAGAAAGTAGATTAATGATTTACTAGGGTTTGTGGGAAAGGGAGGGAATAGGTTGAGAAGTGACTGCCAATGGGTGTGAGGCTTCTTTTGGGGTGATAAAAATGTTTTAAAATTAGATTATAGTGATGGTTGCACAATTCTGTAAATAGTCTAAATACCACTGAATTGTATACTTGAACACATTTAAATGGGTAAACTTCATGGTATAAATTATATCCCAATAAAGCTGTTAAAAATAATTATGATATATTAATATGAAAACAATGACACTGGGTGAAACTTTATGACTTATTGTATTCATTGTGGAACAACAATGGATAGATTTAAATACAAACATTAAAAAAAAAACGCATATTGAATTTTGACAGTTACCCAGATTTGGGTGCTGACCACTAAGGCAATGGGTGTCTGAACAGAGGAGATTACTAGGAGGTTATGTAAAAGAAGAACCTGGTGCAGCATGCCAATCTTTATTATAAGTGGCTGCTGAAGCTATTTTTATTGATCGGGATTGGATGGGGGATGAAAGGGGTATCAATAAAGCCATTGTGCTTTAAATAAAATCTGGTACCTCTTGGTGGTAAAAGGATTAAAAAGTCAGAGATTTGATACAGGCCACAACCTAGGGTACATACTTTATCGAGAAAAGTGCATTTCAAAGTTTGATCTGGGATCAATTCCCATCAGCATTTTGAGGGGAGAGTACTTATTATAAATGAAAATGTATCAGTGCCACACAATAGCTGTGAATTAATATCTTTGGAGAATGAGGGTGATAAAAGATTGAAGGAATCTGCAATTTTAATAATGTCACTATTTGATTCTTACCCCTTCCCATCTTATTGAAGTATAATTGACAAATAAAAATTGTATATATTTAAGGATGATGACTTGGATTTGACATTTTGATCTACATATACATTGTGAAATAAGTGCCACGATCAAGCTAATTAACATATCCCTCACCTCCTATAGTTATCTAGGTGATGCTTACATAACTAAATTTGAGAACGCTGATTGAGAGTAGAAAACCCCTGTTAATTGGATTTATGATTTCTGTTCTGCAAAGTCCCTAGAAAATAACAAAACTTAATTTAAAGCATTTCTCAAGGCTTGTATTATAATCTTAAATGAAAATAGACAGTTTAACTTATCTAAAAGGTCTAAATTAAAGAGTAGACAAATGGTTGTGGCCCAAGATTATCTCCCTTTATTTTTCAACAAATGCACAAATCTTTGTCTCTAATGAAGACCTTAATAGTTACCTTCTTATAAATTACCATCATAAAAATAGTTTATATGTGATAGTTTTGTATAGCTAAAAGAGTGTGTTTTGTACTTACTTTTGATATATTATGGATTAAGTAGTTTTTTATGGATTAGTGTGGGAATTTACCATTTACAATAAAGTTTCCATTAGAAAAGGTTTTTTATGTTCATGATAATCTACTTATTAAATATATACTGTTCATGAGTAAAAGATGATCTTTTGGGAAAAGAGCTGTTAAGAGGTTATCTCTGTCTTTAGTAAAATGACCCCAAATAGATTAGATAAATAATTACAGCAAACTAGGAAATGACCATGGACCTGCATTTTTAAAAAGTTGCTTTAAGTATTTACAGTTAGTTTTGATTATTGGCTCTAGATCCTACAGAAACAGCTAATTGTACTAATAGATGGTAGGTATGCATTATGTGCTGAATCATCAAGTGAGATGACTGTTTAAAGTTCCTGTTAGTAGTTGAAATTCATTTTTTAAACTAATGATTTATTTATTTTCCTGTTTTATTTTGTCAGCTGGGACTTAGCATTATATAGAATAAAAGTCTGAAAAATGACTAAAAAAAAGTGATTTTTTACTTCTCCACAATTAATGTTTGCTTGAAAGAAAATCCATGCGGATCCACAGACAAGGACTTTTGGAAAATCCAAAAATAACCATAGATAAGAGAACCTTTAGAATTTATTTTTTCTTATTATTTTTCTATTGAAATATAATTAACATACAGTGTTATATTAATATTAATTTCAGGTGGATAATATAATAATTCAGCAACACTATACCTTATTCAGCACTCATGAGAAGTGTACTCTTAATCCTTTTTATTTCACCCTTTCTCCCATGACCTCCCCTCTAGCAACCACCAGTATGTTCTCTGTATTTAAAACTGTTTTTTCATTTGTTTCTTTTTTTCTCTTTGTGTGTTTGTTTGTGTTGTTTCTTAAGTTCCACATAGAATCAAATCATATGGTGTTTGTCTTTCTCTGATTCATTTCGCTTAGCATTATACCCCCTAGGTCCATCCATGTCATTACCAATGGGTACATTTCATTCTTCTTTTTAATGGCTGAGTAATGTTCCATTGTATGTATGTCACATACACATACATACAATGGAACATTACTATGTATGTGTGTGTGTGTGTATATATATATATATATATATATATATATATATATATATATATATATATACGTATGTCTATTTATATACTATGTATGTGTATATATATATATATGTACTATATACATACACACATCACATCTTCTTTATCCATTCCTTTATGGATGGACACTTGTGTTACTTCCATATCTTGGCTATTGTAAATAATGATGCAATGAACATAGGAGTGCATGTATCTTTTCCAATTAGTGTTTTATTTTCTTTGAGTAAATGTCCAGTAGTGGAATTACTGGATCATATGGTATTTGTTGAGGATTTTTGCATCTGTGTTCATCAGAGATATTGGCCTGTAGTTCTTTTTTTTTGGTTATGTCTTTGTCTGGTTTGGTATCAGAGTAATGCTGGCATTGTAGAGTGAATTTGGAAGTTTTCCTTCCTATTCCATTTTTTGGAATAGTTTGAGAAGAATAGGTACTAATTCCTCTTTAAATGTTTGGTAGATTTCATCTATGAAACCATCTGGTCTTGGGCTTTGTTTTTTGGGAGTTTTTTGACTACTGAGTCAATTTCATTGCTGGTAATTGGCCTATTCAAATTTTCTATTTTTTCCTGATTCAATTTTGGAAGCTTATATATTTCTAGGAATTTATCATTTTCTTCTAAGTTGTCCAATTTATTGCCATGTAATTTTATAAGAGATTGTAATTCTCTTATAATGCTTTATATTTCTGTGGTGTTGATTGTTATTTCTCCTCTCCTCCAATTTCTGATTTTATTCATTTGAGTCCTCTCTTTTTATTGATGAATTTGACTAAAGTTTTGTCAATGTTGTTGATCTTTTCAAAGAATCAGCTCCTGGTATTATTGAACTGTTCTATTTTGTGGGGTTTTTTTTTTTTGGTGTCTATTTCATTTATTTCCTAGTTAATCTTTATTTTTATTTCCTTCTATTGGCCTTGGGCTTTGTCTGTTCTTTTTCTAGTGTCTTTAGGTGTAAGGTTATGTTTCTTGATGTAGGCCTATATTGCTATGAACGTCTGTCTTAGAACCACTTCTGCTGCATCACAAAGACTTTGGACTATTGTGTTTTCATTTTCATTTGTCTCCATGTATTTTTTTTTTTAAGATTTTATTTATTTATTAGACAGAGATAGAGACAGCCAGCGAGAGAGGGAACACAAGCAGGGGGAGTGGGAGAGGAAGAAGCAGGCTCATAGTGGAAGAGCCTGATGTGGGGCTCGATCCCGGAACGCCGGGATCACGCCCTGAGCCGAAGGCAGACGCTTAACCGCTCTGCCACCCAGGCGCCCCTCCATGTATTTTTTTATTTCCTTTTTGAATTCTTGGTTGATCTATTCATTGTTTAATAGCATGTTATTTACCCTGCATGTATTCCAGACTTTTTCTCATGATTGATTTCTAGTTTCATACTGTTGTGGTCAGAAAAGATGCATGGTATGATTTCAGCCTTTTTAAATTTATTGAGACTTGTTTTGTAGCCTAACTCATGATCTATTCTGGAGCATGTTCATTGTGTACTTGAAAATAATGTGTAGTCTGATTTTTTTTTATGAAAAGTTCTGAATATATCTGTTAGGTCCATCTGGTCTAATGTGTCATTCAAAGCCACTGTTTCCTTGTTGATTTTCTGTCTGGATGATCTGTCCGTTGCTGTAAGTGGGGTATTAAGCTTCACTTATTATTGTATTACCATCAATTTCTTCCTTTATCTCTGTAAATAGGTGCTCTGTGTACTCAGGTACTCCCGTGTTAGGTGCTTAGATTTTTATAATTGTTATATCCTCTTGTTAGAGTATTCCTTTTATCATTATGTAGTGTCCTTCTTTGTCTCTTTTGTTTTAAAGTCTGTCACAGTCTTTGTTTTAAAGTCTGTTTTGTCTGACATAAATATTGCTACCCCAGCTTTCCTTTTGCTTCTATTTGCATGGTGTATGTTCTATACCTTCACGTTCAATCTACATTGAAGTAAGTCTCTTGTAGGTAGCATATAGATGGATCTTGCTTTCTTAACCATTTGGTCATCCTATGTCTTTTGATGGAGCATTTAGTCCTTTACATTTGAAGTAGTTATTGATAGGTAAACACTTATTACCATTTTGTTATTTGTTTTACAGTTGTTTTTGAAGATCTTTTTTCCTTTCTTCCTCTCTTGCTCTGTTGCCTTGCAGTTTAATAGCTTTTGAAATAGCATTCAGCTGATTTTATGAATAGAAAACTAACAACAGAAATTCAACATTAAAAAAAACTCAGTAGTGGGACACCTGGGTGGCTCAGTTGGGTAAGCATCCGCCTTTGGCTCAGGTCATGATCTCAACGTCCTGAGATTGAGCCCCGCATGGGGCTCCCTGCTCAGCAGAGAGTCTGTTTCTCCCTTTCCTTCTGCCCCTCTCCCCACTTATGCTCTCTCTGTCAAATAAATAAATAAAACCTTAAAAAAAAAACAACTCAGTAGAGTTTGTATGTAATAGCACAACATTGTATAAATGCAATATAGAAAATGGTATAACTCAAAAAAAGCATCAAGCTAAGAAAAGGAGAATGCAGAATAGGGTACAGAGAGAGAAGCAGAAAGTATAAGATGCCTAGGAAAAAAATGTCACAAAAATTTTTCCTTTCTTCATACACGAAATTATGAAACTTTATGTAAAGTCATAAAAGACATGATAAAAGACATGATGATATGGAGAGACCATATTCATGGATGGGAAGGCTCCTAAAAGTATTAAATCTCTCCAATTTAACTAAAAATTCATGCCGTTTCAATCAAAATTTCTAGGGGGCTTTTAAAATAATTTTGTAAAAGTGTGCAGCAATTCTACTTCAAAGTACAGTCACTTATTTTAGAGAAATACTTATTTTAGAGAAATACTTCTTTATAGGTACATAGGTATTCATTGCTTAGAATAGTAAAAGATGAGAAACAACCTATTGTTCACTGGTCATTGAGTGGATAAATTAAATGTAGGTTATTATTAGTGGACAGTTAAAATGAAAAACTTGCATCAGTCTGCATGTATCAATATGAATAGATTTGAAAAACAAAATATTCAATGCAAAAAGCAAATTACTAAAAGTTATGTATATGTGATATAAAATATGTGGGGCTTAAAAACCAAAATAGCACTATATATTAATTCATGCATACATTTGTAGTAAAATTATGCAGTCTTGCATATAATTGATTTCTCAAAACTTCAGCACACCTCTGGGGAAAGAGGAGAGGGAAGGCATGTGAGTGGAATTAGAACGTTACCTGTATCTGGAATACTTTATTAAAAGAATAAAGAATAAATAAATATGAAGCAAAGGTGGGCTAATATTAACATCTCTTAGGTATGGGTAGCAAATAATTAGCTTATGTTATACTTGAAATATTTCAAAAAACACAATCAATAAGCAAAAATTGATTTGTAGAATTTTCAATGCTGATCAACTCTTAAATGAGCTGACATAAAGCCCTATATTTAATTTAGATCCTCTCATCAATATTTGCCATGCCTAAAAGCTGGACAGATGGCAAATATAATATTCCTTCTATTTGACAGATGGATGAACTGGAAGGTTTAATTACTTTCTCCTAGTTACATAATAAGTAGCTCTGGAAACGAAATATTTTGGTCAATAACTTTGGGGTTTAGCCATCACAGAGAATGTGAGAACACAATGCTTAGCCTTTAGAGTTTCTACTATGAGACAAAATAGCCTATTCACATATATGTTCTATTACATATCTAAAGCCGAAGCCCTGTACCTTCATGTATAATCAGACACATTAGAACAGGAAAATATATTCTTAAAATTCTAGTTTTTCTCATGACTGCTGTTATAAATAAGCCTTTCCATTCTGACATATTTCAAATAAATGATTATTTATCATTTTTTAAAGATTTGTATTTATTTATTTTGAAAGAAAGAAAGAGAGAGAAAGCATGTGAGCCGGGGAAGGGGCAGAGGCACAGGGAAAGAGAGAGAATCTCAAGCAGACTCCACACTGACCATGGAGCCTGATGCAGGGCTCAATCTCACAGCCCTGAGATCATGACCTGAGCTGAAATCAAGAGTCAGATGCTGAATCAACTGAACCACCCAGATGCTCCTAGTTATCATTTTTTAAAGTGAGAGCTTTCAACATCAAAGAAAAGCCAAGAGTAAATCAGGTCTTAATCTTAAAATATATTGCTTATTTGGAACATGGCAAAGAGTCTGCTGGGGCTGGAAGGACATGTTTATGGAATGCAATAGTAGGAAATGGGACTGGGGAGGCTTTGGATTTTACTTGGCAGCAATTGAAGATTTTTAGGAATGGTGCAGCATTATCTTCATTATGCTTTGCTTGGGAATATTGTCACTCAGTAATGGCAAACAGCATATGAAGAAACCATACGATATCAGGTCAACCAAATAGAGACTCATTTTGCTTACAAAATGAGAAATCAGGAGGTGGAGAGACAAAAGTGGTGCAGCATCTCCAGACAGACATCAAAAACTCAGATTCCTTCTGCTTCTGTTTCACCAGCCTTAGCTTGAGACTTTTGTCCTTATTCCCTCAGAATGGCTGTTTTGCCTCTAGGCAGAAAGAAAAGGAAAACTAAAAAGATAAAGAGATTATTCCAACTAAACAGTAATAAATGGCTTTGATAGATGTCCCATCTAATAGACTTAGGCTTACATCTCATTGGCCAGAAGTGGATCACAGGAAGTCTGGGGCTGTATATGTTTTGTGTTTGTGTGTGTATTTTCTAGGTATAATTTATTTACAATATACTACATCTGTATAAATTGTACAATTCATTATGAAATCATTACCATAATTAAAATACCAAGTATTTCTAGGAGGTGAACATTTTAAAATGAAAAATTTGTCACCTCAATAACTCAAGGTTCTTTTAGCAAGGGAAAAATGGAAAAATAGGTATCAAGAAGCAACCAGCAGTATCTGCCAGAATTTCTGGATTCAGAAGTTCTCCCAAGGGTGCCCCTCCAAGTAGTCCTCCTAGTTCAGTTTGGTAGACCCCAGGAGAGCTTGCAGGAAGAATCCAAGGCAGGAGCTTGCCTTGGGATCTTTTCTGGCCTAAGTCTGCCTTGGCTGGTAGTATGACTTAAAGGCGAATGTGATTTTTAGAGTCAGACCAGGGTTAAAATCCCAGTTCCCTTTACTAACTCATTGTGTGGCTTTGAGTGACTTAGTTCAGTGAATATTTATTGAGCACCAACTATGTACCAGGTACTCTGCTATTCCTTGGGCATATGGCAGTAAAGGCCAAACACAGTGCATCCCTTCACAGAGCTTACTTTCTGGTGGTGACTGAGCCTTTTCTATAAACAGGAGTTGTGGTAAGGATAAATTTAGTTCCTATGACATGTAAATGCTAGTTAAATGGTAATTGTTCAGAAGCTGTCCTAGATTTAGATTCATTCTACTGAAACTAGTACTAACATTTGGGAGCTTAGATCTCTCCACTAGAAGTTCTGCTTGATTTTGGATTAATCCCAGAAGATCTGGGCTTTTTTTGGAGCTAATTAAGGCCAACTAAACTGTGACCCTAAACCTCATTAGGTTAAGAGCACATGACCTAGTTTCTTTCCTCTGGGGGAAGATAGTTCTCAAATATCTTCTTGGAATCTCAGAAATCCCCTGCCTCTGAAAATCCTTCTGTTTTGAAGCTATTCAAGGACTAGAGCTTATTTTTCCTACCCCTCCCTTCTCGCCCCTCTATGGGTAACTCTGGTTTCCTTTTCCAGTAGCAGGAACCTGGGAATAATCCTAGCACTCCAAAGACATTAGAGCACCTAGGTAAGCTGGGATTTATCCTAGATTATGAAGACCTTGATTCTAGACCACAAGATCCCTGATTTCTCCCAATGGAATGAAGAAATGCTAGGAATATCAACAGTTCTCCTTCTTCTTGCAATTTGTTTTGCCTTTTGTTATCATCAAAAATATTGGAATATTATAATAATTACTTCTTATTGAGTAACTATTATGAGCTTTATATATATTATCTTATTTAATAACCTTGTTATTATTCTTATTTTACAGAAAGGGAACTTAATTTGCAGAGATGACAAACACTCTCCCCAAGGCCCTTTAACTCATGATGGATGGAATTGGGATTCACACCCAGCTCTATCTGACTTCAGGCCTCATTTTTTTTAACTGTTATACTACATTGTGGCTGTTTTTGGAATTACCTGTTCTTGGGAAATATTTATCACAGCCATCTTAAGACACAGTTTGGTAGAAATCCCAAATACCTAAATAGCCAATTCTCTTTCCATTTTAAAACTCACAATTCAGCCATGTGTCCAAGGAAAAGTAACTGTCTTTGCCAAGCTCCTGGATTCTTCACCCTGAGCCTGGCAATTTACTCCCTGGCCTGGCCCTGTGTGCAGTTGACAGTTCTGAGAGCTTGCTGTGCACTGTGCCCTGTCAGAGACTATAGTTGGGCTCCCCACATGACGCTTGTCTCTAAAGAAGAGTCCTTTAGCGTCCTTCCCTTTTCCCCACCCAGAGTTAGTTGTATCCGAAATGTGCTTGGGTGGGCACTTCCAGGGTTCCCTCTGAATTTTTAAGTGAGTTGAGGGGTAAGCAATGGAAGAAAGTCAAAACAAAATCGTTCATGAATGTCCAAAAAGCATGTGAAAAACGTTTCTACTGAACTTTCTGATATTCCACTTCTGGCCCTGTGATGGTTTCTCCCAAATACTGCATGTTTTAGACATAATTAAACTTATTATTTTGTTGTTGTTGTTAATGTAAACTTCAGATTTATCTGGTGGCCCATATTTATCTGGCAACCCTAAGTTGGACAATGTATTTATTATGATCATGACTGACTGGACCTGGGTTCTTATTCTCTGACTCTATTACATTCCTCTCCATGTGTGATGATGCAAACAAGTCCAAACACTGTATTTGAAGAACCAACTCAAATGTTGCCTTTCCTGTTCCCTTATTCTTCCCATCAGAAGTAATATCTTCTTCCTCTGAATTGTATGGCCTATCTCTTGTTTTGTTTGTGTGTTTGAATTCTAGTTGTGTAAGCATTTCTCAAAGAGGAACTGAGACCCAGATGCTTCTGGTGAGTGCGTTATCGCCCTAGAAGTTTGTCTCCCCTAGAAACATTAAAATTTGTTGATGTTCAACAAGAAACTAAAACAGCTTGAAGTCTGTCCACAAGGAGAGTTCATTTATCTGCATCATGAGTTGAGGTAGCCTTAAGAGGTTCATTTTGCAGGGAGAGAGAAGTACATCTCTGAGAGGAAGGGTTCTGAATGATCAGTCACCTCAGAACCTTCTTATTGGGGTTAGTATTCTCGATTTGTCTCTGTTACAATTTTATACATAGGAACCTTTTTTCAAATGTGAGTTTGAGCTTTTTTGGGGAGCGGATGGGGAATGTGTTCTAATTTGTGCAGTATAAGATATATTAGCATTTTAAAATGGTGTCTGAAGTTTTACATTCTTTTCCAGCCTGTGAAAGCAATTACTAATAGTTCAAAAATTGCCAATTCCTTGGAAATTTTTTATAATTTGTATATAAAAACTAGAGCCATATTCTAATCTTTGACAACACTTTAAATTCCTCTCATGATCTTTGATGTGTAGGGGTTGTCTATATCTTCTTGATTCAATTTTAGAAATTTTCATTTTTCTGTAAACATTTTTATTCACACTTTAAGTTTATTTCTATAAAAGTATATATAATATTTCTTCTTTTTTTTGAGAGAGAGAGAAAGAGTGAGAGTGGTTGGGGGAGGGATAGTAGGAGAGGGAGAGAATCTCTAGCAGACTCTGTGATGAGCATGGAGCCCAATACAGGGCTCTTTCTCATGACCCTGAAATCATGACCTGAGCCAAAATCAAGAGTCGGATGCTTAACCAACTGAGCCATGCAGGCGCCTCTGTAATATTTCTAACAATTGAAAAAATCCCCTCTATATCTGTTGATTTGTCTCGTTACACACTTTTTTCTTTCCAAAGAAAAGCATAGCTTTTAATTTTTTTTTTGATTAAAAAAGAATGTATGTAAATAGCTGAAAACAATCTGTGCTGGAATTCAAAACTTTAGTTTACTTCCTAATAGAGGCAAGTAGCTTTATGTTAAATATAGCAATATAATTTGCAAGACAACACAAATGTAACATTCATATTTATGTTATTTAATATAATGAGAACATGCAGATACACTTAACATTTTATCATTATATACCTTCATAATACAACTTAAAATCATTTCTTCTAATCTTACTTGTCAATAAAGTGCTAAAAATAATATTAATGTTTTTTTTGTTTAAATTCAATTAATTAACATATAATGTATCATTAGTTTCAGAGGTAAAGGTCAGTGATTCATCAGTCTTATATAATATCCAGTGTTCATTATATCATGTGTCCTTCTTAATGTCCATCACCCAAGTACCCCATCCTTACACATTCTTAATTTTTCCTAAAGCTTGTTTTTATCCAAAGAATTTGCTCATTTTTAATTCTGTTCCTTTTTCTTTTTCTAATTTATTAAAATATATTTTTAACCTGTAATTATTTCTTTTTGTTCTTTAGGTTTGCTTCACCTTCTAATTTGTTGAAATTATATGTTTCTTTCTTTCATTTTTACTATTTCTTGATAATGTAAAGTTATGTAGTACCAAAAGCAGTGTAAACTATCTGTCATAATTTTAAAAATTTAAATACAATGTTATTTTTTCAAATGATCTTCAGAAAACTAAAAACAAGAGAATGAAAACCGTCTATAATCCAACTAGCAGGTTTAACAAATTTTATTTTATTTTTTAATTTCTTTTTTAAAGATTTTATTTATTTATTTGTCAGAGAGAGAGAGAGAGCAAGAGAAAGCGAGAGCAAGCGCTGGCATGTACCTGCACAAGCAGGGGGAGGGGCAGAGGGAGAGGGAGAAGGAGGATCCCCGCTGAGCAAGGAGTCAGGACCCTGGGGTCATGACCTGAGCCAAAGGCAGACTGAGCCACCCAGGCATCCCAGGTTTAAAAAATTTTAACCTTTTGAGGCATATCCTTTTAGATTGTTCTTTTTCCTCTGCTTTCTTTTTCTTTCTGAACATATGTATTTTTAAAAATGGTATCATTCTATATATGCAGTTTTGCTATTCTGGTAGTATTTTAACATCATAAAATTCAAATCTGTATCATCACTTGTAATAGCTGCATAACTTCCCACAATTTGGATATACCATAATTTGCTTAAGCTATCCACTATTGGTAAATATTAAAGTTGTTTCCTATTTTCTATGTTTATATTTTTATAATAAAGGCTGAGAAATTAATAAAGGTAGGAACCTATAAGAAGGTTGCATTCGGAATGATTATACATACCTTTTCATGCAGCAGCATTATTTCTTTAGTGTAGGTTTCCAGATATAGAATTATTTGAGAGGGGTCATTGGATATGAGTTTACAATGTTTTGATAAGTTTTGCCAAACTTCCTTCCAGTTTGGTTGTGTCATTTACTCTTCCATCAACAAAAATGAATGAGAATGTTTGCTCTGGGACCAATAGGTATAATCATTGCCAATCTGATAGAATGATCAATTTTTTAAACAACGTATTATTGCTTTAATTTCTATTTTTTAATTACTGGCTAAATTGAATTTCTGATAAACTTATTGACCAATTAGCTGTGTAAATATGATTTTTATATGTGAACATATGTAATGTGTTTAAGCCATTTAAACAGCACTTGGCACAAAACAGGTGCTGTATAAGTTGCTATCTTATTATTACTTTTAATTTTGTTTTATAAATTGCCTGTCATTATCCTTTACTTATTTTCTATTGATATTTATTTTTAAATCGTCTTTTAACAGGAATTTTGAGTTCCTTCGGAGCCTGGAGTTAATGAAGAGAGTGGCATTTGAGTCTTTTCCCCTGTATGGAAATTTATTTATTAAATAAATAATCATAATAAGAAATTTATTAAATTTCTCTTTTAACTTTTCTAGATTTGCTTTGCACTGCCTCGATACATGTAGTATTCATTCATTCTTTCCCTTGAAATGTTAAAATTTCAAGAGGTATTGGCCTTCTTTCATTAATCTGCCATATTAGGGAATCTTTTTTGTTCTAGTATGTTTCAGTTTTCTTGTATTATTTCTTTAATTATTGCTTTTGTCTCATTTTTTTCCTGATATTGTCTGAAATACTAATAAGATTGGACTTTTGTTTTTTATCATTCATTTATGACATTTTTTTTCTCTTTTAGGTCTGCCCTTTTTTTCTGCATTCTGAAAGAACCTTTTACTTTTATTCTTCACATCACTAATTTTATTTTTGACAATGTTGATTCAATCCTTACTGCTTACTCTATATTAGAGTTATGATATTGCATCTTTAGGGGTTGTTCGCTCCCCATTTTCTTTTTGCCGCCTTTTACCCAAGTAAACCTCTCTGTAATTTATAATCTAACCTCATTTTGCCTTTTACAGTTCATGTTTTCTTAATTTTATTGGGGACACGAAGCACATGCTTTCTAGTATTTTCTTCTATTTCCTATACAGTAGGTTACTTTTAAATTTTGCTTTTTTTCTTCTTGAATGTTGTCTTCAATTTATTATGCCATAAAGTATTTTTATAACCCCATTTCAGTATTTTTTTCTCCCTGCTTCTCATTTTTTTGCGAGCAGTGGATTACCCATGTTTAGTGTTTGCTTACAGACTGGTAGGTTAGACCCCAGCTTTCTGCTCTTAAGCTTGACTACAGCTTGATACCAGTTATGTTATTGATTCACAGATCCAACTCCCACAGCCCATGAGGAGGAAGAAATGAGGTGGACACTGGATGGTCCCACAGAGGGATGTTGACTGTGTCCTTTTCCCTCCATATTTAGTGAAGTCGCTGTGCAGGTGTCCGATTTCTGGGTCCAGCTTTCCTCTCCTGTCTGTTTCTTAGCCAACTTGCCTCTGCTTTATATAAGCTGCACCCGTGCCCTGCTTCCCTCCCAGCTGCAGTCCTACTGCTTTGGTATGGCCTCTGTCAGAATTCAGGACATCAAGAAGCACTTCTTTCAAATGCCAGTGTTCTACCTCAGTGAACTGAAGCTTAAGGGGTTTACTCCCTGCTGTCTTAGACCCCCCAGCCATCAGATATTGTCCCTCCAAATAAGTGACTATGCACCAGAGAATTTGAAAGTATTCCTTGGTGACTGATCATATTCACTTTTTATCTGATAGACATTATCTATAGCTGAAACCCCTCTAAGTTTCTCCTTTGTGAGTGATTATCTTCCTGGTTTCTAATTTGAAGGGGACTTTCTCTTGTCTTTTATAATCCTTTTAACATTTCACTGGAAATCTGAGAATGGGGTGTGGAGTACCTGTGCTCTGATTTACATATCCGGTTCTTTAACTATCACCTGTTTACTAGAACAGAGCAGACATTCAAAAAAATGGCTAATGACCGAACAAAGAATGAATACCATCTTGAGCTTGAGGGGTACTAACTGTCTTTATGTGACTTTTTAAAAAAAGATTTTATTTATGTGAGAGAGAGAGA
Source organism: Ursus americanus (assembly GCF_024610735.1). Taxonomy (NCBI): domain Eukaryota; kingdom Metazoa; phylum Chordata; class Mammalia; order Carnivora; family Ursidae; genus Ursus; species Ursus americanus. Next base: position 13,949,024 of record NC_142131.1, on the reverse strand, counting down.
GCACAAGCCAGGGGAGAGGCAGAGGGAGAGGGAGAAGCAGACTCCCCGCTGAGCAGGGAGCCGGATGCTGGGCCCTATCCCAGGACCCTGGGGTCATGACCTGAGACAAGGGCAGATGCCTGACCAACTGAGCCACCCAGATGCCCCTTTATGTGACTTTTTTATTATTTTTCTATATGTTGAAAACTGTTTCTTCGCATTTCTAGATATTTCACATGGCAATAATGACAATCAGGTTCTGATTGAAAAATTCAGACTGCTCCTGAAGTAAGTCCAAATATTTATTCCTTCATTTGTAAAATAAATTTTGCCTGCATTCCTTCAATATGCTTTCCCTGTGTGAGGCCCGTCAGTTAGAAGGATGAATAAAATGTGGTTCCTACCGTCCTATAGGAACCTCACATTATAATATGATAATCTACTGGCAGTAACTGCTTTTCTTTTTTTCCAGGTCAAACATCAGAATTTTTTTTTTGAAAATAGAAGTACTCAGGATAATGAAATGTCTTTTTCTCTCTGGCACTGGAAGCCTTATTTATTTGAGTAAATCAGTGAAGGAATTATTTTACCAGGGGCTTAACAAGACATTGGGAGAATGTTTATCTCACTAATCCTGGGGTAATGGAGGAAGAATTTCCTCTCTTTTATAGTTCCTAGACTTAGTGGAGTCAGGAAAAGTTAAATTTGACTGAATTTACATTTTATTTTAAGTATTTTTTGTTAAGTATTTTTTTGTTAAGTACATATTTCATTTTATTAATAACTGGAATCAGTGTGCAGTCATATGTTTATTTTAAGTATTGCTATATTCTTATTCACATACATAATAGAAGACAAACTATAATTTTTGCCAACTGGAAATAGAGACATGCATCCTTCAGAGCCAGGCATATGGCTTTATCAAATGTAACAGACATCTGTGGATTTTGTCTGCTCAGCCTCAAAGATTAAACCTTTTTTTTTTATTTTTTATTAAATTACCCTAACTTTTTCCTATTCCATCTTGTCTTGGTGGGGTTATCAATTGAGGTTCCCCCTTACCCAGTGCATGGGAGCATGATTCAAGCTATGCTGCCCACATTGCCGTAAGACGTAGTCCCTTAGTTTCTCTACATTGATCCCTAGAATGACATAGTTCTGTCCTCCAATGCCTGATTATGAAGCATATACTTCAATTCTGTGAGCTGTCCTGTATATTTCTAACAAATTTATTTTGACTCAACTTTCCATTATTTGCAATACGAAAATCCTGATGGATAGAGAGACAAGATTTCAGTAAAGTTCCAAACATTGGAATTCAGTAATATTCTAAAATTTTAAAAATTGTTTATTTTTTATAATAATAATATTTTTTATTATATTGTGTTAGGCACCATACAGTGCATCCCTAGTTTTTGATGTAAAGTTCCATGATTCATTACTTGCGTATAACACCCAGTGCACCATGCAATATGTGCCCTCCTTAATACCCATCACCAGCCTATCCCATTCCCCCCCTCCCCTCTGAAGCCCTCAGTTTGTTTACCAGAGTATAGTCTCTCGTGGTTCATTCCCCCTTCTGTTTACCCCCTCTTTCTTCTTCCCTTTCTTCTCCTACCGATCTTCCTACTTCTTATGTTCCATAAATGAGTGAAACCATATGTTAATTGTCTTTCTCTGCTTGACTTCTTTCACTTAGCATTATCTCCTCCAGTCCCGTCCATGTTGCAGCAAATGTTGAGAAATGTTCTTTTTGATGGCTGAGTAATATTCCATTGTACATATGGACCACATCTTCTTAATCCAGTCATCCGTTGAAGGGCATCTCAGCTCCTTCCACGACTTAGCTATTGTGGACAATGTTGCTATGAACATTGGGGTGCATATGGCCCTTCTCTTCACTACGTCTTTATCTTTGGGGTAAATACCCAGTAGTGCAATTCCTGGATCATAGGGTAGCTCAATTTTTAACTTTTTAAGGGACCTCCACACTGTTTTCCAAAGTGGTTGTACCAACTTGCATTCTCACCAACAATGTAGGAGGGATCCCCTTTCTCTACATCCTCTCCAACAATTGTTCCTGCCTTGTCAATTTTTCCCATTCTGACTGGTGTAAGGTGGTATCTCAGGGTGGTTTTGATTTGAATTTCCCTGATAGCTAATGATTTTGAACATTTTTTCATGTGTCTGTTAGCCATTTGTATGTCTTCATTGGAGAATGTCTGTTCATATCTTCTGCCCATTTTATGATTTGTTTATTTGTTTCTTGTGTATTGAGTTTGAGAAGTTCTTTGTATATCTTGGATACCAGTCTTTTATCTGTAGTGTCATTTGCAAATATCTTCTCCCATTCCGTGGGCTGCCTCTTAGTTTTTTTGACTGTTTCCTTGGCTGTGCAGAAGCTTTTAATCTTGATGAAGTCCCACAAGTTCATTTTTTCTTTTGTTTCTCTTGCCTTTGGAAATGTGTCATGAAAAACGTTGCTGTGGCCGATGTCGTAGAGGTTGCTGCCTATGTTCTCCTCTATGATTTTGATGGATTCATGTCTCACATCGAGGTCTTTCATCCATTTGGAGTTTATCTTTGTGCATGGTGTGCGAGAGTGGTCAAGTTTCATTCTTTTGCATGTAGCTGTCCAATTTTCCCAGCACCATTTATTGAAGAGACTGTCTTTTTCCCACTGGATGTTTTTTCCTGCTTTGTCAAAGATTAGTTGCCCAAAGAGCCGAGGGTCCATTTCTGGGTTCTCTATTCTGTTCCATTGGTCTATGTGTCTGTTTTTGTGCCAGTACCATGCTGTCTTTGTGATCATAGCTTTGTGGTACAGCTTGAAATCCGGCAATGTGATGCCCCCAGCTTTGTTTTTCCTTTTCAACACTTCCTTGGCGATTCAGGGCCTTTTCTGGTTCCACACAAATTTAAGGGCTGTTTGTTCCAGTTCTTTGAAAAATGTCACTGGTATTTTGATCGGGATGGCATTGGAAGTATAGATTGCTCTGGGTAGCATAGACATTTTAACTATGTTAATTCTTCCGATCCATGAGCATGGAATATTTTTGCATCTTTTTGTGTCTTCTTCAATGTCTTTCAAGAGTGATTTGTAGTTTCTAGAATATAGATCCTTTACGTCTCTGGTTAAGTTAATTCCGAGATACAGTATGATTTTTGGTGCTATTGTAAATGGAATGGATTCTCTAATTTCTCTTTCTTCAGTCTCATTGTTCGTGTATAAAAATTGTTTATATTTTACTTTGGAGTGTATTTTCTTACTCCTTCTGAATATGGTGCTCTATTGTTCTGAGAAATTATGTCAAGCAAAATAATTAAACCATAGAAGGATTATCTGACACAGAACAAGTTGGAACATGTAAAATGATGGAAATAAGTAACTCTGATCCTGGTAGTGTTCTTTAGAGAAAACTCATTATTATCACCATCAAAATCATATGTCAGACACTGCACTTAGAGATTTACAGATATTGTTTCTAGTCTTTATAGCAAGTTTGCAAATAGTGTTAACCCCATTTTATAGATGGGAAAGCTGAATGTTTGAGACTTGTTTGTTAGCAGCTAATGACAATTTTAGCTCAGTTCTGCTCACTGCAAAGCCTGTACTCTCTGTACAGTGACAGACTTTGGCTTCTTAAAGTGTGAAATTCTTTGTTTCTGTGCTTGGGATGTTAAGTTGTAATTTTTACATGATGTTTATCCTTCTTTTATTAAATATTTATTGAGTGATTATGTGGGTAAGGTCCCCATGTATGTATGTAAATATAGCCTTGGGGCATATGTTTTAAGGAGTAAGGATGACAAAATAGCATGTAGAAGGTTGTCTTTCTTTTGTAGATTATTTCAATTTTATCTAAAATATGTCTACCAGGCAAGGGCAAGGATAATAAGTATTTCTCATTTTTGTTCAGAAAAATCCACTCACAATTTATTTTTTTTTAAGATTTTATTTATTTATTTGACAGAGAGAGACAGCCAGCGAAAGAGGGAACACAAGCAGGGGGAGTGGGAGAGGAAAAAGCAGGCTTCCAGCAGAGGAGCCTGATGTGGGGCTCGATCCCAGAATGCCGGGATCACGCCCTGAGCTGAAGGCAGACACTTAATGACTGAGCTACCCAGGTGCCCCTCACTCACAATTTATTTTAAATGACTCCAGAAAACTCTTTTTTCTTATTCTCCTAATCCCAATCTATGCTATTCATCTAACATACATTCATACTGTGGTGTGTTTGGGAAACTTTCTAAGTTCTAGAGAACTAGTTCTAGTTCATTTAATTTTAGGGTATTACTATGCAGTAAGAATACAGAGTATCACTGGAAACTTCTAGAAAATAGATGAAGTCCCAAATATACCAATGCTGCTATTAATGTTTTAGGCATACTTGTATAGTGCCAGAGATGAATAGCTAGAATCACTGCCTGTAAGGGGCTAGAATCTAATGATTGTGTAGAAACTTTTATAGCATCTGTAGCCAAATCTGACAACCACTTTATCCTTATCTTTTGTAACTCTCATAATAAGAATTGTGCAGAAAACTATACAATTAAATATTTTCCCTCCCCTCATTCTCACACTACTATCCCAGTTCAGTAATAGAAGGGAAGAGGTTAAGTATGTGGCCTCATTGACAGTAGAACTTGCTTTGTTTGTGCAGAAGAAATTTTCTGTGTGCTCAGAGATATCAGTGTTTGCTTTCCATGTAATGGAAAAAACCATAAAGGTAATGAGTAGACACTCTGGAAGCTAAAATGCCAAAGAAGCATAACCAGGCTTTGGTTCTACCTATGCTGGAGTGTTTTGTATCTTCAAATTCATTACTAATGATTCATTTTATTTTAAAGACTTGGTCTATGTGAGGTTGTATTAGAAGAATCTGTGCAGTTAGGGGGACTGTAGTATTTCTGTGGAAAATTAAACTGATGAAAAGAACAAAGCCAATTAAAAAGTGTGAATACCCAAATAAATGATTCAGGACAAAACAGGCAGAGCAGTACCTAAGTGTGAGCTTATGTTATCATTAAGCAGAGTGGCAGAAGGTTCGAAAGTGGTTAGAGTTGGAACATTCTGACCATCAGTGTCAGCTTCCTGAAAACAACAAACTTTATTTTTCTCATAACTGGTTTAGATATAGTAAAGTATCCAGTCTCCTTTTTATTTCCTTTCAGACACTTTCTGATGTGGTGGTGGGTGGAGATCAGTTGCCTTATAATAGAAAAACAGGTTATAGCTAGTTTTATGTTCCTTGTTCTGTCTTAATCTCTTTGAACTCCTGAGGTAGCTAGCAAGACTCTCACTAGGCTTCTATGGGAGAACGAGCGCTCTGTGTCCACTGTGGGAACCAGGCTGAATGTGAGCATATCCCAGAAGCAGCACTAACTGCCCTTTGGATTAGAGATCTTCATGGTGGAGGTGGCTGAACTAGAAGCCCAGGCACTCAAAGCACCTCCCCAAACCACAGCATCCCAGGTCATTGGTTTTAAACCTGGCTGAGGTTTAAAAATTGCAGACTCCAGGGTTCTAGCCAAATATCCCAAATGAGCACATCCAAGAGTGGATTCTAGAAATCTGCCTTCTTAACAAATAATCTGAAGATCAGCTAGGATTCCAAGCTACAATTCCAAGTCCTTTGTGAAGAAGAAATGACCCTCCCTCCTCACTCCACTAGCATGATTGCTTTCGTGCATAGTGAGAGAGCAGGCACCAGTGTGTTTTAGAAGAGTGAGTCCTGTGTTTGGGACAAGTGTCTCAGTACATCCACCTTTTTAAAGACTCCAGCCTCCCCTCCCAAACTGCCAGCTTTACTGGGCAGTAATCCGAATTTGACATTTTCATCCACTTTCCCATTTTCTGGCTTGGCTTTGCCTTGGTCAAATATTTAGCAGCTAGAAAAGTGACTGGGTACCTTAAAGATAGATATTGACATATAACAATGTCAGTAATTAGTGGAGGTTCCAGAAAATGGAAGTTTACTGATTAAAGTGCCAACACCCTTTATTAAAGTATTAAAACTCCTCTGCTTTCAGAAACAAAGTATTGGACATTTGTATTTTTCTTGACGATTCAGAATTGTCGTTAAAATGTGACTTCTTGGGGTGCTTGGGTGGCTCAGTCGGTTGAGCCTCTGCCTCAGTTCAGGTCATGATCCCAGTGTCCTGGGATCGAGTCCCACATAGGGCTCCCTGATCCGCAGGAAGTCTGCTTCTCCCTCTCCTTCTGCCTGCTGCTCTCCGTGCTTGTGCTCACTCTCTCTCTGTCAAATAAATAAGTAAAATCATTAAAAAAATAAATAAATAAAATATTTTTTTTTTTACAGTGCAATGCACTGTTTAAGGAAGCTGTTGGATAAGGAAGTAGATAGGTCAGTCTCTCCTGCAATTTTTATTTTGTGTTGTTGTTACAGTTTCAGTTTGCCTCTGTGGTCCCACTGACTCTGCCTTTCTGAGAAACAGCTGCCTCCGTACTGCTGTCAGTACGTTTGCAAGGGCAGTATACATCCCTTCATTTTTGTTCCTAATCTTTTGCAGTACCAAATAGCTGAATTGCTTAGAACTAGATCTTAATCAGAACAAGCTGAATTCTGGGCAGAGAGAGTTTTGGCGGTCTCTCCTGGGAGTACCTGTCCCAGCTTTGGCAGATGAATGTCATAACATATGTTCTGGCTTCCCAGAAGGTTTTGTTTACACATTTACTTTGTTTATTGGTGTATGGCTGTGTTTCAGGGGACTCTGAGTTGTTGGAGAGTTTAGTTCTGAGTAACTGAAGAGTTATTGTCTATAGCAGAAAACTTGGAGTGAGCATTTGTTCACATGTGCCAGCATATTCATTTTTAACCTGATCATGGTTGAGAGAAAGGTTGAAAATGCCTGGTTGGAAGGTGGAGCAAACACAGTCAAAACATTGATTTTTTTTTCCTTCCCTCTTAGGATCAGCGATGCTGGATCCTGGATTGTACCGGGAAGGGGACTTGACTTCTCTCCTTCCTGTTATTTTATTTTGCCCCCAGAAAATCACTTGGCAGCTGTCATAGCCACACAAACCCTTGGCTTGTTGGTAGCTTAGGAAAATACAGGCCTTTTCTGTTTGCTGATAATCAGAGCAAAGAAGAGCACCTGCTGGGTTATCTTATGGGAGCAAAGAAGGGCTAATGCCCAATCTCCAGAGAAAGCCGCCAATTCCCTGGCTCTTCTCCTGGGCAGGTAGTTTGGTGCCACTGAGCAGCTGTGTGTAGAGACACACTGCTTGGGTCCAAGAGGAAGGATGTTCTTGGCTTTCAGACTCAGCCCGCAGTAGCCCTTTGGTGACGACAGGCGGGGCCACTCATTCTAGGGGACAAATTCACCAAAGCAAGTGATCTATCTTTATATCTTTGAGGTCAGTGACAAGGGCTTCCTCCTGGTTTTCTGCTCTTTGCCATTAACACCATAAACTTACCTGCCAAAAATGGTAGATATGACCATGAATGCTTAGCTTCTCCTTTATTTTATTTCTCTCTCTACGAATCTTACCTCTCTCTTAATCTCTCTCTCTCTTTCTCCTCCTTTGCTCCTTATCCTTTTGGATATTTCATTTAACTACTTGATCACTTGATGCACATTGGCTGTGTTTACAGAGAGGAAAAACTGTTTTAACAGCTCATTGGGCTTTCAGTGTCTGTAGTCAGCATGGTTCAGGCCTAACTAAATGGGATGGTATCCATGGTGAGAGGTGCACAATGCACCAGGCCTTTGTGCCAAAGGGAGATGAAACATGTGTCATCTATTTGACCATGTAGGAAGTCAGTGATTTCAAAGTTCCAATCCTGAGTTTATCATTACTGATCAAGACAAGAATCATAATAAAATAGAATGAGAATTTTTCAAAAAAAGTGGCAAAATGGGATAAAGCTCCAAAAAGACTTAAAAATAAAACTAGATAGAAAGGGGTTAGAATAAAAAAATACTTAATAATTAATGTTTGTTTAGTTGTAATGTCACTGACTTTTTGTTTTAAATTATTAAGCAGTGAGTTCACCTTTAAAGGACAAATTGTAAATCCTAACAATGATCTACAGTGAAGTAATTATAATGTGCCAACCTGTGCATATTCATAGTGTAAAAGTTGGAAACCTTGCAAAAGAGATGTTTTGCTTTTCAAGTATGGAATGGGTATGTGGCTTTTTAATTTTGTTATTTGATTTATTGTGAAAAATTATTGCCTGCTTATACTTTGAGATTTTCTAATCTGTGGGCCTCCATTCATTTATTGGTGGGAGAAGATTCACATTCCTGTTAGGTCTTCTCTGCCTTGTAAAGGCAATTACAGCTATTTGTAGAGAAAGGCTGGCCTCATAACTCCTCACCATTTTATCCAGGGACTAAATATTTACTTTTGTCACATAGCTGCCATATGCCATTTTAACGTGTATTAGTCCAGATTTGTTTTTCACAGGGGTTACATTTACAGATAAAGATAAAACGACATTGAATGTAAAGGAAAAAAAAATATTACTAAAGAAATATTCAAAATACATAGGGCATTTGCCCTTATAATTTATGGTTTAATTTTATAATGCCTGTAATTCATTTGCAGTTTTATTATGATCCTTAGGTGGGTATGCCTTTTGAAGCCAGATATAGATTAGGCACAGAGAGTATCATATGTTCATCAAGGGACTCTGAAGTCTAATTGCTGAGTTACATTCTGGCATCACCCTTAGCTATATGATCTTGAAAAAACTTTTTAAACTTTCTGTGCCCTTTTTCTCCTTTAAGAGGGGAAATAATAATACTGCAGTTCTCATAGGGTTATTATGAAATTATAGATCAATTTAAAGCATATATCTCAGTGCCCAGCATGTGGTAAGAATGCAATAAATGTCTATAACTATTGCTTAGATTGTCCTAGCTGCAAATGAATCTCTGTATAAATTCTGACAAATGATACAACTCCAAAATTAACTGATAAGTCAGTAATGTTTGGAACATGGCTTAATGTAGCATAAAAGTTAGGCTGATTAAATACAATAAACAAAGCAAAGCAATAAAATCCATTTCACAGGCATTCAATAATTATTTGTTGTGTTAAAGGAAACTGGGTATTAGTCATTAGGAACCCATAGATTCATAGACTTTCTGGGTTGGGTGTGGAAACTTAAGTAAATATCACCCTTTCTAATTGCTTCATTCAGTGTTTTCATCTCCTCTACCATATTCCCTTGGAGTAGACATTCATCCTAATACTTGAGCCTCTCCAGTGATGGCAACCTATTCATGAGGAGCCAGTTTTGATTACTAGAAAGATCATTTAGGTTGGGCTGACAGTCTGCTTCTTTTGCTTCCATCCATCCTTCCGAGTGTGGCCTTGATAGCTCTTCATATATAAGTGGCTCATATATTTGAATATATTTTCGACATTCTCCATTCCCTTCATTTTGTAGACATAAAACCCCAGGTCCTCTAAACTGTCTCAAATGACATGATTTTTGAGTTCTCTATTGTTACGAATTATGAACTTTGGAACTGAGCTTATTTCAGTTAGAAACTGGGTTTAACCATAGTAACAGGGACTACCAAACTAGAGGCTTAGAACAGAAAGGGTTATATTTTACTCTCACATAAAAGAAATGCTGTACTAGACAGCTCAGAGCCAACATGGTGACAGCAAATTCTTCAGGGTCCCAGGACCTTCTGGATTTCTTCTGCCATCCCGAAGGCATGGTTTTCATCCTCAGGTTTTGGAGGTGACCATTTAGATACAGCTGCTGTGTTCCTATTCTAGAGACAGGAAAAATTAGAAGGGCCTGATGCAAACAGGGTGCATACCTCCTGAATCTGCTTCTCTTGGACACGTGAATAGCAGCTTCTACTTCTTCTTGGGCAGAACTATGTCACAGGCTCAACTTTAATGTGAGGGAGGCAAGGAAATGTAGTTTTCAAGCAAGGTTTCAACGCTACCGTGAATAAAAGGAAGATTCAGTAGGAAAAAAGGGTAGACTACATGTGAGGTAGGCAACTGGCAGTCTGCATCAGGACATTCTTGGAAAAATCTCCTTCTGAAGTATAGTCTCCCCACTTCAACAACAGTCTAGATATGAGATGACCCTGAAGAGTAGAACAGGACTACATCTGGGTGGAATTTTGACTTCTAGAAAATGGTACCAATTAAAAATACCAGAGAAAAAGTAGAGAGCAGTCCTAACTTGGGCAGAACTGTGTTTATCCAACTCATTTAAGCTCAGAGCCAGTAATCTTAATATTTACCAAAGCTTCCTACCCCTTGAGAACTGAAAGCCTGCTCTTTCCTGGACTGTTTTCTGCTCTACACTATAACCAACAACTCATGTAGTAGATCCAAAAACCAGCCTCTAAGGTTGTGCTTTACTAAAATGCCTATGAGTAAGTGGCATAGTGGTAAAGTCATTTTAGGAAGATATATGTCAGTGAATGAAGGTCTTTATGATATGTGTATTTGTGCCAAGATATTCTAAGAAATTCTTCTAAAGTAGAGTCTTGCTGGGATAGATAGCACCTAGGAAATTTATCTAAACAACCTTGCTGTTAACTTCTCTTTTTGTCCAAACGATTCCAGATTTTACTGGAAGGGGGTGGAACAAAAGCATAGTTGTACTCATTGAGAAAAACTATAAGTAAAACCAAAGAAAACACATGCTTACTCTATAAGGAGTCCTGGAAACTGCAGTTGGTCTCTGAAAGTGAAAGGAGTTGAAATAAGAAGATTAATTGATATATCACAGACTTCAGCCAATACCTTTCCGGCTACAGAGAAGCTCATACCTAGCTAGCTCAACTGTGGTTCATAGCCAAATGTTGGTGGTAGTAACAAGGGCCTTCTTTTTGCCTATGTTTCATGAGTACAGGTAATGTGATTAGTAACTGATTTTATCCCCCCAAACTTGGAGAAAAGCCTCCCTTGGTTGAATCTGAGCACTTTAGCCAGAAAATGGTCTCAGCACCAAGAATGCCAACAACTAACATCAAGGCCAACTTAAAAGAGCATACTCTTGTTTTCTTCTTCTTCGTTTTCAGGTTAGAGTTGAAATCCTACAACCTGTTACCTACCTAGTTTCCGAGCACCCATCTTTCTGAAATAGGACTGGAACGTAAAAGTACAATCCAGGAGTAGGTAGATAAATGCCGAGTTGTGTCTTGTCTTCCTATATTCTCACTTGACTCTAATAAAATTTTATCTGACAGTCACTGAAGGCTTTTTTTTTTTAAGCAGTTTTTACATCATCCCCAAGGAAGAAGTGGCAAAAATATAATTAAAAATATGATTACTAATTTCATAAAGGTAATGGTAACTTTGATGAGGTAGGAAAAAAAGCCCAAGAATGCCTTTTGTTTTTGCCTTATAATCATTAGGCTGTGTTCTCTGTGAGCTCCAGTTACCATCATTCATTCATACGTTCATGTATTCATCTACTTAATAAATGTTACTCATTTACCTATTACCTACTATATGCATGGAATTGTGCTAAGTTCTGAGAATATAAAAATCTGTAAAAAACTATTGTTGTCCTTATAAAACTTATGATCGACTACTGAGAACCTAACTTTAGTATTGTATTGTAGAGTTCTTCAAGTGAACAAGCATTATAACAATTTTTTTCTTTTTTTAATTGAAGTATAACTAATATACAATGTTATATTTGTCTCAAGTGTACAGCATATTGGTTCACCAATTCTATGCATTACTTAGTGCTCACCACGATACTGTTACTGTTACCAAACAACATTATTACAATATTATTGACAGTATTCCCTGTGCCATACTTTCCATCTGTATGATTTATTTATTTTTATAACTGGAAACTTGTACCACTTAATCCTTTTTATCTATTTCGTCTGTTTCCCTACCCATCTCCCTTGTGAAAACCACCAGTTTATTCTCTGTATTTAAGAGTCTGGTTTTTTTTCTTCTTGTTTGTTTACTTATTTTGTTTTTTAGATTCCACGTGTAAGTGAAATTTTATATGTGAAATTTTATTATAGAAACTTAGTTGAAGTTTGATGACTGTTTTTAGTATCTTTCAGTATTAATAATGTTCTGATATAGAGTACTGAAACACAGACATTTCATTCAGGTTGGTTTGTGCATTGTGGATCTGAACTATTGATTAAATGGGTTAAATAGAAATGGCAATTAAATTTGTTGGTTGTTGAACCTATTTCTAGTACTATCAGAATGACTGGAGTCTGACAGTTAAGATTTGACCCCTTTCATATGCCAGCTGTTATGGACTTCATAAAGACATAGGAAATGTGTATTTCAAAACAGCAAATCATATTGAAAGGATTACTTAAGAAAATGAAATCATGTCTCCTGTATTCTAAAGAAGTCAGATAACATTTTTTTATTTTTAAATAACTAAATATAGAGACTTTTGTTTTCCTTTAACCTTCTTTCCATTTTACTTCTCATTTCAAAGTAGATTTTGTGGTGGTTGCTATCTCTTTTAATATGGCCTATTGCGAGAAAGTTTTCTATCCAGTGCTAAAAACACAGAAAATAGGGGCGCCTGGGTGGCTCAGTCATTAAGCATCTGCCTTCAGCTCAGGGTGTGATCCTGGCGTTCTGGGATCAAGCCCCGCATGAGGCTCCTCTGCTGGGAGCCTGCTTCTTCCTCTCCTACTCCCCCTACTTGTGTTCCCTCTCTTGCTGGCTGTCCCTCTCTCTGTCAAATAAATAAATAAAATCTTTTAAAAAATAAAAAATAAAAAAATAAAAACACAGAAAATAGGGACATGGTCAGTAAATGTTATTTCTCTTTACAGGAGGCAGAGTCACTAGTCTACGCTAGTCTACACTAGTGACTCTCAAGCCTGGCACATACCAGGGCCACCTGGAAAGCTGGTCAAGTACACACTGCCTGGTCCCTAGGTTACCCAGAACCATGGGATCTCTGGGAGTAGGGCCCAGACTTTGGCATTGTTTTAAAAATATTCCTAGGGGATTTTAATGTGCAAAATAGCTAGAAACTCCCACTTCTGTTGGAAAGCAAAATAATCAAATTATGCTAATTGGCACTAAAAAGTGAATGGCTTATAGCCTCATTTGAATTTCCAAAATCAATATCTAACAGAGATTCTGATCAGTGTGACAAAGTATAATGATGACATTCAGGTAAGGACAGAAAATATTTCAAGCGGGAGAGTCTTTTTTTTTTTTTAATGATTTTTTATTATATTATGTTAGTCACCATACAGTACATCCCCAGTTTCCGATGTAAAGTTCGATGATTCATTAGTTGCGTATAACACCCAGTTCAAGCGGGAGAGTCTTAAGCATTCCTTAAATTTCACCACTTAGATGACTATCCTACCTAGCTTAAACAACCGCTTTGCATATGTGGCCCTGGCTTTTAATTCAGCTTCCTAAAGTCACATGTGTTAAACACTTATCTGATGCCAGTATTTGAGCAGATTTTTCCTAAAACTGAAATTTGTAGGAATGTAAATATGTTTGATTGCCCAGAGCCTTAATTGTCCATCTATCTTTGTCCCTTTATCATTAGAGCTATTCCTATTCAGGAAAAATAAAATGGACACCCTAAAACAATCAGTGGGACATTAGAGCATTTGAAGCCTCTTTGGCTTTTTCAGGTATTTTTTGCTAATATAGAAGGGGTTGAGTATCTAATTATCTAAATATTTCTTGGATTTTCTAGTTACTTAGAATGTATTCTACTTGTTACATTTCTCTGTGTACTAACTTCAACATTTATACATTTCTAATTGGAATGCCTGTACTCTCTTTTATGGGTTGGTGGTAATGCCTATTTCATTTCTCAAATTCTTCAGTATAAGATGTGTGGGCAGTGTAGTCAAAGAGCCAAATTAACATTCTTGTTTAGCTTCCTTACTAGCTGTGTGATCTTAGGCAAATCATTAACCTCTCCAAGCCTCAATTTTCTTATCTGTGAAACAGAAATGAAAATAGTTCCTATGTCTTAAGCTCGTTATGGAGTTTGAAAAAGATAATGTAAGTAAAGACCATGCCACTGCCTGCTAAATATCATTACCATTATTGCTTTTACTGCTATTCAATTCTTTGGAGGAAAAACAAAGTTGAAGGAAAATGAATAATTGCTTTGGAGATAAGGATTTTTTTATGGGAAAAGTTGCACTTGTCCCTATTACAAGTATTTGAAATATAATAATTTCAATATCTGAAATCTCAGATCAAGAGCTATAATAGCATATTTTATCTCAAAGGAATGCTATAAAATTTCATCTGTTTGGTTATATGCATAATCAAAGTCATTTTACCTGCCTCCAACACTTTATAGGAGAAGCTAGGAAATATGTACCCACTAGAAAGAAGGAGAGAAATGCAGTTTCCAGCAAGTCACAGCAATTCCTTGGGATTGGGGTGGGATGGGATGGGATTGAATCAGTAAATTGTTGCTATATACTCGAATTCTTTTTTTTTTTTTTTGAACATGGCCTCCAGTCTTTATTTGAATGTTAGTAGATAGATTTTATCTGTGAACTAATTCAGGGTGAGAGACGAAACCTTGGGGACAGCGTGTACAGAGAGTTATGATCTTCCAGTCACTTTACAGAAATGTTCATGTGTTCACCCTCTCTGTCTTCTTTCTCCAGAGCACAAAACTGCTACAAGATCTTCCTCAACTTACGATGGGGTTACATACCAATAAACCCATTGTAAGTTGAAAATGTCATAAGTCAAAAATGCATTTTAAACTATTGAACATCTTAGCTTAGCCTTGCCTGCCTTAAAGTGCTCAGAACACTCACATTAGCCTACACATGGATAAAATCATGTAACACAAAGCCTATTATTATAATAAAGTGTTACGTATCTCATGTAATTTTTTGACTACTGCACTGAAAGTGAAAAGCAGAATGGCCATATGGGTATAGAGTGGTTGAAAGGGTTTGGGTTGTTTGCCCTCATGATCGTGTGGCTGCCAGAACTGCGGCTCGCTGCCATCACCCAGCATCATGAGAGTATCGGACAGCATATCATAGCCTGGTGAAAGATCAAAATTCAAAGTATGGCTTCTAGTGAAGATATATTGCTTTCCCACCATCACGAAGTCAAATAGTTGTAAGTCCAAGCATTATAAGTTGGGGACCGTCTGTATATATTTTCTCTTCTTTTAGTATGCCTTAACCAATATTATTTAGGTGACTTTATGTTATCACTCCTTTCAGAGATAAAATAAAAACAGAAACAATAAAGGACTTAATCTAAAAATGAAAACAATTTACATGGGGTAGGAATGGAAAAGAAATTCCTTACCTTTTCTTTCCTCCCTCTGGATGGTTTTTATTTCTCTCTCCTCACTGATACTAATAGGTTATAGCAACTTGTCTCATCTTTACTATATTCTCCTCTTATTAACCCCTCCTTCCATGTATACACTTTAAATAACAGTTTCTGAATTTAAGAATAATTGCTTCCATAGCTGTTAAGGGTGACAGCTGGCCACGTACCCATGTATATGTACATACATAACTTTATAAAAATTTGCTTTGAATTTTATTACTGGGACAGTGGTTGCAACCTCATCCAGAGTTACTCTTTTAGTTACAAAAGTAGGCATTGATTGATGTATGATAGGAGAAGAGTGTCTAATTTCGGGAATATCTTATTTTAGTTTGGGAACAGGTGAGAATTGAGGGTTGTTCTTTTTTTCTTGTTTTTTTTCTTTTTTTGGGTTTCCTTACTTCTGTCTTTGTGAATTCTTCATTAAAATGCCAATTAATTTTTGATCTCTAACAGACCAGGAAATTTATATTCCTGCAACTATTGGAGTTCATTCTTACCTTTTTCCCCCTGTTTTAGGCATGTTTGCTCATTGCTAAGCCTTTTCAGTTATTCATGATCCTAACTAGAATTTTTAGGTGAGTTAAAATGCATTTCCTTGTAGCTTATGTGGCAGGTATCAAATGATTAAAAAACAAAATTCATTTTCCTACTGTGGGCTTAATGCGTCAAAATCTGGGGCAGAGTAAGGTTTGGAGAGAAGAAGGAAGGAGCTGAAGAAAAGTAAAAGGTAAAAAGCAGATATGTATCAGGAAAAACTCCAGCCACGTCTGATGGGCTGAGCTTTATCAGTGCTTCTTCATGATATGTGTCAAAATTAATGCAGGAAACAGCTTTTGCTTCGAAGTTTGGAATGTTGTGGTAACTGATATTTAAATGAAGGAATGTTACAATTGGAAGGGCTGACCTAACACTCTTTCCAAAACCCATCGATTTTATTTATTAAATTTACTGAAGAGAAGAAAAGTGACAAGAAAAATCATAGATCATTTCTTTATTGGACAAGGTACTGAGAGTTCTTTTCCGTGGGAGAGTAGCAATTAAGATGGGTTTTATTATGCTCAGCATGTGTGTTTGCCTGGTTTAAATTGTTTACATATTTACTGGCAAGGCGCTAATGAAAATAAATCAGCCCAAAGGACTTTTATCTCCCTGTCTGTGGAACACTGTGAAAGTTGCATTTTTAATGGATGATGACCACAGTTGTTTTTAGGATTCCTGAATGAAGTCATGAAGTCTTAAAAATTTTGGAACCCAAAGTTTTGACTCATGTTACAATTTGAGCAACTGCTTTGCTTTATAGAAAAGTTCTTGGTCTCATTTTGACTGAGGCTGTGGATTCATTCTTACAAGCTGGAGGCTCATTTCCTGGGGATATTATTTTAAAACCCATATTTAAGGCCATACTTTAGTTAGGCTTATTTAAATTGTGAGGAAAGATAAATCTGGGTCACTTCAGGGCACCATTTTTCAAATCAGGTATCCTGTTCTACACTTTGGCAGTTAAGGGCGCTGCAAAATAAAGACTTCAGGACACTCTGTTAAATAGGATTAAACTTCTTTTTTTGTAGCCAGATTTCTAGGAGACTTAAATGTGCAAGCGGATATTGTGACTAATCAAGAAAGGGTATGGCATTGAGCATTTCCCAAACTATTATCAAGCAGTCTCTACTTACATCTCTCAGAGTTCTAGAACACGGTTAGGGAAAAGCTGCCTGGAGTGATAGGGTTCCTCCTAAACTGGCAGTCAGCCGCTCTGGACCCTGGTCTTCCAGAAGCCCATGACCCTGCCTTCCTTATTCAAGAGCAGGGCTTTGTAACCCACTTTTCTGTGCTATGTGTGTTTGTACTTACTGAAAGAGAGGATCCAATGGAGTCTATTGGCCACTCCAATATGGAGCACTTTTATTGATATATCTTATACCAAGGTGCCCCAGAGCAGTTTGGCCTTTATACACAATCCTTTGGCCTTAGAACAGATTCCTGGACCAATTAGCTGTGGCCAAAGATAGTAATATGAAATGGCCAAAACCACAGAATTTTATGCTCTTTTTCCTTACAGTAAGTAGTTAAGTTTTAAGGATTATTTTGCTTAGGTGGCATCTATCTTCATGGAAGATACTCATTCATTCATTCATTCATTCATTCGTTTGCTCAGCAAGCAATATTAGATACCCGTTATGTATTAAACACGATGTTAGGCTATGGGGATACAAACACAAGTAAGAGATCTTTTTGGTTCTCAAGCAACTTGGTTGTCCTTGCTTATTTCATAAGAGATTGTTCAGATGTAAAATGAGCTGCTTCGTTTTGAAAGCCAGTATGGATGACTGAAATATATACATGACCTCCTAGTTATTTTCCTGTTCCTATTTTATCTTATATTTGGTCTAAATGTTCTGCAGTGTTCCCCCAGAGAAACCAGCAGCAGGCCGTGCCGGCATAGACATGGGGCACCAGGAATGCAGTACTTGTCGGTTGTTGGATCGGTCACAAGATGATGGCCTCTTTCCCATGCGGGAGACATGGTCTGCATGATGCTGTCTTCTTTTCTGTTGTGCGTTCTCAGGACAGGCATCCCAGATGGCCCTTGCCTGGTTGTGGCACAGGAGAGGAACATGGCGGTAGCACATGCAGCACTGCCAGAAGGAACATACCTGTAGCAGTCGTGTGGATTTTTGCTTTCGGTGAACTGTTCTTTCCTGTGCTGAGGTGCAGGGCTTGATGAAGAAGAAAATTCCAGGGCAAGAGAAAAATTAATTTGTGCTCTTCTTTGAGTTTACAAGGATTCTGGCTCATGGCTTACTATACTCTAAGTTTGATACAACCAGGATAGAGAGATCCCTATAGCTATTGGCTTCTGATTAAATATATTCTATATTACATGCAGGAACATCAGCAACTTTAATACCTATTTGGATTAAAAAAGGGTGAGATTGCTACCTGGGACATTTAAATATATCTGTTAGAGTCTACTTCACAGTTATAGAAAGTTGGGATATCTTTTGATAGAAAGGATACATGGCAAGATGACTGAATTTAGTGTTGACATTGACACTAGCTGCTTAAAAGGTTGTTTAGGATTGCTTACCACTTATAGCCAGGCAGAGATAGTGGATGGCGGAAAACACTCTTCCTGGGTCTTCTCCTAAGATTCCCCCCCCCACTCATCCTTCTTTTGGCTGCATTCTTAAAAGTGATGGTCTCATGCACTGTTCTTTATTGATCTGTTGGATAACTGCTGACTCCAGAACTAAATGATTACACTGTTTTTCCTTTGGTCAGTTCTTTGCATATCTGTTCCTCACAATTCTCTAAGAGGTTTCTCATCATGTGGAAGGCACGGTGCAAGCCACCTGAAGAAACACAGCAACGCTCAAGGCATGCTCCCTGCCATCCATTGACAGGTACACAACTAAACGTAATATGTGTGTGTACATCCCACACAAAGTGGTGTCAAGGAAGTTGTAACTGCTTTGTAGAATATGATCACTAGCAGGCAGATTCTGGCACTGATGGGTCGGTGTGGACTAGTTTGTAAATGTGCTGCGTCAGGGCCCTGGGCAACATCATGGCAACCTCCTGTTGCATAAACATGAAACTCACATTACTGAATTCTTTCAGGAATGCATTTTGCAATTTCCATGCACTCTTGAAGCAAAGACCATAATGCTATAGCTTTTGTTCCTTTTGGGCAGTTCACCCTCTGGGAACACAAGTGGGTACTTGGTATATTCTAGGCCATCACCAGCCTCCAGCATGGTCGAGGGTCTAGTTCAGTGCTCAGTGTTTCAGTGGCAGGTCTAAGATATGCCTCTCCTTAAGGCAAATTGTTCTCTGGTTCATGATAATATCTTAATATTTTAACGAAGGAGCTATTACGTATTGCCTGTGTTTAAAAGATCATATTCACTTGCCATTTATCATTGAATTTAAGGCACATATTTTTTCACATTTTAACATCTTTGATATCAGAATGTGTCCTACAGTTACTGACATGCCATTATTTTGTTGGTGGCATTCCTCCTCATCCTTAAAAAAAATTCTTTTTTTAAAGACATAAGCCTCTGCTGGGGGAGCATTAAAGAAGCCCCTAACCCATGTTTCTGGTAAATGGCACATTAAAAGAATTCAGGGATTCATGCCATTTGGGTCCTACAGTTGTGAGAATCTTATTTTATATCTTGACATATCATTGGGTCCTCTCCTTTGTGAAAGAGGAAACAATAGCATAGAGAGATATGGGGTAAAATTGGTCCATGAATTTGGACTGTTTGTGATGAATTCAGCTAACATTCAGTGAATGCTACAGAATATATGTTCTACTGTGCTCTATGCCCATAGGCATATTAGAAGACTCTAACAGGTAGAAAAGGCACTCCCATACAATAAGCTAAATGACAATGAGAGGTGTAATAATAGACTATATGAATAATACCAAACAACAGACTCAGCCAGTCAATATAATACTGAATGGGAAGAGGTTACTTTGGGCTGGGAAACGTTAATGGAAGATATGAGAGGTGAACTGGCTTTTGAAAGCAATAAAAGATTTGAATAGAGGAAATGGGGATGGGGAGGAAAAATATGTTTTCTTCCCTGTTTTTTTAAACATCAATGTCCAGTAGGTATAGCCGTAGATGAATTAAAAGTGGATGTGTATTTTTAGGCTCCAAACATGCATTCAAAAATACAGCATAAACTTGTAAGATTGGCTGTTTCACTAAGAACCAGTTGGAATATATCTGGTTGGGGGGAATTTTGAACATTTTTCACTAGCTTAGGGTGGTAAAAGAAGACCACAAAGCCCTGACTCATGTTTGAGATAGCTCAGACAATACCTGATGGGCAGATTTAACTCCAGAGAGGTTTCAAGGGGTCCATTTTCCTTAGACCTGAATGTGAGGAGAGTATGATCGGTGACTCAGAGAGCACTCTTGAACTGGGTAAAATGATTAGCTCATTCTCATCTGAAACAAGCTAGTCTAGGCCATACTTGGGATCGTTGAGCAGGTAGTTATGAGGTCTTCTAAATAAATAAGTCATAGTTTTGGAAGATAGTCTTGGATTCCGTGGTGGTTATGCCACTTATGTTTCAAATTACAGTGAACCCCTTCTTCCCAAATGTGGGCTGCAGGACTTAGTGGAGGGCTCATTTTCATTCTCAAATGGGCCTGCTCCTTCTCCTTCTCCTTCTCAGTCATTTACTTCCTTGCTTCTTCTAACACCTTAAAGGACAATTTGAGCATTCCAGAACACTTTATCTCTAAAGTGTGATGTTACTTCTTTACATTTGCAGTACAGGTCTAAAGTTTAAAATTAAATGATGAGGGGGTGCCTGGGTGGCACAGCGGTTAAGCGTTTGCCTTCAGCTCAGGGCGTGATCCCGGCGTTATGGAATCGAGCCCCACATCAGGCTCCTCCACTATGAGCCTGCTTCTTCCTCTCCCACTCCCCCTGCTTGTGTTCCCTCTCTCGCTGGCTATCTCTATCCTGTCAAATAAATAAATAAAATCTTTAAAAAAAACAAAATTAAATGATGAGGACCCACTCCACAATCATGAACACGAGATCATATTACTTACTTTTAAAAAGTGTGTCTTTTCAATTTATCTTTGGTTCTAATGACTAAAAATTCTGTGAAAAATATTTAAGAGATCTTCCATTTTCCACCCCAGACCGGGGATATCCAATTCCTCTTCTTTCCATCCTTCCCTTTCTTTCTATCTGCTGAAGGAGCAGTTATCTGCTGTGCTGCACCTTATATACTTTTACAAATTACTGGTGCCCAGGACCCACCCATGGAGATTCAGATTTATTGGTTTGAGATAGGGCTCAGAATCAGGGTTTTTTTGTTTTGTTTTGTTTTGTTTTGTTTTTTTTACTGAGACAAATCGACATATAATATTTTAGTTTCAGATTTACAACATAATGATTTGATGTTTGTATACATTGTGAAATAATCCACCACAATAAGTCTAGTTAACATCCATCACCATACATAGTTACAATTTTTTTTCTTGTGATAAAATCTTTTAGGATCTAACCTCTTAGCAATTTTCAAATATACAGTACAATATAACTAACTGTAGTCACCACGTATTATATCCCCATGACTTTTTTTTATGACCAGAAATTTGTACCTTTTGACCAGCTTTACCAATTTTCCTCACCCCCTACTCCTTGCCTCTGGCAACCACCAATCTGTTTTCTGTATCTATGAGTTTGTGGTTTTATTTTGTATTTTTTGTTTGTTTCTAAGAATCAGGGTTGGGTGTTTTTTTGTTTTGTTTTGTTTTGTTTTTAAATTCCCTGAGTGATTATAGAACCAGGCTTGAGAACCACAGTGTCAGTTTTGAAACCTGGTCAGAACCAGTGAATATCTCTAAATCCAGAGGTTGAGGCTGGACAAGTTTCATAAATCGTGAGGCAGAATTTTTCCGGGAGCTTTGGAACAAAGACAAAAAATCCAGAACATTCTTGGGCCCCAATGCTGAATTACCCCTAGATTAAGGATTTTTACTTTTTTGTTGATTTCTGCTGTAAAGCACTTTACCCAGTTACTCCTGTGGCTAATATATATAGTACCTTAATGAAATTTAGAAAAAGCCAACCCTTGTTTAAGATGTGTTGCTATTTTCTGGCAAATTGTCAGAATAAATATTCAAATCTATGATAACTATGTAAATGGTACTCCATGGAGTGGTGCAGTGCCCAGCCTGCACAACCACACCCTGTGACCCATCATGTTCTTGTTTTTCTTGTTTAAACAAGTCATGACCTGAACTAGTGACCTGGAGACTATAGGCCTCAGATGACACGCATTGGCAGGCTGTTTTAGGCATGGTATCTAAGACAAAAGGCAACTTCAAAGTCTGAGATGATAGGTTAAGATGTTCTCAAAAGGCTCCCTGCCTCATGACTCTGTCATGTTGCTTAATTTAGCCAGTTGCCAGGGAAATGAATTCAAAATTGACCAGTACAGTGTTGAGAAGCTGTGCATGAATAATAAATAAAATTCATGGCAAATATGCCTTTGCTTGACAACCCTGGATGGCTTTATTTGCTTTTGCAAAGCTAAAGGTCAATATAACCTGCTCAGCCTCAGCAAAATTGCTAAGTAAGCCAGGCTTATTTTCAAGTTTCTCAGCATCTTCCCTTTTGTGTCCCTTTCTGTATGGAAGTAGATGCCAAGAAAAGTCAGGTATGTTACTCATAGAATATTCTGAAAGAAGGATTTAGCCCTGTACTTCACTACCTGGCCAGTGGATTCCATGGTTGGTTCCCATCTTCACTGTAGCTACATTTAAGCAGGCTCTGATAGTGTAGCTGTGCTGCTGTTCACTAGAACGTTTACAGCGATGGAAATGGTGTATAATGTACTGTCCAAGAACATATATATATGTGTGTGTGTGTGTGTGTGTGTGTGTGTGTGTGTGTGTATATACATACACACACTTTATAGATAGATAGATATCCCTAACTATATGTAGCTGTTGAGCACTTGAAATGTGGTTAGGAAACTGAGGAATTGAATTTCTCATTTTAAATACTTTTAATTAATTAAAATCAAAATTGAAATAGCTACACATAGCTAATGGCTACCATATTAGACAGTACAGATCTGAAAGCATCAGAAGTAACCGGTGCACTTTAAAAAATCCAGCTGCCATAGATCCACTCAAGCAAACTAAGTCTGAATTTCTGAGAGTGGGGACTGGCTATCAGTATGTTTTAAAATTTTCCCAGGGGACTGTAATATGCAGGCAGGGCTGAGAAGCACAGCCCTTATTGATTCGCCCTCTGCATGTATCCAAGAGTTTTGCTGATTCAAGACTTTCTGAACTCAGAGCACTAGGTAGGTGAGTCTTGCGGGTAGAAACAGGTGTTGTGGATGGTAAGTAATGAACAGTTGGACAAGTGGCTCAGGGAACTTGAAGGTAGAGAAGACAAAAGAGTTGTGGTGAGGACCCCTAGGAGAGCTTCTGTCACAGCCTTTGTGGATGGATGCAGTGTAGGAAACACTGGTGGGAGGAAGAGCTTCAGGATAAATAAATCTGTATCGACATTTCTTCCATTTGACACCATTTGTTGAAAACCTTTTGCACCAGCCCCTGCCATAAGGGGCACAAAGGTAGAAAAGAAGAGTCCCTGCCATGGAAAAAGTTACAGGGTGTGGAATTAACAAAAAGAAGAGAAAAATCAGAAAAACGTGACTAAGTAAGAGTAATCCTTATTTAACTCCTTACATGTACCATTTGCCATTATTTGCCAGCACGAGTAGCTGTTGTACACGTCATTAAATAGGTGTTCGGTTGTCTCCGTTGTAACCTGTGTTCATTTGCAGCAGTAGCCTCTGTTAATACCTTCTTGGCCTTCCTGTGGTCTGTTTGTGAACAGCTTAAACAAAATGAAAGGAGCCTGAGTGCAAAATCCACCTGAAACTTCCCATAAGCAGTATGTGTGAAGTAAATGTCTATAATAGTTTTTGGCAAGTATGTTAACAAGTCTTCTCATCTTGTTGTCCACCCCCTTGCCACCCGTTTCCCTCCACCACATCACATCTAACATGTTTCCATTTCTAACCATAGCTTAAATCAAAGTATTTTCTGTGCTCTGATGGAATGTAAATGGAAGAATTGAGGAAAAACTTCTCTGGTAATTAGGGGCACATGGTGTGTGGGGAGCAGGCCACAGTCCTCCTGTCCCCTGGAAGCAGTGTCAAGTATGTCTCCATGGCTTTGTGCCTGCTCGTCACATGCTTCCACATCAGCATTCACTTAAAAACCTGCCTTAATTTTATCATGTGTGTAGTGTTTGGAGTGGTGCTTCCCACCAGGAGAATGTGGAAGCTTAGAGGAGGACAGGCACTCCTATTCTCTGGGCACTTGACTTCCTCTTGACACCAGTATAACAACTAACATAAACACAGCATAAATTATTTCCATCCGTCTTTGTGCTTTATATAAAGGGTATCATAGAGTGTGCATGGTTTTTATGTCTGTCTTTTTTCTTTGACACAATGTTTGTGAGATTCATTCATATCATTGGGTGTAATGGTAGATTGTTTACCTTCATAACTGTAGTGTTTTCCCAGTGTGAGTAAACGCAAATATATTTATCCATTCGACTGTTGAGGGACGTTTGGGTAGTTTTCAGTTTGAGGTTATTACAGTTGCTGCTATGAAAAATCTAATACATGCAGTCCAGTGAATGTATATATATATTTCTGTTGGGAATATACCTAAAAGTGGAGTCGTCAGGTAATAGAATATGCGAGTGTTCAGCTTAAATGGATACGTGCCAACGAGATTTCCAAAGTAATTGCGCCAATTCTCTTGTCCATAGCAGTGTAGAAGAGTTCTGGGGCCTCCACTTGTCCTTTTCCATCTTCTCATTTGAAGCATTCTGGTATATGTCCAGTGTCACACTGTGGTTTAATTTGCATTTTCTTGGTGACTGTTGAAGTTGAGCACCTGCCATGTTTATTGGCCACCTACAAATGATTTTTGCTGCTTGTTCTAACATTGTTATTCTAATAACATATAGCCAAATTTCTTATTCTATTTTTTCTTTAACACTTTTCACAGCTTTTTTTTAACCAGTATATTGTCACAGAGAAATCAAATTCCCTCCTCTTAGACTAATCTAATGCAGTTGTTTTCTTACACTGTTCAGTTACATATAGTAGTAAAGGGAACAATTTTTGTTTCTTAAAATGAAGAGGAAGATTTCACTAAAATTAAATAATTTGATGTATCATAAATATGAACAGACTCAAGGAAAATTATGCATAGTCATTTTGGAATTTGAATAACTGATGTAACTTTTTGGATGAGATAAAATATTTTACATCAATTATATCTTCCTCAAAAGGCAGTCAGCCTTAATACTGAGAGAGAGAACAAGCCTAGAGAAGAACTTACCCTGATGGAATTTGCTTTCTAAATGAGAATACTGTTCTAGAATTGATATGACATTGATAAATTTTATTTAAATCAAATGAGCTATTGTTTAAGAGGCCGTTTATATTATTAGAATTCAAGGCTGCCAAGCTATTCTGTGAAGTGCAGTCATGGAACTTCAGAGAAGGCTTCCATGGTTAGGTGAGTTGGATAAACTCATTAACAGAGTGATTGGAGCATTTTGAGCTTTGCTATAGTGTAACAGCTAAGAAAAGGAATGTGAGAGTATAGTAGGAGCTGCAGAAATATAATAAGCTAGCTTGTCTGGTTGTGTCCTCATTTTCCTGTTTTAAGCAAATACACAGTCGATTTATTGCCTGACAATGAGTGACAAAGGTATATAAAAAGTACTGGCTCTCCTTGTTGGAGAAAAGAATTTAGTTGGTTATATATTGCTGACAGAGACTTCCTACCCTTTGAGGCATCAATAGGATCTCAACTGATCCCAAGTCTTTCCAAATTGCTTGCTTAGGTGTTTTTCTACACAGAAAAGATTTTTATGAAAGTGTCTAATTCAAGGAACAGTTTTCTCAAAGGCTGGAGTGTCTTTGCATATTCTACTTCATTGACCAAGAGTGAACACAAAGCAGATCTCTCATCACTTGTCAGTTCTTGCTCATGTGTGTTCCTGATCGGCCTCAGCAGGAAATGGATCAGTGATGGACCAAGAGGGCCCTGTGGCTTAACCGACCCCCATCCCATCCCCGTGCCTGTCATTCTGTCATTATTGCTGTACCCCTTTGAGTTTTGGAGGATTTGGGATTTGGGAGTGGGCTTTAAAAAATACATGTATACTTGAAATTTTTACCATTTGGCATCTTATCAAGGACTTACTAAAATAGGTCCTTCATAAGGAAGAGGAGGAGATGAGAGGGAAGTTATGAGAGAAGAAATGAGTTAGAGCCCCAATTTTACAGTTGAGTCTTGATTCTGTCCAAAACATTTACTGAAAGCGTCACTCCTGAAAGGTGTGTATATATATATTCACTTCTTATCCCAGGAGCATCACAAATTTGAGGGTAAAATGTATTTTTGGAACAAACATAAGAAATGTGTTCAAATACAGTTTCTGCCATTATTAAATTTGTCCCAAGATCACATATAGGGTGTGTGTGTGTGTGTGTTCATTTTCACCCATTACTTCCTAGAGATGATGGATGTGACAGCAAAGAGGAAGGAAGACAATTATTTCTCCTTGTCACTGGCCTTTGCCTTTAAAATTTCTTCTGGCCTTTCAAACTGGCATATTTCCCTCTGCCTCTAAATGGCTCATGTTTCAAAAATATTTTGAGAGAATTGTTCCACTGTGTTTTCCATCCTATAGTGAAAATTTCTGGCTATATGTTCTAGAGAAACTTGGTATGAATAAATAAACAGTAAAGAAGGGTCCACAGAACAGACCACCTGATAGACCTCTCTTGAGTTCCACAGGTGCTCTGTAATACCCTGTTTTCTCCATCCTTTCTGGAAATGCCTGAATTATACCCTAATGGGCAGTGAACTCTTTGTGCTTTAAGGAGGGAGAGATGAGGATCATTTTGACTTTTGCTGAAGTTATTCAATTAATACCTTGAGGTAGTAGCAGATGCTACTACCTGGAAGACACAATGACCTTTGATTTGAAAGAAGCCAGCACTTTAAAGTTTCAGATAGTTGTGTTTGAGTTAATGCACAGCTGGTCTGGGGCCCTCGCCTCTTTCGTTGACACTAAGCCATATTTTTTTTTTTAAGATTTTATTTATTTGACAGAGATAGAGACAGCCAGCGAGAGAGGGAACACAAGCAGGGGGAGTGGGAGAGGAAGAAGCAGGCTCCCAGCAGAGGAGCCCGATGTGGGACTCTATCCCGAAACGCCGGGATCACGCCCTGAGCCGAAGGCAGATGCTTTAACGACTGCGCTACCCAGGCGCCCCGACACTAAGCCATATTTTAACTCATCCCCAGATGTACAAAGTCTATTCATTGACTCAATGAGTCATTAATTGCCTTTAAAGTTTCATTAGAAGCAGAGACATTGCTAAAGAGCTTGTATTAGTCACCCTTTGATCCATGTGCAGTTAGACTTTTGAGGCAAGAATTGATAACATAACCAATGATGTCAAAAAAGAGAGGCTATTGCAGCTATTGGATTCTCCACAGTTCAGGTACAACAAATATTGAAAAATGTATAGGACCTCTTGGAGTGTCTTCCAGTCAGCCAGTGTGAGATGCTGGATGGATAATGGATTATTGAAGGTGATCGTCTGTGTGAGCTCACATGTTTGCCCTGTCCCTTCCTCCTTTCCCTGTCCTCACTTCTAGGTCATTTTTTGCTGTCACCCTTTCCACATAAATAGTACATCTGCTCAAACATCAAGTTTACTTTGAAGGACGTAGGTAATTCAAAAGCTATTTATATTCGGATACTACTTACCTAATTTAAATAGCCCTGCAATGATGAAATACTAGCATAGCAGAATCTAAAATAGTTTGGCCCAGCTTATTAAGTTGTTATGATGCACATTACAAGCTCATTTGCTGTAATTAATTAGTGGAGAGAGGCTAGAGCCTCAGCCTTAATTGCTTCTATCTAACAAATGTTTTTGAGGAGAGTTCATTTATTAAGAAGAGCACAACTGAGAAGAGCACGTATGCAAAAAGCTCGTTTTGTTCTCTCTTCACTTTACATTTTTTTCCAATGCTATTATTTAAAATAATTTTTAAAGTTCTAAATAGAAGCAAGTATTGTGTTCCTTTGCCAGCAGTCTTTTCTACTAAATTGACATTTCCTAAAATATCATCTTCACATGCAGTGTGTTTTTCCCCCAGTGGTTGCTGACCAATCTTGGTGCTTTAACTCTTTCAAATCCTTAGAATATTTAGGGAATTGAGTTGGGAGCAATAATGGGATTCAGTTTTCTCCCTCTCCTTGTCAAGTCTCCAGAGCAGGATGAGATGACAAGTATAATTTTGCACTGTGAAAACAGCGATATAAAACCCATAGAACAGATAATACCAGGTGTTGACATCAGTCCCCTGAACTAGTATTATTATTTTTTATGGATATTCATTTTTTAGATGTCAACATGAAAACAGTGATAGTTCTTTCATTATTTAGTTCTGAATAGTTTTCAAGGTATCTTTTTACATATTTTATTTCCTTTAGTCATATTCCAAGCACTGAAGCTGGCTGGGCAAAATGCTATCCCTCTCCATTTACAAGTAATGGAACTGACATTGAAAGATGCTAAGGGATTTGGCTGAGAGCATGTACCTATGTTTAGTGGAGACCAGAAGCAGGCCTGGCCTTCTGATAGCTGACACATATCCCTCTATACCACTGTTGGTAAAGATTTTAAGCATACAGGAAATAAACATAACAGGTACCCACATATCCACTTCCTTAGATTTAATAAATATTAGCCTTCTATTTTCTTGCTTCAGATCATTTTTGTTTGAACGTTTGAAATCAAGCATTGTGAATGCATCTAATACTGTCCTTTCCCCATCTCTTTCCCATCCTCCCTGCCTTTCCTCAAGAGTCACCATAACCCTGAATTTGTTGGGAAGCATTCCCATGAAAGTTTTCAGACTTCGACTCTATATTCATATATCCATAAACATATATAATACTGTTATGCTTTAAAATTGAACTTACGTGTAATCATATGTACCATGCTGCAACTATGTTATGCTTTAAAATTTCACATATGTGTAATCATATGTACCATGTTTGCAACTACAACCTCGCAAGTAGTATGTTCCCAAAATTTATTCCTGTAAATCTAGTTCATTCAACAGGTGCATGGTGTTCCATTGGATAAATAAGCCATGTTTATTCCTCCATTCTTTATTTATAGACATTTAAGTTACTGTCCATTTCCCCCTATTTCAAACAGTGCAGTAAAGAATACCTTTGTGCAAAAGAATATCATTACCCCTTGGCCAAAGGTACAATAATTTCTCTAGGCCTGAAGGATATACCTAGAAATTTAATTAATGTGCTATACACATTTTCAAGTTTTCTAGGTGTTACCATTGGTAGTTGTACCAATTTGTACAAGCAATATATAAATTCTCTTTCCCCATCTTCTTTCCAATAGTTGGTGTTATCAGCTTTCACATTGTTCTCCCCCACTTCCCTAATTCCATTGTTTATAATGATTTCTCCTTGTCTTAGTTTGACCCTTATGTTTACCTGTCTTTCCTTATACTTATTGGTCATTGAGATCTCTTCTTCAGCAAATTGCCTGATTATACTATTAGCTTTTTTTCTGTTAAACTTTTTGCAGTAATCTTATTATATATAGGAATTTCAAATATTTTCTGAATATTTTAGCAATTGTATCTTCTCCCAATCTGTGACTTGTCTCGACTTTGCTTATGATGACTTTTTTGTGGTACAAAAGATTTTTATTACAATGTGCCATATGATTTATTAATATTTTCCCTTCTGTTTGTAGTATTCTGCCTTGTAAGAAATCTGCCTTAGACTGACATCATAAAGATGCTCACCTATTTTTTTTTAAAGGGCTTAAAGCTTTATAGGTCTTCTAATCATTTTGAACTTATTTTTGTGGATGGTGGAAGGTAGAAATCTACTTTTATTCTCCCTTGTGGATAAGCAGTTACCCAGTGACATTTACTTATTGAATAATCCATATTTTAACTTTTGATTTTTTTTTTTAGTTTTTATTTTCTATCAAATGTATGCACAAAGTACAAACGCTCAAGAATTCTACAATCTATTTTAGAAATGAAAAATAGAAGTTCCCTGCTATTATACCTCTTACCATTTCCTGCACCCCGGATACAAACACTATTTTATTCTTTTAGTCTTTATAAAGTAAAAAAAAGAGAGAGAGAGAGAGAGAGAGAAAAGAAGAGAAGAAAAAAAGCCTTTTGTCTCTTAATAATATGCTTATGATAGCAGTTCTAATTTGTCATATTGAGGCATTATTCTTTAACTTTAAACTCTGGAGGTTGAGGGGGTTCTTTTGTTTGTTTGTTTCTGTTCTAAAATAGTGTTACTGTAATTTTGGTTCAATAAATATTCCAGATTTACATCATTTTCATCATGCAAACTATGTACAAATGAGCTAGGTACTATAGTTTAGTTACTTTTCCTGCATATTTTTGGTTTGTTTTTCTTGGGGTTACGGTCTTATTTTACTCATGTATTTATTTTTTATGTTCTTATCGTAATTAGCCCCAAACTTTCTTTTTCTCATATTCAAACCCTTCCATTTTCTGACAATATAATCTTTTAAAAATTATTTTAATTGAGATATAATCGACATATAACAAATTATACAACATAATGATTCAATATTTGTATGTATTGAGAAATGATCACTACGTTAAGTCTAGTTAACATCTATTATCTCACATAGTTACAATTTTTTTTCCCTTGGGATGAAAATTTTTAACATCTACCATCTACCCTCTTAGCAACTTTCAAATATATAATATGGTATTATTCACTATAGTCACCATGCTATACATTATATCCTCATGACTTACTTATTTTATACCTGGAAATTTGTACCTTTTGACTCCCTTCACCCATTTCACCCATCCCCCAATTCTATATATAAATGAGATTAAGTAGTATTTGTCTTTCTCTGTCTGACTTATTTCACTTAGGGCTCCCAAGATTCATCCATGTTGCTGTGAATGGCA
The DNA here is from genome assembly GCF_024610735.1 of Ursus americanus. Lineage (NCBI taxonomy): Eukaryota > Metazoa > Chordata > Mammalia > Carnivora > Ursidae > Ursus > Ursus americanus. The sequence goes on along the minus strand of NC_142131.1, from coordinate 13,918,115 downwards.
AGATATTATTCTTTTTATGGCTGAATAATATTCCATTGTGTATGTGTACATTTTCCTTATCCATTTACCCATTGGTAGACATATAGGTTGTTTCCATATCTTGGCTATTGTGAGTAATACTGCAGTGAATGTGGAGGGGCATATATCTTTTCAAATTAGTGTTTTCATTTCCTTTGTATAAATCTCCAGAAGTGGAAATGCTGGATAATATAGTAGTTCTGTTTTTAATTTTTTGAGGAACCCCCATGCCGTTTTCCGTAGAAGCCATACCAATTTACATTCCCACGAACAGTGCACAAGAATTCCCTTTTCTCCACATCTTCTTCAACACTTGCTTTTTTTTTTTTTTTTTTTTTTTGGCTTTTGGATAATAGCCATTCTAACATGTATAAGGTAATATCTCATTGTGGTTTTGATTTGTGTTCATCATCTTTTTAAAGATGTCTGTCCCAGAGCCTTCTGACTTTCTCCAATCTGGACAAGTTATTCTCTAGGAGGCAAATGGCTGGTGTCTTGAGATCTCCTGTTATCATTCTGGGAATTCCCTTTGCTTCCCTCTTGTATTAGATTGCTTGTTTTCTGGATCCCATTCTTCCTCTCTTGGCTTAATTCCCTTAATTCAGTGGAATGTATTCATTAGTAGCTTCCTGAGAAAGAGTACATGTTAGATAAAGTTTTGGGGACCTTTTATGTGTGAAAATATTCTCTCTATAACTTGGGAAGGTATAGATTTTTAGATTATTTTCCTTAGATTACATTTTCCCTCAGAATTTTGAAGGCATTACTTCATTGTCCTACTTTCTCATAATGCTCTTGAAAAGTATTCCTGATCTTCAGTAAGAGAAGACTGGAAATAAGGAAGATGTTTTCCTGAGCTGCAGAACATGAGTCCCTCAATGCTAGAGTGGAGAAGCAGTGAAAGAGGGTATGAAAGAAACTAATGTGTGTTCAGTGTCTTCCTGCCTGGGAGAGGTGGACACCCATAAGGCCTCAGTGAGGAGAAAAGTCATAAGCGGGGGAAGCCAACACTTTGAAAGTGAGGATACATGACTTTCCTATGGGCCAAGTGAAGATAGTCTGGGTGGTGTTGTCTTCAAGGAATCTCCCCCAGCAATAAGAGAATATGGGTATACTTTTTGAGTCAAGATCTGGGGGGTGCACAAGAGGTCAGCTAGAAGGTGCACTGTTGCAGTGTGGAGGCTCCATGGTGGGGGTCCGCCCTCAAAGGGCCCTCAAATTTACCTTTGGGTGCTTGCTGCCCAGAGGACACTCACAACCAGATTTCAGCAGTACCATGGAGGGCTCAGTGGAGATGTTCTCAGTCATACCAAGTTTGCAACATAAAGAACCACTTTGTAAACACTCTTGGAGGAAGTACTCCAATGAGAAGAAAAGTAATTCTACGAGACACCACCAAAGATATGGAAAATAAGGATAATTAGATAAATGTACTAAAGTGTTTTTTTGTCCAAAAAATTATCAGGGGTCAAAGGGAAAACAAACAAACAAAACCCAGCAAAAACCTCTTACCATTCAGAACTAAAATTCTACATAATATTAGGATGGGGAAGAGAGAAATAGAGACTAAAGGGATGAGAGTGTGTCCTAACTACATAGCCTCAAAATCTACAGAACATCATGATGATGCAAGGATTTTTCCCCACCAGAAGTATAAGGATGATTCAATGTCAGAAAATATCAGTGGGTTACAATATATTTTCAGTCTTAAAAATAAAAATCATATATTCATTTCAAGAGATATAGGAAAATTTTTTGATAATAGTAAGCAGCTGATTGTGAGTAAAGCAGTGGTATGCTGGAAATGAAATAAGAAATGACCCACTTCCTCTTCTCTGAAGGCTGGTGAACTTCCTATAGACAGCTCTACCTTGAGTGAAGGATGGAAAATCTTAACTTTAAATGAAGATTTGTTTTGTTTTATTTTGTCTTAGATTAGGTTCCTAAAAGCAGAGACTGGCTGTAGAATTCAGGGCAAACACGTTTTTGAGGAGTGTTCTTCAGAAAAAGTCATAAGGTTAAGGATAAGGAAAGTGGAAAAGTGGGGCAAAAATATGATATCAGGATACATGCCACATAAGTTACACTACAGAACTGTCCCTCCTGGCGTTGGGGACTGGCCTCTTGTACCTTTGAAATCAGTTGTTGATATATATGTGGTTGGAGGGGGGGTGATGTCATGACTTCCCAGGAAAGATGACACCTATCAGCTGAGGACACTTCTTCTGAGAGAATCATCCGGGAGCCATTCATAGACAACCTTCACAGCAGCTGAGAGAAAAGAATGCAAGCCCAGTAAATGGGATGAGGGCAGGGTAGAGAGGAAAAACTTAGCTTCTACCACACTGATTCATATATTGAACTGAAAATTCTAGTTTCTGAATCAAGACTGTATTTTACAACTTAAAGTGATTGTAGGATTTTCCACATCATGTGGAAGATTGCTTGTTTTAATCCAGAGGTAGAGGAAGATCTCCTCCAACTAAAAAGGGCAACAGAAAACAAAACAAAAGTGGTTTTTTTCTGATTACATCTCATGAATCCTGCCTGCTCGATATACTACATGTGTATACGCATATACACATACTATGCATATATACACATGTCATCACATTTCATGTCACACATACATGTTTGCACATATATACACATATGTATAATAGTTCCTCTACTGTCTCATCTTCTATAGCTTAGAAAAAAAATCAATATTATATTTTTACAATGATGTTATAAGTAGCTACTGTTAACATCAGTATTGTAGCATTAAGATCGAAATGGCTGTTATTGCTATAGCAAAAGTGTAGATGATATTCGTATTTTCTTTTTAGCACTCTACTTCTTTGAAATAAAGAAAGTTGAAAAGAGGGCACTTCTTTTTCTGCCAAGGATCTGGAAACACTTTGTCCCTGGATGGACTTTCAGCCAAATGAGGATCTCCATAGGAATGGAAGAAATCACACGCTCTGCTCCAGGATCCTACATTTGCCAGGTCACATTGCTTTACTTTGGATTCCTACCATCTGAGAGAAGGTCAGTCCAAAGACCTAAGACCTACCATGGTGCTGCAGAGTGCTGAGCAACACCATGGAATATGTCCTCTTGCGTCTTTGCCAGGTAAGGATCTGAAGATGAGATGTTTGCATCCCTGGTGCCTCACATTTTTGTGCCAAACCAGGACTGCACTGCAAGAAGTCTCTTTGCCAATTTTCCTTTATTAAAAAGATACTCCTCTCCATGCCCAAGAATAATATTATGGAAAAGGATAACCATTTAGCTGTGTTTGACCATGGGCCTAAGGAATTCAGCAGGATCCCACAGAATTCCAAACTACACATTTTTTAATTCGTAAGCAAAGGATGAAAGGTACATCAATGGACATGATAATAGAAAATGCATAAATCTTTAGAATGCTTTATAATGTCACCAGAGTGTGAAGCATCAATATCATGATGGGTGTCATATACCATGGCTAGATACATAGTAGGCAAGAATTATATTTTGAGCAATAATAAAACATGCCTCTTTAGAAATTGTGAAAGCTGAGTTCACCATTAAGGATTTGGCATTTCATTTTGCTGTATGGAAAGACATTTAGCATGTGGTTTCACACCCAGCACTTGGGAATTGGTCCAAGCTCAGTGGTCCTAGACATAGTCAACATCCTCTTCTTCTAGAGTTCAGATAGCCCCACTAGGATTCAGAATCTCCAGGCATACACTGTACCATTATTTTAAAGTACATTTCTTAGTGCCAGACAACAGGCAAACACTAGTGAAGTTCCAGGGAGAGGCCTGTTTATTTGTTTTCTGTGGTTCAGAAACCATTTCCGTTTGCTTGAATAAGACACTGTCTAAAAGCAACTTCCTATCTTTTCCCATGGCTCCTTGAAATGGCAAATTATTAAAATTATCAGGGCTACTGGTACTAGAATGAATGAGAGGTGATCTCATTTTGTAGGAGGCACTGAACAGAAGAAAAGATTTGAAAAATTAACATAAATCCATTCTATGGGACTCAAGGTTGGGTTTTTTTGTCATTGTTTGGTAATTCCTGTCTTCCCTCCCTCGATAAACACACACACACACACACACACACACACACACACACACACACACACACCTTGGTTCTAATACTACATTATAAAGATGATTCATCTCAGGATGAAGTTCTGTCTTTTAGCTCATATCACTACTCAGGAGAGGTCATAAGTGAGAAGAAAACAATGCAATGAAGTAGAATTAACGAACAAAGTTGCTGAAAAGAAAACTTTATAGGTGGATCTCTGTGTACAGAGAGACCTGGTATATCAATACTGGACTGCTAATCTGAAAATCTGGAGTCTGATCCCTGCTCTGAGACCCATATAATTTTGGACAGGATCCATAATCACACTGAGCCTCAGTTTCCGTTTCTGTAAAATGCTGAAACTTGTTACCCACTTTGCTTACTCCAAAGAATTATTGCTAAGTATCTAATGAGATAAAATTTAAAAATATGTCATGAACTGCAAAGCACTTTACTAATATAAGATACCAGTAGGACATAAATATGTTAAAGCTAGAGATTGAGTTGGTTTTCTTACCTTTTCCCTTCCTATTTATGCCCTGTGCCATGAGGCCCCCATCATCTCAATTCCTACTGAATACTGGTCTCCTACCTCCAGTCCATACTTCAGAATTTTTTCAATCTCTCCTGTAATTTGAAATCTTCCTAAATTACCATTTTCCGGGAAAATATCTTAACTCTTTGAAGCCACTCAAATGCCATGTGGTATTTTAAAATAATAAAAATAAGCTGCTACAATAATGGAATGATGTGGATGCTAATGTATTCTAGATGTCAGTTTAGATCTCTCTGTCACTTGAGAATCTGGAGGTCTGAATAAGTTGGTTCCTACTCCCAATTCCATAGCCCATAATTGATCAAAATAATGTCATATACATTAAGAACATGTTTCCCGAAGATTGCTAGATCGATCTGGGCCTTTTGTTTCAAATGACAGAAACTCAAAATATCTTTAAAAAGTAAATAGGTTCACTTATATAACTGAAAAATGGAAAGGTAGTATGGCTTCAGGCATGGCAAGATCTAGTGACTCAGATTATATCAACAGAATTCTGTCTTTTTACTTTACTTTCCTCTGTGTTGTCTTCACTTGTAGGCAGTCTCGCTTTATGTGATAGATAGACATGCTGATGAATGATTAGGATTTATTAGCAGTTAATTACTACTGCAAGTAACAAAAAAAATAAAATAAAAATGGCTTAAATGAGATATTTCTTTTTCACTTATGGGTCTAGATGTAAATAATTTAGGGCTGGTAAGACAACTCTGTCCCATGATGTCTTTGGGTACCCATTCTTAAAACTTTCTGAATGGCTATTTCTCAATCACCCATTGGTATAATACTAGGGAGGGTTTTTATTTTCCATGACTCTTGTAGGTAAATATTCATCATCACCACAACCTAACCACATGTTGTCTTTTTAAAAAATAATTATGAGGTTATTATAAACTTAGGAATATTTTCTAAATCTGCTATTTAGAAAGCTGCTATTTTTATCAGGTTAGTGCTTTCAACCTTTGCTGCTACACGTTAGAATCACCTGAAGGATCTTAAGAAAAAAATGGTTTCCAAGATTCCATTGTTGACCAATTAAGTCAGAAGATCTAGAGAATGGGGCCTGATTTGTTTGTTTGTTTGTTTAAATGTAGGTTTTGGGGCACCTGGGTGGTGCAGTCGGTTAAGTGTGCAACTTGATTTCAGCTCAGGTCGTGATCACAGGGTCATGAGATTGAGCCCCACATGGGGCTCTGCACTTAGTTTGGAGTCTGCTTAAGACTCTCTCTCCTCCTCCCTTCTCCCCACCCTGCCCCACCGCCCTGCACTCTCAATTTCTCTCTCTAAAACAAATAAATAAATCTTTAAAAAATAAATGTAGTTTTCATCACACTGGCCTCCATAAGCAACCAAAATTAATATTGTTTGAGGTCTATGTGGACTACTCAGTCTTCCCTAAACAAAATTTGTCCAAAATGGAGTAAGAGAGATGCAATGACTCAAATATAAAGTGGCTCTTTGCCTTGTATCAGGGCACAAACATGATATAGCTGTTCTCTAATGTCTCCATCATCTGCAGATGGAAGAACTCCAAGCATCTTCCTAGCCATGGGTATTTGGACTTACTCTCAAGAAGGATCCCAATTCCCTGCCCTTCTCATTTCTCTGACCCTTTGACTGGCAGGGCTTATTCTGTTGTTTGAGCCCTGTGGTTCATCTTTGCTGATGAATAGTCTTAGCATCATTTCCATCTTGTCTAGACTAAAGCTCAATGCAGCACACATTGTTTAACAATTGAAGGACATATCCTGAGCTCAGACCTGTCCTAGGACACTCTTCTAAAGCTCCCATTTGTCTTTATATATGCACAGAGGCCCTTTGGAGCCCAGAATTTGGCCTTATACCAAGTAACTATATCTTGCTTGTCCAGTGTTGTAAGTCCACCAGTGAACCTGTTTATTTAACTTGGTTCCTTTCTCAAATGACTTCACAAAATGTTAGTAGCTGAAAGTCAGGTTCAGAAAGAATTTATTCTTATGGTCTCATAGGCATTTCCAATGACAGAAACCTGATTACTGAAATATCTGTTTCTCACCGTCCCTTTTCTTCAGCCATTGTTTAGAAGGCACCATATTTGACTCTAATGAAAATGTGAGGCACAAGTTTAGAGGCAGAACTGGCTGTTAGGAAGGACATGAAAATCACGACTGCTGTAACTGCTTACTACTAGCTCTAAACAGAATGAACTTAGTGTTTCACTAAGAAGAAAAGGAAAGAAAGAGCAGAGGCTGGAAATAAAGGATAGCATGGTATCTTAACAAAAATGTTTTGGTGTAGCTGGTGAAGGAGAAAGATAAAGTTGATCCACCCATTACCATCAGGGACTGAGTCCTGCAAAATAACTACTGGCTGAATTATTACCTTCTTTCTCACTGCAATTGTAAATCAAATCCTGGGCTGGGTGGGTTCAGGTACCTCTAACCTGTCAGGGGCACGTGCTAATAATCAGGGTCCTGTTGCCTGTGTTGTACTCATTTACCATAGCACCTCTACAGCTAACCAGTATACGGTTAAGCTTTTGCTGAGTTCCCTTGTCAAGGGTGATGGTGGGCTCTGTTGTGGGCCTCCCAAGAGCTGCCTCTAAGGAGCAGGGTCTTCCATGGAGGCCGTCTGCAGGGGGAAAGAGTCTGGCTTTGAAGCCTGATAGATCGGCAGTTTCCTGGTCGTGAGGGGACAAGTGAAAAATGTCTAACATTGTATAAAAGGGGCTCAGTAAATAATATCTGTAGGAAGAGAAGATACCAAGAGGGAAATCATAAACACAAAGTGGGTGCTGAGACAACAAACATATCAGCAGGGGAATTTAATTTAGGAAGTGATCAAAGAGGAAAGAAAGCTGAGAAAGGTTGACAGCTGTGGTTTTAGAGAAGGATGTGAACTTAATCATTTTTTTTTCCTCTTGCATCAGTCTTCATGAAAAGTGAAAATGGGCTGATTCTGATGGCAGCGATCTTTGACTACCCATAATCTAGCCCCTTTGGACAAGTCAGCAGAAAGTAGTACTACAATGGACCTGTATCTTTCTAATGATGACTCTGACTCGACTTAACTGTTTATGCTATTATAAATAATTTACTGTTTTGAGTCTTGGTTTTCTCATCTGTAAAGAGGGTGAGAAGTACATGTCTTTTTCTCTGGGGGTTTCAAAGCTCAAATGCAGTAGGGTTTATCCATTTTATTTATCTCATTTATCCATTCAACAAATACCTATTGTCTACTATGCACCAAGCATTGCTGTGGGTGCTGGGGATATAGAAATGAACAACACAGGATAACATCCCTGCTTTTATGGAGTCTACATTTAGCAGTAAGAGAATGATAATAAAGAAATAAATAAATGTCTAATATGTCAGGTATCGACAATTGCTATGAAGAAAATACATAGCTAAAGGGATAGAATTGCTGAAAAAACTGTAAACTATGAAGAACTATTCAAAATTAAGACTTTACCCTTTTTCAGGTTTGATTGAATAATAGTATTAAGCTCAAGGTCTTTGGCACTGGAGACTGTATTTGACTTTTTCATACAAGAGGAATTTCTGTTATTGCTCATTACAAGATCGGCCTTTTTTAAAAGGCCCCATTTTCCCACTTTTTCCTAAGTCCTTATATTGTCATGAGGCTTCTGGGAAATGAATACTCTTTCAAATAGAAAGAAATTTAATTCAGCGTCAGAAGTATCTAGGATCTGAGAGTTTCCTGAATCTTAATTCCAATCTTTATGTCTTTGGAAAGTTCTTTTTCTTATTTTGCCTAATCCCCATTTAGGAAAATAGGAGCAATCTTTCTTTTTTCTTTCTTTTCTTTTCTTATTCTTTGCTTCTTTCTTTCTTTTGAACTACTCAGTGTTGTGGGTTTTTTTTTTTTCTTCAAGATTTTATTTATTTATTTGACAGAGCAAGAGAGCCCAAGCAGGGGGAACAGTAGAGGGAGAGGGAGAAGCAGACTCCCTACTGAACAGGGAGCCCAGCATTGGGCTTGTCCCAGGACTTGGGATCATGACCTGAGCCAAAGGCAGACGCTTAACCATCTGAGCCACCCAGGCATCCTGCTCAGTGCTTTATATTGTTTTTATGTCTGTTGAAGATAGAATCATATTATCTTTATAGGGGCTTGATATTGAATATTAATCTTCAATAGAGGTTACACTCAATTCATTTTATGTAATTTCTTGATTAATGTTAAAAACGTACTTCTCAAACATTTATGAATGCGCCTCTAAATAGAAGGCATGTCTTTGAATAGAGAGAATAGCAAATCACTCCATTCTTTCACCAGCCTAGATGCAACTGAATTAAAAGTGAGACTAGAAGCCAGTTGCCGATTTTATTTTCACACAGAAACAGAGTACTCTCGCCTAAGAGTCTGAGTACTACCAACTCCACCTGGAAGGATTGCTTCCACATAATACGAGTTGCCTTTGGGCATAAAGATAAGGGAATTCAAATTAATTTAGATACTCATTCCATTAAGCTGGGCTACTTTAAAATGGAGCTCCCCTATGTTAAAATGCAATAGTAACTGTTCATTATCTCTCATTCTAAGATGCTTTAAATGCTTTTATACAGTCTGTAGTTGCCACAAGGTATGGGACCAACAGAAATATTTCCCAAGCTTATTTAGCAGTGACAAGACATTAACTTTTTCTCGAAGGTCAAGGAGGTGTTGATAGATGCATCATCATGTTGTGAGCAAGACTGATAAAGAAGTCTTCCTTTAGGGGCGCCTGGGTGGCACAGCGGTTAAGCGTCTGCCTTTGGCTCAGGGCGTGATCTCAGCGTTATGGGATCGAGCCCCACATCAGGCTCCTCCGCTGTGAGCCTGCTTCTTCCTCTCCCACTCCCCCTGCTTGTGTTCCCTCTCTCGCTGGCTGTCTCTATCTCTGTCAAATAAATAAATAAAATCTTTAAAAAAAAAAAAAAAGAAGAAGAAGTCTTCCTTTACTTGCTCCCTGGACTCAAAGAACAAATATTAAAAGAGTCGGTAGAGTGTTTTATAAAAGGATGTGCCCTTAAAGTGAGGGGCAGGATATGGACTATAGTGTGGCTTCGAAAATGCCATGCTTTGCACCAGTAATCAATATTATTAGCTTTAAGTTATCTTCAAAGTTTAAATCCAGGGATTTTTCTCTATGTTTGTTTCCTCAAAAATTTTTGATTTGTATGAAGTGGGGAAGACCCTTCAATTTTTTGTTTTAAATACTGCTAAGAAGGTTAGAAATTAAGATAACATTGAGATCCTAAAACCTGAAATCCAATTTAATAGTCTCAGTATGAGGGTGAGTTTTTTTTTAAAGCAACAGTTCATTATCACTTCCCTGTCTTCAATCTATTCTTTTTTTTTTAAGGGAAATAAAGGTTTTATTTTTTTTGCATTTTGTTAAAAGAAAATAAAGTTCTACATGATACAAACACCCAAACACTGATTTTATTAGGTATTTAAATATTTGCTGAAACATTATCTATTTCTTTTTCAAATCCTACTTTTAAAAAATCAATTACTTGCTTTGAAAAGTAGAATTTTTTTTTAGCATTTGTGTGTGTCGTAATTTCCAGGATGAAACTTGCCTTTTTAAAACTGAGGATCAGAGACAAATGACCTGTTCCATTTTTTCTTTCATATTTTTCCTACCTTTCCTTTCCAGTTCTCAACAGGCTGTGTCTTTGTGCACCTGAAGGAAAAGACAAACATCTTTTTTTGAATAAAGCTATCCTTAATACAACTTGCTGGCATAAGTGAGAGGAATTCTCTCAGGCACACTTTTTTTCCCCATTTCCTCCCTCTATCTTGACCAGAGGTTCTCTCTACCCATACTCCAATCCCATAACCTGAAAAGAAAAAGAAAACATTGTTCCAGCTCTTTCTGGTTTGAAATAGGCCTTTGAGCGCTGTTTACAAAGAGTCATTTCCATGACAATAGCAAAGCCCTCAATTTCTATTCCGTTTTATAAAGAGGAAAGTCTCTCATTCAAGTGACCCTTCAGACCTGTATTTTTTCCAAGGTGTGAGATCAGATGTGAAATGAACCCATAAAGAAAGTGGTTGGGAAAAACCAATAAGCACACCCTGGGATTCTTTCCTGGCCTGTTTAGGGTTCCATGTAACCCTCGGCTCTATTTGCATTAGTCCTCCATTGAATGTAAGAATTAGAGAAAGTATTTTAAATAAGGAAATTGAAACTCTATCTACTTCTATTCTAGATTCTATTGAAAGTCTAGGGACATCTCATAAAATAAAATCACATTTATATAGGTAGTCGCACTTCCAAGAAATTAAAAAATTCAAATAACTGAGGAATTTGCAAGATGAGTATTTAAAATGCAGTCATATCTGTTGTCTCTTTAATACTGATGGAAACCATCCTACAAAAGGAACTTCAATATTTTCAGTAGCCTTCAAAACAGGAAACCTTTTTATGGTGGGATTTTGAGTAATAATTCTGCTTTTAGTATTTTTCAAAGCACTGAAGATAGTGAAATAAGACATAAATATGCTAAACTTTAAAAGTTTTCACTTTTCCAAAAGCTGTTTTGAGTTTCCAATGGAATACAGTCCTTTTCTTATTTTGTGGGAAGGATTTTGGCTATTAAACTGCACAGTGAATCTGACCGTTAAGAGCAAGAAAATCTTGGATGCACATTGAATTAATGCTATAAACTTTCTTGTATGTCCTCAGATGCTTTGGAGGAAATTACATGAGACAAGGGGACCAGTTCCCCACCCACTCCCCTGCCATTTGTGAAGTAAAAAGTACCTTTGAACACAGAGTTTCATAATAATTGCATAACTATTTCTGTTTTCTCATCAGTGCCAGCCTGCTACTGGTGAGGTACAGCAGTCTGAAAAGAAGTCATCTGAGAACGGAATTCTAACAGCTTAACAAATATTTCCTGCAGCCACCCCTCTTCTTTCTAATTTACAAAAAGCCATTTCAAAAATTTCTGAGCAGTGATACTATAAAAAAAGTAAACTATAGACCAATATCTCTGATGAATGTAGATGCAAAAATCCTCTGCAAAATTCTAGCAAACTCAATCTGACAATACATTAAAAAAATCATTCTCCTCAATCAAATGGGATTTATTCCAGAGATGCAAGAATACTTCAATATTTGCAAATCAAGCAACATGATACCTCACATCAATAAAAGAAAGGATAAAAACCATATGATCATTTCAATGGATGCAGAAAAAGCATTTGACAAAGTACAACATCCATTCATGATAAAAACTGTCAACAAAGTAGATTTAGAGGGAATATACCTCAACATAATAAAGGCCAAAGATAAAAAACCCAGAGCTAACATCATACACAATGTAGAAAAACTGAGTTTTCCTCTAAGATCAGGAACGAGACAAGGATGTCCACTCTTACCCCTTTTATTCAACATAGTACTGGAAGTCCTAGCCATGCAATCAGACAGCAAGGAGAAATAGTGCTTGCTTTTGCAGCACATATACCAAAAAATTGGAAAGATACAGGGAAGATTAGCATGGCCCCTGTGCATGGAAGACATAAATTTGTGAAGTGTTCCATATTTTTAAAAAAAAATCAGTAAAAGGCATCCAAATTGGTAAGGAAGAGGTAAAACTTTAACTATTTGCGGATGACATGATACTGTATATAGAAAACCCTAAAAATTCCACTAAAAACTAATACTGATAAATGAATTCAGTAAAGTCATAGGATACAAAATTAATATACAGAAACTAGTTGCATTTCTATATATTAATAATGAAGTAGCAGAAAGAGAAAATAATAAAACAATCCCATTTACAATTGGACTAAAAAAACAAAATATTTAAGAATAAACTTAACCAAGAAGGTGAAGGAACTGCACTCCAAAAACTATAAAACACTGATGAAAGAAATTAAAGATGACATAAACAAATGAAAGATGTTCCATGAGCATGGGTCGGAAAACCTAATATTATTAAAATGTCCATTCTAGCCAAAGCAATCTACAAATTTAATGCAATCCCTATCAAAATACCAACAGTATTTTTCACAGAACTAGAACAAATAATCCTAAAATTTATGTGGAACCACAAAAAAAAAAAAAAAGCCAAAGCTACCTTGAAAAAGAAAAACAAAGCTAGGGGTAGCACAGTCCCAGGTTTTAAGATGTACTACAAAGCTGTAGTAATCAAAACAGTATGGTACTGGCACAATAATAGACACATAACTCAATAGAATAGAATAGAGAGCCCAGAAATAAACCCACACTTATATGGTCAATTAATCTATCACAAAGGAAACAAGAAGATACAATGGGGAAAAGACAGTCTCTTCAACAAATGGTGTTGGGAAAACTGGATCACTTTTTAATACCATACATAAAAATAAACTCAAAATGGTATAAGGACCTAAATATGAGACCTGAACTGTAAAATTCCTAGAAGAAAACATAGGCAGTAATCTCTTCGATATCAGCAACGTTTTTCTAGATATGTCTCCTCAAGCAAGGGAAACAAAAGCAAAAATAAACTATTGGGACTACACCAAAATAGAAAGCTTTTGCACAGTGAAGGAAAGCATCAACAAAACCGAAAGACAACCTACTAAATGGGAGAAGGTATTTGCAAATGATGTATCCAATAAAGGGTTAATATCCAAAATATATAAAGAATTTATACAACTTAACACCAAAAAACCCCAAATAATCCAATTAAAAATGGGCAGAGGAGGGCACCTGGTTGGCTTAGTTGGTTAAGTAGCTGACTCTTGATTTCGGCCCAGGGTCCTGGGATCCAGCCCTGCATCAGGCTCTGCACTCAGCGGGAAACTGTGTGAGGATTCTCTCTCTCCCTGTGCTCCTCCCCCTGCTCTCTCTCTCTCAAATAAATAAATAAATCTTTTTTAAAAAATGGGCAGAGGACCTGAATAGACATTTTTCCAAACAAGGCATACAGATGGCCAACAGAAACATGAAAGGATGAGCAACATCACTAATTATAAAGGAACTGCAAATCAAAACCACAATGAGATACTACCATATACCTGTCGTAATGGCTAAAATCAAAACCAAGAAGAAATAATAAGTGTTGGTGAGAATGTGGACAAAAAGGAATCCTTCTGCATTGTTGGTGAGAATGCTAGCTGGTGTAGCCAGTGGAAAACGGTATGAAGGTTCCTCAAAAAAATTAAATACAGAATTATCATATGATCCAGTAATTTCAATACTAGGTATTTACCCAAAGAAAATGAAAACACTAATTGAAAAAGATATATGCACCTCTATGTTTATTCCAGCATTATTTACAATAGCAAACTATGGAAGCAGTTCAAGTGTCCATCGGTAGATGGATGCATAAGGAAGAGGTGGTATATATGCACAGTGAAATATTACTTAGCCATAAAAAAGTGAAATCTTGCCATTTGCAAAAACATGGATGGACCTAGAGGGTACGATGCTAAGTGAAATAAGTCAGAGAAAGACAAATACCATGTGATTTCACCTGCGTGTGGAATTTAAGAAACAAAACAAATGAACAAAGAAAAAAAGAGACAAACAAACAAAAAAACCAAACCTTTACTATACAGAACAAACTGGTGGGAGGGGAGGTGCGTGGTGGTATGGGTGAAGTAGGGGGTTTAAGAGTACACTTACTGTGATGAGCACTGAGCAATGGATAGAATTGTTGAATCATTACATTGTACACCTGAAACTAATATAACACTGTATATTAATTATACTTGAATAAAAAAATTTCTGAGCACTGATATAGCTGCACAGAATGAAGTGATAAAATAGTAAGTATATAATCATGAGTAGATTAATATTAACTCCAAAGTCTATGTACTAAAATAATAAACCTCTGCATTGTTTTTATAATCATGAATATATATATATACTACCTCATTTTCCAAAGGACTAGGAAACTTTGGGTATATGACTATGTTACAAGGACAAGTAAAATACTATACTTGAAGACATGAGGTAAAATTCTTTGGCTTACTCCACGTGTATAGCTTGGGCAGAGCTGACTTCTTGTGACTCAGTTTCTCTAAAAACATGGATAAAGAGACCCTTGACTAACAATCACAAGTGTTCAAAAGTCTCAAAGTTAAATTTTCCTTCTGGTAGTTATAGCTAGATGAGAATGAGGAAATATGGTAGATGAAGAATATTTTATAAAATGAAGACATCTAAGGGTTTCTTTTAGAGCTGGTTAATTAGTAGGCCTTTACCCTTATGCCTGGGCTGAGCAGTTTTTCAGACAATACCTTGAACTGCAGAGCCCATTGTGTGGTAAGAAAATTTTCATTTTAGGTGTCACATTCCATCTCACTGTTGCTGCCATGCCACACTGCTCAATTTTGGAAATATGTTTTTTATTATTATTTTTAAAATCTTAGAGTATTTTGGGCATAGTGGGTACTTGTTAGAATTGATAATGATGGGCAATTTTTTTCTCCTTCTATGTTATATTTATGATATATCTGCAGTAAATATTTTTCTCAAAATATATTAAATTTGCCTTGTGTTCAAAAAGAGACTACTTTATTGGTGATCATGTGCTTAGTGTAGTGAACACAGGTTTTGGAGTCAGGAATTTCAACCCTGGCTTTACTAAATATTCTTGAGTAAGTTATTTAACGTTTCGGACTCTCAGATTTCACATGTGAAAAGTGTAAATAGTAATGCACAACTCTCAGTTTTTATTCCGAGACAAATGAAATGAAAAAAAAAATGTGCCTAGTATGGTGCTTAACATACAAGTGATTTATTTTATTATTGTTATTATTATTAATAGAAGTAAGACTCTATAATATAATTTTGTTTAAAACCTTATTTGAAGATTTGTTTTTTTTAATTGAGTTGACTAGAGGCATCTGCGTGGCTAAATTGGTTAAGCGTCTAACTTTGCCTCAGATCATGATCTCAGGGTGCTGGGATCAGGGTCCCTGCTCTACAGGGAGTCTACTTGTCCTTCTCCCTCTGTCTCTGCCTTTCCCCCTGTTTGTGCGCGTGCTCTCTCTCTCTTTCTCAAATAAAATAAAATAAAATCTTTTTTAAAAATGAAATAAATTGAGTTGAATAAGTGGAGTGACCAAATGGATTAAGTTTCCAAATTGGTTTGTTTCATGTAGATAAAATTAGTGATATTTTTGTCTTCTACTTCAAGCATTGGTTCAATTTTTATCTGAATCTTTGGGTAGTGGGTATTTTGGACATGTGTGAAAGAAATATAACCTATACTGTCTTTCTGTGTCTTAATTTAGCTTAAGCCTTCATTGTGCGATTTGGGTTTTACTTACCTTTCCAGGGTTATACACAGGTTTTGGGGGCTTACACTATAGCAGGGAACAAAGGTGGGAGTGGACAAACGCTCCCTTAGTCATTGGTACACACCAGTTGCTGCTGGTAATTCTCTGGACAGAGATCAGGAAAAACTCCATTCTCCTTGCCAGGTCCTAATTTAGTTGGTTATTTTTATAAAGCGATGAGTGGAAGGTTAGGATTTTAGGAAACAGACATTAATCGGAAGAGTTTTTATAGCAATGCCTCTTTTATTTTCCATTGAAAATAAAATTAAATAAAAATCAGATATATCCACACTGGTTTCCCAGTGCTTTACTGATGAGGTTTCATGTTTTATTTTTTTTGGTCTAAGCAACAAAGATGAATCTTTCCATATCCATATGATGCCTTGTCTTTGGGAAATGGACAAAAAGTTCATTCAGAGTTAAGTTCAAAAAAATACTGCTTCCTTTTGACAGTGAGGTGTACTGCCTTTCTCTTTTATATCTGAGATGACTGACAGGGATGACATTTGTTAGAATGCTCCTTTTTTGTTTGGGGCAAACATCCTTTATTCTGCAGTGGAAATATTACAAAGTAGCAAGCTTGGTAGCCAGCCTTCAAGGTAGTGCCTAATGAGCCGTTCCTTCTGGCATTCTTGATCTTGTGTGATCTTCTCCCATAATCAGTAGACTCGACCTGTGTAATCAGTAGGATCTTGGAGGAAATAACAATGTACAATTTCTGAAGCTTGGTCATAAAAGATATTGTGGCTTCTGCCTTGCCTTCTCTTCAGTCTCTCTTCCCAGGGAAGCCAACCACTATGTTTTGAGAATCTTCAAGCAGCACTGTGAAGGAGAGGAACTGAAGCCAATTGCCAATAGCCAGGGTGAACTTGTTAGTCTTGTGAGTGAGCCACCTTGTAAGTTAGATCTTGCAGACTTACAAGGTGTCAGATGAGTGTAGTCTTAGCTGACATTTTAACTCATGAGAGAGTCTGAACCAAAATGACATAGCTAAGCCACTCTGAAATTCTTGACCTGCAGAAACATGTGAGATAATTAATAATTATATAATTTTAAGCCATTAAGTTTGGGAATAATTTGTTATTGCAGCAATAGGTAACTGATACACAGGCATGTAAGAATTCTTATGAATAGATATAAAGGCTTTGTCAATAATCCCTTGCTTTTTTTCCTCTTTTTGTAATATATACAAATTATCCTTTGGGAATGGAATGGCTCAAGTTTTGTAGTCCTGCACTCTGCAAATGACAGTCCATCTTCGCCAAGTTCATTTTTTTCTCCAAAAAAAAGATTTAACACATGTCAAATGACCAAGAGTTTTAGTCAGCTGAGTCAAGATAGTCCAAAATTCTCTTATTTGTGTCCACCTGGCTCTCATTCCTTCTCCATCTCATTCTCTTACTTCTGTGCCAGTCTTGGTAGAGTTGAATGGCTGGGGCACAAGAGAATTTTTGCTGTTTCTGTGTCAAACTTTGGGAGTAAGGAAGCATGAGAGACTCTGGGTTTTCTGTATTCTCATCTGCTTAAATTCACCACAGTTATACCTTCTGTCTAGGGGTTCTGGCCCCATCAGGTCTTCTGTATAGGACCTTCCAAAATCTCTATTATCACCAATTAGGGAACCTATTTCTAGTCTATATGTGTGTGTGGTAAAGGTGATAGGTGAAGGTGGTAGATATGGAATCTTTCTTTCTTAATTTCTTCTGAGTATTTTGTCTCTACTCAAGATATTGCCCGTTTAAGTTCTTAGGTGCTTGAAAATCATAGCCAGAAAGACTGTTAGACTTTTCTGGCTTTTGCCTTGTTTACCCCTCATCGCAGGCATCTTCTTTGTGAATGAGGAGAAGGGATAGAGGAAATGTTGGGAGAAAAATGATTATATGTTAATATCTCAGATATGATGCTGTGCTTGCTTTGGCAGCACATATACTAAAAGTGGAATGATACAGAGAAGATTAGCATGGCCCCTGTGCAAGGATGACACATAAATTCATGAAGTGTTCCATATTTTTGTAATAGTAGAGGACTTTAACATCCCCCTCATTGCAATGGACAGATCATCTAAGCAGAAGATCAACAAGGAAAGAAGGGCTTTGATGAAACACTGGGCCAGATGGACTTCACAGATATATTCAGAATATTCCATCCTAAAGCAACAATATACACATTTTTCTCAAGTGCACATGAAACACTCCCCAGAATAGATCACATCCTGGGTCACAAATCAGGTCTCAACCAGTACCAAAAGATTGGGATCATTCCCTGCATATTTTCAGACCACAATGCTTTGAAACTTGAACTCAATCACAAGAGGAAATTTGGAAAGAGCTCAAATACATGGAGGCTAAAGAGCATCCTACTAAAGAATGAATGGGTCAACCACGAAATTAAAGAAGAATTTTAAAAATTCATGGAAACAAGTGAAAAATGAAAACACAACTGTTCAAAATCTTTAGGATGCAGCAAAGGCGGTCCTAAGAGGGAAGTCCATAGCAATACAAGTCTTTCTGAAGAAACAAGGAAGGTCTCAAATATACAACCTAAACTGACACCAAAGGAGCTGGAGAAAGAACATTAAGGAGGGCACGTGATGTAAAGAGCACTGGGTATTACATAAGACTGATGAATTACTCACCTCCACGCCTGAAAGTAATAATGCATTATGTGTTAATTAATTGAATTTAAATTTTAAAGAAAGCAGAGAGGAAAAAAAAAAGAAACTGCAGGCACAGCATATGTAGATGGATTTGACTGTCTGGGTTTGGGTGAGCTCTGAGACTCTGTTTGGATGATGTGGCATTTAGGGCACAGTGGCCTCAGCTGTACTGTCTACTCCTGGGTCAGTCAGGGCCCAGTCAGGAGACAGAAAACAACACCAGTCATTGGAGAGAACTTGTTTTATTTTATTTTTTCTAAGCCTATTCTGAAATAATTTTGGGCTTTCGGTTTCAAAATTCGTCCAGAGAATTCCCATATACCCTTCACCCAGCTTTCCCTAATATTATCATCCTATGTAACCATAGCCACAATACAACGACCTAAACCAGGAAATGAATATTGATATGATAGTATTCACCACACTACAGACTTTGTTGTAATATCTCCGCTTGTCCCACTGTTGTCTTTTTTCTGATGCAGGCTCCAAACCAGGATCCCACATTTCATTTCGTTTTCATGTTTCCTCAATTTGTCTTTCATGACCCTGGCACTTGAAGAGTACTGTCTGGTTACTTTGCAGGAATATCTTTCAACTGGGGTACCTGGGTGGCTCAGTCGGTTAAGCGTTGGACTCTTGGTTTCAGTTCAGGCCATGATCTCAGGGTCTTGAGATGGAGCCCTGCAGTGGACTGCATACTCAGCAGGGAGTCTGCTTCTCTCCCTCTCCCTCTGTCCCTCCCCCCACTTGTATGCGCTCAGGCAGTGTTCTCTCTCTCTCTAAAATAAATAAATAAATCTTGAAAAAAATACATTATGCCAACACACTTAGGACAATTCATACGGGGGTTTCAAGTTTTACCCTAATTTTGCCCTAAAATTATATGTGAATAAAAGTTATCTGAAGGTAGGAGTAAACACAGGGAATGAAGTTTAAGTAAAGCTAAGACACTTCTGTGGGTCCTGGCTATTTTAGAAAACCCGAAACATTCATTCTTAAGATGCCACAAATAAAAAGTTTGACAATAGTATAAATGAGATACATGTTAATATTATAATAACAACTGAATTCTTTTAGACATCTTACAGATGTAGGCAAACTAGTTCTTGGTGCTATCTGTTGAATGTGCAGACCGGTGGTTTTATACAACATATTACATAGAGAACTGTTAAAAATGCAGGCGCTCAAGCTCTGCCCTAGCAACTCTGATTCAGATCAAATCGTTTATTTCATTTAAGGGTGTGGTCACTTTTATTCCTCAAGTTATGTATTCATTTATTGACTAACAGGCTAATTGTTCTCAGAAGATAATTCTGTTGCCTTTGGAATTAATAAAGGCAGGAGAAAATGATTATTAACAGAAAAATTTGTTTTTTAGTAGCTTGTACAGCTCTAAACAGTTTACAAAGTACTGTCAAAGAACTGTCAACACAGAGCAAGTGGAGCCAAGGAGTGGAGAGAGACACACAGGATTCCAATGATACCATCTGTTTGCCTAAAGCCAGTATACCTCTGGTCTATTCATTTACATGAAACAATAAATTCCTTTTCTTTATTAAGTTAGGTTGAATTGGGTTTTCTGACATCTTAACTAAAAGAATCTCAACTGATAACAATTCCCCACAAATGGTTGTTGAATCTATGCTTGAATGAAAGATTGAAGTGTACAGTAGTCAACTGCTCCGGACTTTTTTGGGGGTAAGAAACATCTCTGTTGTGTAGCACAGTTCCAGTGGCCACCATTTATGTGGAATATAATATTAATGGTGCTCTCCAGGATGTGGGCAACAAGGCAGCCCTGACGGAAGGTGATTGTGGGGTGAGAGAGACTCTGTGGTTCTTAGTGCTGTATCATTTATACCCTGGAGTCCCATTTTCCCAAAGTGGGCTGACCACGTTCTCTACATTCCCTTGTGTTATGGATCCATTACTCTTCAGGAGTTCCATCCAGTTTTTCTTCTATTAGCGGAAAGCCAGAAGCATTTAATTTGGCGGTGCTAAATAGTATTTAGAATATGTGTAGTCCTTATGCTTAGGCCTCATTATCATGTACTTATACATAATTATTATTTTTATTTTAAGTTTTATTCTATTAAAGTACACATTTTACTGAATCAATTCATGGTGACTCAGGCTTTATAATGTATCAGTCTATAAAATGTTTAAGTAGTTACAAATTTTTAAAAAACTGGGGGAATTCTTGCTCTATATCCATGCATTGACTTGAGTTGAATCTTTCTTCCTTTTTTTGTTTTCCATTTGTATAGCTAACTCCTTTGTACACTCACTTAGTGGTTTGAAGAAATACAAGGAAGAGAGCATGGAGAAGAAAACTGATCTATTCCCATTTTAAAAAATTAGCAGTATGCTTCCTCAATAGGGCTCACCTCAGGGATAATTTTAGTTTTCTCCTGAAATTCTGTGACTCTCTTGCATTTAAGTGACTTCTTTTGTTCGACTGGCATAGGTCCAGCTGAACCAGTTCTCAATGCCCAGGAAGTTGAGAAAAATCTGATTTGTTTTGGCCTATTTGCAGAGAAGGAACACATGTTGCTATGTACAAAAGGAAATGGCCAGTCTCTGAAAATTTCTAATAGAATAATGTGCAAGCATTTTTGTTAAGTTCTGAAAATATTTTGTCCTGTAATATTTTTGCAAGTTGCCAAACCTAAGTAATATTTTTTATACACATTCTCATTTTAAAAAATTAAGTCACCAGTGAAGATTGCCAGTTTTACATTGAACATTTCTAACCACCAGGCTTTGGAAGGGTCACCCTACTCTATATGATAGAGGAAGGTAAACAGTTCTAGGTAGCAGCCAGCATAGATACCTTCTTGCCTGGACTTATTTTCATAACTGTTGAAATGTTCCATTTTCATAACTTTTCCTTAAGTTTTCAGAACTAGAGAGAGAGTAAGGCATAAAATAGTTATCTGCTTATGACATCTGGCCATAGCTACTGGGCATAGTAACGTTCACTACTCAGTGAAAAAATACTTCCTGATGTCTGTTACTATGATGAATACTGAAGCAAGCAAACTATAGATAGAAATTTCCAATAATAAACTCAAATGCATACTGGAGAGATAGATGATAGATAGATAGATAGATAGATAGATAGATAGATAGATAGATAGATAATTTTATTTTCAGGAAGAAAAAGAATTGTCATCTTGACTAGCCACATTTAACATAATAGTGCTTTTTGTATCTCCCCTTTGAATTTAACACCCACCATGGAGATGTAGTAAAATGAACTACTGCTTTTGTGCCTGAGTAGGATAAGCTGATTTTGGAAGTGGGGAGTGGGCATGCTGGACATTGGGAGTACTTTGCGAGGATAGTACAATACAACATTCTGAACCAGTAGGCCCACTGAGGATGTTATGCCTTTGGTGTTACCCAGTTCATTCATAAATATGATTTGATAATGACATTGACAATGGTAAAGAAAAGCATTTTCTCATTAATTTTAGGACAAAACTTCTGGTTCCCAAAGTGAAATAGGAACATACTCTAAAAGCCCAGAAGAAATTTGGAACAAATAGTAAGGGTTAGTTTCCTATTATTCCATAGAATCAGGGTGTATGAAATCTTTACTAATGTATTCATCTCTGAATATTTTAGTCTAGGAAACCAAAACATGCTAATATCAAGCTAAGAGATTCATTCAGCTAAGGAATATTTCTTTCAGACAAGGTAACTGGAGCTTTTATTTGCAATTGCTCCTACTTGTCAAAAATAATGGAAACTGGAAAAAAAATTAATTAAATCAGAGCAATAGAAAAAGTCCCAGAAATAATGTCACTTAAGGCAGATGTTAAAGTATTAAAAGTAGAAAAAATACATAAAACTATATTTGCAGTAATATATCCAATTTTGCATATAATAAAGCATATCATATAAACCACACACACACACAGAGTAAAACAGTTGAAAGGCCATAAGTGTTAACAATGGTTATGTCTAAATAGTGGTATTATGGAAGATTTTAAAACTCCTCTTTGTACTTTACTATATTTATCACATTTTCTACCAAGAACAGTTGTTACTTTTTAATTAGAAAATAAATGCTACAAAATGTCTAAAGCTTTATAAAAAACTTAATTTTTATAATTTTTAAATTTTTTACACGAAATTTTAGAATTGTATTTCCTATTGAAGAGAAGCCATGTTGTTTTAAGTATAAAAAGTGCCCAATATACAAAACTCTAACTGAATTGCAGATTCTACATTACAGCATTTTCTTCTACAGGGCTTGCTACATTTTCTGGTTTGGTTAGATCCGCTTTTATTTCTCCATAACAAAATTTTTCCACTTGTGGAAACAGTGCATTATCTCTGCTTTTGCTAGTAACTTCTCCTCTTCTCTCTTAAAATCTATGTTTGTAAAGTCCTTTTAAAAATGTCTCCCTTCGGGAAATCTTTTCTTATTAAACCTGTCCTACGTTGATTGCTTTTTAATGTAAATCTTCAGCTAGTGTGCATTTGTTTTTACTATAGTAGTTTATGGTTGCTGTCATGTAGCTTTATATATAATTCTTTGTAATTTACTTTTTGTTGAAGTGTTCTTCTGTGTCTAGAGGATAAATTCTCAGGGTGCAGAGGCTAGAGCTTGCTGTTTGTTTCCTGCAAAACCACTGGAATAGTGAATCTATACTAATCAAGCAGCTGGAAATATATAGTGACAGGTGAACCAAGAATCCTGTGAGAAAAATTGTAGAGAGAAATAATTAGGTAAAATTCTGAACCCTTGGCTGCTGGTTGAATCAAATATCTCTTGATGGTGTCTGCTCAGCTGTGCTGCTTATATCCAAACTATTTCAATAATGTGGGTGTGGATGAAAATGTGTCTTTGCTATCTGTTTCTCATTTTGCATCTCATTTATGGACTGACTGGTTTTCAGAGACAGAAACCCTAGGATGTTGACCCAACTTCAGATTCCCTAGCAGCTTTCTGACCACTCTCTTAGGCCTGATAGTTTTCTATTGTTCCTCTACATTGGATATTGTTTGGTAACTGGGCATTGTGTTATTTTGAATTATTTTTATGTCTTCCAGGGTTGGTTCTAAAATCACACAAGTCATAGCAACTAGAGAATATTTCAGTGTGAACCATTATTTGCAATCTTAGAAAGTCTTTATAAATGCACAGGTTGAAAGTTAGTTTTGTTGTTATTGCTGTTTGTACATATTTAGGCAGCTTTCTTTTTCAGTAAGTCCTTTATGAAACGTGGCATTTGACAAAGGGTCAGTATTAGAAAGTTTAGAGCAGGGAGTTAATATGGCCAGACGTGTATTCTTTCCAGGAATATTAGTTTTTAGAAAGTGCGATTTGGGGAGCAACTGCTTTATACAAAAGAACAGTCTGAGGGGGAAAATTGAGGGTATAGGGAAGAAAGCTACCTAATATACAATTTCTTATCTCTACTGCGAGTGAGGTTTTTCTCCACATCCAAGCAGATGTCCTTGTGCTGTGTCTCGTGGATTTGCTGCTGTTGCAGCATTCTGCTGGCAGTGAGGGAGAGGACTGGAGTGATGCCTGCGTTTGTCTCATCCAACCTCATGTTTGATGTGAAACATGGTTCTTGGGATGACATTTTACAGGAGCTACCCCAGCTGCTGGCCTATTCTTACATTCTCCGTCCTGCTGTTAACTGAGCAGGAAGATAACCTGAAACAGTGGGAATTTGAAAGGTGTGATTCGCCAGTGACAAAAGAGCCAAGGGTGGACGAGGCTCAGGTCGTCCGAGATAAGCGATCTTGTTTTTGTGTTGTTTTGTTCTTTTTTTCCCTTTTTCTTGAGTTCTGGTACGGCCATGCCAGGCTTCCAAGTTGTTAAAATCCTAGTAGGCTCAAGGAAACATTTCTCCTCAGTTTATTGTACCTCCCATAGAGTCTTGGGGGCACTTTTTGAAGAAGAGTTTCCAAATATAAAGCTTGTAAACAAGTTAGAAACTACTGGAGTTGATCTTGTATGGTCCTCTCTGTAGTGAGTGTGCCTGTGTCCTCAGGGAACAGAGAAATGAAGAAGCATCTGATTCACATCCATTTCACTCCATCTAGACTCTAGTCCTACCACAACATACAGATGTAGTGTTGTTGCATGGTATTTGTTGGACATGAAATAGAAATCTAGCTTAAGCACGTGCATCCAGCATGTTTGCTGGATGACCTTAGGCCCACTGTCCTCTTTCACAACTCATCTTAGACTTGTTTGGAAACCCGGCTTCTCTGTATCAGTGATGTAAAACCAGCGAATGACCATTTGCAAAGAAGGGATGGAAACAATCCACAATGCAGAAACCTGGGCTCAGAATATTGCCTTCCTCCTCTTTTGGCTCTAAATATGGTCCTTTCACTTACTGCTTGGTGAGAGAACTGCTTGTACCTGAGTAATGCAGACCTTCCTTGCCAGGAAACCCTATAAATTCATCTATGTTTCAAATTGCTCTTTGGCAGTCTTTGTTTCTCATTGTCTAACACAGGATAAATGTGATTGCTCTCCCAAATAGTGGAGACAGGGTTGTGACTGCAGGAAGGATGTTTGACTTCATTTCTCATTGTTAAAGTCATTACACCTACTTCTGTGCATTTTGTGTGCGTGTGAAGTTCAAATAAATTAATACAAGTAAAGTGACAGGGCCTGGCACTTGGTAAAGATTAGCTATTATTATTAATTCTGTCATTTAGGGATATTAACATCATTTACCAGGGTCTGAGGACAGATCCAAGCTACACCTGACAAATATACAGACTTCTGGAAACCACTGGCTATGGGTTGAATGATAAGAAACTTTGTAAGTAAACTTTCAAGACTTCTAAAATTGAAATTTAAACAAATAACAGTTTTATGCCAAATACTTGAACAAAGGGTCCAGGCATTAGCTCCTTTAAACAATTTCAGTCAGGGAGAAGATTTTTGTGAAAAATGTAAAGTTCTTGGGACCCTAGGGTAAGTACGTGCATCTGTGTGTGTCAAAAATGAAAGGCAGAATAGAGAATTCTCATTTTTATAGAAAGGCCTATTAATTTGCTAACTGATTCAGTATCTGGGATCAAATTAACAAGGCACTCAAAAGGAAGGCAGGGTAAAAAGACTGAAATATTCTAGTAAAGACACTTGACAGTGGTTGGCCGTGGCTCCCAGTAGCATATTGAAATGCTTGGGAGAACAAATCACAATGTTGGGAAACATCAAAATGTTCAGCTCTTTGGTAAAGTTGTACTTCACGCCTGCCCAGCCCCCCATGCCCCTGTTGGGCGGGAGCGTCCTCCCTGCTCCACTACACACTAGTTACTGCTTGGTTGGCACATAACACATTTCATAAAAACAGGAACACTGGGTGAAAGACTCTGATACGAAGTCATATTATAACCAGCAGTTCACGTGTACATTCACAGCACATAGTTTAATGGAAAACTTGCCTAAATAAGATTGTGCTTTATAATTCCAGCACTACATGGATTTTAAGGTTAATTTTCTCCCTGCCTCTCACTTGAGGAGAACTTGCTTGTAAACCTAGTGCCAGATGTCCCCTGATGTGCTTCAGATGTCACTGTAGATAATGAGTCAAAGGGTTACTCCTTAGTTGTGTTTCTCAAGACCCACTGATCTTGTTTTCTGTCCCCTTGATGAGCAATTAATTAACTTAGATTAGCTTTTCATAAAAGAAGCACTGCCTCGTCCACTGAAGGAACACCTCAGGAGTATTACGTCCTAACACCAGGACTATCAAAACAAGAAAGATAAGAAACCTGTTTTCATTTTTTTATGTTTTTATTATGATATGTTAGTCACCATACAGTACATCCTTAGTTTTTGATGTAGTGTTCCACGATTCATTGCTTGCATATAACACCCAGTGCTCCATGCAATACGTGCCCTCCTTAATACCCATCACTGGCCTATCCCAATCCCCCACCCCCGCCCCTCTGAAGCCCTCAGTTTGTTTCCCAGAGTCCGTAGTCTCTCATGGTTCATTCCCCCTTCTGTTTATCTCCCCCCCTTCATTCTTCCCAAGAAACCTATTTTCAAAGGGAAACTTTGGCTGCCCTGGTGAATTAGTCTTGGCTTTGTGTTTTGAGACTTATCTCTGTCAACGTTCTAACAGAGCAAAAGAACTCTTGCAGAGAGAAAGTAGTAAAAGAAACCTCTCCATATGTCCCTCTGTGGTACTCAGGACTTCTTCATAAAATGCAGTGCTCAAGATATACAACTTACTTGGCTACCACTGTGTTAATATTCCCAAGTGGTCTCTTTTTTGTTATTTTAATCTATATAAGCCATACAATCAATTGGAATTACTCATCTAAACCATAAAACACAGAAAATTATTTAAGTGACTATATCCTCAATCTCTTCAAAGATAGTACATAACCACGACCTCCCTAGCTGCATAGGAGAGAAGTTTGTTTATTGCGTACAGTGAATGCCATAGTTAGTAGGAATAAATTCTCTCAAAATTGGTTGCAAATGGCTGATAGACTTTCAAGTCTACCATTAAATATGATCTTTAGGATATATGTTATGGTCAATAAAAGTCTAACTAATGGTCAAAAGCCTTCAGAACTAGCAATAGTCAAACCAATACTCAAAATTCAGGATAATGCTCACTCATATCTCGTTTTTTCTATCTTAAATATACAAGTTGATTTTGATCTTTCTTAAGATGTAATTTACACATAGTAAAATTCCTACTTTTTACATGTACAGCTCAATGAATTTTGACAAGTTTATGTAGTCATGTAACTACCACCAAAATTATGGAGCCAAAAGAGGCTCCCATGAGCCTCTTCCCTGATCACCCACCAAAAACCACTGATCTGATCTCTGTTTCTATTTTTTTTCCTTTTTTGTAGTAACAAATTAATTGAATCATTCAGTATGTAATCTCTTGAATCCGACATTTTTCTGTACATAATGCTTTTGAGATGTGTCCATGTTGGTGCATGTATCTGTAATTTTTTTCTTTTTTGTTGCTATGTGGATATAACAATTTATCAGTTCACCAGTTGATGAACATTTTGGGTCATTTGTGAATTAAGTTGTTGTAAACATTCATATGCATATTCTTGTGTGGGTATAGGTTTTCTTGTCTCTAGGGTAGCCTACATGTAAGTTTACCTTTACAAGAAACTGTCAAACTTTTTTCCAAAAGTAGAATTCCCACCAGCAATATATAAGTGTTCTAGCTATTTTGTGTCCTCATCAGCATTTATATTTAATTAGAGCCATCCTAGTAGGTATGTAGTGGTATCTCACTGTTTTTCAAGTTTTAATAGATAAGTTTGTAAGATCAGTTATGAAAGACACACAAATGATTGAAGGCATGTCAGACATCAGAAAGACGGTTTCTGTTGCTCTGTTAGACTTGGATGTTGGCTCTTTGCCATGTTCTCCTACTGATGCTGCACACTGGGCTATCACTGCTCATAAGTTATGACTATGCAGTATTCAAGCATACATAGCTCTAGCAGGCACAGAATCTTTGCTTTCAAGCCAGATTGAAATCTTGCTAACACAGGATTTGTAATAGAATCATTAGAAGTGTTTTGCTTTTTTTTTTTTTTCACACAATATGGCAGGGTAACACCTACCTGGGAAATGTTTCTGCTCATCATCTCCAAAATTGAAAAGTAGCCAAGTACTTTCTGGAACCCTCCAAACCAGTCTAACGTGGAAAATTGGCATTTGCCACAGTGAAGTGGGAATAAAAGTTGTTAGAGCTACAGCAGCAATTTACTTTTATCTTTACAGAAGTTAGACATCTCTCCTTTTACCTTTGATTATTTGTTGGGCCCTGTGATCGCTTGCTCTTAATACTCTTCCTCTTGCTGTTAATGAGTTTTGGCTTGGACTGAGGCCATCCCTCATCTTTCCTATGTAATAGTAGTAGTAGTGAGACCGGGTAGGGCTTTTGTCCCTCCTCTGAGTTTTGACTAGACCAGAATCTTCTCTGCCTCATAAGCATGGCAGCTCCTTCATGACTTCATGATTTTTTCTTTTTTAATCCCTTCTGAGAATCCCTTTGCTCTCCTTCTCTGCCTGGGAAGTTCTTACTTATCCTTCAAGACCAGATCAAATGTAACCTCCTCTAAGATCCACAACTCTTTGAGTCCTGTTAGTCACACCCACTGAACTGTATTTTTGTTTTGTTTGAAAACCAATCACATTGCCTTGTGATTATCTGTTCATATCTCTGTATCTCTCCTGGATTCTGAACTCCTGCCAGGCAAGAACCATATGTTACTCATGATTAACACCTAGTACACACTCAATAAATATTTTTGACTGACTGTACATTTGCTATATAGCTATATTTAAATGCAAAGATTTTCTTCAGCTTAGAAAAGGCATGATTAAAGCATCTGCTAAACAGAAATGTTTGGCAAAGTGGTGGTTGTAAGCTTTGTTTGATCTCAGATAGAACTGGTTCCTCTCACCCTCACTCTCCCAATGAAACTATAAACTTCTTGTAATGGGAAAGAAAAGTCAAAGAATTCAAAGAATTCTGTGATTTTCATCTTCATTATTGCACTTTGATATGTATATAAGTAATTGCTTTAACCATGTCACCAAAATATTAAGGCTGTGAGACTACACAAACAGTTGTTTAGTATGAGTATATCTCATGTGATATTTGGGAAATACTTACACTAAAAAAGGGGGCAGGTTGTTTATCTGAAATTCAGATTTAACTAGGTGTCCTATATTTTATCTGGCAACCCTAGCCAAAGCAAAACCTCTTCATCTTGTATACTAGAATGACAGATAGGGAATGGCCAATGCTCTTGGAAGTCAGTTTAGAAATATATAATGGAAAATGTGAGGCTATTATTGCCCCCAGACTGACCAGTATGGGTCAATTCAGCTGGATGGTCATCTTGGCCAGTCTAGGGTAGAAGACCAGGAAGATAACTGACGCCAGAAAGAGAAGGAAAAACAGTAAAGTAACTGACACTGTGGCCATTTGTGTCATGTAGAGGTTTGTAGCTATGCTAGATTAAAGAAGACTTCGTATTGTATACTACTCTTCTCATGAGAGATCTATTTTTTTCCTTTGAATGTGGGAAGGTTCTGTCACTGCTTTAACCAATAAAATAATAGCAGAAGTACCATTGTGCCAGTTTCTGAGCTAAGGCCCTAAGAGTCTCTCAGTTTTGACTTCCTGTCTCTTAGAACACTCCTTTTGGGAACTGCAAGTCTCCATACAAGAGTTCCAGCTTCCCTAACACTGTCATGCTAGAGAGGCCTTGTGTGGGAACTTGTGTTGACAGATCCAGCTAAGCCCACCCATTCTGCCATCCACATCAAGCCACGTGACAGTGAAGTTGTTGTGGACTCCCCTTGCCCCCAGGACACACCTGAGAGTTGAATATCACCAGGTGAACTCCTTCAATGCCAGAGGAAACAAAAGAAACACCCAGCTAAGCCCAGCCTGAATTTCTGACCCATAACATCTGGAGATACAATAAAATGGTTGTCTTTGTAACCTGCCAAGTTTCAAATGGTTTTATAACACAGCAACAGATAAACAGCACAATGAATACAAATAATAAGTTCCCTGACTCCATGGTGACTTTGTCAAGAAAAGGATGCCTTCGATCATGGAGTAGTCAAACTTCTCCATTTGTTTGTTTGTTTGCAAGGAGATCTTGTTTGGAATGAAATCTCGACAGAACACTACAAGTAATAGAACTCAAAGCTGAGCTGCCTTAGTTAAAGCATAGATAGGAGTACATAGTGATAGGTTCTCTGCCCATCTCTTGTCCCCGACTCCCTAGAAGCCAGGAGATGCTCTGCAGTGCAGCTGAGAAAAGTTGTGAGATACAGCTGAGACCTAACCTAGGAGACAGGTTAACAACGAGAAAATGTGCAGATCTGGGACTAGCTGCAGAGAAGAGCACCACAGGGGAGGAACACTATCAGTATGAGATAAAGCCATGTATAACTGTGCAGGGGGGAGCAAGAAATCTGGGCTGAAATTACCCACAGCAGCTTTTGCTGTAATAAGGAAACTTTCTGCAATAGAGGGGAAGGCTGAGAGAATGCACACAGAATCTGAGAAGCTCCATAGGGGAATGTCCCTGGGAATCCCAAAGGTGGATGATGCAAGAAAGAGACTGACACTCGACCCAAGCCACCCAGGGCCAAAAACTTTACTAATTTCTCTGTGAGGAAAGATTAAATAAGACCACACCTGGGTTACATATGCTGTAAGTGCTATTTATCTAACTTAATTGTCAAGTAAATCTGTTTCTAGTTTTACTTTGGTTCTTCTCAAATAAGGTCATTTGTTTTCTGAAATATTACCCATAAGATCTCTTTTCAGATATTGCTGGTTGAAAGGTGCCCAAATCTGAGTGGTCTCAAAAGATTATCTAGTTATCTTCTTGGTGCCTCAGGAGGGACCAGATATGAATCAGCAAGGCCTCTGAATAACAGATGCTAGTAAGAGAACAGATACCCAAGGAGGGACTCACCCAGCTTGGACACTGCCAAAAAAGAAACCCTTCCACACACATTCAGCTGATCGGAAACCACTGGTTTATTTAAAGTGAGGCACACCTGCATTAGAAAGGTGGTGTTCTGTTTCAGAATTAACGTCTAGCATATTTTATTCTGTATATACTTGAAAAATGATTTAATGAATATGTATGATGATTATAATAATTTAGTCACATTACATGAACCCTTCTTCCAAGGAAGTGCAAAGCTCTTAAATAAGCCACTTCTAAAAACCATCACATCCTACTGCATGCAGCAACAATCAGAGAAGCCCTGACTTGGCACGTTACTGTATTAACTTAATAAGCTGAGTGAATTCCAAGGTTAGCTGAGACAGGCCCCTTGGAGGACCTTACAAGAGTTTTATTAGGAAACAAAGAGCACATTTAAAGGTTTGGTAATATTTGTACCCTGGTATTACTCATTGTATACGTTCACAGTCTACAAAGCTAATGCTTCCTTCAGAGCCAATAATGCTGCGTGCTGGAAAGCAAATCAGCAGTGGCTCAGATTTATTCGGAATCTATGATGCTGACTGCATGACAACAGAAAAAACAGTCATGAAATGCTATTGCGGAGTGGTCAGTTATTATAACAATAACTCAGTGGCTTGACATTTTCAACAGTAAAATATCTAGGCATCTGAACTTTAAAAAAAAAAATCACAGCAATTTTTAGTCATGGCAGCAGAAACATTTGTAACCATGAGACGATTCATTTTCTCGCCTGTTAACCTTCCTGTTGGAGCAATTGCTCCCCCGGCTGCCTTGTTTGATGATGAAGTGATCAATTTCTGGACACCTAGCAAATCACTGTCTATTTGAAACTCTCCAGAGCAGGAGTGGGCGATTATTTTGACTTCAAGCACAAGTCAGTATGTTTGGCTAAATGCAAAGAACTCCCCATCAGAGATAACTTAGTGGTAATAGCACAGTGAGTTTTTAGGAATGATGTTTCTGGACTGATAGACCCTATTCTTCCTCCTACCTGTCTTGGCTCCAGAGGGCCATAATATCATAGAGACATTCATGGTTCTGTTCAAAGACAGGACCGATTGCTGTGTTGTGGCCACCTCTTCACCTCTGTCACTTGTTCTCTCACACCTGTTATGATACGCAACAGCCACAGTGTGAGGTGGAAAGACACCAGATCTGGAGTCAAGAGACCCAGATTTGAAATCAGTCTCCCCCTTGCATAAGGGATGCCTGACATATCACTCAGCACTTGGTTTCTTGGTTTAGTAAGAGTGAAATGGTTATGAGCCTGAACCCTGTAGTCAGACTATCTGGGTTCTCTGTGTTTGGTTTCCCTATCTGGAAAATGATGGTATTGATGGTTAACTCTATAGTGCTTACTTTGTGCCAGGCCATTTCCTAAGTCCTTTCCATATATATTAACTCATTTAATTCTACTCTTAGAATTTACGTTACCACTCAAAGCATGCCCTAGTTCCCTGCTTGGGAAAGAAGGATGCAAGTGGGACCTCAGGACTGGGAATTATAATTCATCAGTGGCATTTTGGGAGGTCCCTACTGGCCCTGAGGGTGCTACAGAGGGTGGTGGGCTATGCAGTGA
This sequence comes from Ursus americanus, assembly GCF_024610735.1. Classification (NCBI taxonomy): domain Eukaryota; kingdom Metazoa; phylum Chordata; class Mammalia; order Carnivora; family Ursidae; genus Ursus; species Ursus americanus. The sequence continues at coordinate 13,885,460 of NC_142131.1, read as the reverse complement.
GTCAAGGGGGAAGAGGTGTTCTTGCCAGATGGTACTCAAAACTCCTGTGGTCATTTGCAGAGGTACCAACAAGAAGCCTTCCCTCCTCACAGTTTGCCTTTCACTCCTCTCAGTCCCAAACAGAGCCCTTCTCTACCTACACATGCTTAACAAGCTGCCTATTGCCAAGGAACTCCTTTTTCCCTTTGAAAACTGGCCTTGATGATCATTCTCGCCCAGTTCTACTGGTGCCCGGGTGTTTGGGGGGAAGAGCAACCATGGCATCAGAGACCGTTGGAAAGAGTTCAGCACTGAGACATTTCAGGTCTTATTATCTACCCAAATGTGCAACAGCCTTTGGTCCAGAAACAGCGAGGGCTGGAGCCATGCTTTTGGTTTGCTGTAGGCAGGGGCTTTGAAGAGTCTCTGCAATTTGACTTCCTTGTTTGTTTGTCTCAATACCTTGTTTCTATGCTGCTGCCTCTGCTATATTTTCATGCTAGTTCTAAAACTCTCATGTTGCCTCAAAATACCAAAAATCACCAAATTGGGCAGAATGTGTAGTTTGCCCCAGCTCTGCTACTAAACAGATGACATCAGACCCCAGAATTGATTCCCTTCAACTGCAGATGGTGGGTTTACAAGGAGAAAGAGTTTACTTCAGTTTACAAGGAGGAAGAGTGTACATCAGTTTACTTCTGCTATTCTTCTCATGTATCATTTTGTGTGAGGGCTTTAATCCCCTTCCTGCTTGACACCCTCCCCCACCAAAGCATCGCTTCCTGATCTGAGGAAAACTGACTTTTTAGTTGGTCTGCCTCTCCCAGTCCCTCCACTGACCCTTCAGTCCAAGTTGAGTAATCAAATTTCAGTCTAGAAACTTCCATGGATTTTCAGGGTTTTGAGCATTTTGGAGAATTGGGAGATAAACTGAAGTCGGGACAGGCAGCTGTTTGTTTTCTCGCTTGCCTCTGCATATATAAGATATTTGATGCCTATCTTCAAAGAAGTGTTCACCGAATCACAGAGTGTTGTGTTAGCAAAGACACTTTCTTGTTGAACAAGTTCCTGCAGTTTTTAAGCTTTGGCTCCCAGAGTACATTGTCACTGAGGGGATTGAACTTTGAGGTCAAGGCTTTATGCGGTTTATTATAACAAGGGGTATTTTGTTGATAGTTGTAGGTTATAACAGTAAATTATCAGGGCACGTGGGTGGCTCAGTCAGTTAAGCATCTGCCTTTGGCTCAGGTCATAATCCCAGGACCCTAGGATCAACCCTTGCTTAGGGCTCCCTGCTCAGTGGGGAGTTTGCTTCTCCCTCTCCCTTTGCCTTTTCCCTGCTCATGCTCGCTCTCTCTCTCCTTTTAAAAAAGCCCAGTAAATTATCTGGTTACAAGTACTAGGAGCTGCAAAGAGAAATAAACCACAGTCTCACACTTCATTTTTCATTTTTGTTTTTCAGATGCAGGATTGGAGAGAATGAGATGATTTCTTTTATATTTTTCTTTTTAATTTTTTTTCTTTAAAATCTGGGCCTTCATTGCCTATTGGTACCTATTCAACACCAACAGCCAACAATTACCACTCTTTTTTCTGGCCCAAGGACTTATTGTTTTAGCTTTTTTTTTTTTTTTTTTTGGTTGTCGTAGTTAAGGAACGGTGTTTATAAATCAAATTTTAGAGTTGCAAGGAACCGTAGAGGTCATAGAGTTCAATCATCCCATTTGACTAATGAAGAAATTGAGGCTCAGCAGTGAAGTGCTTCTTTCCAGTTTATACAGCTCATCTCTCTCTCTCTTTTTTAAAGATTTTATTTATTTATTTGAGAGAGAAAGAGAGAGAGAGGGAGAATATATAGGGAGAGAGGGAGAAGCAGGATCCCTGCTGAGCGGGGAGCCTGACGTAGGGCTCCATCCCAGAACCCGAGATCATGACCTGAGCCAAAGGCAGACGCTTAACCAACTGAGCTACCCAGGCGCCTTACACAACTCATCTCTTGCAAAGGTGAGAACAGAACCAGGACCCTAACTCCAGACCAAATGCTCTTTTCTGTGCATGATGTTGTTCCTCTTTCCCTTGTCCCTGCCTATTGATAGCTCCCTCTCTCTAGGCTCTCTAGGGCACGAGATTATAGGATATACAATTCCAAGACACCCCGTTTAAGTTTTGTTAGCAGATGGCCCTCGGATACTAACCTTTGGTTGTCTGAAAGAATAGCCCGTATCTTATTGATAGAAATTCGTCATGCTGATCTTTATTTAATTCACTGTTTCCCTGGTTCCTCATCCTTTCCAGCTGGTTATTAATTATCAGGCAATATCCTCTTGAGCTGTCTCTATTTCTTAATTACCTTATTAATTGTATTCACATAAATTGATCTCTCTGACATTCTAAGTCTGACTCACTGAGGAAATAAGTCTAATATTCACAAGAGACTTCAACAGTCTCACTACCTTAACTTATTATTTCCATTAGGCAGACTGATATCACTAGAAGCCAGATGTGGCTGCTTAGCTGAATGGGCCTTTATCCTAATCATAATTACAATGTCCTTTAACAATTCTCTCTTGCTTACCTTTCTTGCTTACTCAGACATACATGATACTTATCAGTTTATTTCTACCCTACCTGCACTCTTTAATCTTTAACATAGAAGGAATTTCCTCCCTCATATCATCTTGCAGTAATTTTCTATTTGCAATTCAAGGCAATTATGGTGAGTAAATATGAATGTATTTTAGTTCTACAGTTTTTACTGTAACACTGCATCCTAAGGGCCTGATGCCCAGTTAAACATTTAAAAACAACTTTTTAAGTCAAGTTTTTACATACAAAGAGAGTTTCTTAATGCGTGCTATTTAAGAACTCCTTTTTCCCCTTCATGAAAAAGTATGCTTCTGTTAACCCCATCTTTTCGGCCAGGTTCCATTTAACTTTTATGAAGTGACAAGAGTGAACAGGTTCTTATAAGTTGGCCATTGTTCCATAAAATCCTTTCTATGTTTGCATTAGAAATGGTTGACCAATAGGAAATTAGATCTGAAGACTAGAGTCTCTACCAAAAAAAATAGATCTTAAAAAGAGAATTCTTATGCATGTTTATTTGTGGTTGGCAGCAAGTCAGCTCCCATCTCTTAGAAAAAGAAGAGTAAGATAAATTAAAAATGCCAGTGTTTTCAATAATGAGAAAAACGGTCACCCAAATGCCACCAATGGGCAGATTTTATTTTTGCTGGGGGTACAAGCACCCAATATGATGATCTACATGACTGAGTCTCTTCATGTTATCTCTGTGCTGTAGAACATTCACCTGGGTTCTATAGATACCACCATTTCAAACTACTCCCGGCTGAACTCATCTTTTCACTGCCTTGCCCATTCACTCATCCCGCCCATTCCAACGACTTGGATGTCATCCTCTAGACTCTTCCTCTCTCCCTCTTGCCTGCCAAGATGCTTCGTCTAATCAGGAAAGTTCACTTCCGTTGATTTGGCTTTCTTATTCTCTTCAACACATTTCTTGTGGTGCTGCCGCTTCAGCTCCACTCCTCAGCTTTTCTTTCTCAATCTATTGCATCTGATTTCAAAGGCATCCCCTCTTCCATTGAGTGACTTAAGGCCCTCTTTGACCAGCCTCACTAGTCTTACTGCCTTCTTAGTCTCTACTGCCCTTCTCTTTCTGCACTTGTGCCAGGTTTAGCCATATCCACAGGTCCCAAACCTCCCATGTAATTTTGTATCCGATCCCTCTGCATGTTCTCTCATTTTTCTTGGAGTGTCATTCCCACCTAATTTTATCTGCCAGACTCTTAAGATTCAGCTCAAGCATCTTTTCCTAGAAAGCTATGGTGGCATCCCAAGTAGAGTTGAGCATAATGCTCTTCTTTGTGCATCTTTTTAATTTGTACAGATCTCACCATTATATATTTATTAACTGTACTGCAATCATTTGTGTGCCTGTATTTCCTTTTAGAATGTAACTTCCTCAAAGGCAGGATGTATGGTTTTTAATTTTTTTCATTTTCAGCATCTGGCTCATTATGTCGCACACCATAGATTTCCAGTGAGCATTATTCAAATGAACGAAGGAATCTGTGATTTGTTGAAATTCCTTCAAGTTACAGTCTTATACAATTCATGATTTTATACTTATGTTTGGTTTGACCCAAATGTCAGTGGCCAGTTTGTTGCCCCACAAGTGTTTTTGTCAGCCTCCCTACAAGCTTGCTCTTTCTCTGAATGACTAAGGGTGAGGTAGAGGAGAAGCAGTCACCCCACGCAACAATAGTGTGCCATCCACCGTGGTAAAGTGTCATGGGGAAGGGAATGACTTTGGAGTGAAACTGACCTCAGGTTAAATTTTGGTTTTGCCCCTTATTCCATGTGTGACTTTGAGCAAGTTTCACTGACTTTCCTGAGCCTCCAAGTTGTCATCTGTAAATGGCAATAATAATAACAGCTGCCCTCCGAAGTCATTGTGAAGATTAAATCAGTTAAACTGTGTAAAGCACTTAACCACAGTCCTTGTTGTGTAGTAAATTCTCAGTAAATGACAGTTGTTATCATTATCAGCACCTTTATTATATAATCCTCTGTAGAGGATAGGCAGGGAGAAGTGTGGTACTACTTTCCTGTCATCAAGGGACTCCTTTTTCAAAGATAAGTGTGCTACCAGGGTGCTTATTCAAACCGTAGAACACAGACAATTATGTCAGTAACTGTTTTTTCAATTGTCCAAGGATGGGAGCTAACTGGTGCCATTCTTTGCCTAGGAGAGATGTTAATTCATTATACAAAGTATGCCTTAGAGCATTAATTCTCTCCCTTTGAGATGGCACAGTGACCCCCATGTTCTGGCCTAAGCTCGGTGGGCTAGTGGGCTGGAAATGTATTTTTAGAATCAGTAATGAAGTTTATAAGACACTTAGGGACATATAAAATAAAAGAAAGTTTTTTTTATAGAGACCCTTTTAACTGTTTTGTGCCTATAAAGTAGAGGGAACAATTTTGTGGTCAAAAGACCACTGACTAGAAGTTAGAAGACTAGTTCAGCAGCTTACTTCAGGAACAACTAAAGATGGTTACTCACATAGGTGCTGAGAGCTTCTAACATCTCTATAGTGAGGGTAAGACCCATCCTGTTGACAGTAGCAATTCTTGAGTGTTTTAAATCACATCATATATTTGAAAGTGTTATCCAGTTTATAAAGTGCTATACAGATCTGAGTTATTATGAAGATGATTATTCTGCTTTACTGCTATCCTGCTTCCTTCACCAGATAACACTAATCAGTCCCGATGTCTAAGAGCAACTTGACTGCTTCAGAAATGAGGAAATGAGTGGCTTTAGCTAAAATTGCCCAACTTTTATCTGTTCTTGTCCTGTCTTTCATTATGTGCTGCTGAGCTTCCCTTGGCCTTTTCATTGACTATGAAAGATGTATTCATGTGATACCAGTTGCTATTTCTAACTGCTTTTCTGAAAATTGTTAAAAACTCAAAGCATTTGTCCTCTCTGTCAGGCCACTTAACTAAGCTCTCGGACCACAGGGAATAGCCCAGAAAGCCCGATGAGTCTTTTAATGTGCTGAATGGAGTTACCTTTTGATTTGTCTTTGCAGGTTGGAAGCATGAGTGAATTTAGCTATTATTTCCTTTTTTGGATGTGAGCTAGCTACTTTAAAAATTCTAGTCTGTATTTTGTACTAGCTTTCCCTTCTGGACATTTGTGTACTCTCTCTATTCAGAGCATCAGAAACCAAGGTAGATTCCAGGCCAGTTATCTTAATGGAGAGCAAGTTAACAAATCATGGATCTTTCTTACTAACCCATGGCTGGAGAAAAAGTTACATTACCTCCAATAGCATTTCAAACCCTCTGACTTAAGACTAGAGTTAGATGTTACCTGCACCCAGAAATAATCTGGTTCTTTATTTCCAGCCAAATTTTTCTATACTCAGTAATTGTCAAACATGCCATGTTCTACTCCTTCATTTTTGGTTATTGTGGCTCTCCTCTTGGTACCCTCTACCTTTTCGCTCTCACTGTGGTAAGATTTAACAAAACAAGAAACCATCAATTAAAACTCTGTCTCCTTAATGCTTGCTTGTCCCCTCCTGATCCCATTTGAGATCCTTTTTTTCTTTCTCCGATGCTATTTATCATTCGTTTTATGCATTTTAGGAATTGTTGCTAAAAATCTATCTGTATTTTATTTGGTAACTTTTAAGATAGCTTCATGAGCTCTTTTTCTCCAACACAAATTGCAAGGACAACATCTTAAATTTTCTTTATTGGTACAGAATTTTACCTGGACTTGTAATTATTAAACAAGTTTATTATTATTACCATTTACTACATATTATTAATATTATTAATAATAATACCTGTGGATTCACTGGTAATAACTGAGGGTCCAGTGGAGACTGTGGGTTATCCCTGAACTCACTTATACATGTGGGGGTGCAACTGGCCTCACTATTGCATTTAATGGGAGAAATGCTCAGAAAACCATGTGATAACATGAGTGTGTTCAAATTGGTGAAAGCTGAATTTTAAAATTATATGCATGTCAGCATATTATGTTTTAATATTTTGACCCAACCACAAAGCTTTCTCTTATTAGGGACTTCAACTTTTGAAACTGAAGCAGTCCCTTTCTGGCTCCCTCAGGAAAAAGCTGAACAAACAGATGGGCCTTCCTTGGAATGTCAACCAACAAGAGCCCTGTTTCTGCTGACAGAGGTTGTAAATTTTACTGGTGACCCCTCTAGAACATAGGCTCCACTGCCCAGTTCCCCTGGGGAGCTGCAGCTAAAAATAACAAAGCCAGAGCCTATCTTTATTGTACTGTTGCCTTTCTTTAAGAGGCCCAATAATCAGCAAGGCTAACACTGTAAGTTGAGGTCTATTCTTCATGCCCCTAAAAGTTTCTGCTCCCAGCACAGCGCAGTGGTTACTGTCAAGATTTAACAATTTCAACTACATCAAGCTAAAAAGCTTCTGCATAGCAAAGTAAACTATCACAAAATGAACAGGCAATCTTCAGAATGGGAGAAAATATTTGCAAATCGTGTCTGAAAAGGGACTCACATCCCTAATGTATAAATATATAAAGAACTTATAGAACTCATACAACTCAAGAGCAAACAAACAAAAAAACAATTAAAAACTGGGCAGAAAAACTGAATAGACATTCTTTCAAAGTGTTATAAAAAGTACTTAACGTCACCAATCATCAGGAAAATGCACATCAAAACCAAAACGAATTATCACCTCACACCTGTTAGAGTGGCTATCATCAAAAAGATAAGACATAATAACTGCTGGGAAGGATGTGGAGCAAAGGGAACTCTCGTGCACTGTTGCTGGGAGTACACATTGGTGCAACCACTATGGAAAACAGTATGGAATTTCCTCAAAAAATTAAAAATAGAACTCCTGTAAGATCCAGCAACTCCACTTCTGGGTATTTATCCAAAGGAAATGAAATCACTGTCTCAAGGAGATATATGTACCCCTATGTTTGTTGCAGCATTATTTATAATAGCTAAGACATGGAAACAACCTAAGTGTCCATCAACAGATAAATGTACAAATAAGATATATATATATATATATATATATATATATATATATATATATATATATATATTATTTAGCCATTAAAAAAAGGGAGTCCTGCCATTTGCAAAAACAAGGATGGATCTTGAGGGCATTATGCTAAGTGAAATAAGTCAGAAAAGTCAAATATGATATGATTTCATTTATATGTGGACTCTAAAAAAAACAAACACATAGATAGAAAAGATTGGTTGTTGCCAGAGGCAGCTGGGGGTGGGGAAAGAATGGGTAAAGGAAGTCAAAAGGTACAAACTTCTAGTTATAAGGTAAATAAGTTCTGGGGACATAGTGTATAGCACGCTGATCATAGTTAAGAATATTGTATGTTTGCAAGTCGCTAAGAGAGTAAATCTTAAAAGTTCTCATCACAAGAGAAAAACATCAAATGTGAGGTGATGGGTGTTAACTGAGCTTGTTGTGGTAGTCATTTTGTAGTATATACACATATCAGATCACTATGTGGTACACCTGGACTAGTACAATGTTCTGTGTTATTTACATCTGCATAAAACTGGGGCGGTGAAAGCTACCCAATGCTTTAAATTTTGCCATTTGAAAAATGATCTTTTTAATTGATAAATTCTCTAAGGAAAACCTGGGAACTTTGAGTTATAAAATAATTTAAATTTAAAAAATAATTTGAATAAAAAGTTGATAAATCTAATTGATTCACATTTTCCTTTGGGTTTGTAGGAGATGAAGACCTTCCCTAATCTCACCTCTTGGATGATACTTATTAGAGAGGAACCAAGAAACTCCATGCTTGGGAGAGGCTGAGCAGCCTGACCAAATGCTTCTTTTATCCATTCCTAAACTTGTAGGAAATTTTAAACTAACTTTTAAACTTTAATAGGTGTCAGACTTCCTTTGCGTAAAATAATCTTATGCCAAACCCTACCATTTTTAGTATTGAATATTACTAATTATAGAAAAATTAATAATATAAAAGGATTAGAAATAACCTACATATCCAACAATTGGGAGAATTGGGAATTAGTTATGGTATGCCCAGACTAAAAAAAAAAAAAAAATCTAACAATTTCAGAGATGATGCTGATGATCCAGAAACCTTTGTTTATTAACAGATGATTCCTGAGGTATTAGCTATTCCATGTTTATTGAAGGATTTCTCTCTTCCTTTAAGATGAATCCCAAGAAACCCTGCAAATGTCCCTACAGCCAACAACCTGTGCTTGGTGGAAAATAGGCTCTGGACAGAGATTTGTTAAATCGAATTCTGTCAAAAGTATAACTCTATTTCCTGAGATATCCAAGAGATATCTTGGAATTTTAACATTTCTTTCTTTTTTAAACATTATTATAATCATTAAGAATGAGCCAACTTGATTTCACAGTGAATTACCCATCTCTTGTCTTTTTCTCCAGAGTCTTAATCATTTCTGTCAAAGAGAGATGAGCCAGGAACACCTTGTTAATGCCAAAATGGCTAGACTGTCCTGGCTTTTGGAGGTATTCCGTATCCTAGGCTGCACCATATGACATTGCCATATTTGACCAGTTTTTTATTTTCAAAGGTGGTAGTTTTATATGGTTCGCATTAAGACATCTTTTCTCCCCATGTCTGGTGAGCATTATCTGAGCTTTCAGATGTGGACAGAAGAGCAGCTCTTCCTCTGGCTTCTCCCCATTACCGTGCCAACAAGGTAGTGGAGAGGGTTAGTGCCAGCTTGTTTCTCTCACTTAGCTTTGTATATACAGAGCGAATGTGGTAATGTCTCCAGGGGGCTTTAGTTTATGGACAAATGTACCAATTTGGGATTTTTAATTGTCACATCTTTCCAATAGCTCATCGTTTTATTATTGTTTCTTCTCACCCCTGTCCTCCCCAGTTCCCTTTCAGTTTATTGGCCTCTGTACTTTTAGAAGGCAATCAAAACCAGGCTTTTAAGAAGCCTCTAACAATTAGCATGTGGTTTCAGTCATTCCAAAGCTTCACTTGATAGAGTCATGAAGGATTTTCCTTTCAGACAAAGCTAATGGAAATAATATGTGGCAGGAGTTGTGCAAATCTGGTTTGTGAATGTCCAAAATTTATTTTATTATTTAATAACAACAAATGCGGTACACCTTGCATTCTGCACATAAGGTTCCCTTCTTCTGGGGAAATAGGCCATTATTTATGGGTGTGTGGACCGTGGAGGGACTTCGGGGATAGGTGCAAAACCCAGAGGTGCTCAACGTTGATGGAGGAATAGGCACAGCAGTAACTTCTATGCCTGTCTTCTGTCACTCAGATCCATGCCTGTTTATTTCTTCCTGTGATTCTCTATATCTTGCAATAATAAAATACGAGTTCAGGAATTGACCTTAAAAGTCACCTAAGACCGCAGTTGTTGACACTTGCAAATCGCATGAAAATAATGGATTTTCTACCCAGAAAACTGAAATTATATAATGACTACATTTTGAGTTTTATCTTAGAAGTTTTAGGCAGCTCTTACAGAACCTGGGGAGTCTGGTAAAGATTCCATGACTCGGGAGTCCTACCATCGTTTTTATATATAGGGAAGCTGAGGACCAGGATGACATAGTGACTTGCCCCAGAATATAAAACTTTCAGACACAAATTGGAGGGTGAATAAAACTCAGTTCTAGTAGCTCCACTTCTAATTCTCTTCTCTTCCTTTGAGGTTATTGCCTCCTTGTCATTCACTTTCTTATGTGTGGAACCCCATAAAACCAGACTGTAGGAAGAGGTAGGAGAAGTTGACAGAGGGGAGTTTTGTGGGATCCCCACTTCCAAACCTTGCAACCAGGAAAAGTGGGCAGAGACTATACCAAAAGCATTCATGAACTTGGTCAATTTGTTGAAAAAAACATTCAATTCTTTTAGAAAATAACCAAATCATTCATGTTTTTACTTTTTGGCTGGATCAGCTCATGCCCTGTTGTAGCTTATTCTCTTTATCTCTGCATATTCACCAGCACTGACCTAGGTCTAATTCTTCTTGCTTTTATTAATTTTCTTCTGAAAGAAACGACCTAAAACAAAGGCTGTACTTTAGGGAAATTATTGCATTAACAATGTCATTTTCTGAATGTCAACTTTATCCCAGCACTGAACCAAATTACCAGCTCTGCCTGGATTGGTTTATAGACAGAAATGTCATGGATTTGGAATGCTTTTTCAATGCATAGATCACTATGCATTAAATCCTCCTCTAATTGGTTTTGCTTTTCCAGTCATAAAAGATAAAGAAATGAAGAGGAAAGATGCGGGTATAATCATTTGTGGGCCAAAGTTTGTCTTGTATCACATATGCAAATTAATGTGGCCTTCCTGTTTGGCATTCAACAGTCATTAGAAGAAGGTGGAACAGTCACTTCTTACACTTTGCCATTTTTTGGTAGGAGGCCTTTGTTAGGAACCAGAAGCCCTTCACGGCTCTCCTAATCACTTTCTCTCTAAGTGACCTGGGATAAAGGAAGCCTCAGAGTCCCCCAACTATAAATTGGGGAAAAAACCAAAACAGAACATCCTCCTGTCTGAGGAGTTTGAACAAGAGATCACCAAAGAGCCTCCCAAACACAAACAAAACAAAAGAAAAACAAACTTCCGGGATATCCACACAGGGTAGGAGGATTCATACTGTTTATTATAAATGATGCTTCAAACCTGGCATTTTTGCTTCATGCTTATAGTGAGACGCAGCTGACTGCAGCTGACATTGCTCCTCGTTTGGGAAGATCCTGGGCAGCATCTCCCAGATTTCAGGCTGTTATATATCACCTTCATTATTTTTGTCAGAGTAATTTTCTCTAAATTGACTCAGACCCTTTTTTTTTAACTTGAGTAAATTTTTTTTTTCCTAAAGGGAAAATTGGGGGGCGCCTGGGTGGCTCAGTCGGTTAAGCGTGTGCCTTCGGTTCAGGTCATGATCTCAGGGTCCTGGGGTCACTCCGAGTTGGGCTCCCTGCTCCGGGGGGCGTCTGCTTCTCCCTCTGCCTCTTTCCCCTCCCCCCCCCAGCTCACTGTCTCTCTGTTTCTCAAATAAATAAATAAAATCTTTAAAAAAAAAAGGGAAAGTTAGTATTGCTTATTATAACTCTTAAGTGACTGTAAAAATAAACACATAACTATGACAATAAAAATTTATTGTGTGCCTTTAAAATAGTTTTACATTCAGAATATGTTTAACCTCCTTTGAGATGCCCTGGTCTTGGAGATCTTAGAAACTGGATTCCAGCTTATAGGTCCTGGCTTAGGGATGGAGTAAGGAAGGACCCGAAACTCCAAGAATTCAAAGTGATGGAGTGGTTTGATTTCCAGGTGCAAATCAGGGAGAGGATGATGGACAAACTTAGCCAGCTCACACAGCAAACTGATGTGGGCCTTCGCTGGCTCCACCCAGCCTGTTCTCTCCTCCCCTCCCACCCAACCCCCCCCCCCCCCCGCCCCGCACCCTGCACCCTGCAACTTGGTCGCCTGGCTCGGACCCCATCTGTGCCTTTGGCTTCAGCCACATGGTTTCCTTTTGGCCACCAGCCCTCACAGTGTTGATTTTTGCTTTGGTCCCTGTTGTTTGCCCTTCCTCTCCTGAAGGACCCGGGGCTTGGGCTGCCAATTTTATAGGGGAAGCCCTTGTCTTTTTATAGCTTCTTGCCTTGCCATGCCTTGATTCCATTAACGTCTCAACTGAGTGCAGATTTTCCCTCCCTCTTCCTCAGCACAAAGTGGGGTGTGGCCAGTTCACAGGAGGCAGGAACACAGGGTTCCTTTGCCTCTGTCAGCACTTCCAGGACTCAGTGTGGGCCAGAGTTACACTGACCTGTACAGGGCGTCCTTGGTGGGGATTCTAATACTGAGAGGCGTTTGCTGTTTTCCTTATGGTCAGATAAGGAGCTGTATGTTTGGAAAAGGAGTTTAGAAGAACAAAACCCAGAATGATCAGGCTTTTCCTATGATTTAGACTCCCGAGGTCTGTGTACAAGTCACTGGGCTTCTCATAAGCCTCAGTTCTTTAACTGAAAGTGAACTGGGGGAGAAGAATGGGGAACCTTGAGGCCTTCTCTGCTCTCTGATTCTCCAGTCCCCTTCTTCCTCCCTGCCCAGTGCACAGCTGAGACCTGCATCTGCCTGGTTCTGGCAAGGGAGGCCTCCTGGTGTCAGGTGGAGCCCGGACCAGGTCCAAAGCCTTTGTCCTGCTGCCAAAGGTCAGCTATGAGAAGGAAGCTGGACGGTCCGAGAGCTGGTCTTACCTTTTGTGGTGAGACCTGAAGTCAGGGCAGCCTCTGGGGTGCAATGGCAGTGGGTAAGGGGGGTGTGTACAGCTCAGGGGCTGCCCCACATGCGTGCTGGAAAGGGCGACTGCTTGAACTGAGGCTAGAATGAGGAGCAACAGGCCAAAGTTCTGCTATGCTGTGTGGCCTTACGTACAACCCTTAGCTTCTCTGCGCTTTCTCATCTATAAAATCTATGTGTGGAAGAAACACAGCAAAGTCTGGACTAGAGAGTTCAGTAGGTCTCTTCCAATATCAACATTCTTTGCTTCTGTGAGTCTAAAGACTCTGCATTTAAAAAATGCTTTTATGTGTCTCAAACCTTCAATTCAACATTCATTCCATAGTCTCCCTGCTATTAGCAAACTCTCTGTTTTATCAAGAACATAGACGTGTATTGGAATGAAGGTTCTCCATGATACTCTGGTGCAAGAAATGTCATGCTGCACTTTAAAGAAAAATAAGTTCAAATTCTCTCTCAAGAGGGGCAGTGCTCAGTAGCTTTCATTACTGGAGCCCATTCTCTCAGGGGCTGTCAGGCATCCGAAGAAGATTGCTCAGTCCAAAAAATTTGAGGAGAGACATTTTTTCTCCAGCCTATCATGGTCACTGCTTAGTTGTTTATTATCCGGGCCAGAATGATCCATTCTATGGCTGGAGTCTCTAATCTCCAAGCTCACCCACCCCATTCCACCCCTGGCCCAACTCAGCTCCAGTGGCCCAGATCCCATGACTGGGGAGCTCAGGACCCCTTACAACCATATACCATCTGTTTTGAGATCCTGCCATGCTTCAAGGAAGGGCCTGGCCTTCAGCCACTTGCACAACTTGCTGTGCTGGCCCCTTTCTCTATTCCAAGAAAGTCACCTCCACGGTTTTGTCACTCACCCCCTTCAACCCCAATACCAGCTCTACCTCCACTGTCTTAGGTATGAACATAGTCACGTGGAAGTTTAATGACTCTTTGTAGAATCCCAATTAAATAACAACTTCAAAGGAAAGCCTGTGAAGGAGCTGCCATTCTGGTATCCCAGAAACTTGCTTTCTGCCCCAGAAGCACAAGTCAGTCTAGCCCTTCCAGGCAAGACCAGGAAAACACAACATAATGGCTGACTTGTTCATTCATTGGAGACAACTTGAGTAATAGGAGTAATATTTAAAAAAAAAAATCTCAATAAATGATCCTACTACAAGGGCAATTGAGCATGAGCTCCTTCGATTTCTTGCCTCCTCCACACCTACTAATTGAACTGTACCCACACCCATTATTCTTCTCCAGTTTGAGAAGATGTGGTGCCCCTCTTTGGTTCTGGGCCCACCCAGTTTTACTTGCCAAGATCAGGCTCCGCCCTCCCTCTTGAAACTTCATTCTTTCCTCTTGTAGGAGTGTGTTCCCTTCAAATAAAGCTTGTTTGGCTCCCTCCTGTTCATTGGAAAAGAAATCCACCTTTGGCCTCGTGTCTCTGGCAAATGTCCCATATCTTCTTTCCTGTTATCCAAACTTCTTAATGGGGTAATCTGTACTCAGTGTGACCACTTTATGGGTTATGCATTCACTCTGCACCTCCTGCTTCTTCTGTTAAGGCCACCAGTATTTTTGTAATTACAAAATCCAATGGCCATATTTTTCTTTGTGTTTCTATACATTTGGGGGGCATTTGGCAATGTCGATTGTGCACCACTGTCCCCAAAAGTAATATGCTTTCCCAGTTTGTCTCATTCGTTTCTGCTCCTTCTCAACCATGGGTTCCTCTCTCTATCCACCACTTCCACACTAGTGTTCCCAGGTGTCTGTTTTCAGCTCACGGCTCTTCTCACTGTTGACTTTCTTGTTGGGTGAATTTGTCAACTCTTGGGAGTTCAAGTACCACCTGTATGCAAATGACTTTCTAATTTAATCTCCATCTGAGATTTCTTCCCCCAAGCTTTGGACTCACGAACTCCATTACCTTTCAGTCCCCTTCACTTGGGTACTCTTTAGGTATTTCAGATTTGATTTCACAAAAACTAAGTAGCACTTCCCTCTAACCTCAGTCTTTATTTACTGTTTCACCTCTCTTTACCCTCTTTAAAATGTGAGCTCTGGAGCGCTGGGGTGGCTCAGTTGGTTAAGTGTCTGATTTCTGCTCAGGTCATAATCTCAGGGCCCTGGGATCCAACCCCCACTCTGCGTCGGGCTCCCCACTCAGCAGGGAATCCACTTGTCCCTCTGTACCCCCCCTCTCTCCTCATGTACATATTTTCCCTCCCTCTCTCTCTCTTGCAAATAAATTAATAAATAATATATGTGTTTTTTAATGTGAGCCTTGAGACGCCTTGAGAGGCTCAGTCAGTTAAACATCTGCCTTCGGCTCAGGTCATGATCCCAGGGTCCTGGGATCAAGTCCTACATCGGTACTCAGCAGGGACCCTGCTTCTCCCTCTGCCTGCTGCTCCCCCTGCTTGTGTGCTCTCTCTCTGACAAATAAATAAATAAAATCTAAAAAAAATAAAAAAAAAATGTGGGCCTTGACTTTTCTCTCTTCCTCATCCTCTTCATCCAACCGAGCATTACATACTCATGGTTTCTTCTCCCTCGGGTTTCTCAGATCCATCCTCTCCATGCCACTCTTACTAACACTGCTCTCCTATGTCAAATGTAATTTCCCTTGTGTGGATGATACAATAGCCTCCTAACTGGTCTCCTGGTTTCTAGCCTGTTTCCCTCCATTCTGCTCTTTCCAGAGCTCCCCAAATGCTCCACTTAAAACACAAATCTGACCCTGCCCCTCTCTGCTAAGCATTCCATGGCTTCCTGGATTCTATATGAGGAAGTACAACTTCCTTTCCTGGCATGCATGGCTCTCTGTGGCCCTCTCTTGCCTACTTCTCAGGTCTTGGCTCCTACCACTCGGACTCCAGCAATACTCAGCTAGCAGTAGTTCTCTGCGTACAACCCATTCTCGCTCTTTTTTTTTTTTTTATTCTGCTTTTAAAATTAAATGTTTTACTTCAGGGTGTTAGGTTGGTCTTACAATGGAAGCTTCAAGTTCATTTTATATTAAATATTAGAGCCTTTGAGCTTAGCGAAGGAGAAAAGAAGAGAAAAGGCCAAAACTACATACCTATTTCAATGTCTTTTTCTCCTACAAGGCCAAAAAGGGTACCGGACCTGAGATATTTGTGTGCTCTGTTTGATTTAAAACTCTTAAAAAGTATGTCAAACATTTTAGGTTTTCACTCCAGGGAGTTCTTCTGAACCCCAGAGAATCTATCTGTTATGAAGAGTGCACTGCCCTCTAGAGGTAGCTTCCAGGGAAGGAACATAATAAATCCAAAATAACGAAAGCATTCTGCAGTTTCTCATGTAAAGCAAATTTTATAATAAGACCTTTATTATTACTGCCATTTGTCCCAAATGTGCTTTTCCAGATGACTAATTCTTATTTGCAGATTTTCAATCAACTTCAATAATAGTGTTTGGGGAGAAAATACACGATTTGGAGTTAAGGGACTCAAGTTCTAGTCCTGGTTCTCTCGTTAATGTCTGCAAACTTAGATCCCTCATCTGTTAATCAAGGTGTGCAAGATCCCATCCACAAAACTGAATTATCAGAAAGTATATTTTAAGAATAAATTGAAACAGAAGTATCAGGAAATATTAATCATACACTAAGTCTATGCAAGGCACTAGGCTCAGAGATGTTTTGCAGAAGTTAGATGTTTACATTTGATCTTTAGAAAGTTAAATGAAAAGTATTTGAAAAGAAATTTGGAAAACATTTGGGGTTTCAATTTAAATGGAAGAGGTTAGCACTGATACCATGAAAACCTGAAAATGAAACTGAGCTGAAAGTAAAACTCTGGGGTTTCCAAGAGTCTATTCCAGTTTGAAAGCAGAAATGAATCATACAACCACACACACACACACACACACACACACACACACAGATACACTTTAATTTTCCATAACGCTCTGGTATAAACTCCATTTAGCCTGATTTCCCCTCCCCTCTTTTCAATGAAGAGAAGAAAAAGAAAGTCTTTTGTTTAATGATAACAACCAACTATGATCTCTATACATCTATGTAATAAAAGATTGATGATAGGTAAAATTATATTTATCATCTTACAATGGTGGTTGTTTCCTTAGAATTTCTAGTATGTTAGAGAAGGGGAAAATAATTAGGACGCCATTTGTGTTCATAATGACACCGGGAGGAAGATGCCACAAAGCCTGAAACACACTACCTGGGAGACAAGACGTCTGCATTCCTGTGACTCTGTCTGTGCTTGGAGGGATCTGGGGACATCAGGAGAATCTCCTGTCATGCAGGGAACCACATCTGTATACTACACTTACAGTGCTGCTTCCGTGCTGGGGGGTGTAAATGCCTTCTTTGGCATCCATGTTCTTAGATGAAAGATCCTGCCAAATTCAGAGCTGTCCTGCTGTTAGGAGACCAGCAACCTGAATAGACAGAATCTTTTCAGTTACAGATCTAGGTATCTTAGACCTGATTTCTGACATCAAGCCAATCAGTTTACCTCTCTCTTCATCAGGTTACTGTCTATAATTTTACAAAATCCTGGGGGCATTATCAGAGAGATGTACCTAAGACACTATCCCAAGCATTTTGAACACATACAAGACATTATTACCTAAAATTCTTTCTTATGATTTCATAGCTAAGGAACCCATTAAAAATGTGTGTGCAGGGGGTTGGTCTCAGCCTAGTCTTCTCATAATTCCTTGCTGGAGGTACAGTCTTGAAATGAGGAATGAAGGGAGTGAACAGACTTTACTACCAGCGTCCATATTTTTGTTCCTGGGAATTGGGGCCCAAGAGTTGTTAGACCACAATCATTAAGAAATTCTCATCAGGGCGCCTGGGTGGCTCATTCGATTGAGCCACCGACTCTTGATTTCGGCTCAGGTCATGATCTCAGTGTCCTGGGATCAAGCCCCGAGAAGGACTCTGCACTCAGCAGGGTGTCTGCTTGAAGATTCTCTCTGTCCCCCTCCCTTAACCCAACCCTCAAAATAAATAAATAAATCTTAAAAAAAAAATTCTCAGCATCATCTTCCAAGTGTTAGGCTAAAAACATACTTACATAAATAAACAAACAAATAAATAAATAAATAAAATCAATAAAAGACAAGGACCTTGTTTTATCCTGCTCTCACGTCTCAAATGTATTTCAAATTTTGGTTTCAAATATTGTTAAGGTAAGAATCTTTGCTTGCTGCTACAGGATTCTCTGATTTATGACCTAATGCCATGTGCCACCTCATGCTACTTTGTCTGCCCTCTCTAGGGTTCAGTTCACTTATTATTCTTTGTCCCCCGTGATCCCCCCTTTATAATCTTGGTTTACTATATATTAATAGAAGTTTAAATTCCATTGCGTGCAGTCACAATGTAAGTAACTCACGAGACTGAACAGTATATTTAGATAATGGAAGGTATCGCACGCTGAGTCTGGAGGGGGCAAAGTTGTTCATATCACTTCTCCCTCAGAGAAAACTGCTCTGAGATTCCGTCAAAAGAGACTGATTTCTCAGTATGTAGAAATGTGATTTGGTGGACGGTCTTGCTGCTCTTTCTGAGGTATATGCTGTTGCTCTTCCTAGAGGTGAGCCCTGGGGAGGAGGCTGTATTATGGGCAGCAGATGCCCTGCCCAGAGGCCAGGGTGATTGGAAGTGCAGCAGAACATCCTGTTCCTGGGAGACCTTCTGCCTGGTTGTTTGTGCCCTAGAGGTTTGGCTCCTGGCATTCTCGCCCAGACCTTTGGACTTTGGCAAGGCCAATTCTTTGTTTCTGTCTTCGTCCATGTGCTAGTCAGGGTCTTTAGGAGGTTTCGTTTTGTGTGTGTCGAGGCAGTGCAGGCTGCTTGGACTGCCTGGCCATGCACTTGCCCGTGGACACGCTGCTAAATTTCATCAGCGGCAACAGAATATGCACTTAACTTGGAAATAAAAACTATGGCTTGAGCAAGAATATTACAAAACATCTTTCCTAATTCTTGCCAAAACAATGAGGGCCAGTCTCCAGCTTTCATGGTGACTACTGAAGTTTTTGACTACTGCCAGATACCACTGCTAAATACTTTTAGCTATACGTCTTGATTGGAACAGTATACATAAGAAGAGCACACTCAGAAGTTTTGAACACAGTGCCAAGTGTGGTAATATGGTAACACATTAGCATAGGGAAATCCTTCAAACATCTTGGTGCCTTGGTGTCTGTATCTATAAAATGGAACCAGAATGTAAAAACAGTATAACAAAACCTTCCTCATGGGGGTTTTGTGAAGGATACCAGCTAGTCCTCATGAAGTATTTTACGTCTCCTAATTATTGGTCGTGACATTGCATACTATAGATGGGCAATGGAAGAGTGGAATGACAAGATAAAATCACACAGTGACCTGGGGAAAATCCCAAAGCAGAGAGAAATCCAGATTTCAAGAAACATAGCCATATTTGGGCAAAGCCCCAGAGTTTAAGTAATGAGAGCACTTGAAATAGAACCAGAAGTCACAGGCACGTAGATAAATTGTTAAATGCAAGCAGAGTCACACTGCCCTCTGTCTTTGGAGGAGAGTTGAGGTGGGTCCTGTGATTGACTTGCAGGTGCACGGAGCAGGTGACCCTCTGAGAAATCTCCCCAGGTTCCTGATAGAGACATGTAAGGAGGCTGTAGGCAGAAAGGGACGAAACGCCTGCAGTTCTGTGCAGTGGGTTCCTATCTTCGACCCCCAGCCACTAACAGTGTTGTCCGAACTCATGGCCTTTTAACTGGGAAAGCATCACAGAGACACTTTATGGCCATTGGTTATGGAACAGGAAAAGATGACTAGGCAAGACTTTGTAAGCAGTGTGAAGAGAAAGAAGGAAATTCAGGCAAGGCAGTCTTTGTTATTTGCCTCAAGGTTGTATGTTGCAACACATAATGGCAACAATTAAATGAGAACACAATATTATCTAATTTGTGCTGTTTACTTCCCAGGATGTGGAACATTTTCTGCAGGAGCCCACCTTTATCTCTAGGAGCCTCTGGCAAACAGTTCCATTTCAGCTCAGGTCTTGTTGTAGAAGGAGCTTGGTGTTAAAAGCAGCTGGCTCCTGCCCTCAACCCCCTCCGGGGGTTACCAGGTTTTTCATCTTTGTCCTGAGTTGCACTAGTCTGGTTCAATTTTTATTTCCGTTAATTTTTAATGAGTTAGTAACTCAGTGATCCTGGCTCTGAATCTCTGGAACCGTGAATTGTTAGTAAGGATTGAATCAGCTTGTTGGCTCGTAATAGGCTCTGAAATCCAGTAACATTCATGGTGTGTTTATTTACTTGGGTGGTTATTGGATCCCAGTAGGAGAAAGAGCTGAAGAGACGAATCCAGTCAAAGCCTCTCCGGTTGCCCAGCAAGCTCTAGTTGCATAAACTCTGCCCTCACTAAAGCATCACCCTTCCAAGGAGGATGTTACTACCCCCTTCTATTATTACTTACCTGGCTTTACGAGAACTTTCGCGTCTTCCAAACCAGTAAGCATGTAAGACTTGCTTCAAACTCATGAAATATGTGCTATGATGATCTTTTGATTAGAAATTAACTTACATTATAGCTGTAACTATAGATACTGAACCTTATGCATAACAATAATGGAACTTAACTGAGTAGTCAGTAATTTGTACCCAAAAGCTACCATCATCACATATGCCAAGGGAAGTATTCGTGAGTATATTTAAGATGCATTTAAATGAAAAACAAGGGGCGCCTGGGTGGCCCAGTCTGTCAAGCATTGGACTCTTGGTTTCCGCTCAAGTTGTGATCTCAAGGTGCTGAGATAGAGACTGCTGTGGGCTCCGTGCTCAGCAGGGAGTCTGGTTAAGATTCCTTCCTCCTCATTCTCCCTCCTCTTCTGCCCCTCCCCCAACTCAAGGAGAGTGCATGCCTGTGCTCCCTCTCTCTCTCAAATAAATAAATAAAATCTATTTTAAAAATGAAAAAACAAAACAAAAACAGAAATAGTACACTAGAGAAATCCCGACTGTAGGATTTAAAAAGCCGTATTTTCAACTCAAATGCTTACAAGATTATATACAGAAGGATAATTTGTGCACATGTAAATAATCATGATTCTCAGTGGGAATTATTTGCATTTTAACTGCTAGTAATGGAGAAAGTTGTGTCTTCTTACTAGTCCTCTTGTCATTAGAAATAGTTTACCATAAATTTAATTCAAGCTTTTATCTAAAAGATGGTATTCTAAAATCTTGGTCACAATCTCCTATTGTTTGATGTTCTCTATCTCTGTTTTGTTTTTGTTTTGTTGCTGTCATTTTAAAGCAACTGTTCTAACTGATTGAGTAGAGCACAAGGTAGTGTGTATGTGGTTTACTAAAAGCCAACCTGAAGGCTGAATGAGGAATAGCAATCGTCTCTTTGAGAAGAGGAGCTGGATTTGAAGTCTCATTAGTTGAAGTGCCAGTGTTAACAACCCACAGCTGTCCTTAATATAGTGGTTCCTTTTTACACACTAGATCCTCAAACCATCTCTACTATAATTTTCTTAATTTCTTTTTAATGGAGTACCTTTCACTTAAATAAAATTTCTTTAAATGAAACTTTTAGATGATGACTTCAGATGGGAAACCAGTATCCCCTGCCACAATAGGTGATAACCACAAAAAGAATGGTGAAAACAAGAGAGCATTATTGAATTCTAGCTAAAAGCTGGAGCTTGCCAAGGCACTGAGCCTAAGGCTTGCTCTCTTTTGTTTTTGTTTTCTCTCTCTCTCCTTCTGTTTTGGTAAAGTGTTAAAGATGTGTTAAAGGCACCAAATGGAGACTTTCTCTAGACATACCGCAGAGTGCAGGGAAATTGAAAAGGGAAGAACTTTCTCACAATATGATTTAGTGAGACTAAAATCTTCCCCCAATTCCACATTACCTTCACCTTAGAAAAGAGGAAACAGGTGCCTCGGGAAAACCACCTAACATCTCCCAAGTTTAACTATTGGGGGTGATAGCATAGGGCTCTCCAGGTGAAGCCAAGTTGGACCCAGGACTCTTTTTCTCCAAGATTCTTCTTCCTCTTGGGGAATTCTCACAGATTGCAGCTGCTGCCCCCACCACGCCTCAGGCGAGCCCTCCAGGACATTCTTCCTCAAGCAAGAACACAGGCTTCCCTTCTTATTTCTTCTGAGGATACCTGAGAAAAGACTGGATCTTTAAATAAGACTTTATAAACAAATGGACTAGCAAAAAGGAAATACAGAGAATGACTTAATCTTCCTTTTTATCGTTGGAGTTTCCCAGAGGCAGTGGTTCTCATACTTTAGCTTGCATGGAAATCACCTGGAAGGCTTAAAAACACCGTGGGCTGGACCCCTTCCCACAATTCAGTGGGCCTGCTTTGGGGCTCAGAACCTATGTTTCAAACAAGTGCCCAGAGGAGGCTTGGGCTGCTGGTCTGGGAATCACACTGGGAGAACCACTGTCCTGAGGAGACCTGTTGCTGCCTGGCGTCTCCTGCCTGTCTCCTTTTACGAAGGCTCATATCTGAGGTATGTGGAGAGACTCTTTAAGGGCTGGATCCTAGTTTTAAAAGGGAAAGGCAGCAGGCCTCATAAACAAGAGTCGAATTCACTGTCTCTCAAGTAAGCAGAGATCAGCTCTTTCCTCATACTACCCACATGCCTCCCTCTCACTGAAGTCACCCAACCACATTTTCTCAATTCTAAGGAATTTCCTATCGCTGCAATTGGCATATGTTCCACAGTTATTGTTGGTCATGTCGCAAGTGCCCGAGCGCGCAGAAACCCGGTCCTGATTATTCAAGTTATTGTTGCTTCATGAGTTAGGTGCGTTTTTGGTACGGCACTAATGGATTTCAGTGTCATCTAAAATGTCTTTAAGATTATAATATTGTGATTAAGCACAAAACAAAAAGTTATTGTGGATGAAGAAAGGCGTGGGAGTAGGGCAATGGGGCTAACATTGGTTTTGAAGCAAATATTTTCTCTCTAGAATGATTGCAATTCCGTATTTTTAAGACAAGCTATGATAAAAGTTTTATTTTTAAATAACATTTACAATGTACCCATACATAGTTTATAGTTAACGTAAATGGTGTGATGGTGAAAAACATTAATCTCACCTTAAACCTAAGGCATGCATAGATTTTAAAAATTCCATTAGGGGATGCATAAGCAAAAAAAATGTGAAGACCTTAGCTCTAGATTGCAATTTTCCAAATGACCCTCGCAGTACTGGCACCTGGCCAAAATAAATTCTTTATCCATGGAAAAATGAGAAAGTAAGGACAACTTACTATTTTTTAAAATGAAGCTAAATGTTTTCAGTTTTGTGTTCTGGCTTGTATTCTGAAATAAGTTCCTTTCTACATTTTTGGAGGGGAGGAAGTTAAAATATCCTTTAGTTTCAAAATTATGGTGTTAATAGTTAACAGGCTTTTTTTTTCTTTTCCACATTTCCTTTTAAAGCAACCACTGCATACTTCATAGCATCTACACGGGGAACCTGCCCCTTAGTAGATGAAACCGAGTTTCATCTTGCTGCTGAGATACACACAAAAGTGTGGCCTATAACTTGCTAAGGATTGCGGTTGAAAGCAGAAGAAATCCCTAAATCCCTGAGAATATACAAAATAAATTTCAAAGCCACAGGACTATCATTTTAGGCATTGCAATAGTTTAATAGGCATTATTTTTTTCTTAGCGGTTCAGAAAACAGAAGTGTGATGTACAAAAGACGTTGCTTTCGGTATGATCACACATTCGTCTGAGCACCTAGATAAACCAGTGCTCAGTACATCCGTGCTAAAGGCCTTGGGCTGAAACTCCTACTTGTCTGTGATTTTACATTTACCTTTGTGGCCTTGATAGAACGCATAGTCCTATGTGATCAAGGGGATAATTTTAAGGCAGACCCACATTTTAGCGGGACTGGGAGATGGGGGAAGGGACGATGCGAAAGAACAGCACCACGAGCTCTAAAGCAGCAGGAGGATGAACACGCCCAGTTTCTGACGGGAGCCAGTCACACAGGAGGGCAGCAGGTGCTGGGGTGAGGAAGGAATAAGGGGTATTTTGGCATGATATATTCCGGCATGTAGTCAGTACTGTTCTGATGACTGGATGAGCAAATGAAACATTTGAACTTTTTTCCCATGATGATTTTTTTCTCGTGAAAAAATTAATATTAATTTAATTTAATATTAATCTCCTCACTCCTCTAAGGCTAAGTTAGGTATCGAACAGTGTGAGAAGTAAATCGTGTCTTACCCATGAAATGGGTATGAGCAGTGGCCCATATGTCATGAAAAGAATTCGGATTTGAACAAGTGAAAACCAGGTAGCTGCCAGGGTAAATATTCTAACAACTGGACGGTGACTTACTGAGAAATGCATCGTATTCTACTTTTCCTTTATGTTCTCATTTATTTTTGTTGGGTTTTGTGGGGGCATGCTGCATTCATTTGCTTCAGATGACTGTACCCTTCTTGGGAGAAAGGGAACAAGTGACTAGTACCCAGCGTTACCTCTCTGCGGATGGCACATAGGCCAATGGGACTGACTGCAGGGAGCTGGCGTTTGTTTTCTGTGCTGAGCACGATTTCCCAGGCTGAATTATATTCGAAATTTGTTTGTCTTGGTTCCTTCATTATTACACAAACAAAGCTAAAAAACGGGATCGAGTGTTTAAGCACAGAATCACATGATTTAATGTCTTATAGACACAAGGGGTCAGCATTTCCACACAGATGATTCTGTTGAAGCTTCTTTCTTGTTCAGCTCTGTGGCTCTACAGTTGGCTTCATGCACTTCTGTGTATGAGGGTGGATAGGGAAATGAGACTCAATTTGTATTTTGCACATCGCTTTCTTTCCTGCGGAGAATGTTGACGCGTCTCTTGTAGATATAATCAATCTGCTATCGCCTTGGGAATGATATCCTAACAGTGAATCTTCCCAGCCTCACTGGTCCCTGTGGTTTCAACAAGCTTCAATGAATTATTGATTGACATAAATTTTCCTCTCCCCCAATGACGTTCTTAACTCAAAGAGTCCTTAATCTATGCTTACTTAATAAGTATACATTTATTCCTGGACTGTACTAATTTACTGATTCCCGTTTTCCAGGAAAAGGGGCCCTGGGGCCAGTGAGATTATATGTTGATTCTGGGCTTATTTAATAGGGCTTCTGACTTAGCACTGGGTTCCATGATATTGCTCTTTCTATGATCCAGCCTTTCACTTGCTATTCGTAACTCAGTGAAAGTACATGCTACAAATATCTCTTGGGATACGTTATATTTTTTTCTCAGAATTAAAAAAAATTACAGGAAGAATCACTCCTTTTGGTGAAAATTTCTATGAGCTTTGACAAATGAAGAGAGTTATATAAAACCACCATAATGAGGGTAAAATTCTATCACCCCGAAGTATTCTTTGCTGTTGCACCTGTGTAGTCCTTCATCCAAACCCTGGGCAACTACTGATCTGTTCATTGTCCCCATAGTTTTGCCTCTTCTAGAACATTATATAAATTGAATTTAACAGTCTGTCATCTTTGAGTCTGGATTCTTTCACTTGGCATGATGCATTTGAGATTTATCCATGCTGTTCGGCTCTTTTCGTAACTGGCTAGTATTCCATCATGCGAATGGACCACAGTCTGTTGATCCATTCACCAGCTGATGGACGTTTGGGTTGTTTCTAGGTTTTGGTGATGATGAATAAAGCTACTCTAAACATTTACATACAGGTTTTTCTTTGAGCCTAAGTTTTCATTTCTCTTGGGTTAGAGGGGTGATTTAAGATATTATTTATTTTCAGAAGTATGATGTTAATACATAATAAGAGTTTCTCCCCCTGCATTTCCTTTTAAAGCAACAACTACGTGCTTTACAGGCCAGCACAAGGACACTACCCATAAGTGGATGAAGCTGAATTTCATTTTGCTCCTGAGACACACGCAAAAGTGTGGCCTGTAACTTGCTAGGCAGCTGAAAGCACCTAGGAGTGGAGGTGCTAGGTCAAGGGCACTCTGTATTTGCAATTGCTTAATCATTTTCTTCAAAACCCTCCCAACTCCCATGAAAATTGACTACGTGTATAGAACCTAGATTCCTGCACTCAGAGAATATTCGTTCATGCACTTACAGAGTTTAGGCCGACACAGTAATGACATTTTTAAGTGAGAAGAGATCTTATATAACATTTAGACCTTATTTCATAAATAAGCATTGTGAGGCCAAAAGAAAGGAAAGGTTTTGCTCAAGACAACCAGCCACAAATAGATCTCTGGTTCTGCCATTGTTTTCAGGACTGCTCACTCTAATTTTCTTGCCATTTTGGTAAAGAATGATATTGGCTTCCAAATAGAAGTAACAAGAATAATTATTAATCAACAGTGTGTGCTTTTATAATGCTTACAATATGTTAAAAGTATTTTTATTTTGCGGTAACTAGCCCCTCCCTAGTCTTTCCCATCTCTGTTAACAGCACCACCATCCACCCAGTTACTCAGACCAGAAACTTCATTATTGTCTTTGATGCTCAGACCTTAGAAAGTTCCCTGTCACAGAACAGGCTTTCCATAAATAATTGTTCGGGGAAGGAGTACTTGAACAAATATATGCACTTGAATGTCTAAAATCTGGTGTAATTCACACTTCTTTCATATCATAGGTTGAAAGATTCACATGAACAGTCAGTCTCAAACATTTGGCATGAAAAGCATTAGCTGCCTTTTGGTGTGCTTATTTTTAAAGTGATTTGAAATAATTGACTGTGTTTAATAATGCAACATGAAATATCTATTTTTTTTAAATTTTGTAAGCGTTCGTTTATTTCTGAAGCTTGAAATTAGTCTTATTGGTGGCTGGTAATACCCAGAATTCTGTTTACTATTATGCATTTTGTTATGCTATTTCAAATGTCTCTCCACCTTTTAAATAACAGCTAGAGACAAGATGTTTTAACATAGAATTACTTTTTATAGGAACACATACCAAACAAATAAGATATTTTTTGCCATGAGTGTGATATTTCTGTTAAGTGATATATAATTAACATAGTGTTATATTAATTTCAGGTGTGCAATATGATTCAACAATTCTATGCATTGCTCAGTGCTCACCATGATAAGTGTAGTCACCATCTGTCACTGAACATTATTACCATACAGTACCATTATATACTTACATATTTATTGACTATATTCCCTATTCTCTACTTTTCATCTCTGCGACTTAATTATCTTGTAACTGGAAGTTTGTACTTCTTTACAGCCTTCATCTATTCCTTTAGTGTATTTTTATCATTCATTTTACCATCTATTCCCTTTCTTCAGGAACTGTTTACAAAGTTCTTAGCACATGCCAGACACTGTGCTAACACTGGGGTTAAAGATCTGAATAAGAGAGTTGTCTTCTCTGCCCTCAAGGAGTTTCCAGTTTGGCAAGAGAGTCTGACAGAACAGTGACAAATGTCCCTTGTCATGTGGCTGTGCTATGTAGCGAGAGTATGTAGCAGGGGGCTCAGCTTAGTCTGGGATGGAATCAGTGAAGCCTACCGAGGCAGGTCGCATCTGAGGAAGATCTAAGGGAAGGAGAACAATGAACAGAGCAAGAGTGAGGGGATGCACAGTCCAGGCCGAGGGAACAGTGTAGGTGAAGTGGGAAGGAATGTGCTGCATTAAAAACAAACGGCCAAAAAAAAAAAAAAACTCAGACAAGGGTCTGTGGGGTTGGATCAGGGTGAGTGAGGGGAAGAAAAATATGATACAAGCCCAAAAAAGCAGGCGGGGGCCAGATCATGGGGGCTTCAAAGGCCAGGGTAAGGATTTTGGACTTAATTCCAACAGCAATAGGAGGCAAGTTAAGGGTTTAAATAGGAAAATGACACAATTAAATTTTACTTTTATTTTTTTTATTTTTTATTTTTTTAAGATTTTATTCATTTATTTGACAGAGATAGAGACAGCCAGCGAGAGAGGGAACACAAGCAGGGGGAGTGGGAGAGGAAGAAGCAGGCTCATAGCAGAGGAGCCTGATGTGGGGCTCGATCCCATAATGCCGGGATCACGCCCTGAGCCGAAGGCAGACGCTTAACCGCTGTGCCACCCAGGCGCCCCATAGTTTTACTTTTAAAATAAAACTTTGGCTTCTGTGAAACGATTGATTGGAAGAGGTAAGGAATGCACAAGGGGAGACCAGCCGGGGGGCTGTTTGCAGAATCTAGTACTGTATCACAAATTTCTCCAACACTTAGCTTCCAACAGACACTTACTGTCTCATAGTTTGTGCAGGTCAGGAGTCCCTGCCCAGCTTATTTGGGTGCCCCGGCTCAAGGCCTCACAAGGCAGCTCTCAGGGCGTCAGCCAGGGCTGCTGTCATAACTGAAGCTCAACCGTGGGAGTTGACACACTCATGCTCACTCACGTGACTGTTGGTAGGCTTCATTTCCTCATGGACTACTGGACTGATGCCTTCCGTTCCTTGCTGGTGGCTTCCCTCGGTTCCTTGTCTTTTGGATCTCTCCATAGGGCAGCTCACAACATGGCAGCTGGCTTCCTTCAGAGCAAAGGAGAGTGAGAGACGGAGAGCAAGATGAAAGACAGAGTCCTTTGTAACCATTTCAGAAGGGGCATCCCATCATTGTCCCATGCATTCTATTTTTATTAGAAGTGAAAGGAGAAAGGATTACGTAATGGCGTGAATACCAGAAAGTGAGGATCATTGGGGATGATTTTGGAGGCTGCTGCCATGTAGGGTGTTGCAGTAGTCTCATTGAGAAACGACACAGTTTGAACTTGGTAAAAGCAGCAATGTCAAGTGGGACAGTGGGCCCAGGAGCCAGATCTAGAATGAAGAGTGGGGGGGGGCGGATAAAGCCAAATTAAAAAATTAGCAGTGGAAGGAAGGAAATAAGATGATGGATGGGGAGGCTATGGAGTTAGGGAGGACTTTTTAAATTGTTTAAGTTTATAGAGAGAGCACATAGCTCAATGCTGTAGGAAAGAGGGGAAGGTATGGAGGAGGAGAAGAGGTTGAGAAGAAGAGGGAGGCTGTGCATGATTTCTGAGAAGAATCTAGAGGAGAAAAATCTAAGCCTAGGGATGGTTTTTGCTAATAAGAGACAATCACCACACTGAAATAAGGGAGAGGAGAAAGGGATGGTTTAGGGATTTGGTGGGGGGAAGTTGAGGTTATGTAGTTTCAATATGATGACTTATTTTCCCTGAATGGGAGTAAAGGTCATTTGATAAGAGTTAATAGGTTAGAGAAGGTAAGAGGTTTGAGGCTGATGGACAGTGTCTGAAGGTGGGTGAATGACAAGAGCCACGAGAGGGACAGAGAGTGGTAGGCTAGGCATTTGACCTGAGGCTCAGCAGGTCCAGGGTTTGCATAAGGTAGAAAATATTTGTCTGGAACATGGACCTGCTTCCCACCTAAGGTGCTTGGCAAATTAGGAAATATGTAAATTCTATTAGAAAGGGCTATAAAGGAATTTAGGTTTAGTTATGAGCAGAAAGTAGAGCAAAGTCAAAATTGAGAATGTAGAATTATTTATCAAAGAAATGGGTTTTCTGGAGAGTAAAATAAGGAGTTTAGGAGCAAGTATTGAAACAGGGATTAGGTCAGAGAGGAGAAAACCCAGAGCATGACTCAAACAAACAAAAATACACTGTTCTGATTTGTTTTTCTGGTCATCTCTCTCACTCTCTCTCTCTTTTTAAACCAATAAAGACACCATTCTTTTCTATTCATTATTACAAACTGTTCCTTACCCAAGGCAAACCAATTGGGATGGATTGCAAAATTGAATTAAAAGAAAGCCTAACTGGAATTGACATTTATTGGCTACACAAGTCTAAACTGAGGTGTTGTTTTTAAAGATACATTTATGTTTAGGCATTAGTTCACCATTTTGCTGTGATTTGTCACTTAATAAAATCATCTCCTTTCTCTTTCTTTGACCTCACCCTGACATGGTTGAATATTCTGTAATTTTTAAGTGATCTACATTTGTTTGTAAATGCAGCATATATGACTGTTCATCAAAAATTGGCTGAAGGTATTTTTGTCTTCCATTTCTATGAGAAGGCCTAACTGCTACCATGAGTCTTTCAAAGACCACTTGGGTCAGAGAGACACAGAAACTTAAAGAGAAGAGTAGATAGACCTGTATCTTTCAAAATAAGGGCATGTCTGCAGGTGAGAAATTTCATCTTTGTTAATTGCACACTTCATTAAACCTGAGAGGGTGGATTGAACAATAAAGACCAAAGAATAGGTTGGCTTTACGCTGTTGAAAAAAGACAGTGACTGTCACCATCAGAACAGGGCTTTCGTAAGATAACTCCCACTGCTACCTGGAAGGTAGAATGCAAAGGGACAGTTTGGAGGTTAAACGAAAGTAGGAAGCTGCTGTAATAGTCTAGGTGAACAGTCTAATCTATGCATGTGACCAGGAATAAAAAAATGGTAAAAGAAAAAAAATCCTCTGTTTCTCCTCTAGTTTTGAAATTTCTGACACCAAATGTATGGGGTTTTTGCCCACGCCAACCAATTTTTCAATTCTCTGGACGCCAGTTAAATGTCCCACAATTCACTTATGACACTAATAACCTGGAATTAGCACAGATCCCACAGTTTAAGAGCTCAGTCCCACAGGACTGTCCCTTGCTCAACCTGAGATGTCAATCACAAGTCCAGGTTGTCACCTGTGCTTCTGACTGACCAGCTGTAATTAGGTTAATTCCTGTAATTCCCCGCCTCAGGTTTGATAATTTGCAAGAACAGCTCACAGAACTCATGAAAACGATTTATTTACTTAGATTTTATCAGTTTATTATAACAGGATACCACTCAGGAACAGCTAGGTTGATGATTGATTACATTATTGGCCATTGGTGATTGTCTCCTTGGAGGTCAGGGGGTGGGGATGGAATTTTTCACCCTTCTTATTCAAGAAATTCCAAGGGTTTTAGAAGCTTTGTGCTAGAAACTGGGGTCAGAGGTCAAAATATGTATTTATTGTATCACAGTTTCACTGATAGGGATGGAAAACTGTGGATATACAACCCACACTTGATTGGCAACTGACTAAACTTGCTGACTGGCCTCATGATATTGGAAAGATCATGATTCCTGACCTTACATTTTCTTCTCTACTCCTATTCCAACTTCGTCCTTCCCCATCTGCCCCCAGATAGCTTTCTGAGCCATGTAGAATTTGTGTGAAAATGGAATCGCGTGTTTCCTGACACCCATAACATTAAGGAGGAGGGATGGGAAACAATTGCATAATTACTATTGCACAATCATGATGGGAACTGATACTTCCAGCCTGAAATTGGCTCTTGGTTTCCCCGGGTGACATTTTCAGACCTTCATTATAAGTGAAGAACCTTGGTAACCATGTCACACGTTTTCCTGTGATCTGGAACACATTAATTTAATGAGCTGATGACCTTTATTTATCTCCAAAATGTGACTCCATTAGCTGTTAACCAAACATAGAGAGTGAAGTTGAGACAATGACTTGAAACTCTGAATCTCAGGATGGTGATGTTTTTTCTAAACAGCATCTGGCTAGAATGTACAGAAATTGCCCCCATTACTAGGGATTTTGATATAAGAATAGATGTATTATAACTCTTTAGTTGAGTGTGTACAATAGGCCGTATAACTCTTTTCTAATAGTCATTGCCCCACTTGCAAAATATTATTCTCCTCTGAGCCTCTGAAGTTAGGTTTGGTCATAGGACTTGCTTTGGCCAAAGCCATGTATGGCAGTGACTGACCAGCCTATCCTTCGTAGGTGTAAGTTTAAGAACCTGTGCATTTTTGCAGTGCTGCCTTTACCCTGTCCTTTGGCAACTGGCAATGCAGCTGGTGGCTGCTTTCTCATGCTGAGTCCCTGAGTGAGGACTAAGTGATGTGAAGCAGAGCCCTCAGCTGCCATGTGAGGGAAATGTATTACGGGCAAGATATAAACCTTTGTTGCTTTAAGCCACTGAGGTTGGGAGTTGTTACTACAACATAATGAACCTATCTTGACTGATAAAGGGTATATATTTCTACTGCACATCTGTATTATATATCTGGAGTCATTTTTAAAAGAAAGAAACACTGGGGGGGGAAGGTAGTGTGGGTGTAACAAGAAAAAATTGGTAGAAAATAGTCTTTAAATTGTCACTAGAAATAGGTGAAAATAACCCACTTGTTCTTTTATGTTTAACTACATCCTGCTGTAAAAATGATCAAATATTTTGTTTTAAGTACTTAGGGGTGGACGAGGGGGTGGAGGAATTGGAACTTCAAAATAATAAATGTATAAAGAAACGGAAAGTTCTCCAGATTTTGTAAAAGGATCAAAGCAGAGTGAAGGAACAGAAATGCCTCTAACCACAGAGAGCAAAACAACCGTTGGTTGAGTGTTTTCCTGACTTATCATCTGAAATTAGCCTTTGCCTGCATTGCCCACTCTGCCACCCAGATGTTAGAGGACCATTTCCACACTTGGAATACTGGGAGGTCTATGAGACCTGCCCATCACCCATGAGGTGGGCAAAGTGTGATACTTGAAGACTGGTTAGAAATCAAGAAAAGAAGTCCCCAAAGAGCTTTTCTCTAAGGGGTTTAAGACTTTATTGGGTTGATATGTTTTCTTGGTTAGAAAGGATTTCCTTTGTGTTTCTGGAGTATTGTTCTTCAAAGAGAACTGTGTAAATTTGGATTAAAAAATCTAATAGGATACATGTGTATATTGCAATATGATTACCACCATAGCATTAGCTAACTTCTCCCACATCGCATAATTGTCATTTCATTTTTGTGTATGGTGTGAGAACAATTAGGATCTAGTTCTCTTAACAACTTTGAATTTTATAATGCAGCACTGTTCATTATAATGATATATAAATATATCAAGTCCATCCATTGTATACTTAAAGCTTATACAATGTTATATGTCAGTGATCTCGTTTTTTATCCTTTCATTTATTTTTCTCTTTTAAATATGTAAAAATGCACGTAACTCAAAAGTCAAAATCATGTAAGTAGGTAGACTCAGAGACGTCTGCTTCCTATCCATACACCCCCATCTGCTTCCTACCAGTCCTACCTATAAATATTGCCATTGGTTTACAATTTATTCCTTCTGTATTTCTTTCTGCAAAAACACCCCAAATATATATACATACATATTTTATAAATATACACATATACTTAAATTATCCCTTCTTTCTTTTTTTCCTCAAGTTTTTATTTAAATTCTAGTCAGTTAACATACAGTGTAATATTAGTTTCAGGTATAGAATTTAATTCTATCTCACTCTTTAAAAAAATCTGATGAGAGGTTAAAATCAGGGCCTGGTTTTAGTGTTACTTTGAAGAAAGTGAGCATGAGTTGCTTTGTCTAACTCAAATGTATTTTTCTTGAATTGCTTTTGAGTGTGCATATGTGTGTGTGGAGGAGCTCCAAGGAATTAGGCATAATGTCATTGACTAGCAGTGTACCAGTCAACTGTTTCCAGGGGTTGGTGAAGCTTATTTAACTGTGTTATACGAGAAATGTGGCCTCCAAAGTTCATTGCAACAGCCGATCTGTTGTTAACTTTTTCTCCAAGTGGAAAGTATCTGTTTTCTCCAACAAGGTTATAACATCCCTTTTATTGATTGATTGATTGAAATTTAAAAGATATTTTATTGTATAAAGCCTTACATCTGTAAGTAATGGACTGACCATAACAGAGGGCTTAGCCTTGAATACGTGGTTGGGCTTAGGGGCCCACAAACCCCTAAGATTGTATGTAAAATCTAACATGTATATTGGCATGTGTGTATTTTTGGGGAGAGTTCATAGTGTAATTAGATTTTCAAAGAAACTTATGACTGGAGAGGTTAAAAAATTACTTAACTTGAAACAATCACAAAGTCTTTTAAACATGAATTTGTACAATAAAATAAAATCCAACAGCCCCATCTATAGATAAGTTACTGCTCAGGAGAAGTGATGGCAACTACCAGAGGTCATAACATCCCTTTTAATGCAATACCTAGGATAGAATTAATTCTGCCTGAAAGAACCAAACCTAGGGAAGAAGTGCTTAGGGATTTGGGCAGGGGTGCAGTCTTGCCTGGCTGTGGGCGGCATGTGCTGAAATATCAGAAGGAAGCAAACGCTTGAAAATATTAATTAATTAAAAACCTGAATACCTAATACTTCTCTTGGAGTGAGTGCATAAACAAAAACCAAGACTTAGTTTATTACTACCTATAAAAGCAAGTAAAATGACTACACTATTTAAAGGGGTAGGTAGGCAAGTGAAGAAACCCAGATTTTCTCTGCAGCCTAGCTAAAACAGTCCTCCAGACGTGTGTGTGTAATCTGCCTATAAAGCACTTCCACTCATGTCTAACAGGCATCCAAACTTACATGGCCCAGCCGCATTCTTGGTCTGCCCCCTTCCTCCACCTGCCTTCCTGTAGTCTTCGCCATCTCAGGAAATGGAAATTTCATTCTTCCAGCCGCTCAGGTAAAAACTTTGCTGTCAGGTTTGACTCTCCTCTTTCTCTCACATTCTATATTCAGTCCATTGGTACATTTGGTCAGCTTTATTTTAAATACATATCCAAAATCTGACCACTTACACTATCTCCATAATACCCAGTCTGGTCAAAGCCATCACCAGTCCCTTTCTAGACAAAGCAAGAGCCCCTACTCCTCTCCTTCCTCTAATGTTTTTTTAGAGACACTTCTCCACAAAGCAGCCAACAGGGTGTTGTTTTTTTTAACATTTATTTTTTTAAATAAAGTATACATAATTTAAAGAGTCGAACAATTCCTGGTCGTTGTTAAAATAGCAGTCCCTTAATGCCACCACCTCCCTCTGCCATTTACCACTTCCCAGAGGCAGTCACTTTGAACTCTTATCTGATTCTTTAAGTAATGACCACATTTCATTAAATAAACAATGGCTGTATTTATATGAGGCAACACAGTTACACTGTGACCACTGTGGGTTGAGACATATCCTAATTATGGGGATGTTAAAATGTGAAAAGATAATGTCTCTCAGAATTGAAGAAATATGGTAATTGCATTTCTTTGAATAACGTACTCATATGTAATTTCATATTTGTGTGTGTGTATACATATACATATATATATAGATACACACACAGTACATATATATATTTCACCATGTTCCTGGGACTCTTGATCCCTCTCTCAATGACCCCTGTTCGTTGGATCCTACATGTTCTTTCTTGATTCTCTTCCTTGTGTAGAATGCTCGTTGTATTACTTTTCTGGGGATGTTTCAAAGTAATGTTTTGAAAGCTTGCATGTCTAAAAATAATTTTGTTCTCCCCTACATTTAATTGCCTGGGTATGAAATTGCAAGCTAGAAAGAATTTCTCCTAGTATTTAGAAAATATTGCTCCAATTTTCCCCCTAAAATCCAGTATTGCTGTTAGGTGAACTCTCTTTTCTCCCTTTTTTGAAAGTGTTACTTTCTTTGTGGCCAGGGTTCTGAAACTTCACAGTGACTTGCCAGTAATTCCTTGAATTATTTAATTGATTTCATCCTTCCCCGCCCCCCCCCCCACCGTATTCTCTTCTCTCTCTTTTTAGATTTTTATTATTTGGAATATTGACCTTTAGATTATTGTCCCTTTTTTACATATACATTTTATATATTTTTTCTATTTCTGATTTCTCATCTTTGCTTACTTTTCTGTATTTTTTCCGTCTTTTACTTATTTCCTGGAAGATTATCGTGTAATCTTCGTGCCGGATTTTTTCTTTTTTATAGCATGTATTTTATTTCTTAAAATTGTCTTCCCCAGATATGTTTTTAAACAGTTAAGTATCTATTTCTTTTATCTCTGAGAACATTGAAATTTGTTGACTTTTTTTTTTTCTCCTTGTGAAGACTTCGTTTCCTCTAAGTTACTGTTTCTGCTGGTTGGTTTTCTCTTCTAATCTTGAGATTAGTGGCTCTCCTCAAATATCTGTCAGTCCCAGATACCTGTTCATATTTAAGTGGTGGACACTGAAAACCTCTTTTGGAAGCTGTGGGACTAGGCCTCATTCTAATATAACCTGGCTGAGCCATTTTGTTAATGAACATACAACACGTGTCTCTTTAGATCTTTTCTTTTGGGGCAATCATATACTTCATAGAAGGATCCCCTTTTAGTCTCCTTTCTGATGTCTAATTACACCACTGCCAGAAATCTGGGAGTAAGGGAAGATAGCTGAGAGTCTCAACTACTCAACACTCAGTAGTAAATTTCACTCAATACCCCCTGTTTTCAGTTTGGTGCTCCTTCCCTCAAGTGACTCTGTCTCTTTGTCCTGCTTTATTTTCCTTCTTAGCCCACTTTACTGCATGACCCATCATATTTCCAGCTGTTAATTTGTTTATTCTTTGTCTTCTCCAGTTGGAATGTAGGATCAATGAAAACATGGCTTTATCTTTTTGTTCACTCCCATTCCCCCGTGTCTGACAACGCCTTGTACATAGAAGGTGCTCAATAAGAAATTATGTGATAAGTTAGGTTAAATCATAGGAAATGTCTGTTATTCAACTGTTTTTGACCTTCAAAATGCAACTTTATATGGTTCAAACTAAATAAAAGAGGAAACAAACAGCTAGGGATTATCAGCATTTTCTTAATGATATGGAAGTGATTTTAGGAGGTATTGAATATCTTTTATAGTTTGTTGTATAAAAGCGATCTAATAGTGAGAAAACCAAAGACCAGAACTTCAATGACTTGCCCAAAAACCGACTATGTCAGGCAGTCATAGAACCAGGATGAGAATCTTGTGGATACCAGGCACTATTTGAGGTTCTGAGGATAAACCTGTGACTAAAATAGACCTGGTCTCAGCTGGGTATTTCTTGAGCAAGAGAGAGAAGAAACAAGCAAACAAGGATAATAGGGCATTGAATGGAATTGTTTTTATTATCTTGCAGGTTTAGTTAAAGACTCCAAACTGGAGACAATAGGCAATATGAACCTCCATAAACTAAAGAGAACAATGTGGAACTGCCAAATACCCATCCAGGGCCAGACTCGGTTCTTCATCTTTCACCCCCCTGAAACTGCCTTTAGTCTATGTCTGCACAGTACTGAAACTCACAGGGAGAGGGACACTGATGCACAGTAAGGTGTAGACCCAGGAATGGAGAGTACTGTTTGTCTGTGCCATCTTCATGCTTGTGTTGGGGTATGTTAGAGAGTTTGGATTATAAGTGCCCACCCAGGCTGCTTCTACTACATGGTGCAACTGTTACTCCAGAGAGGTTGGTTGTGCTGAAATGAGCACAGGAATAACAAACCTTCAAGCAAAATGACCAAAGGAAGCATATATTCCTGCTTCTCCCGTAGAAGAATGAGAAAGCTGTAAGTGCTAAGTTATGGATTTGCCTATTCATGATGTAAATCAAATTGGAGGGCTCTCCACCCATGTAGGCCCAAAAGAAACAAAGTTGATGTCCATAATACACTAACTTACACTTCTAATTCCTGGTATTTGTCTTCATATTTAAAGGAAATGTAAAACATTGATTGAGCAGATGGCGGTCTACATAAGCACCCATGAAATACACCTGTGTCTCCCAGGCCCCAGGTACAATAGAAACAGCTGTTGACCTGGACCAGCATGTGTTAGTTTTCCATTAGCTCACAGTGTTCACCAGGCCATCTGTAGTTCAGAGCTAAGTAAATGGAGTCATTTTCTGTGGTTGGCTCATTTCCATAGGTCGTTATGTAGAAAAGCTGATAAAGCATGATTGCTTCGAAAGGTAGAGGGGGGAAAACCCTCAGACATTCTGGCAAAGTTTCCAGGAAGGTCATCATCAACAAGGCTGTTCAATAAAATCCCCACTGCCTGTAGATACCTCACTAATCCTGTGGGAGAGGGTAGGTCTACTTAGATTGCTGCCAAATGTCAATGAGGTATGGGTCAGAGGCTTAGCATATTCACGTTTATTTTATTTCCTTATGGTATACTGCCTCCTCTCTATCCCTTCTTTTTTTCTTCCAGAAACATTTTCATCAGTGACATCCTGATGAAGTATTTTATAAAGTGACCATATTTGCAGGGTGTGAAATAGCATGTCTCTTCATCTTGAGGTTGGGAGACTCTGTGCCTCTTTCATCTGTTGAACTATACTTTTCAGGAAGGAAAGAACCATTTTGAGTATTGGGTCTCTATTGCCTATCATAGCAACTATCCAGCACATAGTAGGTTCTCAAAAAATACCTTCTGGCTGAAATTATGAATAAATTATATATATGCATTGTGAGGAATTTTGGTCATAAGCCTAAATGGCCAATCTATAGTAGTCCTTTTTATTTTATTTTTTTAGTTTCAGAGGTAGAATTTAGTGATTCATCAGTTGCATATAACACCCAGTGCTCATAACATCCAGTGCCCTCCTTAATGCCCATTACCCAGTTACCCCATCTCCCCACCCACCTCCCCTCCAGCAACCTTCAGTTTGTTCCCTAGAGTTCAGCGTCTCTTATGGTTGGCCTCCCTCTCATCTATATTAGTCTTTTAATAACACACTAGATATATAGGTTAAAAATACAATAAAAATTAAGATAAGCAGAAACAAAATACTTAAACACAATAGGATTTATAATTTAGATAGAGGTAAAAGGCACTTTATATTCTAATAAATACTAAGGTGTTATACCTGGTTGCCTTTGTTATCACTGATATAAATTTCTCTAACTTTCTGATTTTTCCTTTCAAGAAATTGCCCTTGATTAAGTTTCTTTTTAAATTTTTAGTTTCAGTGTACACTAAAGAAAGTGCCTTCTGCATCATCCTCTTAGAAGAGTGGCTCTTGGATGTCTCACAGATGTACACTCAACCCAATGAGATAGAACTTCACTGATTTCCTGACAATCTATGTCTCTACCCAGCTTTTGGGAAACAAGAATGGAGCCACTACGTGATGCTTCCTGTAAGCTCACAGTGTTCTCAGTTCCCCACATCTCTGAAACCCCACTTTCAGCCCGTCCCTCTCTTTGTTCTTTCTGATCAGTCTCCTAAACTGAACTGCAGCAGTTCTTTGCTTACTGGCTTTGGCGTTTCATTTTGAATTTACTTCGTGAAATGTCCAGGCTTAGCTAGAAAGGAAATTGTTTGCTAATTGGGGCCTGAACCCCCACTTTTTTGAGCTAATCCTCCATGTTCTTTGCTTTCTGTCTCCTGAAAAAAAACCTTAACATCTGCTTGAATTCAGGCATGCGTATCTTTCCACTGTAATACTTTGCATTTGACAGGCAGGATTGTCTTATAAGGAAAAGCTGAGCACTCAGACAGCTGATTACGTTACATGCCTTTTAAATTTTTGCTCCTAAAAGAGCACCGGATGACAGTGATGATGACCTATGAAAAGAAATTAAGGCTTCAGGATCATTTCTACTTGTGAGCTGGGAATGAGATGGCAGAGAACACCAAGGAACTGTTTATAATGGGTAATAGGCTCTTTAAGTAAGGCACGGGGTAGGACAGGAAATATCTCAGGTTCTGTAACAATGAGTTGTTTTTCTCTGCCAAAACAGGTAGACAAATGCAATAGAACTCTCTAACTTAATCTTTTCTTTTTGTCCAAAAATATTCCACAGAGAGTATAGCTATTTGTCTTTTTCAGGAACAGCAGGTTTTTCTCTTAGTAAGGTAGAGGGCTTTTAGAAAATTGTTTAATATACTGGAAGATTTGCAGCCCTGTGGACATTTCCAAAGGGAATAAGAACAGCTACTGCATTAGAAGACTTGTGAGAAACTGCACATTTAAGAAAGGAATTGTAATATTTAAAAGCATACCAGGAGCGGGTTTGTCATCTATGAGGGTGGTTGTATTGGACATGGAACATGAGATTTCATATTGGTGGAATCTGAGTTATTGGAGTCTTGTCATTCTTTGACTCACTGGAGGAAATATCTTGAGAGATTATTTTCCTATTTTAGTGGTGGGAAGAAGCCTGAATATGAAATTTCAATCTATCAGGATACCAGAAAACATTGGCCTTGCCCACTATCTTCTTGAACTGGTTGTTTTTGCTGAAAAGCATGGATATTTTGCCTATTCTGAATATGGGTAGTGGGATTTGCTGTTCAATGTAGCAAATGAAGTTGATATAAAACTTTAGTAAGAACACTAAGATGGGGTACCTCATGTAGAGAACCCATTACGTGCCACTCAAAATTGGATGCTTGCCAGCTATTCAAATATACTTGGTGGGAAAAAAAAGATGAGTTTCCATGGTACCAAAGCAATGTCTGCCTGAACCATATGTTTTCCAATCCAAATGCAGGATTTTTTGGATTCAGAATGTTCTCCCCCTATATTTATCTAATTTTTGCTGATATTACAAGTGAGAAAACAGTGGGAAATATTTAGGACCATGTAACACAGATCTATTTCCAGAAAACAAGCCAGTCCTTTAGAACAGGGTATCTTAGAAAAACTTTTATATGCCTATGCATATGGGTAAAATTGAATCTATTCTGGAATTTTTGACATAGAGAAGGCATAATGGGAAGCATTGTGGACTGAAAGAGTTTCTGACTTGCCCTTTCCAAGTGAGGAGAGGTGGGAATGCTACACAATGAGAACACCATCCCAAGCCTTCTTTGTGACCCACCATATTATCTACTTCAATCTGAGTAATCCCTGTGTCAGTGAGTACAATAGGCACCTTTGGCTGCTCAACATCTTTTGAAAACACTCCTAGGTCTCGATAGTTTCCACATTTTGAGTCCTGCCTTGTCAAGATATGATGCAAAAGTTCGCATCAGAATCCCTTGTTCCTTAAGGTACAAAAGCATAGGACCTAGATTACCCCATTTGGATGCTACCCAGACAAGATATGGCTGAGGAAGGGAGCAGTGTTAGGATATGGTCACACAGAGATCCATTTCCTTGTAGAGAGCAGAGGGCTTCCGCGTCTTCTGGGTTTGCAGTGGTGGCATGTCTAGCACCCAGTACCACGGGTGCTCAGTACCTGGTGTTTTCACTTGGACATTTCCCCTATTATGGATGGGCATGGTTCTTGTGTATTTTATTACTAGCTATTTAGCATTTTAAGTCTAGGTCTCTGGCAGTCCTTGAGATTCGGATGAAGTTCCTAATACACATTGACATATCCTCTTCTGCTTAAATTAGTTAGAAATTATCCTGCGATTTGCAACTAAAGAATCCTGACCAGAACAATGGAAACAAAACATGGTAATGGAGAAGTAGTTTAACTTCAGCTACAATAGACAGACATTGGAAATGGAAGATTTGCAGTGTCCATAGAATAAAAGAATCTGATAGATTTCAGAGGTCTTCAAATTTGGAAGGGTTTTGTTTTGTTTTGTTTTGTTTCGTTTTGATAAAATATGGGCTTCTCCCCCCTTCACTTTCTCCATGGTTGTAAACAGAAAGGCAATGGGGAAAAATTCTTGAGTATCTTCAAGAGCCTGTAAAAATATCATGAAGAAAATAAAAATTGTTCCCGTATCATCATCTGGGATAACTTATTATTGGCTCCTTCTGCCACCAGTTTTACTGAGATATTGACATATAAAATTGTTTAAGGTGTACGATGTGATGGTTTGATAGATGTACATGGTGTGAAACAATTACCACAGTAGGGTTATTTAATACATCCATCACCTCACATAGTTATCTTTGTGTGTGTGCACATGTGCATACTCATGTGTTGAGAACTTCTAATATCTACTCTTAGCAGTTTTTAAGTCTAGAAATACAGTATTACTTACTATAGTCGCCATGTTGTACATTTGATCCCCAGAACTTACTGTCTTATAACTGGAAGTTTGTACCTCTGCACCACTTTAACCGCCGCCCTCACTGGCCCCCTGCCTCTGACTTACTTCACTTAGCACAATGCCTCAAAGTTCATCCATATCCTCACAAATGGCAGAATTTCCTTGTTATTCCTTGCCTTGACATGTTTCTCATTTTCACTGAAAATTTCAAGAGAATGACCTTTGCCATCCATATTACTACCAACATTCTCTACAAGATTATTTATGTATCTAGAAAGATGATAGCTTTGCTTTCAGGTCTTCTCTTTCTGAGATCTCACCAGAATCACCCTCAACATCCATATTTCAACATGCACCCCAAAACTCTTCCAGCTTCTACCCAATACCCAGTTCCACAGCTACTTCTACAT
Source organism: Ursus americanus (assembly GCF_024610735.1). Lineage (NCBI taxonomy): Eukaryota > Metazoa > Chordata > Mammalia > Carnivora > Ursidae > Ursus > Ursus americanus. The sequence continues at coordinate 13,843,378 of NC_142131.1, read as the reverse complement.
TTTTAGGCCTTTGTTACAGTAGCACCCTCACTTTTTGGTAGCAATTCCTGTCTTAGGCAGTTGGGGTTGCTATAGCAAAGAACCATAGACTGGGTGTCTCATGACAATGAAAATTTATTTCCGACAATTCTTGAGAATGGAAGTCTGAGATGAGGGTGTCAATATGGTTGGGTTCAGTGAGAGCCCTCTTCTGGATTGCAGAATTCTCATTGTATCCCCACATGGTGGAAAAGAGGGTTAGGGAGCTCTCTGGGGTCCCTTTTATAAGGGCACTAATCCCATTCATGAGGGCCCCACTCTCATGACCTCATTACCTCTGAAAGCCCATACCTCCTAATGCTAACACATTGGGGCTTAGGATTTCAGCATGTGAATTTGGGGGACACAGTAACATTTAATCCATTGTACCATCATTGAAACAGAATATTCAGATGATAACCATAACTCCAAGTGTTATGGCTTGTTTATATTATTGATGCGACATTGCTTAGATATGATGGTAATCGAAGAATGATCAAGAATCACAGTTTAGTACACAGGTGCCAGGAATCTTGTTGACATAGAGTATTTGGCTACTTGGTCTTCCTAGGTATCCTAATCTTAAAGTGAAGTGGAATAATGGATTAAGGCCATATGTTTGTGTAAAACGCAAACTATGCTTGAATGAGTCCACACCATTAGAAATCTAGGAACAATTAAGAGGACAGAAGATTTTAATGATAAAGACTTTTGTGCATTCTCTGTGTTTTTAAGGAGGGAACATTTATAATATTCCATGATTTTATATTTGTCAAGTGGATCTATTAAAATGTCAATATCAAAAAAATGGCAGAATTTCCTTCTTTTTTGGCTGAATAACACTGGCTGAATCTATGTATATCATCTTTCTTTATCCATTCATCTGCTAGTGGATACTTATGTTGCAGGGAACATGAGAGTACAGATATATCCTCAAGACAGTGATTTCATTTTATTCAGATATATACCCAGAAGTGGAATTGATGGATCATATGATAGTTCTATTTTTAATTTTTTAATGGAAACCCCATACTATTTTCCATAGTGGCTATACCAATTTACATTCCCACTAACAGTATACAAGGATTCTTTTTTCCACATTTTCACCAACACTTGTCATTTCTTGTCTTTCGTTAATACCCATTCTAACAGGTGTGAGGTGTTATCTCATAGTGGTTTTGATTTGCATTTCACAGATGATTAGTGATGTTGAGCACCTTATCATATACCTGTTGGCCATTTATATGTCTTCTTTGGAAAAATGTCTATTCAGTTCCTTTGTCCATTTTTCATTCAGATATTTGGTTCTTTGCAATTGAGTTATATGAGTTTCTTACATATTTTGGATATTAACCCCTTAGCAGGTATGTGATTTGTAAATATTTTCTACTATTCTTCAGTTTGCCTTTACATTTTGTTGATCATTTATCTGGCTGTGCAGAAGCTTTTTAGTTTAATGTAGTCCACTTGTTGATTTATATTTTTGTTGCTTGAGCTTTTGGTGTCCTATCCTAAAAATCCTTGTCAAGACCAATGTCAGAAAGCTTTTTACTTAGTTTTTTTTTTTCCAGGAGTTTTATGGCTTTGGATCTTAGATTTAAGTCTTTAATTCATTTCAGATTAATTTTTGTGAGTGGTATAAGAGTCCACTTCCATCCTTTTGCATGTGAATACCCAGTTTTCCCAAAAACATTGAAGAGACTGTTTTCCCCATTGAGTATTCTTGGCCTCCAAGAGTATAAGTTGACTGTATATTTTTGGGTTTATTTCTGAGCTCTGAATCCTATTCTATTGGTCTGTGTATCTGTTTTTATGCTAGTACTATATTGTTTTGATTACTATGGCTTTGTAGTATAGTTTCAAACCAGGAAGTGTGATGCTCTAGCTTTGTTTCTGCCAATATTTCAACAAAATACTGGCAAACCAAACTCAACAGTACATTAAAAAGATCACACACCATGATCAAGTGAGATTTATCCCTGGGATGCAATGATGGTTAAACATATGCAAATCAATAAACATGGTATATCTCATGAATAGATTGAAAGAGCAAAAGATCAAAATTATATGATTTCAATAGATGCAGAAAAATCTTTTACCAAATTTCAACATTCTTTCGTGGAAAAAAAAAACTCAACAAATTGAGTATAGAAGGACTGTACCTCAACATAAGAAAGACCAACTGTAAAAAGCCCACAGCTAACAGCATACTCAATGGTGAAATGTTGAAAGCTTTTCCTTTAGGATCAGGAACAAGACAAGGGTGCCCACTCTCACTACTTCTTTTCAGCATAGTACTGGAAATTCTAGGAGTCCTCTCAAAGTATAGTCTACAGACACCTGGCAGTCCCAAAACTCTTGACACCCTTAAGGGTATCTGCAAAGTGACAACTCTTTTCATAATAATCTTTACGTTAGTTGCCTTTTTCACTTTGTTGACATTTTCACTGATGGTCAACACAACAGCAAGATTCAAGGCAGTGGCACTAAACTGTACTAATAGTCATTGTATGTTTCACCATCACACATTCATAGTTTAAAAACAAAACAAGAAGAAAAAAAGACAATGGCACTCAAGAATACTCTGGTGAAACACTAAAATACTGATACTTGAATATGTACCTTTTTAATAGTTCAGTTGACAAAATGGGAAATCTATATAAAGCACTATGCTGTATACCAAATTATCACCTTGTCATGAAGACACGATTTGTGCAATTGTTTGAGATGCAAGTTGAACTACTGGGTTTTGTTTTGTTTTATTTTCACAGCATACTATTTTTACTCAAAAAAAAAAAAAAAAAAAAAAAGGTCCAACAGACAAAATGTGGTTACTTACTCTGACCTGGATATGTGACAGAAATGTTATTGCAAATGATTAGAGAGAGCCTGTCCTTCCAAAGAAAACAATTGGCAGACTTTGTTGCTAATGATAAAATTCAAACTTTCAGAGGAAATTAAAATTTTAGAAAACTTGTATCTACTGTAATGTGTTTGACAAATTCTTAATACCTGAAGACTTGTCTGAGATTGGCGATGATATTAACTAGTGTGCTTTTAAATATAGTGTGATGAAATGTCAGAGTTTGGAAATCTGCATTGTTCATTGATTCAGTGTTTCCCAAATAACAATGCATGGTGTTATAGAATTATGCATTTGTAAAAATGCTATTCGAATTTCAAGAGAGACCATTAGACTTTAGTTTAAGAGAGTGTAAAAAGTTTGTTGATATGATTTCAGAGTCTTCAATATATCTACCCTTTAAGCAACTACTTCTTGAGTCTTGCTGTAGTATCAAAAAGGAGTATCTACAACTCTACTCCTTCCTTTTTCAGTAATGTCTATGTGAGGTTACATTTTCTTCATATACTTCAACCAAAACATCATTTTGTAGCAGATTGAATGCTGAAGTAGATAACAAAGTCTAACTTTATTTTATTAAGCCAGACATTAAAGAGATTTGCAAAAATATAAAATAATGCCATTCTTGTCACTTTTTGGTTTGGAAGTTATTTTTCATACAAATGTTATTTAATTTGCAGTGGGTTTATTATTGTAACTTAAAAATTAATAAATAGATTTTCTCACTTTTAATTTTTCCAATCGAGGTAATGTATCAACAAAAACTCTTTGGGATGCTTAATAATGAATGTACAAGGGACTTGGTTTCAAAAAACCATAGGAACCATTACCCTAATAAATGTTTCCTGGGGAATTTTGCATGTGAATACCATGAGGCTATACCAAGCAAGTTAATATATTCAGCAGTGGATTAGGATGACCTGATTTCAATGTAAAATTGGGTGTAATGACCAATAACAGTCACATAAATGACTAAGAGAAGTCAAAAAGAAAACCAAAGCTTTAAAAGTCCATTTAATACTTTGTTCATGTGCACAGATGACTCCTGGGTTTGGTTACTGACCTGTGACAGTGAATGGGTGTTGGTCTCCTAGGGAGGCTGTTTGCTCTGCCATGTCACATGCACACTTTTTGGATCTCAGATACTCATCGTCTGACTTCCTTGTGTTTAATGCATCTGCCATATGACTTTTTTCTTTGTCTACCTTTTATTATGTGATGTCAGCAGGATTCTTTGAAATCAGTATGAGGAGTGATCAGCAGACTATAATTTGGTTTTAAGTGCACTTCCTTATCAAAATACGTGAATTATGTGGCATTCTTATGTTATCAGTTGAAGCATGAATCCTGTAATGTAAAGTTGGATAAAACATAGTCTAACATAGTTAAGTCTCTTATTACCTAATGTGGAACATAAAAACAAAAGAGTTGTACAAGATCTTGATAAGTAAGCAGCTGGATGAAAATAGTCAGAGAAAGAAAAGAAAGATATCTTCCTGCTGATTTTTTGATGTCAGTGTTTGCCTTTGTGAGCTTTAAATTTCTCTTCTCATTTCCTTTCTCCCTGGGACTCTGGATTCTCAGCTAGAGTTTAATATAACTGAAGGGTGCTATCAATATAGTGAAGTTACCTGTGTTCAAATGTGTCTTTACCATTTGCTTGACCTTGATCAAGTGACTTTAGTGTGTTCTATTTCCCTTTCTAAAAAATGAGGATAATATGTGGATCTATGTCACTGAATGAAGATTAAGTGAAACAATGCACGAACCATGCTCAGTATTCTGCCTGGCACCTATTGAGTCCTCCATGAATATCAGCTATGCTTCTTCTCTACTTTTACTCACTGGCAATTTCATTTCAACTGTACACTAAATGGATTCGAAAATAAACTCAATTAGATAAGTCAACAATTGCATATTAAACTATTATATACCAGGCATTGTGCTAGTAGTGCTCAGGATGCAAAGATGGATAAAAAACATGTCCATGAAGGTGGAGGCTATGTCCATGTAGCACAGTTACTCTATTTCTAGTCTGTCTCAGGGTGCCTGACATATGGTAGATGTTTAACAAGTATGTGCCAATAAGCAAACAACCAACCTTATGAAGTAAGTGTAATTACTCTCACCATTTTATGGATGAATGAGCTGAGACTTGGAGAGGAAGACTCATCCAGTGTCACCCAGGTAGTAAGTCACAGAATCAGAACTGAAACCACCTCCGTTTGACTCACCTTGGAGCCAGTACCTATGCTGCATCTCTTGGAAGGGATGCTAGCACTAGTTATCCATGCTGCTTGAGAACTGTGGATTTGGTTCCTTAGTTCCTAATTTTCAAAGCATACCATTGCCCTGCAGATAAACCAAATGCTCAATAAATGTTCCCTAAATATTTGAGTATCCACCTTCTTAAGACACTTTGAGGATAGAGCAGTTAACATGAGAGATGTTAGTGGAACTTACATTACAACCAGAGGGACAGAAGCTAAACAATGAGATATGTGATCATCCTTGTGATGAATGCTCTATAGGAGCATATGTCAGAGGTTCTGATTTAATCTGGCATACTGATCAGGAAGGCTTCCCCAATGAAGGGATTTTTTAAATTGAGTTCTGAAGGGCAAGTAGAAAAGAATTAACTAGAGAGGAAGTGGAGAAAGAGCATTTCTTGCAGAACAGCATGTCCCCAAGACTTCTTTGGGACATTGGAGTACAAGAAAAAAGGCCAGTGTGCTCTACCCAAAGAGTGAGTTAGACAGTAAGATGACATGAAGCTATAGAGACAGGTTAGGGCTGTAGCTTTCAGGGCTTCCAAACCAGGTCAATGTTGGTCTTTTCCTAAGTGCAGTGGGTTTTAAAGAAGAGAGTGATGTAATAAGATACACAATTTAGAAACATCACAGTATGAAAGGAGACCACTGAGAACTTTGGTGAAAGAAGATGGTAGTGTGGACCAGGATAGTAGCATTGGAGATACAGGTAAGTGAGTAAAGACAGAGTTTATAGACTTGGTGACTTAGATCTGAAAGATGAGTAGGAGGCAGATCCAGGTTTTGTGAGACCCAAAGCTTGTGGAATTAGGGAGCTCCTCTAGAAATGTATTTACTAGATACGGGAAGGTTTCTAGAGAGCTGGCAAGGTCCAGGACAGTGTACCCAGATGTACCAAGGTCTGAAGAAGGAGAGGCTTCCTTTTCTGTATTCCTTTTTACAAAGGGACAATACTTTGTTCAGAATCCTTCTGAGCATTGACTCTCAAGTGTGGAAATTAAGTAGAAAACAGATAAATGCTTTCTAATTTGGAGACTCTTTGATTATAGTGGGTATAAAACAATTTAGGTAAATTCATTATCGGCAAGTCAAGAAGGCCATCCATACCTATGCATTACTAACAGGATATAATTATTGTCCAACAAGATACTTTTGAAATACTAATTAATGTTCAGACACAGAGATAAGCTGAGCTGTCCTCAACAAAATTGGGACGGTGGCCACTCTGTATATTATGGACACAAGTGACTGGTAATTTACCTCTTTTTACTCCACATCTCAATAGTCTTCCCTCAAGAGATGAGTTGCAGCTGTCCCTCGGTTATAAGTTGAAGGGTTCTGACTCATTTCTTGCCAACGGTTGGCACCTGTTTTCTGTCAGCTGACTGGCACTGCAGCATTTTGCTCTGAGGGGAGGAGAAGGCATGAGCTGTGAGCTCTCAGAAATGATCAGGCACATGGAGATCATAAGCCTTATTTCTGGTGGAACTCAGAATCAAACTGGGAAATTATTAACTGAAGAAAGCTGGAAGATAATGTCTACCCATGAGAGCTAACACTGGTCCTGGAAGATAGTCCGGGAAAAAGTGATTCTGTCTGGAGAAATGCATCCACATCTTGGAGAGTTACAATAGGCTCTAGTATATTAAAAGGACTTCTGAAAAATACAATGAAGAAATATGAAAATCTCAGTTTTTAATTTAGCATTTTACAAATGTACATGACTAAGAAATCCTTTTTCTACACACACACACACACACACACTCACACGTACATGCACACAGACCCTACTGATCAGTATGCTGCAGAGCACACTTTGGGGAAACAAAGGGCAAATTCGCATCAACGTAGGAAGGCCAAGGAATGGGAAGGGAAATAAAAGGCCCCAACATAGGAGAAAACTCTGAGAGTTTGTGCCTAGACTGTAATGTCCTAATTCTCAATATGGTTTGGTAGCTCTTGGTCTGCACTACATATAAAGTCATACGAAGTTGATTTTTGAGTCAAAGGATGCCTGAGCTATTGGGCTGGCCTGTTGCTCCCCTAAGAGAACTTTGGTTTATTTCAAAATAGGTCAAGGAGTGATGACTGACAAGGACAACTCCCTGTATCACTTTTTAATTTATTGGGGTTTCTAAAATTGCTGATAAAGAAACAATATAAAATCTATCTAGTTGTTTCTGGAAGCATGAGATTGCCTATTAAGTACATCAGTTCAAATAACTTAGATACAAAGCTAAAAGCAGTTTAGCATAGTGAAACACTGGGGTCAGATAGGCTAGTTTTAAAATCCTTGGCTTATCCATGTGACTTTGGGCAGGTGACTTAACCTCTCTGGGTCTCAGTTTCTATATCTATAAAAGAACTCCACTTGCAGAATAATACAAACATTAGAAATAGTAGATCTTATTCTCATGAATTAACTCATCCTTGTAAAAATATACAGTATATGTGTTTAATACATTGTAGTGGTAATGTAATAGAAGTTATTTCTATTTCAAATAGCAGAAAAGAATTACTAGTATATGACACACAGTGCTCATTTGATTCTCATACTATCAATATCTTTTAAGATGTTATGTCACCTTTGTATCTTGCTAATACAAGGTATACAACCTGGTTTCTGGAATAACTGCCAAGTTAAAATCTCAGCTCTACCACCGAGTATCTGTGTGACCTTGAACAAACCACATTACCTCTCATTACCTCAACTTTCTTATCTACAATACAGGAACAATAACATTATTTATCTCCTATTTGTTTTATAATCCTTAAGAGAATTCAGTTAGAAAATGTACTGTGCTATGAATATAGTTAAGAATTCATTGCTTTTCATTGTTTTTAATATTAATACTTCTCAGTGCTGGATAAAATGTTTATATTTGAAAACTGGCACTCCAACTTATTACACACACAAAAAAAAGATTGGACGTAAGACAAAATTAAACAAATGATTTCCTCTTCTTAATACCTCCTTGCTCTTTACTTGTCAGCTCTGGCTTTCCCTGGCCTAGGGTAACTGCTCTTTTAGTGCCAGCTGTCACTCTGAGCGCTTTCTTGTCATAGCAGTCTGCTTTACGTTGGCTACAATTAAAGGGACTCCAGTGGGAGAAGAAGGTTTGCATTGGAATGACAGTTCCCCAGGCAACACCATCTTGACTGGTGACAATTTATGGTATTCCTGTCTTTTTCATTGATTCCAATACTTTCTTCTGTATTGAATTTGTAGATAAGAGCTACAAATTCGAATCTGTTTGGCTCTAAAGTCCATTTCCTTTTCACGACACCACAATAAGAGCATCAGTCTCACTAATAATAAAAACTAACATTTATTGAACTTTTACTAGGTCCGGGAGCCGCACTAAATTATTTATCTGCAATATCTTATTGAATCCTAATAGCAAACCTTTAAGTGGTAGACTTCTTTGTTATAGATGAGGAAATAAGGCCCAGAGAGATGAAGTAACCTGCTCAAGGGCACACAACAGGGAGACGGGAGAGCCAGGATTCAGATTCACCTGTAACTGGCTCTAGAGCCCACACCTCTGGCCACTTTGTGTTGGTGTTACATTTTCAGAATTTTTGGCGGCCCTTTAATGATTAGAACAATATCATTTACAGCAACTAATTGATAAGCTTAAGGTTGATGGCCTTTTGGTTTCTGTAAGTAAAAAGAATATCATTAACAAAGTGGCAGCAGATTCAGGACCATTCATTTATGTTTAGTAGATGCTCGTAAGGAATGATCAGAGCCATGGAGTGAATGTTCATAGAAACAAGGTGGGCTTGATCCACCTATAAGGGCTCTGTTGGAAAAGATAACATTCTTCATTCTGGTTTTCTCTGGTAAGATAACTTGAAATAGTCCATGCATTTCTCTTTCACTTCAAGCCCCTTAAAAAATTTGGCTCAAAATTTCTATCCAAAAAGCACTGCATCTTCCAAAACAAACTGGCACACTACTGTGGAACACCCATGTGACACCTGCTATAAACTGGAAATTGTGCATGAAGTAGGGAGAGTGCTAGACCCTCTCCAAGAACGAGTTTCAGGCTGGGCCCTGGTGGTGTCTGGAAAAGAAGTGATGATGCAACAAGGAACTGTAAAGGATTTAAGGCAACACCTAAAGGCTACCTTGCTCAGTTTGAAACCCCACCCCTGTCACTGGGGCTCCTACGGACAAAGATAAAGGAATGGAATGTAGAAGGGAACGGTCACAACAACCCTTCAGGAACAAATCTGAGATTTCTCCTACCCTCTTCAATGAACAAGAGCTCCTTTTGAGCTTGTGTCGCCCTCTTCAGGTAAATATTCAATGAAGATACTTGCAGTACGGGTTTAGGTGAAGGTAGAGGGTATGTAGATGTGGAGGAGAGTGGAAGGGTTTTGTGAAGTTCCGGGCTGCAGATTGTGTGGAAGTACCTAGTACTTCCTGGTACCACACCTGGTAGAGGCTCAGCATAGAAACCAGGAAAGTGGGGCGCCGGGGTGGTTCAGTCAGTTAAGCGTCTGCCTTCAGCTCAGGTCATGATCTCAGGGTCCTGAGATCGAGCCCCGAGTTGGACTCCCTGCCCAGCAGGGAGTCTGTTTCTCCCTCTGTCCCTCCCCCTTGCTCATGCTCACTCTCTCTCTCTCTCTCTCTCTCCTCTCTCTGTCAAAAATAAATAAAATCTTTAAAAAAAGAAAAGAAACCAGGAATGTGATTTCTGCTTCCCTCAGACATGCCATGACTAATAACTATAGTCAGTTCCTTGTCAGACGATAGAGTAATGCCTTCATCATACCTATATGTAGCAATATTCAGGTAATACAGACCGTACAAATACACAGATTGGAAGTCAAAACCTAGGTGAGCAAAAATTACTTCATTTTTTTAAATAAGAGATCTTTGTTTCTTTTAAGCATTGCCTTTCTAATAAGTAGTATAAACTTGATCTGAGCAAATCAAGTTTTCTTTCCTTGCCCTAGGGTTACATCTAACTTCTTTTTTTTTTTTTTAATGATTTTTTATTATATTATGTTAGTCACCATACAGTACATCCCCGGTTTCCGATGTAAAGCTCGATGATTCATTAGTTGCGTGTAACACCCAGTGCACCATGCAATACGTGCCCTCCTTACTACCCATCACCGGTCTATCCCATTCCCCCACTCCCCTCCCCTCTGAAGTCCTCAGTTTGTTTCTCATAGTCCATAGTCTCTCATGTTTCATTCCCCCTTCTGATTATCCCCCCTTTCTTTATCCCTTTCTTCCCCTACCGATCATCCTAGTTCTTATGTTCCATAGATGAGAGAAATCATATGATAGTTGTCTTTCTCTGCTTGACTTATTTCACTTAGCATTATCTCCTCCATTGCTGTCCATGTTGTAGCAAATGTTGAGAACTCGTTCTTTCTGATAGCTGAGTAATATTCCATTGTATATATGGACCACAACTTCTTAATCCAGTCATCTGTTGAAGGGCATCTCGGCTCCTTCCACAATTTAGCTATTGTGGACATTGCTGCTTACATCTAACTTCTGAGAACAATGGAAGTATCAAGACATTGGATGGGGTAGGGATGGGAGAGTAAGGAGAGCATAGGTCTGTTCTGAATTATCTTCTACCAATGCCATTATCAGTTGAAACATCAGTTCTAGTCTTCGGGAAGTCCTGGGCTGATCAGTGTCACTTCATGCAACTCTCAGGTATGTGTGAGTCGCTTCTGCTCTCTACTATTACCTCCTAAATAAATTACCCATACAAAAGTTATTCATTATCTTAGTTCTGATTTCAGGATGAACTAAGCTAAGGCATACCTTTTAAAAAATGAAAATTTCAAGGTTAGGGCAAGGTCTTTGTTTAGCTGTGGGATCAGCATTAAGAGGTGTATGATTTAATATTAACTCTGTTGTGTGTGTGTGCTCTAGGCTCAAGAAGGCACAATTTGAAATGGATGGATGGCATTGGTAGTAGAATGAACAAATGGAAATTTTATTGTATTAGTCAGTTTTGTTGGCAAAGTAAGCCTGCATGGCAAACTACCTCAAGACTCAGTTGCTTACAACAGGTATTTATTCTCATTCTCTTAAGTTGCCATGGTGACAAGTTCAACTTATTTAGGCAGCCCTCACCTGGACAGCTCTGTTTCGTGCTGTGAGTTGGCTGGATTTGGTTCCATAATGTGGATCTGCTGCATATACGTTTGTTCTGTAAACAGGCTGTAGGGGCAGTAATTCTCTGGGGCATATACTCTTCTCAAAGCACTAGAACACAAAAGCAAGAGCCAAGCCAAACTGTGCAAGCACATTAAAGGTCTTTGCTTGCATCGTATCCATCAGCCAAAACAAATCACAGGGTCAAGCTCAACATAGATGGCCCAGGAAACTACACTCAGTCCACAGAGGCTGCGGGGTAGAGTAAATAATCATCATCATCATGTGTATTAGTCCTATAGCCTTGCAAAATTAGGAGGTGGTTTGGAAAACATTACTCTTCTTCCTTATGGATTTGAAATTGTATTTAAGGATTAACATTTATCTTAGTATGTATTTGGATTTGTACTTGCAGTCTACACATGGCTAATCTAAAAGTTACCTCATGGGTATTTAAAAGAAAATAGAGAGTTATCTTCAGCCCTCCTAGTGCGTAGACTTTGAAGATGGCTGGATTTCAAGGACAAAAGCCAGATCGAACAGGTTTTCTGGAATTCTTGAAAAATTATTCTAGTTTGACCGAGTATTTATGATTCAGGAGAAAGGAATGGAGTCTGGGGGGAAAAAACAACTCCACTCCCCCACCCCCCCCACCCCCCCGAGAGGAAGAGGTCAGATTCTGAAGCAGCGGGGTGGACATTCCAGTGATGGAGATTTGAAGCAAGAGGGGAATGTGGGCCTGAGGATGGGAGAACAAAGTTGGAAGTTGGAAATTTTTGATGAAGTGGCTTCCGGGGAGAGTTGAATGTCAAGCTACTGTATCTGGCCTTTGAAGAAGTCATTTTTGATGAACTGTTGCAAGTCCTTTCTCTCTCACATAGTCCCTTTAGTTTTTGTTTTTCTTTTCTTCCTCAACACTTCGGTGAAGGCTTGGTCATACAAATTTGGATGTTGTGAAAAAAGTAAAAGACTGAGGTATGAAGAAAAATAAAACATGCTTATTAAGGTAGATTCTTAAATTGCTTTTGAGAAAGCCCATTTTTCTCAAAAGGAATTAGCATTTTAATATAAACCTTCAACTTTTTTTTACAGTTAATTTGGGAAACACGGTAAGAGAAGGAGATCTTGTTTTTGTTGGAAACATGAGCTTTTTTCTTTTTGACTTAGAAACCATTTATTCTTCTGATGTATAAGCATATTTTACATATTCTGGTTAATACATCAAGTGTATAATGTGAGAGTTCCCTTAAAAATGCTAAGACCACACACGTTAAACTCAGCTACACATTGTATTAGGCTATTAGACAAATGTCACTTTTAATATCACAACACATACATATTATACTTTTTTTTCACTGACAGAGGAACATGCCTTTCAAAAATATTTTATTGGATGAAACTTTCTTATTCTCAGGAAATTTTTGGTTCTTTAATATAATTTATTATGCCTTTTAAAATTCTGATAAAAGCATCGGTACGTTATAAATACCTGTAAAGAAAATAGAGTTTAAAATTCCAAGGGAAATATTATATAAGTTTCCTCTTTTACATTTTCACAAAAATCCACACAGGCACTAAGAAAGACTGACAAAAATATTTTATGCCTGAACAATACACTCCAGGTTGGAAACATTCAAACATGACTTTATTTAAATATTAAAGCTTCTCTAGAGTGAACCTTTGGCTACAATCCAATGAGTTGGTTGGGGTTTTAACCAGGAGAAAATTCTGTTAGAAGGATAAAAAAGAAAGCTTCATACAGTGAGCATGAGAGTAGGAAAGGGGAAAAAAGATGAGTTTTTGTTTATCACCATTCATTGGCCTCTCTGGGCCTTAGCTTTGCTTTTTTTTTTAGTTGACAACTTATCTAATAACTCTCTGGTCCTTTTTGGCTTTAATACTTTTTGATGTGCTGCAATTTTCAAAATTCTGTCGGACACTCTGTATCAAACAACATGTGAAACTTCTAAGGATAGAGTGCTACTGCAGTTGTTTTAGGAGAACATCCTAAAAGCATCATGGGATTTCTCTGCAAATACTTCTGTTGTGCATAAATACAAATGGTAGGCTAGGAGGTGAAACTTGGTCTTACCCAGCACACTTCAAACCATAGCAAGTGACAGACTCTAGAGTTCTCTTTCTGGTCTAGTTCATGTGTGGCATTCTGAAGTTGCAACTTTACGGTAGAATTACAAACAGCAAACGCAACGGGAGAATGCTGGCATTGTAGGTGACTGGAGCCTTTGTGAGTGCATAGAAATTGGGAAGCTAGGGGTTGACAGTTAATGAATTCAGTATAAATGGCATCCAGGGGAGGCAAGATGAGACAAATATATCAAACTAGATTTCAGAGGTACTTTCAGGGGTCTCAAATACCATTTTTTCCCACCTATCAATTAACCAGATCATGGCAAGGTCTCATAGTTATTGATTATACAGATCCTACCTGAAAGAAGTAGATGATTTTTTTTTCTGAATACCTTTACACTTTGTATGTGTTGTTTCATGCAGCTATGGGAAAAATGAAATGCTTGTTGGGTGCTGACCAGTAAGGTAGCCACTGTGAGCAACATGGAGTAGGGCACCTCCGGGACCCGGCACTCAAATCTAGCTGGGCAGCTGCTCTTCAGTGCCAGCCAACTGTTGCCAGGAAGAAACATGGGACTGAGAATCAAGTTTTATGTGAAATTTCATATTTTCCAGTGATCACTCATTTTTGAAATCATTTGGCATGCCAAAGAAACTCTACCTGAAGGACAAAATGGGGCCTGTGGACTGCCAGTTTGTGCCCTCTTGAGTTGAATCCTGGAAGCAATTTGTTAAATATTAGAATACTATCAGCTGTAAGACTGGGAAAGAGCCTTTAGTTGCAAGGAATGAACCCTCAGTTTTGAAGATCCAGAAAAACCTGTTTGAATGAATACAATTTAAAAAACAAACATAATCTCCCCTTGACTCTCCGCATTATATTTTCCTGTTTACATTGGTTCTCTGTCATGAGTGGTTTCCTGTTAGTATTGTTAAAAAAATATGACTAGGAATTTGCCAAATATGACTAGGAATTTGCCAAGTCCCAAGTATAAGTTTTATTCTAAGAAAGTAATATGAATCAGTTCTCTCAGTATTCAGCTTGTGGCTGAAAAAGGAAATAGGTAACGAAAACCTTCATAAGGGGAAACGGAGGAAGACCAGAGCACACACTAGTCCTGGTCACCTTTAGAGTCACAGAGGCCTCTACACGGCACACCAAGCAAAAAAAAAAAAAAAAAAAAAAATTCTAAAACTGCTCGTACCAGGTAGCACAGATTTCAAGGACTGTTTCTGGATCTCAATGACTCAACTTCTCCCCCAAATGACCAAATGGCCGCTCCCTGAATGAGTAAGTACTAGGGGGTAGAAAAGCCAAGGGTATGGGTCTAATTGTGAACTCTTTCATTAGAAACTTTCTAAACCCTGTTGGGCATCACAATTCAAAGAACCATGTAGCAAAGACAGGAAACCAGTTACAGGAGCAGTTTTCTCTGCTCTCGTTCTTTGCAGATTACTTCAAATTAATCTCTGGTCCAGGGGATGCCTTTTCTTTTGAGAAATGAAATGGGAGGGCTCAAGGAGGCATTCTAGTGTGGTGTGAGGACCACAAGCGAAATGCACTGTGGTTCCACAAAGAACAAAACAGTTCATCTGTGCACGCGGGGAAGATGTGTTTTGAAGGAGTCATGATCAATTCAGGAATTGGGATTTTCAACCTGAGCTCATCCCTTTCACATGTCTAGTTTGGGGAGCAAAAGCAAGAGTTCCACAGAAGGATATTATAAGCATAAGAACCAATGGTAAAAACAAACACTTCAGACACAGGCAAAATCTAAGCGGAAGGAGGAAGCATGAATATTTCCAACTCAGGACCACACACTGATGTCAATTTTCTTCCCTCAGAATGTCCACCAGAGCCTGCAGCAGCCGGTCATCTCTGTGCTTGTAAGGTTTCGTGTTATAGAAAACATCAACATAGTCGTTGTATAGACTGTCCTCTGAGTCTTTAAGCTGGGAAGGCTTGTTCAGCTTTTCCAGGGCTTCATAGAAATTTTCATAAGGGATGTGGAGCTTTGCACTTGGAGACTTCTTTGGTGATTGCTTTGGGGTTGAGTTTTTGCTGAAAGCACTTTGTAGGAGTCTCAGCATAGCCTCTGATGGGGCTGCCTCCACCAGCTCATCCCTTCTGCCCTCTGAACTGCTGCCACTGTGACTTTTTGACACAAGGGGGTTCTTTTTCAGATTCTCTTGTGTGGGCTCCTCCTAAAACACAGAATGCCACCGATAAAAGGAAGATTTCTCGTTAGAGCCAAGCAAGCCAGATGCAGCCCATGCCTACTGCCTACTCCTTGGGAGACCGTTGGGGAAGCAGAGAGGGCATAAGACTTAGAAACATACTAACTTGGGGTTTGGTCCTCATTTTTATATTTACTGGTGTACCCCAACACCTGTTTCATCTCCCTGAACTTCACCTATAAAATGGGAACAGGAATACTTTCATTTCTGGTGGTTTTGAAGACTGAATGAGATGATGCATTTCTCTCCTTCACTTGTCAGCCTGTTATAGTAGAATTCATTTTGGGGAATTTAATAAATTTGAATTCATTAATTTAAATTTATAAATTCTGGATGAAAGAAAAAAAATTTAAAGAATACTATGGTTTCATCTTAAGGAAAGTAAACAGTTGACCATTCCCACTCCCTTTCCTCCCTGCCCATGTTTTGGGAAGAAGCTGATATTAAAATACTGAATAACTCACACAGAAGGCACTAACAGTGTTTCATGTGGAAGTTTCCTGGTGGCCCCTTAGTCTGTCAGGAGCTACCCTTTCAGGCCCTGAGTTTTAAAAAAGAGGTCTTGGGAGAGATTAGGGTGATGAACCAGGTAGGGCAGAACTGGAGATGGCAGAGAAGAAGCTCTTTGTCAACCATTGTGGAAGTATCTCAACATTTTCACAACTACCGGGTATTATTAGCCCTTAAAGAATCTTGGAGGGAGAAATACCCACAAAGTCTCTTGCCTCTGGGATTGTAAAGAGAAGGCCCTTGGGGTGGGGGGAAGCTACTTTGCAGAATATAAATGGAGCCAGAATCGGAGCTGAGGGATTCACACAGCTAGTTTATAAGTTTCTTAAATATTATGTCTTTGTCTCTTCCAAAATACCCATCGCTGAGTCAGACGTCAGGAAAGCTCATTCTGGGAATTCTGATAACCCACCTCCTACATCTGAGGCACTGTGCTAGATGCTGGGGGATTAAGAGCTAAAGAAAATGGGGTGCCTGCCCACTGTCTGATAAGGGAGAAGCCAGCAAGCTCAGTGGGCTGAGATACAGGAATGGGAATGACTGACTAGCTATCCTATGAATTTTTTTCAGAGAAACTGTGATTCGGTGGCTTCCCTTGGAGCTGCCAAGAAATGTCAGTTAAGGAAGTAGTAAAGAGAAGCCTACAGGACTGGGTCACTTGAGTCTTGGTTTTCTTTCTGGAAAATGAACATACTAATGCCTATCTTCTCTAGGCTACAGGGATCATTGATGAAATGAGACAACATAAAAAAAATACTTGAAAACTAAGTGTAATACAGACGTGAGGCATGAGTGATCGAGCATAAGGAGAGCTATCTTTACAATTTGTTATGTCATAAATGGAGAAAAGCCATGCTAGAGAATTTCATAATTTTGAATTCAGTAATTTTAATTTCTAAATTCTGGACAAAAGAATAAACTTAAAAAACATTAGGGTTTTACAGAAAACAGTTCAGCACTCCGTTCCCTTTCCTCCCTACCCATGTTTGACTCACTCCCTGCCTGAACGTTAGATCCAGCTCCCCTCACTACATTGTCGACTATGGTTCAAAGAAAGAGCGTGCCAAGAACACTCAAGAACAGAGCCACACAGACCTCCCCCGGATCCACCATCTTCTCCACCCCTCTTCTGTCATTCTGAACGGTGTTATAGGACGTGTACACACGAGGCTGTTTCATGTGTTCTGGCTGAGACGAGGTCCCATGCAAAATCAGCTTCCAGTTGACAATTCTTCCTTCATTTTGCATTCTTCCAGACTAATGAAGAAGCATACACATAATTTTAGGGTGTGTTCTGAGAAACATCAACTCCTTAGAAATATCTATAAAATCTAATGTAAAAATTCAGCACATCCCATAGGTAGAACACTACGTACAAAGAAGCAAGTCACTGGATTCACTGTTGCCATGAAAATGGCATTTTATAGGGTCAAGGATTTAAAGCCCGATTATGTGCTTCATTTGATTAAAAAAGCAAAACTCTTTATATGGATGTTCTTTCCTATTCTGTTCTTGGAAAGTCGACTGTACCTTCTATAAAAAGAATTATATTTAATAATTATCAACTTGTAGAAACATTCCAGTGGGGGGGGAGCCTCTATGGAGTATTATGAATAGACTTCAATATTAACCAGCCCTTAAAAACTGTATATTTATGGGAAGAGTAATCATTTTCAGAAGCTCAACACTTATGCTAAAAATAATATGCTGAAATGTAAAATATCTAAAGAAAATCTGAAAGTGTAGAGTCAGATTTTATAGACTTGATATAAAATAGTCTCATCTTGATAAACAGATTTTCTTAGTTTTCTTAAAAATTGAGTTAGGGGAGCCTGGGTAGCACAGTCGGTTAGGTTAAGCAACTGACTCTGGGTTTTGGCTCAGATCAGGATCTCAGGGTGGTGAGATGAAGTCCTGCGAAGGGCTCTGTGTTCAGTGAGGAGTGTGTTCGTGATTCTCTCTTCCTCTCCCTCTGCCCCTCCCACTCCTGCTTGCTCCCTCACTCTCTCTAAAATAAATAAATAAACCTTAAAAAAAAATTGAGTTAAAGACCAGAGGTCAAGTTCAAGAATAGGACCACTTCCTAAGAACAGAGAGCTATTCTGAAAGGAAAAGGAAACAATGATTATAGAATTTATACGAATTTAATGGAAATCTTCAGGAATTTAAATAATTCCTGAATTCTTTTTAAATAATTATCTAGACTTTGAAATCTGGTGCTGATTCTTGTAACACTTCTATCTTGGGAAAGCTCAGACCCAGAGCCCTATTCATTTATGTGCTCAGCCTGCAGAAAATACTGGAGAAATGATGCAAAAGTAGATAATTCAGATGTTTTTGGCTTTTTGTTCAGACACTCCTTACTCTATTTTTGTCACTGTGAGTTACAATTTTAGAAAGATACCAAAGAGTGTTAGTAAACAGAGTGAAAGAGAAATGAGAAATGCTTTTCAGTTTGTTTCATAACTGAAACAAAACAAACCAAAGAAGTCATATTAAATAAGATATCTTGTCTAACAAGTAAATAGCCACTGCAGTAAATATTGGTAAGAGTTTCTTCCTGTGACCCCAGCAAAATGTCAAAGCAAAGCTGTTGTAGCGTTTAACCGTCTTTGTGAGTACGGGTGATTCTGGTGGCTGAGCAGGTCATGTGGCTGGCTGCATTCTGACATTGAAACACTTAGATTTGTCACACTGTGACATCATTAACCAATGTATCTTCTTTTCTTTCTTATAGTATGGCTTATTTATTTATGTAATCAATCAATTCAATCAAGCTATAAAGCCAAGTGGGTAGAGACTGAAACATTACACCTTTTCCTTACTTCACTAGGGAGTGACCAGAGCTCCTTAGGGCCTTGATTAGATGATACCAGCGTTAAAAGTACTTTAAAATGTTTAAAAGTGAGCTTGTGTTCCTATATCTTTTCATTTATACTTACCATGTCTGTAATTCGCAAAGTCCAAGTGCCTATGGGATTCTCTCCCCACGTGTGAACAGACATGAAGTCCCAATTCTTAAAGCCGTTAGGAGATGTATCCCGCTCTCTTTCAGCCAACAGTACAGTGCTGGTCCCTATTTTCATGCAACAAACATCAATTAATGAATGTCCTATCAACTCTGAGAATAGAATATACTCTAGCATCTGCTAACTGAAAATGAAAAATGGGAGAGATTAGCCCTCCTAATTTTCCCTTTCTGTATAAGACCAGGATAGAGATGTTCATTAAAGAAAGTTTTTATCCATAGCAATTATCATATTTGCTGGCATATAACAAGTTCTCAATAAATATTTTGGCAAAATATTGAATGAGTATATTGATTAAGGTTTATTTGAATAAGGAGAACTCATAGAACTACATTTATAAATGGTAGAGTCAAAGACCTAAAATGCATTTAAGTGGAACTATCATTTTGAAATTTAAGAGGAAATCTTGAAAATTTAACTGATGCCTGAGCCTATAATTTAGTGTAGACATTAAAAAATAAAGCTATATCAATTTAATAATCTCTTCTCATATAGAAACTAGTAGTAGTTGTTAACTCTAAATTTTCTAATTCAAACTCTCTATAGATCTAAGTGAAAGGGTCACGTTAACTCTAGGGCCACCAATGAGAAAACATTCCACCCATATTTCAGGCCAGCTCCAATAAATCTAGAAAGCATAACTCCAAAATTAACACAGCCTAGTCCAAACCTCTAGGAAATTTATATCCTGGAAGGAGATGATAAAGAGAGCTCATCCTTCTTCAAACATCGCCTATAGCAATCAAATTTAGTCAGGTGAATCCTACTAAAACATAAAAGAGGATTAGGAAGCATTTCCTGGTTGGATTATAGTTTATGGTTCACAAGCTCTTCCCCATCCATGATCTCATCTGAGTTAGTACTTTCTCAGGAAAGGGCACTTGCCTGTTCATATGGCCTTTATGATACCATCATGGAATATTTGTTAAGTTTTCTCAGTCCTCTTTCATGGATCAGAATTCCTAATTTTTCAGTTGATTCCTAGGATGTGTCTGACATATCTGTCAGTGTTATTACTTAACTATCAGAGTAACTTTCACTAATGTGTTACCTATAAGAAATGAATGATAGACCAGTGGCCTGGGAAAATGAAAACAGTTTGAAAATGTGTAACTCCAGAAAGGTTTATTAACTGATATTATTTGAATAGACCTCTTTCTCTGCTTATCAAAGGACAAGTGGCAATGAGCAGGCAGAGTTCTGATGCTAAGAAAAATGAAAAATAAGCATAATTTTTTAAGTCCTGAAAAACATCTGGGAAACTCAGTCATAAGAAAAGCATTGATTTAAAATCATTCAATATACTCTTAAACATTTAAACAAATGATTTAGAATAAACTTGAGAAGTTTTTAAAAAGCTTACCAGCAGCAGAAGTGAGTGTAACATGAAGGTCTCCTCTTCGGGAATATTCAATCGTTGCTTCAAATTGCACATGTTCCAGGGACTTGATGGCGTTTTCTTGTCCTTCACAAGCTCTTGTTGGAATTTCAATGATAACTTCTCCATTACCTTTCAGGGCTCTAAATACATTTTTAAAAATCACTGAATAAAGTACATCTTTTCTTCTTTGTATTTTAGGCAAATATATACACATTAGTCTTGACTAGATACTCAGCTAAGCTTGTTGTCTCTCCCTATTAATGAATAGAATCCAATTCAGTAGTAGCTATAAATAAATTTTAAAGTATAAAAAATGGTAAGGTTTTTACAGAAATAAAAAAAAATTCTACAATTTTTATGGATCACAAAAGACTACCAAGAGCCAAAGCAACCCTGAAAAAGAAGAACAAAGCTGGAGACATTACACTTCCTCATTTCAAAATATATTTCAAAACTACAGTAATCAAAACAGTATGGTACTGGCATAAAGACAAACATACAGACCAATGTAAGAGAATAGAGAACTTAGAGTTAAACCCATGCATATATGGTCAACTAATCTTCAACAAGGATGCCAAGAATACTCAATGGGGAAAGGGGAGTCTCTTCAGCAAAGGTTGCTGGGAAAACTGGATATCCACATGCAAAATAATGAAATCAGATGCATATCTAATGTCATACACAAAAATCAACTCAAATTGGAGTTAAGACTTAAACATAAGACCTGAAATTCTAAGTCTAGAAGAAAACATCGGGAAGAAGCTTCATGACATTGGTCTTGGCAGTGATTTCATGGTTAAGACACCAAAAGCACAGGCAACCAAAACAAGTAGGAATACATCAAGCTAAAAATCTTCTGCATAGTAAAGGAAACCATCACCCAAAATGAAAAGACAACCTATAAAACAGGACAAAATAATGCAAACCATATATCTGATAAAGGGTTAATTTATAAAATATATATGGAACTCCTACAGCTCAATAGCAAAAAAAAATTAATAACCTGACTAAAAAATGAGCCAAGTACTTAAATAGACATTTCTCTAAAAAAGACATACCAATGGCCGACAGGCATATGAAAAAATTTTCAACTTCACTAATCATCAGGAAAATGCAAATCCAAACACCTGTTGGGATGGCTGTTACCAAAAAAAGCAAAAGACAACAAGTGTTGGAGAAGATGTGGAGGAATTTGAACCGTTGAAAAATTGGTGGGAATGCAAAGTGGTGCAGCCACTATGGAAAAAATTAAAAAGAGTACTACCATATGATCCAGCAATCCCACCTCTGGATATTTATCCAAAATAATTGAAAACAGGATCTTGAAGAGTTTTCATCTTCATTGCAGCACTATTCACAATGGTCAAGATGTGGAAGCAACCTAAATGTCTATCAACAGATGAAAGGATAGAGAAAATGTGGTATATACACACAATGGAATATTAGCTTTAAAAAAAGGATATTGTGCAATATGCAACAATATGGATAAACCTTGAAGACATTACGTTAAGTGAAATAAACAAGTCACAGAGAGAAATACTGCATAATTCCATGAGATATCTAATATAGTCAAATTCATAGATTCAAAAAGTGGAATTGTGGTTTAGTGGGGCTAGGGGAAGGGGAAAATGGAGAGTTACTAATCAATGGGCATAAAATTTTAGTTAAGCAAGATGAATAAGTTCTAGAGATCAGCTATAAAACAGTGGTACTTAGAATCAACAATAATGTGTTGTACACGTAAAAATGAAGAGAATAGATCTCATGTTAAGTGTTGTTACCGAAATAAGATAAAAGAAAATGGTAAGGAACACAGATATAAGAATACAATGTTATTTGCTGTGGAATTGAATTCGGGCAGGTTTGCCTTGGACCCATCAAAAACTGGTCCATTATTAGTCCAATCAACCCTCTTAAGAAATGATATTATCTCCTTAATGAATGTTCTCTAGAGCTCCCGCTCTCAGATATTTTGTGTGAGTGGGTCTTTAGTAGAATCATGGTTGCCTTGATAGAATTAAAACAGTTATTCTGGATTCTGCTTCTGTGGCCAGACCTGGTAGGCTGGATATAGTCTCTGTAAAAGCAGTGTGGTAGAGGACACTTCACAGAAGAGAAATCATGAATCACATAGTACTGTGGCACGAAGTGAGGCTCTTCTGGAAATAGGTTTTGGGTAATACTGGTTGGAAAGTACTGCATTTAATCAATTCTAATATGCATTTTGAGAAAAAATTACCTTAACATCTTTGAATTTGGGATGAATCTTAAAACTGGTGGTTGGTAATAGTTTAATTGGCAGTGATTTTCCTTAGCGATAAACAAAACAGTGATACATCTTAAACTGAACAAAGGTAGACCAGGAAATGGAAAATGGTAATATGCTAACATGATTTGCAGATTTCCGAGCTCATGGTGATTCCCATGGACCCACAGGGAACTATGGCAAAGGCTATCTCCATCTACTTCAGAAGCGTAGGTGAGAAAAAAATTAGGCAGCGTGACAAACATTATCATTAAATACTTGAGCACACATTTCTTTAAAATTCCTGAAGACACTTACCTCGGCTCAAAGTCATTGTCCTTTACCACACACTCTTTCTTCTCAGGCACACTGGTCCAGGTCCTGGGATCAGCTAAATCCACCAGAGCTTTGGCATTTAGCAACCCAAATCCAAATCGACTATTCACCATCAAGCCTGCTCCATTCTTTTTCCATCCAGGGTTATTGTCCAGTGGGTCATACTCAGAGGTCCAGACAACCAAGTGTTGCATGTCTCGCCAAGTGAGATTTGGACTGGAGGGGAAGTGACCCAGAATATTTTTCAGGGACAAAATGATGTTTCCTTGTAAAAGTAAGTGTTAAAAACAAGCATCTTCTATTTACAGATAATGAAGTGCCTTTTACCGGTATACTTATGTAATTCTGGTATGTATTTCTTTTGGAATGTTTTTTCATTCAGAATTTAAAATACAGTACTGAATGAAAACTTCTCCCATCTAAGTTAAGCTCTACTATGAGTAAAATTTGGCCTTCAATAGTAAAAATGTAGGATTTGGTCCCTGATTTTTAATGACTTAAATTTAAGTGGAACAAAAATTTTAAATGACAATACTTCCTTGATGTCTTCAGTCCTCTGCTGTCTATTAACAGCCTTGGCTCTTTCAACATTAAGTACCCACAGATGAGGCCTTGAATTCTTCTTAGGAAGACTCAGATTTTAAAGACACAGTCTGGTTACCTATCTTTAAATACTTTTGCCTCTTTTCCTTATATATCAAAATTAAGAGTACACTTATCTTGATGAGCACTGAATAACATATGGAACTGTTGAATCATTATATTTTACACCTGAAACTCATATAAGACTATATATTAACTACGCTGGAATTAAAATTTAAGACAAACAAACTGGGGCGCCTGGGTGGCTCAGTCCGTTAAGCATCTGCCTTTGGCTCAGGTCATGATCCCAAGGTCCTGGGATCGAGTCCCACATCGGGCTCCTTGCTCAACGGGAAGTCTGCTTCTCCCTCTTCCTCTGCCTCTTCCCCAGCTTGTGTGTAAGCTCACTCTTTATCTCTCGCTCAGTCTCTCAAATAAATTTTAAAAATCTTTAAAATAAAATAAAATAAAAAATTGTCAAGAAACTCTTCGCTATTTGAGATCACTTTTGCAAGGTACTATGCTGAATACTTTGGGGATATCAAAGGAGGTGTTTCTTGTCTTTAAGAAGCTTACAATCCAGCAAAGGAACTGTATAATTGTATAACTTGTATAACTATAATGTGCCTGCTGAATGCCGTATTTATGGCATCATGTATTACAGAAATTGAGAGGAGGAACTCTAGGGATGGAAGATGCGGGAAAGCTTTGCTGGAAGGAAGTGTTGTGTTTGAACTTCGAAGATTGGGTAGAACGTCAGGAAGTAGAGAGATGGAAGAGGGATGGGGCAAGAGGACAAAACCTACAAGGGGGAAGTGCAGGCTGGAGTACAGTGAATAGTCTGGTTGGTGGGAGCAGGGAAGACATGATAAAGTACTGAGCCCGATGGTGAGGACCTTGCACGCCAGGAAAAGGAGCTTGTATTTTATCCTTTGGGCAATGGGGAATCAAGGATTTTTGAGTGAGGAAATGGTATGATCAAAAGTTTTGAAAGATTAATTTATCAGCAATATAAGATACATCAGAGATACATGGGAATGTTGGGCCTATTAAAATGAAGATGCAGCCTTCCCAGATCACTGTATTTAAAATTTCAATTCTCCTCACAAACTCCTGAGCTCCCTTATCCTGTTTTTTTTTTCTTTTATAGTACTTATCACCTTCTAACATACTGTACAATTCATTTGTTTTGTATATTATTGATGTCTGTCTCCCGTGCTAGAATGAGCTGTAAGGAGGGCTGGGATTTTTATCTAATTCTCCAGTGGGTACCATTCAGAAGAATGCCAGGCCCAGGGTAGATGCTGAGTTAAACATTGGTTGGTTGAATGACTGAATGTGCCTAAGGGTTTGGTGGCCCCATTAATTTTAAAACTTATTGCTATTAGTCATTAGATTCTTTCAAGATCACAAGTTTTTCCTTAGCTTTGTGTTGTTTCTATCAAGCCACTCAAGTATTATTTAATAAATACCCAGTGTGTAGTCTTTAGGTTTTCCATCTTAGCACTAAGTTGTGTAACAACCATCAGGGGAATCTGGCTCAATTTGCTATCTTTCCCCAGAGCCCCAAATGTACTGGTTAAGCAATCCCCTGGTGACAAGAAAAGAGGCAGCGTACATTCTTAAACATTGAGGAGTCTGGTTCCTAGTTAAAATCCCACACGTGATTTTCAGGTTTCTTTAGAGGCATGACAAAGACTCTGCCTGGCAGGCTTTATGGGGAAACTGCCCTCCCCCCACCAGTCTGGGTGCTCAGCCCATGCATTGTGGTCTCTGGAAGGAGTTGGCATCAAGGACTTAGGCCCCCTACCCGGTCAAGCTCTTCCCCTATTTATATTCCCACCCCTTGTGCCTTCATTCCTAGATCTCCTTATCCTAGGTGGTGAGCAGAGGTCTTCTTTACATGGCTGCCTCTCCCAAGGCCGCCTTGTGGGGGAAGGAGGAGGAAACCTTGAAGACACGTTCACCCACTCTGACTCAGTACCCAGTACCTTCCTCTTAGGCTTCACTCTTTACCCACGCCCACCCCAGAGTCAATAAAACTATCAGGGCCTTAGGCTGGGGCTCCCTCAACAATGACAGAACCCCATGTCTGTGCTACTTAACCCCCTCCTCAACTGGTGCACTCTTCCATGGGGGAAAATGGAATGGGGAGTCCGCATTTTCTCTGATTTTTGACTCTTGCTTAAAACATTGTAGTAAACAATTAAAGCCTTAACTCTTTGATTTCTGATTTATTGCTTTAATAGGCTATTCTGATACCTGGCAGCTTAGTTCTCTCCCTCTCTTTCATCTCAGCTCCTGACGAATGTATTAGCCCTGGCGAGTGACTGATGGAGTGCATAGAGACTATAGGTCAGTGATTCTTATGGGTCCCGGGCCATTTGCATCATAATTACCTGTTTCACTTGTAAATAGTGACAATTCCTAAATCCCACCCTAAACCTATTGAATCAAAATATCTGAGGGTGGGGCATGATTTTTATATTTCAAAGAACTGTCTAGCTGATTCTCTGTCAGAGCTAAAATAATAAGAGTTGGAAGAAAGGACACAGGCATATAGCCAATTCAGACAATTAGAAGTTATTTCAAATCATGAGGTCAGACTAGGGAGTAATAGAAAGCACATCAAACCATATCTTACTACCAAAGACCTATGTGATCTTAAGCAAGTCACTTCATTTCCCTGGGCCTGAGGGGACTCCTCTGTCAGAAGAGAGGGTTGAGTTTGATAATCTTCAGAATTCTTTGCAGTTCAGGCCTCCTATCTGCCCAGTATCATAAATACCTCATTTAGATTGTGTTTCCATGTTGGCCAACCCACATTAAGGAATAATTAACTAGCTTAGCAGAAATAGCTATTCTCTCAATATAGAAACTAATTCTGTTTTATGAAGCATTTTATTGAACTTCTTGCTTCCTTCCAGTTTTTTAAAGGAAGTTTTAGGTAAAAGCCTCTTATCAACGTGGTCAATGGGAAACATCAATTTCCCATTTGGACCATCAGTGTGAGCAGGGGTGTATATGGAAGCTGGGAAGAGGAAGTGTATTAGGGAGGTATAAGAAGGTAGGGTTATAATAATCAAACACAAAGCATAGACCTTCTGTAGCAGAACATTTACTTTATATTTAGTTGCAGGTTTTATTATTTTTATTTTCTTTTACCTATTCTTTGCAAAATATTCAAGGAAGCTTCATTGCCATGCAAGTAGGAAAATTAAGCTTGTTTTCCTAACAGAGCTATTCTTCATTTGTGTGATTGCATTTCAAAAATGAAAAGGAGCTGCTAACAATAGTGCATCTCATTCCTGACAGCCTTCCTTTGTTAATTAGTGCTCAACAGCATCCACAATAATTAAATTTTTTAAAACTGCATTAGGTTGCTAATCAAGGATATGTTTATAGAAAATAAGGGTTATGGAATTAAACATTGAAATTAAGCCTTGCTTCTAATTAGCGTAGGTAAAGTAAACTGGAGACAAAATTCTAATGTGAAAAATCTTACGGGTTACCTGGTTTAGCGTCTGAACACGTGTAAGTAAGCCCAGATATTCAAGATTTTCTAACCTGGAGACTTTCCAACATTGCACAATTCTGAGTCAAGGATTTCTTTGATGTGCTTTATCCAAAGGTTTTATGCCGTATTGAAATTCTATTTCCCTTCCTCTAGCCTTTCATGAAAACGGAAGATTGGTTCATCTGTATGTTTAATACCTCCAGAGGTGTAAAGGGATTTAATGTTTTACTTCAGAATTTTGCTCTCTATTAAAAATTATTCTGATTCCTTTGCTCTCTCCTCAGAAGACTGGGGTTATTGCCTGCTATCTTTCTTAAGTATACTGACTGCTTAACAATAATGGTGCCAGAGTCATTAGTCTAAGGAATTCCTATCTCTCATTATATATATATATATATAAATATATAGAATATGCCAATTAACTACCCTATCGAGCATCTCTACAACCACAGCTGGATGAGATTACAGGAAAACCTTTTTAACAGCAGTTATTTCTCAAAATATAGGGAAGGTACTACCAGCATTAAAACTGGCTGGGATACTTGTTAAAAACGAGGATTCCTAAGCCACATACCAGATACTTATGAATCTGAGTGGCTGGCACTAGGATTTGGGAGTCTGTCTACTAATTAAACTCCTAAGGTGACTGATTAGCAGGTGTTCAGAAACCACTCCTCCAGGAAGGGAAAGTATTCCTCTAAACATATCTGAGCCACCTACCATTCTTTCTCCTTCCTTCTCCTCTTCCCATTCCCCGGCATTCTAGCTGTGTCGTCTTTAAAATAGCGTGCAAAGTAATCTGCCTGTGACAAGGAACCTTTTATGAAAAACTCAGGAGCACATGAGTTGCGGCAGTCCTCTATCAGGATCGAGTTTCTTAAGGCCCCTTTCTTGGAGGGGATGATAGACTGCCCTTCAGCATCTCCTCCCCCTTGCAGTGCTGTGGGAAGCGGTGAGATACCCTAGCTCGGGGCACAGGTTTGAGGTCACACAGACCTGACTGTGCATCTCTTTGTGGGATCTTAGTTACATTCCTCAACCTCTCTAAGCCTCAATTTCTTCTTTTATAAAATGCAACTAATAATTTCTTTTTCACAAGGTTGTTGTAATGATTTGAACTAGTATCGTGCACAAAGAGGTTAGCGCGGTGTCCAGCCCATAGGAAAAACCTTACAAATCCTGAATGTTCTTTTTCTTGATAAATTTAGCCCACCGCTGTTCTTCAGTCTCCATAGTTGTTCCTTGAGCAGCACTTGGGTAAATGATTTCTCCCAATCTTGATTATCTAGGGGCACTCGTAGAAATACTGGCTTTCAGAGTTTCTGAAATAATCATCTCCGTATAGACAATTGACTAGAGTTCAGAAAACGGCCTATTTGAGAACAGACACTTGAAGAATTTCCATGTACTTTGGCAGACAGTATATGAAATGTAAGCTAGATTATGTCCATCTTACTGATGATTGAATCAAAAAGGAATTGAATTCTTATTGTATGTACCAGGGAGATCATGGATTCTTAATCTCTCTTAAATCGTGAACAGTGTGAGAATCTGATAGACCTTACAAACCATTCCTTCAGAAAAATGTCATAAACACACAAGCAATTCTGCACCTAGTTTCAAAGAAGTTCCTGACCTGCCAGAGACTCATCTATGTTATCTCAGAGCAATTCATGAAGCTCCTGCTTTAAAACTAACATATTAAAAATTAACTGAAGTTAATGAGGCTAGATCATTCTTAGATCATTTTCTCCTTGCACAGAAAAAAGTTTGAAATTTTAGAAATCAGAGGCTACAATTTTAAATTTTCAGTTCTTACACAAAATTAATATTACAACTGATCAGTGAGACAAGTGTTTCTATTACACTGATCACTAGACAAGGATGGCTTGGGCCTGGCTAGTTATATTTATATGTATCTGATAGGTGTTGGGTAAAGAAGACTTAAAATTTTAAGGATTTTTTAATAGCTCCTTGGAACTAACAGCTTATATCCTCAAATCATAAATATCATAAGACTATTTTACCACCTAAGTGAAACTGCTTGCCTTCATTGAAACTTATTTTCTTCTACTCTGGACTTTTCACCACCAAACTCAACAATTAATGTTGGATGACCTTTATTTGCTGATACCTTCAATTTCAAATCAGAGAATCTTATAAAGGGAAGAGGTTTGAAAGAAATAGTCTGATCCAACCCCTCCATTCTCTAGATGGTAAATTAAGCCCTCAATTGGAGATTAACTTGCCTAAGGTCACACAGCTAATGATATGCCTCAAACTTGAAGCCATGTGTTCCTTGCACTTTTGAGTGCTTAGATTATTTTTCCTTGAATCCAAATTCAAGGATCTGCTGATGCCATCTTCCCTTGTATTCATAGACTCCACCCCCTATCCATTCCCTTCCTGTCACAAGTGAACTCACATTCTGAACATGGCTCTTCTGCTGGGCCTCAGAGCCTCCAGTGTCCCTGTTTCTGACTAAGCCCTGGGATTTGCTCTTCCCTTACCAGACATCTTCCCAACCCCTCCAAGTAGGTAAACTCTTGGTACAAACCTCGCTAGGCCTGTCTTTCTTAGCCACTGTGGCCATCTCCTAGCTGAGATACCAGGACCAAACTACAACTCCAAAGCTGGCCCAGGGCTCTTGAATCTACGCTGGACTCTCCAGAACAAAGACTTAGCAATTTGGGGGTTTTTCCAGCTGTGGCAGAAGCTGAGGTGTTCTATTTTCTGCTATTGTGAACCTCGTCTACTGAATATGACATGAGGAGAAAGCTTTGTTCTCTCTCTAGAGAATATAGATATTCTTCTAGGATAAGCTGCTTATTGGGAAGGATAACAGTAACTTACAAATTTAACCACTTCCCCTATCATGCAACCGTAGCACCTGACTTGATGTTTAAAGTGTTCTCACTACCAGAAAGCAGAAACAAGGACAAATAAAAAGCTGTGGCTCCAAAGTGTGCAGCCGTTAGATTTTTTTCCCCTCTGTATGAAGAGGTGGACTATTGGGTAACCAATATGAGGAGCAAAATACTGTTAAATATCCTGTTAAATCCCTTTTTAACATCATACACTGAAATTCCAGGGAAATTTAGAACTTACATATGGTAAAGGAACCATAATAAAAGACATATAAATAAATGTTAATGAATTTGGGCTTGTAAATATTTTTCTGAGCATGAAAGCAAAGGAAAACACCTTAAAGAAAAGCACGGGCAAATGTAACTATATACATACTAACTTCTTTGCAATAAAAATTACATATAAATAAAATTAAAAGGTAAATGTCAAACTAACCAAGCATTAATAGCTTCTCTAAACTAAGGCCATAAAACAAAATCAAGGTCATAAAAGAGCAATCACAGATGACAAATGGCCAAAGAATAGAAGATACTGAGCTTCATTGCTAGAGAAATGAAAGCTTATAAAGTTGAGATGCCATTTTCCCCTATCAAAATAGCAAACATTTAAAAGATGATAAGAGTAACTTTGGTAAGGAAGCTGGTGCTTTCACACATACAGTGTTGGTGGGAAAATAAAATGATATAATCTTTCTGAACAGTAACTTGTCAGTGAGTACCAAATCATTAAAACATGCACACCCTTTGACCCAGAAATTCTAATCAGGGCTGTTTGTCTTGAGGAAATTACCAGAGATGACAACCAATATTTATGGACAAGAGTGGGTACCTAAACATAATTCGATGACTTTAATCTAATTTGCATTTACATAACGGGATACTACAAAAAGATTTAATTCTCATGTCCCCTGATATGTTAGATCAGCTTGAGGACTGGGCTTATATAATTGGTGGGGGGGGGGGGTTCTATAAGGTTGTTGTTCCCAATACTACCCACAGGAAGTTATCTGCACAAAGTCTTTCCTGGTGAGAAGAAACAGAAGTGAAAAGGCCTTTCAGCTGAGTGGGAGAAAAATTGGGAGGAAAGCATGAATTTATAAAGGTCAGGGAACACTGATTTAGCCATGAGAACATGCTCTTAAAAGATTATAGGGTAGATTTTAAAAAATGACAATGTGTATACAAAGGTCCCAATTTTGTAAGATATGTGTGTGTTAAATCTACACTGAGACGTTAACAGGAAGCGAGCTTATTTTTGTGATTATTTTTTATAGTTTCCTAAGTTTTCTATTGTAACCATAAATCAGAAAACAAGATACGTTGTTAAGGAGAGGCAGCAAGGGTGACTACAAGTTTCCTGGGCCTTACTTTGCTTCCAGCGCCAGAGCGAAGATGCCAGCAGCCAGGGGTGCCGAGGCCGAGGTGCCCGTGTGGGTCTCTGTGCAGTCATTGTGCAGGTCGGCGCTTGTCTGGGTAGCATCCGGAGGGAAAGAAATGCGGGAGAACATGTGAGGCGTGTGCCCCTGTCCCTGGGGGTTAACCCTACCCATGGCTGCATCTGCTCTGATCGGGAAACTCAGCTGATTTTCCTCCCTCCTTCCTCCTCTAAACCACGGGCGGATGTTTGCCATCTGCGGGTATTTTAGTTCACTCTCCTCTATATGCAACTTGTCTATAATTCTGGCATCAGGCTGCCGTTTCTGGGGATGAAGTACTCCCACTATGAATATTTTCTCTTCTGAGATTCCCAAACGAAAGGCTGTCTGTGAAGAAGGGACAGTTTCAAAATCACTGTGAATCATGCTGGCCCATTAATCATCAGGTCCATTGTGTTTAGTCTGGCATATTTAGAAATTCTGCCTCATGCAAAATTCCCTTTTGCCTTCAGATTGACATTTGACTGTCTCTTCGGCACAAGGATGAGAAGCCACCTGATTTGGGCCACTTGAGCTACTTGCACAAAATGTGTTCAGTGTGTAGTTTGCGCTCACTGTTGACATAATTTGATGGCCCTGACTTAGTGTCCATATTCGCACTTTGGTGAAAATGGTGTTTTTCAACTGAAAAATGTGCTAGACTCTGATCTGGTTTCAGATTGTCCCATGGGCACGTCACTCGGTTTCCCCATCTGTAGAATCAGGTTGACATTTCCTGACTCGTGTTCTGAGGCCGAAATGAGAGCCTGTCTGTGAAAGCATTCTTACACAATGTTACTGCACGTAAGGAATTACCCGGGCTAATTTTAGCTTAATGAAGAGGTTGCCGAGACTGAAGGGAAGAAACCAAAAAGACTTCCAGTCGGGCTGCCTTAAGGACCACAGTGGTGCTGGCTGAGCAAGTAGTGAGGCCAAAGGATTACTAACAAGACACCCACCCGGGCTCCCGCATTATCATTTTTAGCTAGAGATTTCTATGTGTGGGAGGGAGGTGTAAAAAAATAATTTGTTCTATTATCACCTCCTTTGGCTTCCCACTTGGAGTCGCTGAGTTTCGCAAGTTATGGTGGCACTGCTCCTTAGAGGGTTGCGGAAGCAAGACTGCCCTTTTTCCCTACTGACGCACGTAGGCCCCCAGAGCTGACTGAGCTGAGGCCAGGCTTTGCGTAAGACAAAGGCTCTGTTATTGCCAACGTCTCAAATAGAATCCACCAGCTGTCTCTCCTCTGGCTGATTTACCTAAGGAGAGATCTTTACAAAGATGGAAACTTCCTCCAGCTTCAGAGCACAGTAGCTCAGCTGAGGGCCAGTCTGTGAAATGCTGACTAAAATGCCTACCAGGCCATTTTCTGAAAAGCAACTCTAGAGACCCCCAGGGACAACAAGAGCCAGGGGCTCTGAACACAAGGGGCACACATGTCTGATAGGCCTCTTTCAAAGGCTATCAAATAGGCCGGCTGTAAGCAATTCCTGGGGAGAACATCACCGTCTATTATTTGAGTAATTGAATACAAGGGCAAGAGAGGGAGGCCAGTGCTCCTAGGGTTTTACCGTGGAAACTAGAGTAAGTTGCAGAAATGGCTATTCCAGATATTCCACTATTCCAGAATAGTGATCCTGTATGAAAAAAGAGTACTGACAGTTTTTTTGAGATGCCATTCATAGGAATTTTACACACATTCCAATGTCTAATTGTTATGGGCTTCACCCACACTCTAATTGGATCGTGACCTATGATTCCACTGAGATTACCATCTACATGCCTTAGCCATCTGGTTCTTTCTGTATCAGGAGTTAAATTTGGGGCCATACATTTTAGAATTAAACATACCTCTCTTTGTTCTCAGAGCCCCCAAATGGCCCTTCATCATTGTGCCCTTGAAGGGAAATCCAATAATCGCCCTTGGCAGTCTGACTCACGGAAGGGACGGCACAGCCAAGTGTGGGCTGGAGACACTCTCTGAGCATCTAACCTGCCCGAGCTTTTTATTCAGATGCTGAGAAGTTCATCTCGGGAGAAATTTAGACTGTTATTTTCCTGCAGGTCATCCGTTCTTAGGAGATGGAGCTAGTGTATGCTCTGTATTTTTATCATCTGCTAAAGGGCAAGTCAGACCAGATCCCTGCTATTAAAGGATCAACAAGGACAAGGGTGGTAAAGCCCTTCAACCCTGAAAGCTCCTTTAAGGCTATATTCAGGGAGGCGTCACACAAGCAGAACAGACATTTGGATTCTGGGCTGTATGAAATGACAACTTAGTGGCTTAAATGACAGGCAACATCATCTAGGCAGAGGCGTCATTTTCCTTGAGAGAGAAAACTTCCCAATATGCGCCCGCCTTTCAGGTGAGTACAGCGCGAGTCTTTCCGACTGAGTCCTCAAGCTTAAGCCAATCAATTTTACCAAGGGTACTGACTGAAGGATCTTGTTGAACGCAAGCCACGCTCTCCTATCTAAGCAGAGGAGTCAGACAAAAGCAACGTACGATTCGCTGGTCCGTGTAATCCCCGCTGCTGTACGAGGTGGCCAGGGTGGAGGAGCACTTCTCAGCGTACCAGGGGGACAAGCCTTGCTGTGAGGCGCTGCTGATGGAGATGGTGTAGATGCTGTCCGTGTAGCCGTCACAGTCACAGTTATCGCCCTGACGCCCCCCGTTCCCAGAAGCCCACACGAAGATGGAGCCCTTTCCTTGTCTCCCCTAAAGGAAAAGCCAGACTATATCACATCTGTCATCTTTTGGGATCGCTGTCACACCCCGGTGAAATTCCCCACAAATTCATGCATGAGGTTCTCAGAGATAAGTTAGATGGAGTCAGTTTCAACTCCCGGTCCTCCAGCCTCCCTGTGGGAAGCCTCATGAGACTGCATTTGAGAAGCCCCTGGGCTGTGACTCTGCCAGTCTTCCTTCCTCTGGGCCCTCTCTGGCATGGGTCTGAGTGAGTGCTTTTCTTCTTTTCCTGAGCGTGCAGACTCACACTCTGGCCTTTCGCACTCGCTCATATTTGTGCACTCTTCCCTTGGCTTATGTCACCGTGTTTGAATCTTTGAACTTCCTCTCTTTCTGCTTGCATCTTCTGGCTGACTGATAGAATGACAAAATCAGGCATTATTCAGATCTGTTTTGCAGCTGCATTAAAAGGGACTCTTCAATTGAATGCAACTCGTCAAGGCTACCCTTTCTATGACTTCTCAGTCTGTGCTCTGCAAAGTTTCTACTTTTGTTTGATCCTGTGCAGAACGAGGCCTTAGAATCCTGGTAGGAGTGCAGGAAACAGAGCAAACCATCCAGGCACAAGTCCACACCAGGCATGTACAAAATGGGAGGTAGCACATAGCTATATTTAAGGATGCGTTTCCAGAGATTTGAAAGAAGTCTGGGTAGTAGTTTCCCTACCGTCAAAATCCAAAAGCAGCAGGAAAATGAGAAAGGACATATCCAGAGTATTTCTTATTTTTTATTTATTTATTTTTTTGTCTGATTTACTTTCGTTTATTTTTTAATTTTTAAAAATTTTATTTCCAGAGTATTTTTTTAAAGTAAATATTCTAAGAGTAAAGAATCTCTGTTGAATGTCAGACCCAAATCGGGAAACTCTCTTAACACTTAACTTCCACCCCTCTGAAGAATGATTTGGCTCTCTAAATGCTTTCAAATTGTAAGCAACGACAAGAAATTCAAAGCCATCTCTTTCCATATAAGCTAAGTGTTCTTCCCTTTCCTTCATATCCAAGTGGCCAGGTTTCGTTTCAGTTGGGTCTGTGTTAAGCATCTTACCTGCTTGACACCATATTCAAAAGCCTTCTGGGCCAGTCGGCCAGGCCCCTCCACAGTTTTGCCGTCATCATTAGGGCCCCAGCTGGCACTGTAAATGTCCACATGTCCGGGATTGAATCCAATTGAGCTGGCTTCAATAGCATCTGTCACAATGCCATCCAGCATTCTTATGCCTGAACAGTAAATCGAACAAAAAATACATGAGTGGATGTCAGCGTGTACGTGTAGAATGGTACAATGCTCTTAATATTCATTTTATTTTTATTTTTTTAATATTCATTTTATAGAAGACTCTCAAAAAAGTTAAAAACAGGGTAACCGCTGGATGTCTCAAGTGCCCATGAACCAGGCCACTATGAGCACAGAAGGAAGATACAAGTCACTGTCTCCCTAAGCTTCCATATCTGCCGTTTAGAGATAACTATATGCACTAAGCAGTGACCATGATTGTTACTGATTACAAAATGTCTCCCCTCCCTTCGCTACCCCAATAACCTGAAAATGACAGGACAGCTTTCAGAAAGAGGCATCAAACAGCCCTCCTTTGACCTGTCTGTTAATGACTATCCCACGAATAGACCGTTGCCCAGTCTGTGCCATATGAAGGATTCTGTATGGGACACTGTGTAGCTTGAAAAGACCTACCCACAATAGGAAACTAACAAATAGGGAAAGAACTCGTTTCTAAACACTAATTAAAAATAACCCAGAGGCCATTCTTTTATGTGTTTGCTGAGAAACATTTTCAAGGAACATGTTTCCTTTTCTTCTAAATAATCTCAAGGAGGAAATCACTGCCATGGATTTTGCTCCTGAGGGGGAATCATTTTTCATTAGGAGAAGGCAGATGTGGTCGCTCTTTGTACTTTCTAACAGGCTGTCACCCGTCATCAGACTCATGTATTCAAGAGCCAGGAAGGCAAAAGTAATTTAGACAGATATGGGCAGCTCCCTGGTTGCTCCTGGCTTCAGGCAGATTATGTAGTAGAGTGCCCAGCCTTACATGTGTGCACTATTATTTACTACAGAGCACAGAGAAAAGAGCATGTAATTAACATAATCAGTGAAAGTCATATTGACTGAAACAAAATTGGTTAAAAATTTATTTCGGGAGGAGCGCCTGGGTGGCACAGTGGTTAAGCGTCTGCCTTCGGCTCAGGGCGTGATCCCAGCGTTACGGGATCGAGCCCCACATCAGGCTCCTCCGCTATGAGCCTGCTTCTTCCTCTCCCACTCCCCCTGCTTGTGTTCCCTCTCTCGCTGGCTGTCTCTATCTTTGTCAAATAAATAAAATCTTTAAAAAAAAAAAATTTATTTCGGGAAAAAGAAAAAATCCCAGCTCTGCTTGCTAGCTGTGTGATCTTGGGCAAGCCACTTAACCTCTTGTGCCTCAGTTTCTTCAATTTTAAAATGGGAAAGGTAGCAGCTTATGTGCACTGAGGATATACTATATGCAGCTACCTTGCTAAGGCCTTAAACATATGGATTCCTGTATCTTTAGGACAACAATTTGAGGCAGATGCCATAATTTTCCCCATTTACAGGTGGACCATAAGTCCAGAGAGGGACAATGACTTGCTCGGGACCACACAACTTGAAACTGGGGAGCTGGGACTTGAATCCCAGAAATTTGGCACCCAAATCCAACCTGTTATCTTAGAGTATAACCTATAATGTGTTGTAGAGTCAGTGGTGCCTAATAAGTGAAGCGTTATTAAAAAAATGCACTTGGGGCTAGACCATCAAAGGGTGGAATAATGGGGAAAAAAATCTCAGGAGGCTTGGAATCAGAAGTCTTGTGTTTTAGTTTTGCATTGCCACAAACTAGCTGTTACCTTGAGAATCTTGCTTCTGATTACTTCTCTATAAATGAAGGGATCAGAAGATTCTCTCACAAACTATAGCTAGGTAGTTCACCGTGACTTAAAAAGTGAAGTATTTCTCTAGGTGATTGCCTGATTTGTGCTTCTGCCTTCATTTTTAAAAAAATTAACATAGCACTTTAAAAAGGGGGGGGAAACACACAGCATTTTGACAATGCTGGTATCAGAGGGATCAGGAATGACACAACACGTGATAGTGTGATGTATTAGGGAGAGATTCATCATATGTACCATGATGGGTATTTATTGGATTTCTTAAAAGGAAGTCATAATCAAACTCAAGGTATCCTTTTGCAGAGTTTAAAGGAACTTTACTGTCATTGGCACATTCTACAGTTGATCTTTTTTGTTGTAGCTTGGAAAACAAACTAAATTCAAAGCATAACTGAAAACCCAAGGTAGGAATAGTGAAAAGAGGAAAGACAATGATTATCTTCTCTGTGAGCCCTTGCCGGTCCACTGTCTACCCGTCCTCACAAGAACGTGGATTGCATCAATGGGTTCTCTGCAGCAGGAGGGTGGGGGAAGAGAGGAGAGTGAGGTACTCATTCCCCGGGATCCTCCTTGCCTAGAGGAAGCCCTGTTGTTTTACCCAGGGCCACAGCTCCTGTCCAGTGGTTCTCTCCAATGGCCCCAACTTTCTCCAGTTGCTGTTGATCTCTCCTTCCCCTTGCTCCTTTAGGCCTAAAGGTGATAACATCTGTTTTCATTTGTTAGCCCTTGTTGGTTTCCCTTTACTCTTTTTTTTTAGTTTTTATTTTAATTCCAATTAGTTAACATACAGTGTTATATTAGTTTCAGGTGTACAATATGGTGATAATTTCCCTTAAGTTTTGTAAATAGTTCCTCTATTAAATTGCCCGCATGGAACTTACCACGTTTCCCCACAAAGACACTGACTGAAACAACTAGATTCTAAATCCATGCTGTCGAAGATAACCTTTGGCTTCTTCATGTAAGCAGTATGTATTCTTTTATTTTCTTAAGACAGTTATTTGCTATGAAATGAAGAATGACAGAATTGAGAGGCAGGGAAAGTTTTTGCCTAAATTTACCTCCTCCTTCTGTTCCCTTAGCAAGCACTCAATAACGAACCCTTGTAAATTAGCACACAGAGAAAATTAGATTTGGTTCAAAAGCGTTTCAACATTTCTATTTTTCTCTCCACAAAGATGTGTAGGCCATATTCAGCTATCATTTTTTTGGAATCCAGATCCATTGATTTATTTGCAAATCACACTTAAATCCTGCAGCATATTTTACATGGAATTCATTTCTTCCTCTGGTTGTTGAAAGCCCCCTTCCCCCCCTCATTCACACCAGGTGATGCGAGAGTCAAATTGAAGTGCAAAAGTCCAGGAGCAACCCTCTGCTTTACCTCCAACTTTGGAATTGTATGCAACTCCGACCCCACACTTGTGATTATTTGCTTGCATGGCAATTTCTCCTGCACATCTGGTCCCATGTCTGAAGATTTAAAAATAGGAGTTATAAAACATAAATGAGGGCAAAGTGTCGTTTGCACATGAATCCATGGTACATGGCCATACTAACTTTTTGTCAGCCTTGTGGCCAGTTTCCTGCCCATCAGTATTAGATGAAGTGTAGGTATCAGATGATATAGTTACTGGAGCCAAAGTATGTGATTCACATTCCAGCCTCTGACACTCCCTAGTGATGTGACCTTGGGTAAGTTATTTGTCCTCCCAAGTTTTGTGGCAACACATGAGATGCTGCACAGAGAGCACTTAGAATGGTGGCTGGTATAATGTAAGAGCTTGGGAAGTGTTAGCTATGGATACTGTCATGAGCACCTCTGACACTTCTGGAAGCCGTTTCA
This sequence comes from Ursus americanus, assembly GCF_024610735.1. Classification (NCBI taxonomy): domain Eukaryota; kingdom Metazoa; phylum Chordata; class Mammalia; order Carnivora; family Ursidae; genus Ursus; species Ursus americanus. The sequence goes on along the minus strand of NC_142131.1, from coordinate 13,804,363 downwards.
AAGAAGTGGCTTCTGCTCATACGTTTTGGTGAGGTTTCTCCTCACTCCCTGTCTAGTGACTTCCTTGGAGTAGGTTATCCTGGACCAGTCCTAGTCTAGATAAATAGACTGGACCTCGTCAAGTCTAAGATAAATAGAACCGAATTCTCCTCTCAAGCCCTCTTCCCCTCCTTTAACCATCCTCCACCAAACTAAAGCAACTGAGGGTTTTCTGGTACCAAGGGGAGTTTGAGATTTGACCAGGACTCTACTGGCTAATTGGGAAACCAGGGTTGTCTTGCAACTCTGATCGGGGCCAGAAGCCTGAACAAGACTGGTTTTCTCATCAGGCAAAGAGGGTAATTGATGATTTCAGAGTATCTGTAGGGAAAAGTCCATCTCTAAAACGGAGCCGAGTCTACCATTAAAGCATCAGTTCTGAATATCTGAGGATAATAATCTTTTCCCACCACGCCCGACCTCGGGAGAGTCAATAAGTCAACTAATGTGAATTGATTCATCCCATTGTGGAAGCACCTGGGAGTAGTGTAGAGGCTGTTGGTGCTTTGGAGGAGCTGACATAGGAAAGACAGGAAGACTTAGCTCTGAGCAACACTGTCAGGCACCTAGTTTTAGACATTACTACACTAGACATGTATTAATTTAGCCCAGCAGGGAATATACAAATTCTAAATTGACTAGCCAAAATAATTCTCTTTCACTGCTCTTTTTTTTTTTTTTTTTTTTTCCTAAAGTACCAAAGATGATTTCTCGGTCTCCTTTTACTAAATGATGTTTCTGTTTCTTCACGTTAATACTGGAGAGGAATCCTAAGTCAGAACAATATCATTATCTTTAATTCAAGGTCTTTCCTAATGCAGCAGACATCTGCTGCTTTTTTTTTTTTCCCCCTCTCCTAGCATTTTCTCCTTTAGGGAAGTAGATTTCCCTTATTCCTTGTGATTCTATCATGAGCCTCCTCTTCCCTGACAGCTTTAAAGGGTTGTTGCATATTCTGTGGAAGAGAATTCTATTCTTTCTCTAGAATCTACAGCTTTAAGTTCCATGTGAGCCATGTGGATCTTGCTGCCAGGCAAGATTGATCAATTGATTGATTGATTTTTTGAGAATGAAGCTAATTGGAGGCAAGCAGCTAAAAGATGGAGATAGTGATTGGGGTCCTAATAGCATATTATTTGAGCTCCTGAATCTTGGAATGCGTGAAGCTAGACCATCCCTTGGGTGATTTTTTTTTTTTAATCCCCATTTTACTTCATCTTTGAATTAGGATTCTCTCACTTGCAACTAAAGCTGCCCCGACCAACACACCCGTTCTCTGAGAATTGTGTGCACATTGAACACCTAGAAGGAACCTCATGCCTCTTTGATGGATTAACTCTCTTTGCTTTTATAGAAGGAGAAACTGAGTTGTCACCCTCTGGAAAGTGTGTTCCTAGAAGTCACCACCACCTGTATTTCCATTTACGGGAGATAGGGCCAGGTTAGCAGAATCTCCAGCCTGAGCCAATAGAATCAAACTGTTGGCAGAAATCCCCAGCACAGCACCTCTGTCCTAAGAATGATGCAATGGGACAGCACCTATGATTTATCTCTCCTTACATACTGAAAATTATTTTCTTGAAAAGTGCAGTAGGATCATGGTAAGAAAAGGATTGATATTTTTCCCTCCTCTTACCCTCACTTCCCACCTCCACACCTTGAGAAAAATGGAAGGCTTTATCAAAGTGGTACTATGTCATTCTTTGTAGACCTGTAGCTTTTTTTCTTTCTTTAAATTAGGCTCTGAGATAAAAGAACCCTTTATTATCTTAGAACAATGGTAGTAACTGGCATTTAAACAAATTGATTTTTTGAAAAATTATTCCACAAGATAGTTTAAAGACTACTATTATCCTAGTTAAAATACCCTTGTCACACATGTTATTTAACCAGAAAAATAATCTGTAATTGGTATTGAAATTCTGAATATAGATTCATGCCAGCTTAATAGTAAGAGTTACCTGCACTTTTGAGATTTTACTATATAGTGATTCCTCTTTTGATTTGCAGAGGAGAATTCAAATGCAGCTTCTATTAATCTCATTTCCATAGTAATAAAGAACAGCAGCAACACAGATAGTTTGGAGAGATAATGCCCTTGGAATTGGGAGATAATAGGTCTCTAACTGCTATAAAGTCCAAGACGAAATGGAGCCATTCATTTTCTAAACCTAAGAGATTTATTTCTGACAACATGCTAGAAGGGCAACTCTATTTTTCATTATACATTTTGATAAATGATAGGGATGCTTCAAGAGGACCCTGAGAGGTAGTTACTAATTGTGTAATTTTCAAAGAGCAGATTCTGAATTGGCTCAGAAAATTGACTTGTCTCTGTCTCTACTCCTCTCAGATGATATTGTTCTTGTCATGTTGGTTTCTTACTGAAAGGAGGTCTATCTTAGTTGCTAAATGAGAAGGCTTGATCACCATCATCAACATCATAGCAAACACAACTTTTTCTATGTTCCAGACCACTATCCAAGCCAATTACATATGTAAACTCATTTTATCCCCACAATAACCCAACAAAGTAGCTACTGTTATTATCCCTTTTAAATAGATGATAAAACTGAGGCACAAAAGCAGTTAGATAATTTGTACAAGGTCACCCAGCTATTAAGTGGCAGAGCTAATACTTTAACCTAAACCTAGTGACAAAGCCTGGATTCATAACTGTTTGGCTGTGTCACACTAACTCTAGGCTATGTGGGAGCTCCATGGCAGGCTGTGCTCTGGAAACTCAGGGTTTTCAGGCACAAAAGAAGTACCATTATATGGGCTACTTCTCTGAAAGCTTTGGAGCTCTGTGAATTGGGGAAAATGTGGCTATTGAATTGGCTATCCAGTATTATGAATACTACATATAAGACTCCCCCTTTAGGGGGGAACGAAAAGGGAAATCAGAGTCCCTCCTTCTCATGAGGAGAGAAGTTCTAGAGAATATCATTTTACCAAGTTTTCAGCTATCATGCAGCCACCACATAATTTATCATCCACACTGGATCCTGGGACCAGACCTAGAGGACACTGCCTGGGAAGAAGGCTGCCACCTCCAGCTATAAGTCTCTTCAGCTGCACCCACTTGGCTGAGAGCAGATTTCTCTTTTGGTCTTGACCAAGGGGGTAGAATGAGAGTTGCCATTTTTACTTTGTTCTAACTTCTTAGAATAAAGTGCCCCTTTCTTCCAAGAACTTATTGCCCATTTCCTTAGGAATTTCCGTTCAGGAGGGTAAAGAGCAAGTGCCTCATCACCCATTTTAGGGGACAAAATGAAAAACAGAGGCAGAGAGAGTAAGTGATTTCCTCAAGGTCACCTTCTATACTGAGAGTTGGCGAAGCCAGGACTACCAGCCAGGACAACAAGGTCGTGTTCCAAAAGAGCACGTGTTCCTCCTGGCCCTGCACTGCTCTTAGAACTGTGGCTGAAAATTTGTCTGGGGCTCCCGCCATAAGTTCCTGAGATATCCTGCTTTCCCTCCAAGGTACCCCCTGGTGGTTCCCATTGTACTAGTACTGGAATATTCTAACTTCTAGGCATTGTTTGTAGTTAACCCCTTTAAGAAATAAACCCTAGAAGTAACTGGTACTGAAAGAAGCAGTATCTTGGAACCCTCCTCAAGCCTCCCTTTCTCCCCAGTGAGGAAATATACACCCAGAAGTTGAGGCTAAGTGCATGAGCCTCAGCTCTCTTCCTGGTGTTTTTCCTTCTGGAGGGGGGAACCATCCAAAGAAAGAACTTTAGGTCAACATTACTGCACCAGTCACATGGGAATTCTGAGTGAGAATATGAGAGAAAGGAAGAGGGAAAGAGGGAGAAAGAGAGCAAGCAGGAGAGAATTCAATTGACCCAAGCTGGGTAATAGTCTGAGAGAAAGAAAGCCATATGGACAGAAAATGTAACCTCTTTATATAGAATCTTTCCATCCCAATTGTAGCAATAAGCCCTAATTTTGCCTTGGCTTTGATCTATTTTGGGGCAAGTCTCTTCTGGGTAGAGCAAATGAAGAAGAAAGTATGGAAGTCTTCTTGAAGTTATGAGAGATACTGCAAAAGACTTCTCACATGGGTATAGACACTTGAGGTCATGTGGCTAGAGGGTGAAGTTTCTTTGCGGCTAGGAAAAAAGGTTAAGAAGTCTCTTGCCTCTGGCTCTTTATTTGGCCTCTTGCTTTGTCAGTTCTGGCTCTTGGCCTCCTTCATCACATTGTGGTTGCTAGAGAGAATTATTTTACGAGTCAGAAGATACTCTTTTTCTCTTCCTTTAGCTTTATAATACCTTGAAGAAACTCTGGGAGAGATTACTGAGTCTTCCAATGCCCCCAGAAAATGTGTTGGATTTGAGGGCCAGGCCTCAGAGTACATCTCTCTTGTCTGGTATCTGGCCATACTTTTCTGAGGGAACTGGTGAGCATGGCTGTGGTCATCAAAAGAAGTCATGAGGATTTATTATCTTTGTCATCTATTTTTATTTCCACAACTAACATCAAATATGTTGCTAATAGGAAGGGATTCATAGAGGAATTGGGGTTGGAGAGGATGAGCTGGAAGATTTTACTCTTTATGACCCAAACATTCTTTCTAAAGCTATGACTATTCTGTGCCATTCGAGGGGAGCATTTCATAACATAAGAAGAAATTCGAATTGAAATATGGTCCTGTAAGCCAAAAGAAATATAAAAATAGAAGCACTGGTTTCTGTTTTAAAAGCAACAAAATACTATGGTATGAATGGTGTGCATGAAAACTTTTCTGAGAGCTGAAATGTGGATCGTATGTATAGTGTAATTTTCTCAAATCAGGTAAAAGCATTTTAAAGTACATATTCCCCCCAAATCCACATTTACTCACTTGTTCTCATTTGTGGGATCATAACGGGGAAATGGATCATGGTCATTATCGTTAAAATCATAACTAGCCTCTGGATCCTAAAGAGACAATAGAAATAACCCTGTAGCATCATTAAAAAAAAAAAAAAAGTAGCACTTCCCAAGCCTTCTGCCCCTACCCCCTCCATTCTGGCTAATAGCTCAGAAATCTGCATTTGAGAGTTTCTGGCCCAGTTGCTGATCATTTATTATACCCATAAACCAGGCATAAATGATGTACACAGAAGAGTGAGCAAGCGCCCAATTCTCAGTGAATGTTACCAAACCTATATAACTCTCTGAAGCTCATAGGATATTAGGACCAGAAGGAATCAGAGTTTACTTAGTTTGACTACCTCATTTTTTAAGTGAGAAAACTGAGACCCAGAGAGGTTGAATGACTTAACTAATCTCTAGAGCTAGTTAGCGATACTTGGACACTCATCTCCCTTACGATTATGGGTGGAAATAGGTGACTGTGGGATGGGGCTCAGGTCCACAGTGATCTTCAGCCTTCCCAGTTACACTAAATAAACGTAATTTAATTAAAGGGAGCGTGCTTGAAATGTAAGACAAGTTTCTAGGTCGCACCTCCTTTTCCAAACAGATTGCTAAAACACCTCCCACATAGAAATTCTGTTACCACTATGGCCTCTTCTCTACATTTTCCATATCTTTCAATAACTCCTACTTTCTACTAAACTTTTTATCTCTTCTTTTGCTTCCCTTTCCCTTTGCTCTCTAGCTGGGGAATTTGGAATGATGAGAGAAAGACAAGGGACAATCTTAAAGATGAAACACTGATCTAAAGGCCTAAGATATCATGTAGTACTTAAAAGACAATTAAGTAGTTTTCATTTACTTATTTTCCATTCATAATAAACGTTTCTTTTCTCAGCTTGCCATTTTTACACTCTGTGGTGTACCTTTTGAATTTGCATGGAAGGAATCTTATTCACATAACTTCACAATGTCAGAGATATTACACCTATAAAGGATGTGAGGAAGAAGACTACAAAAATAATCTCAGGCAGTATTCTTGATTTGATGGCTTTAATGCCCCCAATACTGAGCGATGTAGAGTCTGAATGGCTTTTAATAATTTAGTTGGTATAGGTGCCTCCCCACTTCCTCAACACACAAGCCTTTGTAAAATCCTTGGCTCTACTGAATTCTTTCAGTGCCCACTGATACAAAAAAATGTTCACATGTGCTGGCAGGAGGGTGAGGGAAAGAACAAAACCTTGGCCCATAATTCTCGGGGCCAATGTCAGAGCAGTCTTCCACCTGAGAAAAGGAAAGCCTTAACTCTGTGTCTGTGTTGACTTCTCCCTAAGTTGCAGTCATGGGAGGGCCCAGACTCACATAATTTTCATAGATGTCTGTGTGATTCCACTCCAAGCCATCGTCCAGTACTGTAATAACAACTCCTTTGCCTGTGATGCCTTTTTGCCAAACAGGTATCACATGGAGATCCAGCTTGGGCAGGGCTGCAGTCATCCTAGTATCTTGCTGATAAAGAAAAACAAAGAATTGGTGAAATCATGATTTACTTGCTGTAAAATGAGAACTGAAGCTCAAGTCTGGAGACCCATCTTTTTTTCCCTAGGGTTACTCTACTTTTTAGAAGAAGGCAATTAGGTGAAATAAAAAACGAAGTTGATGGTAGAGCCAAGTGAATCATCAGAGGACTGTTCTTTTCCCAGTTGTTCCAGTGGAAAATCACTTGAAAGGATGAATCACTCCTTGCCCCTTCTCACTGAGCTACATAGCTTCTGAGATGAAGTTTATCCCTAAGTTTCATTCATTTATAATGACATGCTTAAGCTTTTGTATCTACCAAAGTTTTATTTGGTGTCCCATGTTTCCATCTCTCCCCAAATCATGAGCCACCCTTGCCACACTGAACCTACTTTATATTGTCTGGTTCATAGTCATTCATGGATGTTTTAATAACTTTTCTAAAAGCAGAACCTGGAATGCCCAGGAGGCTGCTGTCTCACCAGAACTTGCAATTTAACAGATTGTTTCCAAGTATGAGTGATGTATTTTTTTTCCAAGTATGAGTGATTTAGAGAGTAAGTATCTATGCGAGGTGATTTGGAGTTTTCTTTTTCAGATAAATTTTCTGATAGTTACAGTGCATGGGACTATAAGTGAGAAGAGCTGTACAGCAAGGGAATAAAGAGATGAGCACATTTCTAAGCATTTGAGGGAGATGCATTTGAGGGAGATGCTTTAGAAAAGTGCCAGGTTTCTGGTGAAAGGGACAGTAAGAAATTTATAAATAATAACAGCCAAAAGTGTCAATGAATGAATTTCCCCCTGGCTGATTCGCCTCAGAAAGAAGTTGGGAAAAACTCTTTTTTTTTTTAAAGATGTTTTCATTCGCTTTAGTGAGAGCACATGCAAGGGGGAGGGGAGGAGCAGAGAGAGAGAATCTCCAAGCAGACTCTCCACTGGGCATACAGCCCAAGATGGGGCTGATCCCACAACCCATAAGATCTTAACCTGAGCTGAAACCAAAAGTTGGGTGCTCAACAGATTGAGCCACCAAGGCACTGCAGTAGGGGAAACCTCTTAAAAGAACTTAGTAGGCCAACATGAAGCTAAATCACAGGAGATTGGAACTACACATAGATTTTTGGCCAAAGCCAGAGAAGACCTCTGTATCAGTTGCAAGAACAATCACACAGCATGGTATTTAAGAGTATGACCTCTGGAACCATGAATTATGGTCCTACCGCTGATAATCAGATGACTTTAGCAAGGTACTATTGCCCATGTCTCTGTCTCTTCATCTGCTAAATAGGTATAATCATTATATCTACAATATGATGTGAGAACTAAATGAGTTCATTCATATCAAACGCTTGGAATAGTATTTGACATGCAGTCAATACACAAATGTTAATGAGTCTCTTCTGCAATGAACACGTATTGCCTAGGTTAAGAGAATGTTAAGAGGAATTGATCCCTTTTCCCATCCTTTGTACAACAAAGATGTCTAAGCCTTAGCCTATGGTTGTCGTGAAAACTTAGCTTTTATAGTATTCTCAACAAAAAACCACTTCTATCAATATCTATTACTGACATAGAGGCTTAATATTAAAATGGAAGGGAGAACACTCTGCAGGCAAGAAGGGGCACCTAAAATTTCTCTACTCAGGGACAACTGGGTGGCTCAGTCAGTTAAGCCTCTGCCTTCAGCTCAGGTCATGATCTCAGGGTCCTGGGATTAGGCCCCATGTCAGGCTCCCTTCCCTCTCAATCTGACCCTCCTCCCCTCTTGTACTCACTCTCTCTTTTGAATGAATGAATGGATGAATGAATGAATGAATAAATAAATAAAATAAATAAATAAATAAATAAATAAAATCTTTTTAAAAATTTCTCTACTCGGGGCGTCTGGGTGGCACAGCGGTTAAGCGTCTGCCTTCGGTTCAGGGCGTGATCCCGGTGATCTGGGATCGAGCCCCACATCAGGCTCTTCCGCTATGAGCCTGCTTCTTCCTCTTCCACTCCCCCTGCTTGTGTTCCCTCTCTCGCTGGCTGTCTCTGTCTCTGTCAAATAATAAAATCTTAAAAAAAAAAAATTTCTCTACTCAACGCCCACATACCAATGAGGATTTGGTATCTTTAAAGTAAAACAGTTTGCAAGTCTAGACATCTGCATGTAGATGTCTTTCGTCTCTCCTTATGTTTCTTCCTTTAGCTTGGTTCAGAAATCTCACTTCTTAGCATGTAAGAATTGCCACTCAGGGCTGTATATACTGAATCATGTTCATGGTATCCTTTGGATGATTTAAAGGTTCTCAAGAGTATCTTTGACCGATGTGATTTTTGCCATGATTAATGTTTTGGAACTCTTAACTCTTAACTTGCAAGACATGATTCTTCTGCATTTGCTCCAGATAAGTTTAAGAGAAGAAAGTAACAATCCTTCCTCTCATAACAGCTAAAGATCTGTGTTTCAGACACTTCCATCTGGTAAAACAGGAGATCCTGATCATGGATCTCCCGTCAGCCCTAATCTCCATAGGTAACATAGCCCTCTACTGAATTGTCTATCATTAAAAAAAAATCTATTTTGCTGATGTAACAAAATATATGGCCCAGGCCCTATACAGTCCTTCTGTAAGTACTTACCAAGTACCACTGCTGATTCCACATTGGATCATTGAAGAGATTTAGTGCTGAGTCTCTTAAAACTGAACGTTTACTTCTCTCTTTTTCATACTGTTGTTCAGCCCATATTACCTACAAGGAGTTTTATAGCAAGAAAATCAGCAGTCAGATAGTCATCTCTGTGTAACCATCTTCCCTCTAACTAGCCCCAGTAGCCTCCCCATCAGAGTTTTTGTTTGACTGCAGATCAAACTGGCAGCTCAGTGAGAAGAAGGGATTGCCCACTGGGGAGATGAACATTTCCTCTATTACAGTAAACTCTACCTTTAGGGGGAGGAGAAGGAGTCAGTGAAGTGATGATTCCCTCAAATTATTTACACTATGATTCCAGTGGAAGTAAACGTTCAGCCTGCTTTCATCAGCAAATGGACCATAATACCGATTTTTTTTTTATTGTGGTCTTAGGGTTTTGTAGCTGAAAATTTGTCCATTTTCATGGAATGAGTCAACAAGCTAAGAGATTCCAGAGACTGCTGTTATGGTGCTCTTACAGCTTAATTTCTCTTTCTTTACACGCAAAACGTAGAAATTACAAATGTTATGCCAGACAAGAAAGGTGCTGTGTCTTTGTGAATCTGAAACTCTGGCTCCCTGTGCTTTAAGCTCCTGCTTAAGAATATTTAATATGAGAAACAGATCCAGGTGATGAATGAGCACTACTGACCATGCACAGTTACCATTAATTTAGTCTCATGTATTATGCAGAGATCTGACAATACAAAAATTACCTTTCCCACATTTATGGCATAATCCTATTATGTTTGAGACCCTGAGTGGGTGAGGGACTGCCTTGTGGTTATATTCATTATGAAATAATACCATGCTCTTATTTCGCTGGGCAACATGACTGTTTCCTACCCGAAACATATTCTCTCTCTCGTACACATGATGATAGTCCAGTGTCTGGTGGGATGTTGTTAACGTGAGAATACTCATGAGTCAGATCCAAAAATAAAAACTAAAAAATAATTTGTTGCTAAAGGATAAAACCATCCACTAAGACTGTCCTGAATTTTGAATTAGAAAATCTATGGCAAACCTATTATAAATATTGGGAGGGACTTGAAAGCTAGACATTAGTCACTATAATTTATTTTTAAAGAGCCTGTATGTTCAAGCTTAATTGTTTTGGCTTAAAATACCTCAATGCTTGGAATATACTGCCTGTCATCTGAGTTGGTCTTTGGAAGCTGGCTGCTAGGGAACAAGTACTAATCTTTGAAAGAGAGAGTCACTTACAGTTGGAGATTTCATTAACAGACTAGTAAAGATAGCCTATTGCTGCATTTCAGAAGGCTATTTTGAAAGAATATCATCCCCCATCAAAAAAAGAGCAATAAAATGAAAATCAAAAACAATTTTTAAAAAATGGAATATAAGAAGAGGCACTCTGCCATCTGATCAGATTCAATTGTTGGAAACAGTGTTATGATTAATGTCATTAACTCCAAATCCCATATTAATCTCTATAATAGCAGACCAAATGCAGCAGAGGAAATTAGTGATATCTTTCTTTTACTTATATAAGGTATCATGTACTTAATGTAAATAATCTTTCTGATTTGGGAAGAGCATTAAAGATCATCTCATCCAGTTTTCCACTGCTAGCTTCTTTGGGTGCTAGGATTTTTTTCTAAAATAAAGTTATTCTGGGGATAATTTTTCATAAGATTATATGGACTCCTTTTTATGATGAAGGTATGTTGGAGAATAAACTCTTAGCCTTTCTTCATTATCACTTGAGATTTTTGCTCCAAAGTCAATTATTAAAGAAATATCTAAAGAATACAACTGGGTCATTTGTTCACTTTAGTGAGATACTTGCAGTAATAACAGGTATTGCTCCACTCTGTCCAATTTTCTTCTGTGAAGATGAGAAAGGAGGTCAATTTGACTTCCTTGTGCATTAATGTCAGGCATGCATTTAGGCAGACAAGGAAATCTCTTTCTTGCTTTGCTCAAGGACTAAGCCTAGCCAGAGTTTTGGAAGTTGTCCTACTTTTCACAGTCCATTCAATGAGTCATCTGCTTTGGGATGGCAAAAGGAAGACTTCCCTGGACAAGGAACTTTTCAAGTAATGTTGGGCCTCTGATTTGGTCTCCGTTTGGTCCCACACATCTAGCCATTAGCCCGAGTAAAAGCTGGGAATAGGCTTAGGAGTGCTGGTTCGCTGTCCATGGTCCTGATGTAGTGTTCTTTGCCTAGGTGTGGTTGCTGGTAACCCAGACCCAGTCATTCCGTACCCTGATAATTTGCCTTTTTATTCTCCCTTTTAAAATTCTATCAGTTTCAGAACAAAATAAATAGCAAATTATTTCACAGGGTTTATAAATTCCATGTACTTTCAATAGTTTTATCACCTTTCCGTCACTTATATTTTCTTTCTAGCAAGTTGAAAGGATGTATTCTATCTCTCATAAAGCTTCCATAATTCTCTGGAGTGTTCTAGGCAATAGAAATCATGATAACAGAAAACAGGCCAGCCCGGAAAAATTTCTACCAGTATGGCACATTCTTGAGAAAAGGCAACATTGTGTATACAAATTTCAGTACTCCCAGTATAGTCACCATTTGTATTGATATGTTTGCTGATCTTGAAAACAGACTTCAAAAATCAATAGGTACACTAGATATACATTCAAATTGTCCTCACACTATTTACCTGTATTCATTCTAGACCTTTCCTGCTCTTGCCTAATCACTGAATATGTACACAAACCAGGATAAAAAGAGATCAAATGCTTTCAGTGAAACAATACAATACTTATGGAAACATTTGGCTCTTAAACACATGGATTTAAAACTCGCTCAATAACACTAGTTTCCCATATAACCAAACCAAACAGAAATGGCAAAATGTGTTTTCAGTTTTGCTGAAATTTATTAAAATTAGTGTTCACATGTTAAATTTCTTTGGCATCCTCACATTGGACATTAAAGTGCTCAGTAAATAATAGGCATATAACAAAAGGTTGTTAACTAATTGTACCGGCAAATATTTTTATTAGAGCTGAAATTTAATTTTCAGTACTCATTTTCATACTCTTCAGCTGGATTTGTGAGCTAGTATTTTAAACATATATTTTTATACATATTATATATAAAATTTATTTAACTCAGTCTATCCAATCCAATCCAGTTATTATTATGCTCAATTATAACCCTATAGAAATAACAGGAAACAATACAGATAATTGTGACCACATAAAAAATAATCATATTTGCAAAGTGCTTTTTGCTTATGTTGGAAATCATAAAGCAGATAAGTCAGGTTACTGGTTTGAAGACAAATGCATAACACTTACACGATCATCATCAGATAATCTCTTAGTAATATGAAAGGCACTCCTTCGAGACCTTCGGGGATGGTTTTTATGTTTGAATAAGTAATGATTTTCAAGTGATCCAATCTATAAAAGAAAAAAAATAAAAATCCACTTTATCCAAAATAAGTATATATGGGCTAGATTGAAACCCATGTAACTTAGAGACAGGCAATTTTTATTAAGCCAATTTTTATTCTTTTTGAGGAAGACACTGATAGAAGCCTTCGCTCTCTTGTCACTGTATTGAGTAAGTTGAGCTTAAAATATTATCACTTGGGCTCACTGTATGCTTGGGGGCCAGTGATACCTCTTTTTCACAAATTTCAGAGGAACAAAATTTGTTTCTGTGTGACAATATTCTGTAGGTAGACATTTCTTTTTAAAAAATCCACTTTATCAAATTTATCCGGTCAGAGAAGAATAATTTGTGGAAAGCTGGCAAACCCTTTGGGTACTCTATACAGTCAGGGTTACATTCAGCTAAAATGATTTGTCATTGTTACAAAACACAGCCAGCCACTGAATCTATAGTGATAATTGTTATAAGCTACTAGTAGAGACCATTTGACTTTCCACTAGTTCAAGGCTTTCCATACATGGAGCTGGGGAGAGGGAAAAGTAACCCTAAGAAAAGATCATCACTGCCTAGCTCTTCCTCTGCTATCAATGGATTTTGCTTCTGGTCACCTCTCTAATTCTATCTTTATCCTGAGGCCTTCAGGAGCTCAGGGTAGTGATGCTAAATTACTATAAACAAAAGGAGAAATAAAACAGAATCAAGAAAGTACTATCAATCTTTTCCAAAGAATTATTATTTTAAAAATGTTTGTTAGTAATGCCATTTTAGCTAGAAATGGCTAGAGAAAATATAACATATGTAAATCATATGTAAATATAGATTTACACACACACACACACACACACTATTTCTTATAGCTTCTTGTGAACATTCCATCCCTTCTTTGAAGATCCTACTAAGAATACTGATTTATTGCTTTTTGGTTTGGGATTTGTGATTTTGAAAGCAATTCCCATAATGAATGGTCCAGGTTTGGAAATATGTCTGGGTCTAACAGGTGAGAAAAGAAAAAGGGGATATTTTTCTCTCTTACCCAGTCTCTTTCCACACAGTTACCAGTACTGTTTGGCTGCCTAAAGGATATAGGATTAAGTCCCCAGGTATTCCCCCATAGGACACACAAGATTTCCATGATGCCCACAGAAGCTACCAATACAATTCCACTTACTGCTCACACTCTCTTTAGATCCCAACAATTCCCTGCACTTTCTTCCAAGCTGCTTTCTATGTATCTTCCTTGTTTCTTACAATCTATTTTCTATGCCTGGAGCACCTTCTACAATCTCACCATGTTCTCCTGGCGACCTTGACTCTTCTTCCTAAACCCTTTGCAAATGTTTCCTCCACTGGGCTGTTATCAATTCCTGTCCCTCTTCAATCCCTCAATGAACAAATATTGAGACTCCAGGTGCAACTTCTATTACACCAAGTACATGCAATTCCAATTATTTGTTACTAAACCAGTCTCTGCTGGATTCTTGATTCCTTGAAAGTTTCTTTTCCTCCTATTACTCCTCAGCCCCTAACACGGAGCCTGGCACAGAACAAAATCTGGGCAAAAGCAAAAAGTCTTGGTCGGCTTCTGGGACACAGAGAAGTGAATCTGCGTATTGACTTTTCTCCTGGGCATTTTAAAGACAATTTGGTTCATGAAGTTGGGGAATGAAGCCTCTAGCAAGGAGAGGCGTATTCCCCAGCGGATTCGATCTATGGAATCGCCAACGCCCACGCCGATTACTCATCCGTGACTTCAGCTGCATCTCTACAACCACCTCCAGAAAAAACGCGCCAAAATGTTTTACAACTCCCTCCTCCCCCGCTTTGAGGCACAGTTCCAAGGCAAGGGGCGAGGGCTTGATTCCGAGCCAAGGAAAAGGAAAGCTTAGATTAGAAATCACACCGCCCTGGGGTTCCCCCAGGAATCGCACACCTAAGCTGTCACTCTAGTAATGCTTTAGCGCCCTTACCCTCCCCCCAGCTATCTATTAAACCAGCTCTCCCTTGGACAGGCAAGTTTTTATCACAAGCTGAAACCCTCCGGGAAGCTATTAGGCGTTTGGCTGAAGAACAAGAAAGAAAGAAAACCTTGCCCCACAGTCATTTCGGCAGCTTGACCCTTCAGGGGGACTGACCCAGCAAAGTTGTGAAGCTGAGACTTTGCAAGTTCCCGGTGAAGACCCGCACCTCCCGGTAGAGGCCAGGGGAGTTGGTCCCGCGTCTTTCACCCACCTTTTCTCCCGCCGTCTTCCCAAGCCGCTCCGCTGGCCCCCAGCCTCTGGGTCGTGAGTCCCGGCCTCTGGCGCTCTTCCAATGCCCTGGGCGTGCCCGAAAGGCTGGGGGCGGACATCACGGAGCCCGTTTGACCCCTTGCATCAGGACTTAGATCTGATGCTGCCATATTGAAGGGGAAAAAAAAAAAAAAAAAGGAAACAGCCGGCTCCTGACGCAGAGACCAGCTGAGTCCCAGGGGACAGAGCGCACTGCCTCTCCCGGGGGCGCTTGGTTGGTAAGAGCCTGCGTGTATCTCAAGTTCGGTGTACAAGCGTGGAGGGTTTTTTCTCCCAAACCACGCGGGAATGGATTTAAATGCCAAAGCGGACGACAGCAAGAATAAGCTTTACCCAGCTGCAGCGGCTTCGTTCTGCCTGGCTGCTTCCAGCCCAAACAATAAATAATGCAAGCCTCCTTTCTCCAAGCGCGCCAGGGGCGAGAGCTGCAGAAGCTTCTGCTCTTTGCCACTGGGCTCAGGAGAGTGCAACCTCGGGCTCCCACTTGGGAGATCGCGCGTCAGTCCCGCTAGTCCCTGTGGGCCCCAGAAAGTTTCTGAAAAGTGCAAACTCTTACCTGGCCCAGAAGGTCATAGCCCAGCTCCTCCGCTATGGCCGAAGCTGCCTCCGGTCCCCCGGGGATTTCTGCCGCCCATTCATTCACAAACTGCCTCTTCGCTTTTACACTGTTCAGTGCACACCAAGCGCAAAAGAGAGCGAAAGCAGTACACTGCAGAGTCCAGGCTCTTCTCTCCATGGCTCACACACTCGCTTGCACACAAGTCGGAAGGAGATGGGGGGAAGAAGCAAGAAAGGAGAAAAGCCAGGAACACTAGCCCTTTTCGCCCTAGGACTCTGGACCACTTCTCGCTCCCAGTGACTCTGCTGAGATAGGAGGCGCGCGAGGAGAGGCTGGGCGGTGGCGAGCGCTCTTTGGTCTCCCGGCTGAGTGGAGCCCCAGCCCTTCCAAGCCGGAATGGAAATGAGTGTTTACACGTCAAATCGACGAAAGCCATCTCTTGACGTCAGATCTACCTGGACTAAGATCTGGATGGTATTCCCGGCGGGGTGGAGAAGCGGCTAAAATAAGCAGGGAAGGATTAAGGAAAGGAAGGAACCGTTTGCTGATATCAGTTAAGTCTGCTCCCTCACTGACTGTAAATTCTGTAGCCATGAGAAACATCTTCATTTCTCAAAAAGAAGTGCCCCTATTTGAATATTACTACCAAGAACCAAAGGCTGGGAGTTACAGTACACTTTGCCTCCCTCCTGTCCATTTTCTTTACATTTTCTTAATTATCCCGGGGGCGGGGGCAGGAAAGGGGTGAAGCGTTATAATAGCCCTGTGGAGATCAGCACCTGCTATGAAGAGCAGGGGTCTTAAGTCTGAAATCGGGCAGAGGCTGGTAGAGCAGAGAGGAGGGAAGCTTCTATTGCCCAGATTCTGATCTAAATTGCCTAAGAAAATAAGCATGCCTGGAAAACATTGTTAAAGCAGTAATTTTAAAAATGCATTTTTAACTAACATTGAAACCACCTTTAAAAAAACAAGTTTAGTTCATCCTCTCCTCAGTTTCTCAACTTAGTAAAACAATATCTAAAATTCTTTTCTAGATATTGCAAAGCCTAGTGTCACCCCCCCTTTACTGTGCTTACCTGAAAAATAATTAATCACATGATTTTTTAAAAAAGAAAATTTTTTTCTTTAACTATCAACAGGGGGGTCTAGGGATCCAAACACTGTTGTGTTAACTCAGGGAGAGAAAGAGCAGGTTTTATTAACTCTGAACTTTGCATTTTTTTTCTTCACTTTAGTTTTGAGCTGAAGCTGTGCTATTATTTTTCCATAAAATGCACAGTGTCACTCTGTAGAAGAATTTTTCTTCATGAAAAGAGAATTAGCAAAAGTCTAAATGCCGCCTCGCATCTCCGCCCACCCCCACACAGACCTCGAAAATGGGTTCAGTCTATCTTGGCTGACTGAGCCTATCTCTATCCTGAGGGGGTGAAATCTGTCTGGAAAAGCCCCAGTGCGTAGTATTCAGCACCAAACAATGGACAGCGCCACACGCGGCCATGGCCAGAGCTGCCCTTCCGTTTGAGTCTCAGAAACTGCTCTTTTTGCAACTAGCCAGCACCAAGTTATTTCTCATTTGTTCTGTGTCTTTCCCCTCTTTAAAACAGAAAAAAAAAAAATAGGAAATTAACTGCAGGGGGGAACTGTGGTTAGGTTCCTGATCGTGACTACTTGCGTTGAGCTCCCAGGAACGTGTTGGACTCATCCCAAAAGTGAAATTGCGGAGGCTTAAAAAAGTCTTGTCTGTGAAAGGTTTTTCTTTTCTTCTCTTTTCTTTCTTCTTTTTACCTTTTCCTTCCTTCCTTCCCCTCTTTTTTTTTTTTAAGCTTCCGACCACGGGGGGGCGCAGCCTATTATAGAGAAAGAAGAAAAAGGATAAGAATGGAAAGAAGGCATAGGAGATTGAGGAGAAAGGAAGCAAGAGATATTCTATACAGGAAGCAAATAAGACTTGGTGGAGGATGACACTGAATAGTGCTAATTCTTCATTTGCTTTCATGTTTGCTGAAATGTAGACTGATAGGGGCGCCTGGGTGGCACAGCGGTTAAGCGTCTGCCTTCGGCTCAGGGCGTGATCCCGGAGTTCTGGGATCGAGCCCCACGTCAGGCTCTTCCTCTATGAGCCTGCTTCTTCCTCTCCCACTCCCCCTGCTTGTGTTCCCTCTCTCACTGGCTGTCTCTCTCTCTGTCGAATAAATAAATAAAATCTTAAAAAAAAAAAAAAAGAAATGTAGACTGATAATTTCTTTAAACATAAAGCTTTTTAACAAAAACAAATGTCAGGGTTAATAAGCCATGTGATCCAGTTAAGTGTATAATAATAATGTGTAACTCTCACATGAGATATTGTGGAATGGGCTCAGATTAATAGCTCTTCTGTCTGCTCTGTAAATTCACATGTGTGAGTGTTGATGGCTGGGTGAGCTTCCTTTTTTTCCCTTTCATGTCTCAGCCCGAGTTGTGTCCTCAAGCTCTCTAGGGTATTTCATTCTCACAGCAGACAGATGCTAACTGTGTGCTAGCAAGGCAAAGAAACTCCTGGTACATATTTAATAAATATAGGTATGGTTAGACCAGGAATAGATTTGCCCCTTTCTTATTATCGTTCAAGTAAATCAGTTTGGCAGAGTGTTGGCAATGAGTGTCTCATTAATGAGGCATTTGTGTTAAATGGAGCACGGTACAAACTTGGAGTAAACATTTGGTTGACATGTCTAATAGAGTAAACTTAACTCTCAGAGCAAAAGCAGGATATTCCCATCCAAACTATACATATTATCTCAGTGATTTATTTTGAAATTGTCTCAATTTATCTTATGGACCTTATTTGCCACAATTTCTGGGATGCAGAAGAAATGAATGTCTGCCAAAGCTAAAGATGCAAATAGATATAGAAGTCATCTTTGTCATATCAAGGGCTAGCCCTATTCTGCTATGTGCATCATGGTAATAACCTCCAGGCCCATCAGTGTTATATTTTATACCACGAAGTAAAAGAGCCAATTATCACAATTAAGTTGGTTTGAACAGCATTAGATTCATCTGATTAACTTATATAGAAAACAGGATAATTCAAAAACCGAAGAAAACTGTGTTTCTATTCTGAATTATCAAGTGAGTGTTATGCCTTTCATGACTGCTCCCAACTGCAGAGGAATAAGGTTAATTATTTATTAAGTTTTCTTGGAGAGTAATAAAAGCAAGGCTAGTATAAGCAGGAAGTAAGAATATACTCAGAGATCAGTAATCACCATATCTTTTTGGTATTAGAAAACAAATTTTTTAAAAACTTTTTTTTACTATGAGATAAAATATGTACACTAAAGGGCATAAAACAATGTGAGCAATAATTTATCACAAAGTGAACATTGTGTAACCATTCAGGTCAAGAAAAAGAACATTGTTAACCCTTCAGAACAATATCCCAATATTTATTTTCAAGCAGCATAGGAGGAGTAAGGAAATATAGGCTTAACATTTTTTTTAGTTGTTATGTATACTTGTTTCCTTTGAGTAACAGTAACTATACATTAGGACAAGTCTGTAATTAATTAGTATGCAATTGAACTTGAAGATACTTGGTAAAATAACATATTATAGGAGCAAATCTACCTATTGCAGTGTTTCCCAACATAGAAAATAGCAATATTTGTATGGCAAACTGGGGTAAACTAGAGGAAATTTGGGGCCATGTGTATGGGATTCTGTAGAGAGATTTGCTGCATTGTCTTCATATGATACAGTTTTGTTAAAATAAAATAGAATATTTAAAGATATAAAATGGAACATATATAAACTTAAATTTAGAAATATGAATATACTTCCATCAATATAACTTTTTGTCTCAGTTTTTGTGTTTGAAAGCTTACATAGCATTTCTAATCAAAACACTTTAACAATGATTTTTTCAGATTTATAGCTGCTGTCCACAAAAAAATTGTATTTGCACAAGTAGAGATTAAAAATTTTGCAACAACTTTTACAACCATTAAAAATTTTTCAACATTTGATTTTATAGCAATTCTTTCACTTATTTCCTTTCCAAATTTACCCTTGGAATTTCATGGGGATGCTATATATATCTAAAATTAACCTAAATTTTATATGTCAAGTATTACAAAATGATATTGAAATTCTAAATTAGAAAATACATGTTCTTTAGAGATGTTACCCTGCAGCTACATTGCCACGAATGGGTAAAAGTATTTAACATATGGGAAGATACCTAAAGATACACCTACCAGGAGCTCCTGACTTTCTTTCTCATTATCTATTCTCCTATGGCCAAATTTTGGTAGGCATGTTATGCTAATTAAGCACTTAGAATATGAACTCCTTGAGCGAATCCACAAATCCCTTTCTCATGATGAAAAGGGACATGCTTTCCGCAAGTTGCTGACATAGATAACAAGGTGATAGACACTCAGCTAGGTCCAACTCACTGCCCTGAGGCCACACCAATTAGTCATACTCATGACTGCCTAAATGCCAATCTAGTTGGGTCTTTTACCCAGGAACCCAGGATAAAGCTATTTGCCTGGCCTTCTCAATGGTTGAGAAGACAAATATCTTGAGAGACGTCTATTAATTCCACCATTTGGAAAGCTCTGATCTACAGAAATGGAGGTAAGAGAAAAAGCAAAGTCTGTACACTGAAAGACTTTGATTTGAGGTGGATGAATAATTACAAAGGATTTTTGTTGAATAAACCAGACAGTTTTGACTTTAATATAGAATTGAATTATTAAAATTGAAGAAATAAGTGCTATTAATCCCAATTATTAAAAATGGTTGTTTCTAGTGAAAGTAGATAATTAAACGTAGTCACATACAAGTATTTATCAACAATTTTTCTTTAGAACAGTTCATTTAAAACATACATTTACTGACTGAGTTTTGGAGTATTCCTGCTTCCATTTTAAGCATGTTCCTGCTTCCTTTATGCTCTCAAATACTGACATTTTCATATGGAAAGCCCAAGATATAACTGCTTTCAAGGCTTCTGAAGTGCATTTTTCTATGAGAATTGTAGACTCCCAGTAGTGAAATGTGATCTTAAAAGTTATCTGGTTCCTTGGTTCTCAGAGTGTGGTCCACATACCAGCATGATAGACATTACTTTGGAGCTTGTTAGAAATTCGATCTCTCAGCCCCCATCCCAGAACTACTAAATCAGAATTTGCATTTTTAATAAGTCCTTGGTGATTCATATGCAATTGAAGTTTGAGAAGCATTGATCTAGTTAAGCCCGCCCACTCACCCCAGTATATGACATTCCTTGGGAATATTCCTGTCAAGAGTGAGATAATTCATGGTCTCCCAAAACAGTCCTTTCTTTAGTTTGAATTGGCTCAAGTGGTTACAGAGTCCTTCCTTATAATGACATAAATCTTCCCTCATTACCTACTTCCAGTCAAGCATGCTAATTTTGCCCTATAGTACTACACTGATAAGTCTCAATCTCTTTTATATATGACAGCTCTTCAGACTTTGAAGACAGATTATGTCTTGCCTAACATTTTTCTACTCTAGGTTAAACATCCTCAGTCTTTTTAATGATTTTGCGTCCTGGTTGGTGCTGTCTGGACAGGATCCTTTTGTATATATTTTTGAAATATGGCATTTGAAATGTAATGTAGTATAGTTGGCTAAATCCATGCCAATTAGGGCAAGAATCTCACCTCTTTTTGGAAACTATCCTTCTGCCTCTATAGCCTAAAATTGAGGCAGCTTTATTTTTTTCTTATTGAACTCAGAGTTGACTAGGATTTTTATTCATAGTCACATGTGCTTCTAAGTCACATCTTCACCCAGAATTGTACAGTTTTTGTGGTTTTGTTATCTGTATGGAGGCAGGGGTCTAAGTGTAACACTCATTTCAGCCTCTCAAGATATTTTGAATCTGGATCTCATCATCCAGTTACTCTCCCCTAGCTTTATGCTATATACAAATATAGTCAGTCGCATTGGTGCCTTCATTCAGGCTATTAATAAAAAGATTTGCAAAGACAGGACTGAAGATAGAGCCACCAGGAACTTCCCTGCAAGTTGACTGACTTAATAATTATTATGCATTAGAAACAGTTACTAATTTACCTTACTAGTGACTGTTCAAAAGGATAGCAGAAGGACCTTGTCACATGACATGCTGAAGTCCAGATATACGGTGACTCTAGGACTCATTCTTTCTGTCATTAGTATGACTTGCTCTATGTCATGCTAGGGGCCAGTGATCAATATTTATTTTGTGAGTAATAGAAACCAAAATTTTAATAATTTGTTCTGAAATTAATGGTAGTCTGCAGATCTCATTCGTGGCATTTTCCTTCTTTTTATTCTTGAAACAGAATTTTTGACCATCTCCAGTCTTTTAGTACTCATCCTTTTTCTGCTTTCTAATATTGCACAGTAATCTCTGACACCGCGTTCAGGTTCCTCCCTTTTAGAATGAATTTATTATTGAATTGAAATTTACCCATACTACCTGCCTCCTCATCTTGAATCAGCCCCAACTACTAGTAATATAAACAGCATCACCTGATACATATAACATTGTCATCTATCAAAACAAAAGTCATCTTATAGGAATCAAAATTATTTTGGTTTCAAAAGACAAAGAGGTGTATCCTAACTGAAACTAGCTTAAGCAGGAAAAAAGAAATTTATTGGTTTATGTAATTGAAGGATGAAAAAGAGCTGCCAAGGACACTGTACCCAGAGACTTAAATAGCATTAGCGAGTGTCTCTCTCTCTTTCCTTCTTCCATTCTCTTTTTCTCTCCCTCACTTCCCAGTTTCTACATCTTTGTAGCTCTCAGGCTCTTCCATGGGGTGAATACATGACTATTGGCGCTTCTGGGATCAGGAGCTTTCCAGTTGATAATACAAGGAGAAAAAGAGGATCTCTTTTCCATGCTCAATATAAAATTTCTAGAGGAAAAACTCTAGGTGCTAGGCTTGACCAATATGTCCACCCTGGACCCACCACTGTAGCCAGGAAGTGCTAGTATTTGATTGGCCAACTGTAGGCCATGTAGCCAAGCTTGTTTTTGAAAGTGGGAGGACTGTATTAGTTTCACTAGGATTTGCAGCCACATCATGTGTTTTCAGTAAGAAAGGAGCAATTCCCCAAAGGAAGGGCAAGGTGGAGGTCCCTATAACAACAGAAGGAAGAGTGTTTGGGAACATAAACAATCATCATGCCCTTCAGCAGAAAATAAGTAAAGGATAAGCATTGACAATCCTTATTGCTCCATCCTGAATATTCTCCCTCCTATAATTCATGCATTATAGCATCATTTAAACTTTAAAATAGCAATGTTGGGTTAATTTAGATAAAATAATATAAATATCACAATAGATT
This sequence comes from Ursus americanus, assembly GCF_024610735.1. Taxonomy (NCBI): domain Eukaryota; kingdom Metazoa; phylum Chordata; class Mammalia; order Carnivora; family Ursidae; genus Ursus; species Ursus americanus. The sequence continues at coordinate 13,781,655 of NC_142131.1, read as the reverse complement.
TAAATCCTTTAAAATTATTTCAAGAGGACTTCAGGGTAGGGTTACGAAAAAAAGATAATTTCTTTTTCTTATTTTTAATCTGAAATGATTTTAAGTTCACAAAAAGTTGCAAAAATAGTACACAGAGCTCTTATATATCCTTCATTCAGCTTTCTCAAAAGTTTACATCTTACCTGTGGTACAGTCAGTTAAACCAGGGCATTAATATTGATGCAATACTATTAACTAATCTGTATCTTTCTTCACGCTTTCTCATGACTAGATTGGAGTTATGCATTTTTTAGCAAGAAGTCATGTTTTGCCTTTCTCACTGCCTCGTATCAGGAGGCACAGGTATGCATATGTCTAGTTACTCGTGACGCCATCTCTGATTACTTGGTCAAGGTGGCATTGGCCAGGCTATTCTCCACTATCAAATTACTATTTGAGAAAGAATATATCACTGCAAAAATAATCGTTGAAGTCATGAGGAGAAGAGCCACCGTATATTAATAATATCGAAATTTTTATTTTTAGATAAAAGAAAAATAATTTCACCGCCGTAGATATTTGTGTTTATGACCCTAACTATTTATCATTCTGCACGTCAGGAGATTACTTCTCAGTCTTGCTGTGTTTCTTGTCATATCTGGGATCAAGGCTGGCCCACCCTTTTACAAAGACAATTGTTTGAGGCTTGCTTTTCCTTGCTTGTTTACAATAGCTTCAGTGCAATCCTTCAAGAATTGCATTTATTTGTTTTCTTCTTACAGCTAGTTTATTTTCTTTGTTTAAAAGATAATAGGTGCACACAATAGAAATACCCTTACATTCATTAAGAGACATGCTACCATTTCACGGTAAACATATCTGTGCTTGACTTCTATTCCTAAACTCTCTTGATGTCCCATCTTAAGAGAAACTCAATTACTAACATTATGAATCTCTTGAATAGTTAAGATCATCCAGTTTATTGCCTTAATTTTCTTTTTTTTTGAAGGATATATACTATATTATCTGTCCTTTCTCTCAAAGCTCTCTGAAAAGCCTCTTGTTCTGATTTTCTTTTCTTTTCTTTTTAAGATTTTATTTATTTGTCAGAGAGAGAGAGCACAAGCAGAGGGAGAAGCAGGCTCCCCACTGAGCAGGGATCCTGATGTGGGGCTCGATTCCAGGACCCTGAGATCATGACCTGAACTGAAGGCTTAACCGACTGAGCTACCTAGGCATCCCTTGTTCTGATTTTCTAAAGTGAGCGCATTTATTTCAATGATAAGCAGATTAATTCCAACATTCACAGGAGGGAGATGAGAAGCAAAGGTAAAGTTAGGTTCAGTCCATTGGTGCATGCCCCTCAGTAGCCTTGCTAGAAAGAAAACCTAAAGCAGACCAGTCTGGTGCTGGGGGAGGGGAGAATTCAGCTGCTTCCCACCCTAGCACAGACCAGACCGCTCAATTCTCAGCTGCTTATCTCTACTCTCCCCTCCTGGGCCTCTTTGACCACCACCTCCTGGAAGGGGCAAAATAAATCCATGAAAGCAGAATCAGTCCGCAGCACAGTACTTTTAAAATTCTAAAGTGGTTTCTGACAAACTCAAGAGATGTCTCATAAAAATCTGGAAAATATAAGTTTGAATTCCCTTACAACAATAGGAATCCCCAACATTCTCATACAAGCAGACAAAGTGTCAATTCTGCAGCTCTGCTTACCCTCCACTTTTTTTTCTTATGGTCAAGTTCAGGTATCCTTAACTCTATCAAAAGTGGGAAAATAAGAAAACAGCAGAAAGAACCAAGTGTTTGAAGACAATATTCTCTCTTATTTTCTTTTAAGATTCTATTTATTTATTTGAGAGAGAGCATGAGAGAGAGAGAGGATGAGCAGGCAGAGGGGAAGGGAGAAGCAGACTCACCGCTGAGCAGGAACCCCCCACCCCCACCCCCACCCCCCGCCATGCGGGACTCAATACCAGGACCTTGAGATCATGACCTGAGCCAAAGGCTGACGTTTAACCAACTGAGCCACCCAGGTCGCCCAGAAGACAATATTCTCTTAAGCCTGACTTCCTCCATTCAGTTATGGTATCTGCCTGTCTCGTCTGAACATTTGTGTCTGCATCCCTTTCCCCAGAGCTACCTGCACACTCTTTCCTATACTATTCAGACTTGGCCATGCTGTGTCCATATCATAACAGGAAAGAAGCAAAGATCAGTGGGTCCAATATCTTAAGCAAACATGAATTAACCAGGTCTGGGTTGTTACATCCCAGGGAGAAACTAACAGGTGGCGAGAGTTCATTCCCAGGCCACGAACTTAGGAAAGAGATGAGCTTGGGGGATGTGAAGGATGTTAGCAAGACAAAGAGGTCAATTTAAGGCTATTTACATTCTTCTGACTCTGCCCTCCGGACTAATCAGGGACCAAGGGTGGGGCCACACCTATATGTGGGGGAATGTGGTAGTTTGGCAATGGGAAAGCTGGGGGAAAAATGGGTGTGAGAAAATGTTTTGTGGGGTGCCGTGGCTGGCGATCCACTCTCTCTTCTCCTTGTGTTCTGTTGCTGGACACAGCAGAAGCAGTGGCTTTAATTTCATTTGTAAGGTTAGTTGAGAGTTCACTGGAAAACCGGCATTTGACAAACTGGGCCCAAACTCTTAGATGGACACTATTTCAAAAAGCAGTAAGCACAGAAGTGAGAGCAGACCCCGGAGCCGGATTGCCTGAGTTCGAATCTCAGTTCTGCCATTTAACAGCTGGGGATGTTTGGATGTGTCTTTAACCCTTTTTTGCTTTAGTTTCCTCATTTGTAAAATGGGGCTACAATAGGAACTTTCTTGATGCAGTTATTATATATAACATACCTCCAACATTTTCCAGTGCAAATAATAACAGTTATTTTTACTGAGAAAATAGCTCCCTGAAAACACCTGTTCGTTATAAAAGCAGTTTTCAAATGGAGAGGGGGTTGTGGGGTTGTGGTGGCACATTGGATAGGGAGGTGATCTCAGAGCTTAAGCCTGCCTCGCTCTGACACCCACTTCTCATAGCTCCCTCCTCTTTTCCTACTCACTAGTTTCCAGCACGCTCCTCTTCCTCTTTTATTTCGTTCTATCACAGTCTTGCATATTTCTCGGTTGATTTTTCTCGTAAGCCTGCTGAGAGAAGCAGGACAGATTTGATTAGCTCCAGTTCACTGAAATGCAGAAGAGGGAAGTCCTTTCCCCACAGCTCACACAACCAACTTTGGGTAGCAGATCCTTCCTCTTTGAACATTTGGCATTTGATTTCATGGTGGAAGATAAACAGTGACAGAGTTCAAGGTAATGGGAAGACCTAGAGAGTTGCTCCTTCTCAACACATTCTGTAAAAATGGCACCTTAAAAAAAATAAGATAGTCTGTTGACTCAATGCTGTCAAGTATGCTAGAAGGGTATTGTGTGCAAGCATGAGTCAGTGTGTCCAACAGTCAGCCTTGAGCGCGGCCACCAGACCTCGAGTCACATAAAGAAAATAGACAAATTTTTAAAAAATGTACCCCTTGACCTTGTCCTCCTGATATTAGAACCAGCCTGTGAGTCTGTGTGATTGAATAGTCACACAGTTCCCTCCTTTTCATTTCCTGACTTCGTGTGGGAAGGTTTAGATCTGCCCCACACGAGCCATGATTACAGGAAGATAGTGATAACAGACGTTCGTATGGTTCTTTATGCTTTTCACAAAGATTTCACAGCTACTGGCTTCTCACTCCGTCATTGTTCCCATTCTCATTTCACAGACAAATAAGCGAAGTGGCAGGCAGGGAGGCCACCCGAGTCTGCATCGTTCGTCTGGCAGAGCTAACACTGCAGTTCAGGTGGCAGTGCTCCTCTGTCCGTTTGCGTGGACCCGTTTGACGTGTCATCATTGGCGCGGTGGCGGGTGTGAGTCCTCTGCCCCTTGCTCGCATTGTTAATTAGCATAATTTACTTCCCCTGAAACTTCAGCGTCCTCCTCTGTGCAATTGGGAAAATATTACTGAGAACCGCTTATGAGACCTGAAGGTGACCCTGATGTCAATCACTTAGGACAGGGTTTGGCACAGGGCACGTGCTCAGTAAAGGCTAACCATCATGATTACTGGTCTGTCTTCTCTTGTCACTTTATCGGCTTCACATCAAAGAGAACTGCCCGTGGTCTGAGATTAATCCCAGAAGCACTGTGTCCCTGGGTTTATATGATCTCAAAATATTATTGCCCTTTGTTGTTTTGGAAAGCTGGAAGCTTAAAAAAATAAATGGGATATATTGGAGAGCATCCCTGGCATTAGTACCAGCCTATGGTCAGCCAATAATTTTAAGCTTATAATGCATAAAACTCACCTGGGGAGCTTGTTTAAAATGCACATTCCTAGCATCCGTCTTTCCATCATGATTTGGGGATAGTGTGGGGCCTAGGAATCTGCAGACTTTAGCAAATACCCTGAGAGGTCATGAGAAACATATGAAAGGCCCGTAACTGGAGTTGGTCCAGCACCATCCCCCCCCCCCATCTCCTCCTCTGTTGTGGTCATGTCATCATAACCTCTTCATCCTCCTTTTCTTCTTTTCTTTTCTTTCTTTTTTTTTTTTTTTTAAGCATTTGAAATAGACTGCCTGAGGTTATTTTCCACTATTAGGCTAGCTCTATTATTATCTCTTTAGAGAAAATGCCACTGAACCTGGGGGAAAAATACAGAGTAATTACTCAAAGGAAAAATATATATATAACTTCCCTGGAACCAATTAGAAAGACAATCATTAGGTTGAAGTGATCATTTGCTCACACTTCACTGCAGGGCTCCAGCCCTCTCACAAGGAGGAAAACAGCCCATGTTTGTGTCCAGAGCTTATTAATGTTAGACCCAAATGTAATGCCCTGACAGTAAGTTTTCAAGTCTTTCCTATAAAGATGCGTAACTTGACGTAGAATCATTATTCATTGTCACTTTATTGGCAATCCAACAGAAATCTTACATATATATCTTTCACTTCAAGTCAGCCAGGCACTCCAAGAAAGATGTTATCAGTCCCCACTTCCCACCCCAACCCCCACCTGCTTGTCGGCTAAGTGCTGGAAAACTAGAGAAGAGGGCCCAGGGCCAAATATGAAACCACTTAAACTAAAAAAGTATGGTCACCTACTTGGGCATTATATCTACAACTTCAAAAAAAAAGTAGATATTTGGCAATAACTGGCTTTTAAAGAAATAAAAACAGCCAATGCCAAGCACAGGCTTCCAAGTGTTCTTTTAGCCTCAATTATGGTTTCGATTATCAGTGGTCGTCAATTCCTACTGCACGTTAGGATCATTTGAGGAGCTTTTAAACAGCACTGCTGGCACACCCAGAGATTAAGATTGAATTGGTGTGGCAAGGAGCGTTCTAGGTGATTCCATTGAGCATCAGTGCATGACTGTGAATATACATCAATCAGATTTACTTGACAATTGCCTGCTCTCTGCACCCCTCTGCGAGGTATAGATATTGATTAAGGCTAGAAGTAAAATCAGAGAATTCTAAGAACATATGAGTCTCCATTTCTGCATATTTTAGGGAAAGTGAAATATTAGCTCTAGGATTTCTTCCTAATTGTCTCAGTTCTCCATTTTATTTTGCTAGAGTATCCTTGATCTTGTCAAAATACTCTCAGCACCTAATAACATACAGAACCTCACAGACATTCCAAATGAATCTTGACGATACAAGGAATGAAGGTAAAAAAGTTAAGTCTGTTGGTTAATAATGTCTCTTGGCTGAAACACAGCAGTCATAGGAGAAGCCAGAGGAGTTAAAAGTTTATTCAAACCACCCCCACCCTTCCTGGAGCTTGTGAAGACTAGCTGGGGAGATTTACAGAAAGAGGGTATTCTTTGAATGGTCTGCATTTCTGGTTTAAGCCTTTTCAGTTCTCATCAAAAATAGGTGCACTGAGATCATGATTTGCCAATAAGCCTTAGGTAACAGATTTTTTTTGTTTTAATTTTGTTGTTGCCAGGCATAAAATTTTGTTTAATTTAGAAAGATTGCTAATAGAGTTCTAGTACTTGTTTTTCTGTATTTTTAAAGACGTTTTAGACATTAAATTCTTTCCTGATTTTATCTCATACTACAAAATCTGCTGGTTTATATAATTTGAATTTTCTTCTCTCTAATATTTCATCAAATCATTGTCTATAATACATAAAAATTCTCTTTTCTCTCTCATTTACAATCCTTTTTCTTTTGCTGTTATTACTTGGAAATTTTTCTTAATTCATATTCCATTCTTCCCACTGACTTTTTCATTTTCATTTTTGCCATCATATTGTTTATTTCCAAGAGATCTTTTTTGTTTGTTTGTCTTAGGAATATTCCTTTTTATTCCTTTATTTTTCTCTTATGGTTGCCATATTTTTTTTTTCCATGTCTTTGAGAATATTCATACCAGGTTTTTTGTTTTTTTGACGTTTTCCTCCCCCTGTGCCACCCATCAGGTTGTTTTTTCTCGTTTGATTTCGGCTCCCTCTGTCATAACAAAGTCATTCCTCTGATCTCTGGTGATCCTTGGTTGCTGGGCCTTGTTTAAGAGTAAGGTGAGGAAAAGCCAATTAGAAGTTGTGATCATTTCAATGAGTACTGACAGTGGCAAGCTTTGCTGTAGAATGGTCTAGCCAAATAATTGAGTTGAGAAAATTCGTAAGTCAGAGTCTTTTAATCTTTCCTCTTGGGTCAGTCAGGTCCTACAGAGAAGACTTGCTAACCTTCAATCTGGAGGCAGAGGGGTTGGCTGCCAGAGGGAAAAGAAGCCTGGAGAACTCAGGATTCCTTAGACCTCACTTAGCTCCATATGAAACCTCCACCTTTAACTGACTGTGAATCCCTGCAGAATCCCTGTTTTACTCTCTCTGGGGAAGAAGCTTCTGTCTTTGGCTAGGGTAGCAAATGATTGGTTTCCTACCAGTGGAGTGTGATGAGGGGAATCAGGAGTCTGGTTGCTTCTAAAACAGACATTCAAGTAATCCTTTGCATTTTAGCATCTCTTTTTGTTCAGGATTCCAACATAAATTAGACTGTCAGAGCTATAAGTTGTTATGTATAATATATGCAATCACAAAGCAAAAACCTATAGTAGATACACAAAAGATAAGGAGAAAGGAATATAAACACACCACTAAAGAAAGGCATCAAAGCACAAAAGAAGAGAGCTACAGAAAAAGAAAGGAACAGAGAGGAACTACAGAAAGCATCCAGTAAACAATTAACAAAATGGCAGTAAGTACATATCTATCATTAATTATTTTAAATGTAAATAAGACTAAATTCTCCAATCAAAAGGCATAGAGTGGCTGAATGGATTTTAAAAAGATCCAACTATATGCGGCCTCTAAGAGACTTGCTTCGGATGTATGGACACGTACAGACCAAAAGTAAAGGGATGGAAAAAGATATCTCATGCAAATGGAAACCAAAAGAAAACTGGAGTAGCTATACGTAGACAAAATAGACTTGAAAACAAAGACAGGAATAAGAGATTAAGATGGGTGTTACATAATGATAAATGGGTCAGTCCAATAAGAGGCTGTAACATTTGTAAATATTTATGCATCCAACATAGGAACGCCTAAATATATAAAGCAATATTAACAGATTTAGAAGGAGAAATAAACAGAAATACAATAATAGTAGAGGATTGTAATATCCCACTTACATCAATAGATAGATTATCCAGACAGAAAATCAACAAGGAAACATCAGCCTTAAATGACACATTAGACCAGATGGACTTAGTAGATACACACAGAACATTACATCCAGAAGCAACACACATTCTTCTCAAGTGCACGTGGAACATTTTTCAAGGCAGATCACATGTGGGCCACAAAATGAGTCTTAATAATTTTAAGAGGACTGAAATCATATAAAACATCTTTTCTGACCACAATTGTATGAAATTCGAAAATAATTATATGGGAACACCAGGGTGGCTCAGTCACTTGGGAGACCGACTCTTGATTTCATCTCAGGTCATGATCTCAGGATTGTGGGATTAAGCCCCACGTTGGGCTCCACACTCAGTGTGGACTCTGCTTGAGATTCTCTCTCTCCCTCTTCCCCTCCCCCTGCTTGTGCACGTGCTCTCTCTCTTTCCCTCTCTGTTTATCTCTCTCTCTCTCTCTCAAAATAAGTAAATTAGTAAAATCCTTTAAAAAAGTAGTTAATTATATGAACAAAATTGGAAAATTCACAAATATGTGGAGATTAAACAACATGTCACTAAAAAAAAACAGTGGGTCAAAGAAGAAACCAAAAAAGAAATCAAAAATATCTTGATGGAGGTACAAAAATGGAATATAACGTACCAAAAATTGTGGGATGTAGGGGAAGGTAGTTCTAAGGGGTAAGTTTGTAGCAATAAATGCTTACCTGAACAAACAACAAAAGTCTCAAATAAACAACCCAACTTTATAGCTAAAGGAACTAGAAAAAGAAAAACAAACAAAGCTCAAAGTTAGTAGGAGAAAGGAAACAAAAAGATCAGAGTGGAAATAAATGAAATAGACTAAAATAAAAGATCAGTGAAACTAAGAGCTGGCTCTTTGAAAAGATAAATAAAATTGATAGACCTTTAGTCAGACTCATCAAAAAAAAAAAGACTACAATAAATGAAATCAGAAATAAAAGGGGAAACATTACAAATGATACCACAAAAATACAAAGGATCATAATGTTATTATGAACAATTATATGCCAACAAATGGAATAACCCAGAAGAAATGGATAAATTCCTGGAAACATACAATCTTCTAAGACTAAATCATAATGAAAGACAAAATCTGAACAGACTGATTACTAGTAAGGAGATTGAATCAGTAATCAAAAACCTAACAAAAAAACGTCCAAGATGACTTCACTGGTAAATTCTACAAAACATTCAAAGAACAATTAATACCAGTCTTTCTTATACTCTTCCAAACAATAGAAGGGAACTCTTTCAAACTCATTTTAGGAGACCAGCATGATCTTGATATCAATACCAGGTAAGGACATCACAAGAAAAGAAAATTACAGGTGAATGTCCATCCATGCTAAACACAGATGCAAAAATCCTCAACAAAGTATTAGCAACCCAGATTAACAACGCATTAGAAAGATTATATACATGATCAAGTGGGATGTATCCCAATGATGCAACATTTGCAAATCAGTCAATGTGATATGCCATATTAACAACATTAAGGATAAAAATCATATGGTCATCTCAATAGATGCAGAAAAAGTATTTGATAAAAATCATCATCAATTTATGATAAAATCTGTAAACAAAGTTGTTTTAGAGGGAAGGGACCTCAACATAAGAAAAAAGCTGTATATGACAAATCCATAGCTAATATCATTCTCAATAGTGAAAAGCTGAAAGTCTTTCCTCTAAGATTAGGAACAATACAAGAATACCTACTGTCACCACTTTTATTCGACATGGTATTGGAAGTTCTAGCCAGAGCAATTCGGCAAGAAAGGAAAAAGAAAAAAGGAAAAAAGAAAGAAAGAAAAGAAAAGAAAGAGAAAGAGAGAGGGAAAGAAAGAGGAAAAGGCATTCTATTGGAAAGGAAGAAGTTAAATTATTACTATTTGCAGAAATGGATTATAATAATAATAATAGAAAACCCTAAAGACTCCATCAAAAAACTCTTAGGACTAATAAATGAATCCAGTAAAGTTGATACAAAATCAATACACAAAAATCTGTTGCATTTCTATATACCAATAATGAACTATCAGAGAAATCAAGAAAACAATTCCATTTACAATTGTGTCAAAAAGAATAAAATACTTCAGAATAAATTCAACCAAGGAGATGAAAGACTTGTCTATTGAAAATTGTAAGGCATTAATGAAAAAAATTGAAGAAGACCTAAATACATGGAAAGATATTGCATGCTCATGGATTAAAAGAATAAATATTGCTAAAATGTGCCTACAACCCAAAGCAATCTACAGATTCAATGCAATACCTATCAAATTTCCAATGCAATTCTTCAAGGAAATTGAATAATCCTAAAATTTGTATGGAACTATCAAAAAACCCCAAATAGCCACAGCAATCTTGAGAAAGAAAAACAGCACCGGAGGCATCACACGTCCTGACTTCACACTATATTACAAAGCTATAGTAGTTAAAACAGAATGGTATTGAAATAAAAACAGACCAAAGATTAATAGAACAGAAAAGAGCACAGGAATAAACCCATACACATGTGGTCAATTAATTTACAACCCAGGAGTCAAGAATATACGATGGAGAAAGGACAGTCTCTTCAATAAATGGTCTTAGAAAAACTGAACAGCCACATGCAAAAGAGTGAAACTTGACCACTCTCTTATACGATACACAAAAAATTAACTCAAAATGGAAGACTTCTCCCTTCTGCGTAGAAAATTCTTTCATTTTGTATAGTTCCTCAGAAATCTTTTCTGTTAGGTGGGATACTGCTCGATACACAAATCATTGAATAAAGTCAATACCATCTTTTAAAATATAAAGGATTAGGGACTTGAATGTAAAACCTGAAACCTTAAAATTCCTAGACAAAAAATAGGCAATAAGCTCCTTGACATAGATCTTAGTGAAGATTTTTTTAATCTGACAACAAAAGCAAAAGGAACAGCAACATAAAAATAAATAAGTGGGACTACATCATACTAAAAAGCAAAGGAAACCATTAACAAAATGAAAAGGCAACCTGAAGAATGGGAGAAGATATTTGCAAATCATATATCTGATAAAGGGCTTATATCCAAAATACATAAAGAACTAATACAATTCAATAGTAAAACCAAACAGCAACAACAACAGCAACAACAGCAAAAACTAATCTGATTAAAAAATGGTCAGAAGATCTAAAAAGACATTTTTCCAAAGAAGACATACAGATAGCCAACAGGTATATGAAAAATTGCTCGACATAATTAATCATCATGGAAAGGCAAATTGAAATCACAATGAGAGATTGTTTCACACCTGTTAGGATGGCTATTATCAAGCAGAAATAGCAAGTGTTGACAAGAATGTGGAAAAAAGGGAACCCTCATACAGTGTTTGTTGGAATCTAAATTAATGCAATTGCTGTGAAAATAGCCTCAAAAAATTAAATATAGAACCATATGATCTACCAGTTCCACTTCAGGGTTTTACCCAAAGAAAATGAAAATACTGACTTGAAAAGATATATGCGTCCCCATGTTTGTTGAAGCATTATTTACAATAGTGTCATTTATAATTATTTAGAGTTCACAATATTGTAATAATGGGCACAATAGTCTAAGTGCCCATCAATGGCTGAATGGATAAAGAAATTGTGGTATATATACAGTAGAATATTATTTAGCCATAAAAAATAGTGAAATCTTGTCATTTGTGTCAACACGGATGGACCTGGAGGGCACTGCGCCAAGTGAAATAAGTCCGAGAGAGACAAGACTGTATGATCTCTCTTGTATGTGGAATCCCAAAACAGAACAAACAGCAACAAAAAACAGTTTGGTGGTTGACAGAGGTGGGGGCAAAGGGTGGGAGAAACGGGTGAAAGGGGTCAAAAGGTAAAAAGGAAAAATTAATAAATAAATATGCTCCATTACTAATCAACAAAAAATAAAACAGAGGGTCTTACACTGACTTAAGTTGTTTGTCACGTGTAAAGCAATAGACTTTCCATTGTGTAAGAACACGTATATATCCATCTTGGGAAAAAAAAGTGAGAAAAGAGCCTAGTTCATCCACTATTGGGACCGTATCAGGCAAGTGTGGTCCAATACACATGGAATAGGTACATTCGTAACAATTGTTGAAGGGCCTGAGGTAGGTATGGAGGTGAACAATTAAGGCTCCGTCAACGCGCAGTCCCTTGAGTCTGGGGTGACTTAGCACCCATGCTGGCTGCCCGTTCTCTTTGCGACCTGACTCTTCTGTTGAGCTCTTCATTCTCGTTGCTTTTCCCTGATTAGCAGAAACCGGCTTCCTTTTAGAGCTATTCTTTAAAATAAATTCCATTTTCTTAGGTCCGCTAAACTATTTGCTTTTCTGCTTCCACAATTCTCTTGCTATTGCTTCCACTTCTGTTCTCTCTTTTTTTGAGTTTATGCTTTTAAGGAATCCCTTCACTGTAGTTTTTGAGCGATTTGGGAGGGAGTCTAGGCACATATATTTAATCTACTAACTTCACTTGAAAGTATGACAGCCGAACAAGTAGACACAATCTAAATGGCTCCCAATATTTGATTGGTTCAATAAACCATGGGGCAGGGGTGCCTGGGTAGTGCAGTCGTTAAGCGTCTGCCTTCGGCTCAGGGCGTGATCCCGCGTTATGGGATCGAGCCCCACATCAGGCTCCTCTGCTGGGAGCCTGCTTCTTCCTCTCCCACTCGCCTGCTGTGTTCCCTCTCTCACTGGCTGTCTCTCTGTCAAATAAATAAATAAAATCTTAAAAAAAAAAAAAAAAAAACCATGGGGCACTCATATAATAGAAAACTTTTCGATCATTAGAAAGTATGGCAATGAATATTGTTATTGACCTGGAAACCTATTGATTTCCGTATGGGAAGTGGCAGGTTAATAACATTAATCACAGAGCTAACAAAGTCCTTTCTCGGTCCTCACCATTCTGCTAAGGACTGTAATGGAGTTTTCCATGTAATCTCTCTCCTACACACACAAAATTCTGTAAAGAGGCTGCCAGTTTATCCATTTTATAGATGAGGTAACTGAGGCTCAGAGAGATTAAGAAATTTGCTCGAGGTCACATCTTGGGCCCAGATTTGAGGAAACTAGAACTGGGTTCAAAAATGACACACGGAGGAAAAAAAAAAAATGACACGCAGGCACAATATGTTCTATTCCCAAGCTACATCACCCATCAAAGCAGTGTGAGAACAATATCGACAAGGATGCCTCCGGTCAAGCTCAGCCTCTGGTGTTCCTCTTCGTCCCCAGGGACAAGACAGGGGTCAGCAGCTGGAGGAGGTGAGAAATCTGACAAGTCCGAGGGGCCCAGGGCAAAGAGCAGTCAGGCTTGTTTTCTTTCCTGCTTTTCAGGCTGTTTCATTGCCCCGAAACATTTCATTCTCTCACGTCAGGTAAAAATGCTGTACTTTAGTAATCCTGACGTCTGGCTCTGTCCAGGTTCTGGGCCCGGAGATGCTTTTGTGAGAGACTTGTGTGATTTACATAATTCTACCCTGAATTATGGGAATCTTCCATTTATGTGCATTTAGTGCCTCTCCGTAAGCAGGGATGGCCACAGTCTATTTTACAGATTTAATAAGCAAAATTTGTAGCCTATGATTTAATTTCTATAAAATAAAAAGTGTGTATTCATAAGCCATATGAAATTCTCTTTTTTGAAATCCCCTGGGGGCATGTCACCAGCTCTCCTTGAGGGTTGCTTTGGGGTACTAGACGCAGTATAAGCAGCGTCCCCATTCCTGTGGATTGTCTTCTCTAATCTTGAGCCCCACAATGAACACATTTACCAATATCCACGGAGGAGGGACGTTCTTCCCTTCCACTTTTAAGTACCACCTTGGCCACTGGCCCCTAGACTGAGCATACATAGGATTTCTGGTAGTAAATTCAACACATGCAGAGTGAGGTTGGTGGAAGATGGAAAAACAGGCTGGGTGTAGCTGCAGGTAGCTGCCTGATCTGCTTCCCCTACAGAACAGGACCGGCCGCCTTGGCCAGACACGAGATGGCTCCCTTTTGAATTCTCACGAGACTGCCAAAGGCTTTTGCTTTGAATTGTTTCTATTTCTTCAGCCTCACCTTTCCTCTCTACCTCTTACAGTCTACTCTTCTTGTAAACTCCGTCTCCTCACCCAAATGCCACTCTCCTCTCTATTTCGGGCATATTCCATCTTCTTACTCTGGAATCCTCCCATTCCCCATTCAGTCTTTGTCTTATAAATTTCCTCAAGCTCCTGACTTTTTTGCAGATCTCAGGCAATCTCTTCTCTGCCTTTTTTGATACTAGCTTCTAGGAAAGATGAGCCCAGGTCCCATTGCTGTGTGTGAAGCTAGGGCAGGGGTAAGGGTTGCTGGGATTATATTTGGAATTACGAAATAATTTTAAGTATCCAAGAGAACATCAGAGAACTGCTAGGATTACCTTCCTGCCAAACTCTCTCATTGGGTCTCCGTAAGAAACCCACCTTCCTATTGTTAACTTGATTTTATTATGGGACAAGAACTGTTTGGTCATTGACCATAGGTTACATTACAAAATGCTCCACCATTAATTAGACTTTGAAGGGTACCATGGCCAGTTGCTTCTCTGTAATTTTTGGGCTTCCTTCTGTGTTTGAAAAAATGAGGGACTGGGCAGACACATCACTCTTATGGGTGTGATAGGATGAAATTTTGAGACATTAGCCAGGATTCCCTCACTTTGTCTCCTATTTAGCGAAGAGCAAACATTGCTTCAGAGAGTATGTAGGACTTTATGCCAAGGACACAACACACACACAAATGAGCAGTCAGTGCTCAACTTTTGAATCTTTAAAAATAAAGTTTAGGGGGGCCTGAATGGTTCAGTTGGTGGAGTGTTCGGCTCTTGATCTCGAGGTCAGAGTTTGAGCCCCACGTTGGGCATAGATTATTTGAGAAATTAAAAAAAAATTTAATAAAATTAAATTTAAACCTCACTGCAGAGAAGGTAATCTATGAAGTCAAGTACTGATATTCAAGATTCAGTTTCTTTTTATCTGCAAGAGGCCAAGCTCTGAAGGAAGTCAGGCCTCAAGGTTGTACCATAAACATTAGAATGGAAGGAGACTGGATGAAGAGTTTGGTGTCCTATTCTGGAGACTAGATGAAGTTTGCCTAGACTAAGGGGAACATGTCACCCTGAAGAAAGAGCAACAGTAGTATATGGACATGGGACTTCAGCTCCTGTCCCCGTCAGATTAACATGCAGGAGAGAGAAAGGGTGACTGAGATTTCTGTCATTTTGGGGATTTGAGAGTAGAGCGAGCGTTCTAAATACCTAACAACCAGAAGAGCACAAGTATTGGCCAATCAGAAGAGATGCCCAGTCAACCCAAATGATCATTCTGGTGCATGTTGGCTGAATAACAGACCTGGACAGAGACCTGGACAGACCTGGACATGACCAGGAGTAATGCCTGATTCCCATTTGAGAATTCAGGGTGGTGGCACCCTGTACGTGCATTTTACAGGACAGTGGCGAAAGAAGAAGAAAATAAAATGAGCCAAGGCATAAGAAAACATGAGATACCTCTGAGTTTCTGTCGGACTTCCATTTATACAGTGACGGCTGAAAGCGTGCGGCCCCCAGGGTGTTGGAAGTAGTTGAGAGCAGAGGTGGTGGGCATAAGGACCAGCTTCCAAAGGGTAGATGAGACCATTTAAATAGCAGCTGATTCCAGCAGAGAACAAAGAATGCCTCTTGACCATATACACTCAACACACACACACACACACCCCTACACCTGCACAAGGCCTCTTTGAAATAGAAATGGGATTGAGGGGAGAAAATGAAGGGCAGAACCTTAAAGATTGCCTGAGTTCAAAATTTTAAAAAACTGAGCAATAATTTTACTGAGTTTACTTGGGAAAATATGATCAAGTTTCCTGCTTTTAAAAGGAAATGTGGGTTTATGTTAGAAATTATTTTTTTGTTAAATAGAGCTGCATTTACCTCTTGGGTGCCTACTCAGGGGCACGTGTGTGCGTGCATGTGTCTGTGTGAATGCACGCATGTATATAAAACCTAGATGTCAGTTGAGGGGCCTTGTCCTTTGAAATTCTAATTAAAGTGGCTCAAATGCTGTCCATCGTGTGGTGAGATCCCATATTCTTTCCGATCTCTCCAAAACGTATTCAACAAGAAGTAGAACCCTGCTCTGCTAGAGCACCCCTTCCTGCTTCAGTGATTTCCAAACATTTTAAAAGGTAGGGATGCTATTTTGGATGGAACTCTCATATATTAGAGGGAAAAAAAAAAAAAAAGATTAAAAAAAAACCCCAAACAACCCAGGGTTGCTCTGACTGTGCGCAGAGGTGGGGCCAAGAATCCGCCCAGAGCATCTCTCTCGAATATTCTCGTGGTATCAGAGTGCTTTTGTAAAGAAAGTCATTCTGAAAACTATTACTCTACTTCCTGCCATACTGGGTGTGTTCCAGAAAATGTCTTAACTGGTGTGTGGGCTATACATCTGAAAGGCCTAGCTAGGTTTAACTCCAAATGGAACAAGGGAATTTGTGCACAAAATGTTTCTAATTATTTCCCTTGGGCTTTCAACTGTATCTAACTCCTTGCCTTACTGGATTCAAAGAAGTGCAAGCAAGTCACCAAATATTTTACTCTGGCATATGCAGACCTGTCAGCTGTGCCAAAAGCAACTGGCTATCTTTCTTTCTTTCTTTCTTTCTTTTTTTCTTTCTTTCTTTCTTTCTTTCTTTCATTCATTCATTCATTCATTCATTCATTCATTCAACAAATGTTTATTATGCTTTAATCAAGTACCAAGCACTGTGTGAGTTGGTATGCAAACCATTTCTCTGTCCTGTATTGACTGTTTACATCTTTACCTGAATTCTTGGAACTTCTGCTGCTGCTTAATACCTTTTCAGATCAGAAGAAGCTGTGAATGTTTAGATGTGCTTCTGTCAGTGCCCAAACTCTTGCAGTTCTGATGGGTTTAGTCCCCTCCAGCAGGATCAGTCCAGAAACCCTCAGCATCTAGAGCCTGCCCTGGTTATGATATTCACATGAAGGAGGACTCTGGTCTAAGACACAGGGACACAAAGGTCATATCGTTGACTGGAAAAGGTGGGCCAGCAGAGACCTTCACAGACTTTCTCTTTACTGCTGAATTGGATCATCTACCACTTAAAAAATGAAGCTGTTCCCTAGACCTCGGCTCTTTAGACACATTGTGAAGAAAACTAGTACCTTCAGAGATATCTGATGGCTTATCTGTAGCATGTTATGTACATAGTTAGATCAATGACCTCTGCTAGGCTTGTCCTGAACAGCCCTGCTCAGTCCATCGCACTTCCATCTCCTCCAAGACAACCCTTTCTACATTCTCAGCTTTTAGTGTTTTTACCTTCATTTTATTTCCTTATCTCTAAATAATATTTTCTTTTTTCTTGATTTTTTTTTTAGCTTTAAACATTATCTGGCCTAAAACCATCTAGCTCTCTAACCACCATTGTACTCTAGCCAAGCACAGTAACTTCTGTCTCTTCATACAACTATGTCACGATTCTAATTTGAACATATACTCATGATTACTTTGCATGATTGGACTGAGTAAACTCTCTTCACCCCCAAGGCATGCTGTCTACCATGACAATCTTTCCCTCCTTATGCACTTTGTCATGTGTGTTCTTGCTTTTCTATATATTTGTCACCATTTCATCTCTAAATTCTCCTCTTGTTATGTCCAAATACACCAACTAATCCATCAGTCTTACCTTCCCGGGTCCATTCTCCCAGAGCCTTCTGGCCTGGCCTGTCTGGACACCCTTCTGTCCTTCATGCCTGGTGCACCTTTGGTTACCTTCATGGGACTCTCTTCACCACCCTCTTGAGCTGAAAACACTTTTCTGGATCCTGAATCTTTTCCCTCTTGTTTTTGCAGAGCACTTCTTTTAGTAGAGTCCTGAAAAAGGGTACCTATCTGCAAAAGCCTTCAACCCACCCTCATGTTAGACTGAGAATTTTGTTCCATTTATAATTACCTTTTGGAAAAAATTTTTTCTTGGAATATTGTAGACACGGCTCCATTGTCTTGCTGCTGTCAGAAGTCTTGTTGAGAAGTTCAAAGTTATTATGATTCTTGTTTTCTTTCTGGAGGTCTTAAATTTCCTTTTTAAAATTAGCCCCAGTGAAAAAATTTTTAAAAATTAAAATTTCACAATGATGTACCTCAATGCAGGTCTATTTTCACCCATTGTGTTGGACATTCAGTGTATCTTTCAATCTGGAAACTTACGTCCTTCAGGAAATCTCAAGGACAGCCTAGAAACTCATTTCCTGGGATGCCTGAGTGGCTCAGTCCGTTAAATGCCGCCTTCAGCTCAGGCCCCTGGGATCAAATCCCACATTGGGCTCCCTGCTCAGTGGGGAGCCTGCTTTTCCCTCTGCCTGCCGCTCCCCCTGCTTGTGCTCTCTCTCTCTCTCTTTTCCTGGGACTTCTGTTATTTTAGATCTGGACCTCATGGACTGGTCATTCTTATCGGCAGGGATTACTTCATGTTCTTATTTTTTTTCCTATGGGACATCATATAGAAATACCACCTTAGAACTGCTTTACATGAAGTTCTTTTTAAAATTTTTTAATGTTTACTTTTTATTAAAGTGTAATTAATATACAGTGTTATGTTAGTTTTAGGGGCACAATATGATTCAACAATTCTGCACATTCCGCAGTGCTCATCACAAGCGTCCTCTTAATCCCCTTTATCTATTTTACCCATCCCCCTCCCACCTCATATTCATATTTTTATCTCTCTGAATTCCAGATGTCTTATCCTTAGCAGTTGCTCAGTCAATAATGTTGAATCCAACTACATTGAGTGAGTTTACATTAAGAAAATTCTCTCCTCCTGGGATGCCCTCCTTCTACACCATGTTCATTTACTGACATTATGCCAGTTCTCTAAAATCTGACCTCTGTCCTCTCCCATGATTCTTCCAGTCTTTCCCGGCAGCTCTACTGCATCTATCACTTACCTCTTTGGTATGTATTTAATTGCTTGTATGAATTCTCTGTAATTTTATTTTATTTTTATTTTAAAGATTTTATTTATTTATGTGAGAGAGCACACGAGCAGGGGGAGGCGCAGAGGGAGAAGCAGATTCCCCGCTGAGTAGGGAGCCAGATGCGGGACTTGATCCCAGGACCCTGGGATCATGACCTGGGCCAAAGGCAGATGCTTTAACTGACTGAGCCAACCAGGTGCCCCTGTACATAATCTTAGATTGTAAGCCCCTGGAAGGTAGGGACTTAGTTCCTAGCATTTTTGTGTATTACCTACCACCCACGTATTGCCTCCAATAATCTAACCCAGTGTTTACCACTACCTATTTCATAATAAATGTCTGTTGAATGAATAAGTGAAAGAAAGTAAGGAAATGGATGTCTTCTTAAAACTCCTGTCACAGAAACTCCAGGTAGTGAAGGAGTGACTTCAGCCTATGAACAAATGTGACCCTCAATAGTTATAAAGAAAAAAAAAAGTGTTTATTTTAGCTAAGGGAGAATGAATACAGAAAAACAGGCTTACAAGTATGATGAAAAATAGGTCCTCAAATACATTGTTTCTGAATCTCGAAACACAGCAGAAGCAGCTATTTAAAAATGCCAGCTAGAATACTCGCTTTTCTGTTCATTTTCACTGCAATGTGTATACACAAATCCAATTTGGAATCCTGTTGGCATTGACTCAAGCAGAGTTATTGTATTTAAGGAAAATGTATAACCAATTGGCTGACAAAAATATTTTCCAGATGAACTTTATGTTGCCACTACCTGTGTGTGATGAAGCTTAACAGAGTACTTCTAAAGAGGACTGTAAGGAAAGGAAACTGTGCTGTAATTCTACTTCAGGGAATAAAATTTCCTCATGAAATCAAGAGTGGAGCAATGGAAAAAGGAAAATGACCTGGGGATACTGCAATAACGTACCAGTGTAGCTATGGGAGTTATTTTTGAACATCACCCTAAAGCACCATTGGAGGAGACCCACGTGTGGTTTTTCTCTAAAAGATGACGGTCTGGGCAATGTTTTAGCTGAAGTCGGCATGGTAATTGTTTCCAGAGTGTACACGGGGTATGATTCATTGACCTTTCAGGTAATGTAACTCAATCAAAAGTTTGGGTATACATAATCAGAAGAAATGCTTTGGCATCAAGTAAAAACCTCAAATCTAAAAATAATTCTTCTTCCATATGCAAAAATATCCTTGAAATTCGGATGGGCAAAATGGGGTGGGCATTGCTCCACACTACTGCTATACCCATGTTGCAGAAGAAAGAAGATTTCAGAGTTATTCAGATGAATCCAGACAGAATCCAGCCAATGCAAACTGGCCTTGGTTAGTTCTAACGAGCAGGTTTTTAACTCTGGAATGCCTGCATTATTTCCTCAATATTTTTCTCTAATATTATCCATAGAAATGGTTTTTTGACTTTGGCTAATTCTCCAAATGCATTTTTTTATTTCTCAACTGTCATATAACCTAAGGCCTTAGAACTCTTGTAGTCTATCTGTGTGTTATCTTCAAAAACAGCTCCAAATTATTGAGACCCTACTATCTGACGGCCATACTGAATACATTAGCTCATTACTCCTGACAGCATTCCTATGGGAAAGGTGTTCTTAGATCCGTATAACACACAAGGAAACCAGAGCCAGAGAGAAGAAACAACCTAGCCAAGGTCTGAAACTAGTGAGTTTACCTAAGCTTAGATTTGAACCTAGGTTTAAAGTTAATTCCCCTTTAAAAATGCTATATTGCTACTTTTAGGTAGTTATATATAACACGAAAGAGCTGTTGGTGATTCACCGTCAGCAGTCCCAGCACTGTGATTTTATTGTCTCCGAGTTCAGCCATCTCACTGGGTCTGAATCTTTGTAATCAAAAGAACAGTTTGCAGATGTCTGCCAAAGGCAGGGAAGCAGTTGTGGTTGTCGACATCAAGCTGGCACTTATGGGGTGTCTCTCTTGCACTCGGCTCTGTGCTGAGCTTAATGGGACCCACAAAACGCTGGAAGATCTAGTCCCCTCCTTTGATAAACTGAAGAAACATTGTTTCTTTGAACATTTTTTCCTACTTTGCAAACATTGCACCGGTGTCGGTTAAAATGATTTGACGTGGTTCACCAACCCCTGAATGAAATAATATGGAATCTTGCACCGAGATATATTCCCTTTTCTGTCCTTCAATAACCATGAAGAAGAGCGGCTCAGTTTGGTGCTAGTATGCTTTTAAAACTCCTGCTAATCTCTTTTGTCAATAAAGTGAAAGCAGGCATTTGGCTCAGATGCTTTGGCAAGCAAGAGAGCATTTATTTTATTGGTATTTTCTATTTATGACAATTGATGCTATCCTTCTATTTACCATAGGGAATAAATTGTCCTTTCTAAATGAATTTAGGCTAAAGACTGAGTCATTGAAATAAAGATAATAAAAATCTATAATACAGGCATATGTCAATAACACATGTTAAATAACAATAAAAGGATATGGCACGAACACTAACTCTGAAAATCAAAAGAGATCAGGCAGGGTCTTGGGCAGGCCATCCAGCAGCATGGCTTGGACAAGGCTCTGCCCCAGCTCAGTTGCAGGGAAATGCTGTCTCCAACTTCTGTAAAGAATAAACAGAAGCGGAAAATTATTTTTTATAGGAAAGAAATTGTACATTTAAACAATTACTTATATAAGCCTCGTTCTCAGCGAGTGACCAGTAAGTGACCAGTAAGTGACTTTCATTGTAGGGAAAGTATAAGAAATCTCTGGAAATACGACCAAGCTGTTTATAAAAAGATACAGATAATAAACCTTGACATCATGGCTCTAGCGATTACAAGAGTTTCATTTGAGGAAATATAACCAGAGTAAGCATGTAATTTATCTACTACTTTGTTATAACAACTAAAGAGCATCTTGCCTTCCGTACAAACTTTCTCCTTAGGATGCAAATCCAGGCAACTTAATGAGGGCCTTCCTGCCCAACGTCAGCCAAGAATATATACCCCACATAACGCAAACATCCCAAATGCAAAGCTTAGTGACTTCATCCCATTATCTGGCTTTAAACACCTCCTATGGGCTAACACTCCTATGTCAGTTCTGTGAGGATGGGATTTTCAGCTTTTTGCTGGAACATGTGGTAAGCAGTCCTGCATATTTGCTGATTGAATTCATGAAGACTGCCACTGAAGCTCCTGATTTTATATAAGCATTCCAGAAAGAAATCCCTCTGTAATGTTTTTCACTCTTCCCCCACTCTCTCTATAGCGTGACTTAACATTACCTCCGTGTGTCAGGGTTGTCACTGTGGAAATCAAATCAAAACAGAATAGTTAGAAAGCACCTGACCTCAGGTGCTCCAAAACTTCCAAACTCTTGTCACTGCTTTTTACGTTTTCCAATCTCTACCATTGTTGCAAGACTGTCGGCTGTCATTACTGTGCACTGTCAAAGTACCTGATTTTTGCAGCTTCCTTTAAAAATTCTGGGATGGCTGCTTCTAGATCGTCAGGCTTATTAGAATTCTGGGTCATGTATACACACATACAAGTATATGTAAGATATATATGTATTTATAAATAAATCTATATATTTTATAAATATATGTATTTTATAAAATGAATATTTTATAAAATTTTACAAAAATATTTATATAGAAGTATATAAATCTATTTTATAAAGAAATATATAAATACATCAAGATATTTTTCTGGTTGGAATTGAGTGTTCTGGAGAGGCAGAGGGAAGCTTTGCTATGATATGGTTAGTGGAGGGCCACCTAAGCTCAGTGCAGGGACTTTGTGACATCTGTTTTAGCTGCTGAGAACCATTTCCTTTACTTTCTATTCCAAGCTGAGCTCAATCTAGTCGAAGTTTCCAGATAATCTCTGAATAAGTAGGGTGCTGATGTAAATAATAACTACAGCCTAATAATATTTTAAAGATCATTCATTTTCCACAGTTTGAATTGTTTTACCCAAATATATCATTTCAGAGATAAAGGGGTCTTCATGTTCTAATTTCCATGAGTTCTGCTGATTTATTTCATTTTGCCATGTTAATTCTTTTTTTTTTTTTTAAGATTTTATTTATTTATTCGACAGAGATAGAGACAGCCAGCGAGAAAGGGTACACAAGCAGGGGGAGTGGGAGAGAAAGAAACAGGCTCATAGCGGAGGAGCCTGATGTGGGGCTCGATCCCATAACGCCGGGATCACACCCTGAGCCGAAGGCAGACACTTAACTGCTGTGCCACCCAGGCGCCCCCATGTTAATTCTTTCAATTAAAAGTTTTGTTTCCAATAAACATAAAAAGCCATCTCCACTGAGAGAGTTAACATGGTAACTCCCACTGGCGAGTTTAGTTTAACCTAAAACATTTCGGATCCTTTCCCGAAAGCAAGGTTTGATAATGGTTATGGACCTATTATACATCAGACGGCCTTCACACGGCACCAAAAATAAAACAGAAACTCTTCCCATACCCCACAACATCGTGCAAGATTCGACTTGCTGCCTCTCTTCTCATCTTCCCATGTTCTCTCCTCTGGTTCAGAATTGTCCGGACCCCTTGGCTCCCTTTTAATCAGTGCCTCAAAAGCGCCAAACTCGTGCACACCTCAGGCACCTGTCTTGATGCTCCCTTAGCTCACAGCCATCTGCTCCCTGGCTTTTCACATGGCGAAGCTGTCACCTCTTCAGAGAGGCCTCCTTTGAGCATCTGATTTAAATTAAATATTTAAATATTTAAATTAAATATTATCCTCTCCTATTGAAAATTCTTTTTCTCCATAGCTTTTACCATATTTGTAATTATTTATTTATCAATTTGTTCTTTATTTTCCCCCTCTTCCCTTGTGCTTCAAGGTCTGTGATGGCAAAACCTGTCTATTTAGAAACCACCGTAACCCCATCATCCGGCACAGCAGGCCGTAATCTTGATGGTAGGAAGGAAGGGTGGGCCACCGGGCTCCTGAAGGCGGAGGAAAGGGAGACTTTGTGGGAAAAATACCGCATAGAGAGAAAGAGCTCACTCTGAAGACCCAGTTGACAAAGCAAATTCCCTCTGGGTCTAAAACAGAAAGCATAAATGAGTGAAGAGGGCCAGAATGAGATGACAGAAGGTAACTGCCCCTCATTTTCAGTGCCTGGAGGACAACAGAGAGTAGTCCGGCGGCTGATGACTTGGGAAAAGTGACTTAGTCCCACTGAAGATGGTGGATGGCACTTAGCGCATCCAATACTTTACATGAAGGAATAAGAGGCCAATAAAGTCAGAGCTTGATTTTTTCCAAGAGAAGCTAGAAATGTAAAATTTCATGTGGATTCTGTTGATTTTAATGTTGGCAACTACATTGTAAATTTTAACACTTTGTGAGGGCCAGTGTCTAGTGAGCCAAACACACCTATCTAGACTTCCACTCTCACAAAAATTTGCGTTCCCTTTGCAGGTTTCCTAAAGGCAAAACCTCTTAAAAGTATGTAGTGGTATGTGATAACTCCCCAAAACTCACTCCCACCACTTTGGAAATCTAGGGGCTTAAAATCCAACTTTTCCAGGACATCGAAGACCATTCTGAGTTCCGTGTTCCAAATTTATCTTGGTTGTGAAGTATGTCTTTACTGTACCTGACTCAGTCATCAGACAGCTGTGTGCCTAGACAGGCAGCTATAATTTTCCTCTTTGCTGGGTTTATAACTTATTTGTGCAGCTTACAGCTGTATTTTAAAACTTAATGCATTTTGTCCTCCTTATGTTACTGATTTTGCTCTGGAAAATTGATTTTAAATGATACATAGATTTACATGAAAGGAAACGTCAGAATAAGTCTTATTCCTTATTTTCATAGGCTTGTTGGCTTGTCCAGTCTGTTGTCAGTAACCCGTGCACCAGGGGCCGCCTCTTTGCAGTGCCTATTTGTGTATGGCCTGAGAGCTAAAAATGGTCATGACATTTTTACCTACTTGGAGCACTAAAAGAATAATATTTTGTGACACACGGATGTTATGAAATTCAACACTTGGTGTCCATACATTGTACTGGAATGCGGTCACACTCACTTTCGGTGTGCTGTCTGAGGCTGCTTTTGTCCTACAGAGCAGAGTGGAGTAGTTGCAAAGTATACCATATGTCTACAAAGCCTAGAATGTTTATCGTTGTCCCTTTATAGAAATTTAGATCTAGAGAAGTAATTACTAGACTTCGGGATTTCATGGATCAGTAAAATTAAAGAGGTGGAGAGGAGAGTAAACAAGCACAGAGCTGCCAACTTTTAGTTTACTGCCAGTAAAAACACTTAAACAAATGTGGTCATCACCAGAATTCAATGAAAGAAAGTATATTACAGCACAAAGAAATAAGAATGGATATACTCTCAGAATAAAAGGGGAAATGTACACTTACGAGCATGGGGCTTCAGAGTTAACCCTAACTAGTTTGAGCACAGTGTCCATTTTTCTCTGTCATGAAAATGTTCAGATTAATCCCTTTTTAGTATTATTTTAATAAGCTAACAAGTTTCTAGATTATCCCATTTTCCCATATTTTTCTTGACCCAGCCCACACTCCTGGATCTCACCCTACTAAAAATGCCTGTTATATGGGAACGCATCTCACTTTTTTGGCTTTTATTAGTCATCACCTTTATTTATGCATCCCAAGTACCAAATTACTTTTAATACCCTTGAAGGCGGAGACTATAATTTGTCATTGTCTTCCATCATTTTAGCATCTAATGTGATGTCAAGAATATAGTTAGTGCTCCTGTGATATATAGAAGTAGTCCCCTTGGTGGAGAGTTCTCCTGGCTCCCACATTGTCCCTACTGCTTTATCCATGGAATATACTGAGGTTGAGAAACAAATAAAATCATCAGTCTTTTCTATGTATCAGAAATAAATTGTTGCTTTCTGAGGCTGATTAGGATGGTCCAGTGTTGGCAATACAAAATGGCAGAATGCCTCTCTTATAATCTCTTTTATATAATTCGTTTCTCTTCTGGTCATATAATCTGATATAGATCGCCAGTTCAAGAGCATTTTGCATATTATCCATGTGGCACAGGCAGGTGAGGTCCCTATCAAAATGGGTAACTGATTTTAAAAGCCTGTGACCATCTAGAAATAATATCAAGAGGAAACTTAATACAGTAGTTGAAATATATAATTTTCTGGCTTAGAAAAAAATGGGCCATGATGGCTCTTAAAAAAAAAAAATTAGGTAATTACAGGATTCAGCTGCTTAAGCTTTGATTCGGCATAGGACCAAAGAGCCCTCAGGACTCCTGTGGAGTTTCCTCTCGTTCTCTCTGCCAGAGCTAA
Organism: Ursus americanus; assembly: GCF_024610735.1. Taxonomy (NCBI): domain Eukaryota; kingdom Metazoa; phylum Chordata; class Mammalia; order Carnivora; family Ursidae; genus Ursus; species Ursus americanus. The sequence continues at coordinate 13,755,573 of NC_142131.1, read as the reverse complement.
CCCTTCAAAGTAATTAAGAAATAATTTCATAGTAGCCACACATGTAGGCAATCAGACCCAATATAGGAAACACCTGTTTTTACTTCAATTCTGGCCTGCTTACTAATAGGGCATATTTGTCTTGGGACATTGTGTTTGCTTGTGTAATTGTGCATAGCACATTTTCAGATTTTACCACAGATGGATCCTGAAAGCGGTTCTGAGTGAGTGTGTCTGGGTAAACAAGACACAAAAAGCTTTCCTCATCTTCTGTACAAACGGACGTAAGCAGAATGAGGCCCTGCCCTACCCTCTGCCCACACTGGGCAGGGCAAACAGGAAGCAGTTGGTGAGCAGCTCTGGTCTTTCCAGGCTTAGCAACCAGGTTTCTTTTGTTTGGTTAACAACTCCAGGCCCATGCAACCAAAAAGAGTGGAAAATATGCAGGTCGACAGCCAGACAGTGGCAAGTGCTGACGAGTAGCCCTGTTGTCCGAGAGGCAGAAGCTGCTCAGTGGGAGGATATGCCCCAAGTGTTTGGAGTTTCAATACTGGGCCTCGTAGCTGCACTTGGACGAGTGTTCTCGTGGCCAAGCCCAGAAGAAGATGTTCTGAGAGTCACAAAAGAATGGGAAGAGCTCTTTGAGAACACAGAGACAGGGAGAAGAATTGCAAGGAGAACATGGATAGAGGAGAGTCCAAAGTCCAAAGAACCAGGTCAGAAAGAGAAGTGGCGTTCAGCCGCGTTGTTTATACACATGAATGGAAATGAGGTGGAGAACAGGGGCAATGGAATGGAAAAAGCCATGCTTGCAAAAGGTAGATGCGTTTTTATGTTAAGGGTATTTTCGGCTTGAATTATCTCACATTTTTCTCAATTTATACTTTGGGGTGGGTAGAAATATAGGAACATATTAATATTCGTGACTTCTATATAAATTGTGTCCTTAGACATAATTGTTTAGATAGTAGTTTTATTGAGGTATAATTCACATACTGTAAAACTTACCCTTTTTAAATGTACAGTTTAGTGGGGCTCTTTTCATATATTGCCAGAGTTGTGCCCCTAGTTTTAGAAATTTCATCACTGCCCCCTTGACAAGTCTATGCCCATTAGCAGTCACCCTCCATTCCTCCACTCCCCCAGCCTCTTCAACTCCTAATCTGCTCTCCATTTCTATGGCTTTACCCATGGTGGACATTTTATATACTAGGAACCATACAATATGTGGCCTTTTGTGGGTAGCTTCTTTTGCTCAATAGGATGTTCTCAAGATGCGTCCGTGTTGTAGCATACAACATTATTTCATTCCTTGTTATGCCTAAATAATATTCCACTGTGTGGGTATCCCACATTGTGTTTATCCATTCATCAGTTGACAGACACTGGGATTGTTTCCCTTTTGGGCACTTACGGATAACGCTACCATGAGCACTCATGTTCAAGTTTTTGTATGAATTTACATTTTCAATTATCTTGGGGACATAGAAGTGGAATTGCTAATCACGTGGTAACTGTATGTTTCACTTTTTGAGAAACTACCCAGAATTGTTTTCCAAAGCAACCATGCAGGGGTGCCTGCATGGCTCAGTTGGTTAAGCATCTGCCTTCGGCTCAGGTTATGATCCCAGAGTCCAGGGTCGAGCCCTGCATCAGGCTCCCTGCTCAGAAGGAAGTCTGCTTCTCCTTCTGACCCTACCCGCTCTTGTGCTCTCTCTCCCTCTCTCAAATAAAATCCAAAGTGCCTGATTTTCTGTTCCCTCCAGGAATGAATGAAGGTTCCAGTTTCTTTGCATCCTCTCCAAGGCTTGTTATTATCCACTTTTGGGTATAGCTTCCTTACTAAGTGGTCAGTTATAATGACTCTGAGTAGTCCTCCAAGATGCCCTAGCACAGGGGAGCCAGGCGTGGGTTATTCATTGGGTTTTACCATCTGATCCATATTATTTGGAAGTTGTAGACCAAATCAATTAAATTAAGAGTGTACATATTATCTTAATTCAGGACTGCCTTTACCCTCTGTCAGTAGAAACCACTTAATGTGGATGATGTTTTAGTAATTATTATGGACATAATATACATGTGCTTTTATTTGCAAAGTCAAGCTTTGGGTTAGGTGCTGGTGATGGACACCAGGCGATGAAGCTGACACCCACACTGAAGTAGATAAGCACTGTGTTTGCTGGGACGTGACTAACATGGGCTGTAACTGCATACTAACCAAACAGAACAGCACACGTAGACCACCCTAGCAATGGCTGATCAGGCCTTTTCCTAATGGAGGTACACTGAGGCAGTACATACAGTCTAAGGTATCGAAAAGAGGCCTGGCCTAGCAATCAGGGATTTGGATTTCAGTTTTGCGAGTGACTGTACCCAGCCTTGTTCCCCAGCACCGACTCTTTCCTGCCAGGTTACATATGACTGCTATTGGCTCACTAGAGCCACCCTGTACTTCGACTGACTGCGCTTAAAAGGTTTCACGTTATTGCTTCGTTCATTGACTGCCCTCGGCTCCTCAACTGTAAGCTCTATGAGGTCAAGAATCCCTTGTGATTTGTCTTCCATTTCATTTTCAGTGCTTTAGTCCAGTGCCTGACATAAAGTAGCTGGTTATTAAGTATTGTGAGGATCTTGTATACGCAATGAATTACAACTTCAACTTGACATTAATCTAGAGTGTTATTTACCTAAACAGTACCTCCCTCTACAGTTTCTTATTTGTAAAAGACAAATTGGGAATATTAGTAGTACCTACGTCATTGTGTTGTTATGAGGAACAAATTAAATATAAATTAAGACACTTAAATTGGTGGCGCATAGTCAACAATCAATAAATATGCATCAGTATCATGATTTTGAATCTCATTCCCCATCATTTTCTCAATAATTGAAAAGCGTTGAATGAAAGTCTCCTTAACATGCCTCCCATTGCCAAGATTCTGGTAATACATTTGCTAGCATGATCAGCCATTTGCATGGTGTGTGTGAAGACGCTGTTTCTGGAGCAGGTGATATGGTGTTGACATGTGTACATAGGAGCTTGTTAATAATGAAAGTTCCTGATTTCATTCATGGAGACAAAATGACATTTGACAACTGCTATTTTTCTCTAAAGCATTTGTGGTTTGAAACTCAGCTTTATTTTTCTCTTGGACATTGATGATGTACAGCGAAATAGTAGGGTGGGTTTAGAAAACTTTCAGAAAATGTCAAGTGTCCTTTGTGGTGAAATCCAATTCTGGCGGTTGGTTGCTTTTCCATTGAGGAAAGGTCATCCTCATGGACCGTTTCAGATTTCCCAAGTAACTTTAAGGGCACTCCACTTCTCTGGGTAACCGCATACTAGGGAAAACACCAGCTCTTTCTGGTTTTCTAACTATGCTCTGAAACTCCACCTTGAATTTCTTATCTTATCCAGGAGGAAAATGCAGTATTAGTTCCCACCTTTCTGATAGGATTTTCTTTACAATAACAAACCTTCAGTTAGGGAAAATGGCTATTACTCAGATTCAATCCATTTATACCAAGATTGATTTATGTTGAAGGACTATCTAATTGGCATTGTCAATCATATTTGGATGACTGGAGCATAGGTGATTCTTACCCCAGTTAAACCCCGTGGGTAAATTTCATTCCCTTCAAGCTATCTTTGAGTTTCTCCTTCCTCTTCCATCTTCCCTACCCAAGACTAAACTTTCCAGGTCTCTTCTATCTTTCTTGGTTTTACCTTCTATAATCACTTGATTTTTATTTCATCTCCATCTTACTCTTTTTCCAACCCCCTGAGGTTTCTGAGTTTTCAGAAAGTAACAGAATAGGGTGAAAACCATAGAAAAGGAGAAGAGAAATCTGAAGGAGAATGTAGAAGCAGAGAGCATTGTGACTGAGGAAGATAAAATGAAAGAGAGGACAGGCTACCAAAATACTTTGAGAAACATATGGGATATGCTTTCCTGGAAGACTTGGGACTAAAAGGTTTAAAGAAAAAGCACCAGGGATAGATATCAACACACTTTTACTGACATTGGGGGGAAAAAAAACTGCAGAAAATGTTCTGGTAAAAGGATCATGCTATTTGGCTTTTTAATAAACCTACTTCCTCTTTAAAATAGACAATTATAGACAAAGTATTTTTCTGGATTGTTTCCCTCCCATTATTACTTGGGAACTCTGTTGTTCAGCCAAAAATGACAGTATTTACTACCTCTGACATGTTTAAATAGGCTTTCCGATAAAGACTAGTTATTTAATTGAATTCAAGGACCAGGCCCAATCTGTATATAAAAGAGAGATTTTAGTAAAAGTCCTAGTTTTTACATAGTCTATTCTTATAAGATAATGTCGCTATACTTAAGATTTCTATAGCTAATTCTACTCAGGTCAAGGAGCATTTAGCCAAAATACCACTGAGCAAATCACATATTACATGGCTTTGAGACATTTGCAGTCCAAATACTTAATACCCATGAATAAATCTTGGTTGGAATGACAGAATGCCAAAAAGTGGGAATCTTTTTTTTTTTAATCCCCTTGTTCAGATATCCCTTTTATTGTGAAATGTAACTTAGGAGAAATTGTTCCAAAATAAAGTGAGTAAACCTAAATGAATAGGGTAAAGTATATTCTAAGTACTTATGTAGTCATTATATAGGTCAAGAAATGCAACATTACAAGCCATAGATTCATAAGAATCTTGACATTTCATATGGTCTGAATGTTTCTGTCTCCCCCTCCCTCCACTTCCCTCCTGCCCCACAAATTCATATCCTAATCCCCAAAGGTGATGGTATTCTTAGGCGGAGGCTTTGGGAGATGATTAGGTCGTGAGAATGGAGCGCTCCTGAGCAGATCAGAGTTCTCATAAAAGATTCCACAGAGCTCTCCAGCTCTGTATCTTGTAGCTCTATGTGAGGGTACAACACGTAGTCTACAACCCGGAAGGGGCCCTCGCCCAACCGTGCTGGCACATTCACCTCAGACTTCAGTCTCCAGAATCGTGAGAAATATATTTCTGTTCTTTAGAAGCCCTCCTGTCTGCGGTATTCAGTTAACAGCAGCCCAAAGGGACGAAGATGACATCCAAGAGACCAAGTCCTCCCAGCTTGTTCTTCGGGAGGGGCTGAGCTCTTCACCCGTTGTTACATTGACGATTTAGAAATAGATTTTCATGTTCTAACAAAACTCCTGCTGGGATTTTCATGAGGGTTGCATTGGATTTCTAGATTAATCTGGAGAACAAAGTATATTTATCAATTATTTAGGTCTCCTTTTTGAGTAAGTTTTATAATCATCTCTATGGAAGTCTGGCATATGCTTTGGCAGATTTATTTCTAAGTATTGATCTTATAAAGATTATCTCATAAAATTTTGTAATTATATGTGCAGAAGTGTTCAACATATTTTGATGCGTTTTTTCCCTGGGTATTTGAATTTATAATATTGTAAATGCTTTCTCTATTTAAATTTTACTCTTTTACATTTTGCCATTTAGAAAGAAAATTAATTTTTGTATATTGCTTTTCTATCCTGCAAACTTGTCCAGCTGTCTTTTTAATTCTAAGAATGTAACTGTGGATTCCTTTAGTGGTTTTTTTTTTTTTTCATTGATTTCTATTTTCATACCTTTGGGGTAAGAAAAGATGCTTGGTATGATTTCAATCTTCTTAAATTTATTGAGACTTGTTTTGTGGTCTAACACGTGATTTATTTTGGAGAATGTTTCATGTGCACTTGAAAAGAATGTGTATTCTGTTGATTTTGAATGGAATGTTCTGTATATATCTGTTAGGTCCATCTGTCTAATGTGTCATTCAAAGCTGCTATTTCCTTGTTGATTTTCTGTCTGGATGATTTATCCATTGATGAAAGCAGCATGTTAAAGTCCCCTACTGTTATTGTATTAACGGTTAATTTCTCCCTTTATGTCTGTTGGTTCCTTTAGATTTTTTAATTTACAAAACCATGTATTTATAAATAATAATTTTTGCTCTTCCTTTTTAATCCTTATAATACTTTTCTTACTTTTACAACACCATCTAGGACTTTCAGTGCAATGTGAAATAGAAGTCTTGATGCCAGACATTCTATCTTGAAAGAGAAACTTTCATTATTTTTACCATTAAGCATAGTGTATGTTATAGGTGTTTATAGATAATCTTTGTCCAATTAAGGGCATCTTATTTTTTCCTCATTTTGCTATGGGATTTTGTTTTTTAATCATGATGGATATTGAATTTTGTCAAGATCTAGGTACTTACTGTTACAAATCTCATTGTTTCTAGAACTTTTTAGTGAGCTAGTAAATATAGGTATGGATACAATCACATATATACATAAATCTGTATCTTGATATCCATCTGTGTGTGTGTGTGTGTGTGTGTGTGTGTGTGTGTGTGTTTGTACCCATGAGTTTACAACTGATACCTTCAATTTCAATCCAACACTACGGGATTTATTTTAGTCTTCCTCCTTTCCTTCTTTTCAATTCCTTTCTCCATTGAGAGAAACCCAGATTTCATTATCCAGAATATATTTATATATTTATGTATTTTCTCAGTCCTAGAATACATATAGTTTTAGAATTTCTTTCTTTCCTCTTTGTTCTTTCTTTCTTTCTTTCTTTCTTTCTTTTTTTTTTTTTTTAGAGAGAGAGAGAGAAAGTGCATGAGGGAGCAAGACATTAGGGGCAGAAAGAAAGGGAGAAAGAGAATCCCAAGCAAGCTTCACGCTCAGCATGGAGCCCAATGCAGGGTTTGATCCCATGACCCTGAGATCATGACCTGAGCCAACATCAAGAGTCAGATGCTTAACCGACTGAGCCACCCAAGTGTCTCTAGTTTTAGAATTTCTAACCCATAATCCCGTGAATACTAGAGCACTGTACTTGTATAGTTCCTTTTGTCTTTAGCCTTAGAATTATCGTGAAAATATTGTTTTACAGTTACGTAGGTCCCTTCCTCCCACCCCTTTCACTGTGATTATGTTGTCGATTTGTATTGCAGTTGGGTATATTCGTTATTGCTTATATTCCCACTTGGGTTTGCTTTCACAATGTAGATTAATTTTTTATTTGAAATTAAATTAAAATAATGTTTAGGAAACATTACTATGGTTCTAAAAGTCAGAACTTTATGAAAGGGCACACTCAGAGCGATGTCACTCTGATCACCGCTCTTTCCGGTTTCCTGTTTCACTTCTCCCATTCTTTCCACCCCATTCCCACCCACCCTTTGTAGGTAACCTATCTCATTATTTTTTGTTTTATCCTTCCTGTATTTTCTTTTGCATAGATGAACAAATAAATATGTTTTATCTCATACCCCATTTCTTGTACAAGATAGCATGGCCTAGATACTCTCGCATTTTGCTTTTTTATATTTAATGTTATATCCTAGAAATTATTCCATTTCAGTTCATAAATAACTCTTTCAGCCTTTTTATTACTGCTGCATGGTACCCTAGGGTTTACTTAACCACGCTCCTTTGTATAGAGATTTATAATGTCTCCAACCTTTTGCAGTGCAAACAATGCACTAGTGACTCACTCTGTACATGTGTATTTTTGTATCGTTAGAGGTGTCGGTTCCTAGGTATAGGATCACTTGGTCAAAGGCAAATGCATGTGTAACTTTGTTAGAAATTGCCAGTTTCTTCTAGAATGGTTGTACCAATTTACATTTGCATCAGCAGTATATGAGGCATTTTCCCCCCGGCCTCACCAAATGAGTGTGTTCTAATGTTGCTGATCTGATAGGCAAGAAATATCTCAGTATTTTAATTTTTATTTATCTAATTGTTAGTTATTTTGAACATCTTCTGATACACTTAAGGACCATTCTATATCCCTTTTTTTCCTGTAAACTATCTTTTATGTCTTTTTTCCATTTTCCTGTTGGTTTTTCATTTTTTTGTCCTTCGCATTTTAAGAGTTCTTTGTACGGTACAGATGTTAGTCCTTGGTCTGTAATATTTGTTGAAAATATTTTCTCTTAGCATAGCAGTCCTCTTTTGACTTTGATTATGTTGTGGTTTGTTTGCCCTGCACAAGTATTTGCTGTTGTTGTCAACTTTATTGTTTCTTTTATTCCCTTGGGATTTTAAGGCATAGTTAGAAAGACTTTTACAATAAAAGGGACATTTGCTCATGTTTTTCTTCTAGTATTTGTGTAGTTTCATTTTCTACATTAGGTCTTTAATTTTCTTAGAGTTCACTCGTACGTGGATCAAATTTTATGTTGTCCAAATGGCTGCTCATTTTTCTCGGCACCATTTATTAATAAGTCCATCTTTCTAAATGCATTAGTGTCTGGGGCTCCATGTCTTCTTTGGGACATTGTGGATAATATCTCTTTCAAATACTGGTGTGCAACTTAAATGATGTGACCTACATACTATGGTGGACACTGAGGAAGTGCTGGTTGCCTTCCCATTAAACACCTTACTATCTGTTGATTTAGTGTATCAAGATGAAACCTGCATCTGTCTCGAGCAGCGGTTCTCAGATAGTAATGGTCATAAAACTCATCTGGGATGCTGGCTAAAATGCACATGACTTGGCCCTGTCCTTTAGCTGTTCTAACTCAGTGGGTCTGGCGTGGCTCAGGAATCTGCATTATAACCAGACACATGTGTGATTTTGAGACCAAACCCTGAGAAGCATTAGCTTGAGGGATGTGCCGATCTCATCCAGCCCCATGGTAATGCTCACAAATATGCAAAATTTATAAACCAGCTAAGGTAGTAAATCCCTATATTCATAAAACCATTTTACACTGGTTACAGAGCAATGTGGTAAAATACTGAAGATTTCAAAAGTGAAAGTGTGATTAGCGTTGATTTTAGTTCCTTTAAAATAGGTAATTTTTTGAGACAGATCATGAGGAAAATGAGGAATGCAGATATAAAGGGAGCAGTTGCGTTGTGTGTTTAGTGACTCTTGGTATGTTAGTATGCTGTCCACGTCGAAACATCCTCCCTTAGAATCTGACAACATGGAGGAAAAAGATGGAAAGATGTATTTTTGTATTGGTATTTCAAGGCTAATTAGAGAGAAAATAAAAGATAAAGGGAATGTCTTCTAGAGCAGATATCTTTTTTAGTTCCAGTTAAGCTAAAAATAATGTGTGCTTGACTTACGCATGAACTTACATTTTATGCCAGAAAAATCTCTCCCCAGCTACCTACTTCAATAAATAGATTGATGCTTAAAGTGCATTTACTGTTTAGAGCCCATTACGGCAGAATGCTGTCTGTGTGTCTCTTACTCCATTACTGATATATGTAGCAGGTGACAGGGAGACCATAGCTATGATTCATTTACGAGTATTGTGTCTAAAAGTAATTTTTGTGGCAGCTCAACCACTGCGTGATTTCAGATTTCTAAATAGCTGGTAAAGTACAGCAGCGTGATTAAACGCACTCCCACAAGAACAAGTGTTTGTTCTCAGTATCATCATGTAGCCTGTACAACTCTGATTCGCGAGTCTAGATGTTCAAAAACACCTGTCACAGTTCATTGTACATGATTATGTTTTGTGTGGGGGGATGATGTGTGACAAGCTGAGTCTCTTGGCTGAAAAGTAAAATATGAAGGGGCCTCCTTCCCCCAATAAGAATTCAACTGCTAAAGGGATTTTTTTCTATTATCAAGGAATTTTTAAAGATTAGGTACCAACTTCGCATATTTAGAAAACTTGGCCATTTTTTCCCAGTTGGATGATTTCTCAGGTAGGTGACTTTGAGGAGTCAAACATGATTGAGATGAGGGCTCCCCTTGTCTCATTCTAATGGGACAAATAGGATACATTGAAAATAACTCAAGATACTGTAGAAATACTGTATTTATGTATATACGTCTGATTTACATCAGGTGCTAGTTTCTCATTCGGCAATCAGATCGTGGTCTCCTGAAAAATAATCTCCGTAAAGGAGCATACCTCACAGAAGAGAAGGCGAGAAGAGGGTAAACAAATATACTTATTTTATGTTTGTAGAAATTTTCCAAGGAAGATCATGTTTAAGTGATTTTAACATTATTATAAAGATTGTATGAATTAAAATGTAAAACACGAGTATCATTTTTTTATGAATCTACGTTATATCGACCTTGTTCTATTTCATTATATCCAAGTCTGTATTATTATATCGCAGACTTCTTTAGTGTGTCCTTCTTTGGATGGACCCAAAATCCCATACCATGTCCAGCACCCCACCCATTTCCCACTCCCCAAAGGCGAAGAGAACTAGGTGAAGACAAGGAAGTACTTCTATATAAGTAAGTACACGGATACACACACGCACACCACAGACACATGGGGGGCACTCGGATTTTAGAAATGGTAGAATGGATGCTTCATCCTGAAACCGCATAACACAGGCTCATACAGTCTAGTCATTACAGAAATTGAGGGTCATAGGCCAAAAATACCGGTGCTGTCCATCTGCATCACCACGCACCATATATAGCATTCACTACACGACCACAATAAACAGACAGATGATAGTGTAGCTCAAATCATAATAAGTTAGGCTGGAAAGACAAAATGAACAACATCTAAAAATGAAGTGTATTTCAACCCAGCATTATATCAGTTTCTGAGTTTTGGCATTCGAACTATGTGTGTGAATGAAATTGTCAAAATCTACCACATTTGACCGCATAGTAGGTCAGCTGGTCCTCAGAGTAGGATACCGAATTTAAGGACTCAGTATGAGCAGTTAACACTAACTTATCCTACAAACACCAAGCTTAAGTACCTCTAATAGCTCACCCGGTAATTTAGTCATTAATAACTTTAAGTCCTAAGTGAAAATAAAAGTCTGTGGATTTGCATTTCCCTTCATATAAGAACTGAGGAGGGACTTGCACTTTGAGAGAGTTGTGAAGTGTGTTGGTAGCCTGCTTACGGCCTTGGATCTTACTCTAAGAGCTACTGGTTACGTGGCCAAAGGAAAGTGCATCCTCTTTATTAATTACCATAAATTAATGTATGTAGATGTCACAAACTGTTTGGAGAGATTCACACTGTAAGATCTTAATGAGATTCAGTGCCCAGTGTCACTGCTTAGGCTGACCTCAGGACCTTTTCACACAAAGACACATTATGAAGTTGAGAAGGACTTTCAGGTCAGCTAGAGGCAACTTTCCACCCCGTAACTCTGCAGCTGGATTAAACACACTTGGAGGTCATTGTAATTGTCTTAGGCCCAGAGGGTTACAGTAGTTCTAAATGACTTCACTGATGTCAAAAGCCAGGCGGGTCAAATTTGCACGGTTCTGTATTTTCCAAGCATTGAATCAGTAACTCCCAGAGTCCTACTCCTCAGATTACCAGCTGACAGAGAATAGAATATTTGCCAAAACATTTACCTGAAGCCATACCTTACTTTGAACCTAAGTGTGCCCTGAGATTACCATAATATCCGCCAGATTTCCTCAGTCTCCAGCCAAAATTATGGTCCATTTCCTCTTTTTGCAACTGAGTTGCAAGGAAGAAAATAATTGCTTTGTAAGTAGCTGAGAAGAGACCTCAGGTATGACCAGAGGATGTGGTATAACGTGAACTGAGATGTCTGGCATGTTGATATAAAAATGCCTGCTCTACACAGCCTGGAGAATTTAGGATTGTCACAGACAATGAAATTTTATTAATCTGGAAAACAGGTTGGCTACACAGCATCTGTTTTCAGTTGATTCCTGACTCTCACCAAATTTTAGAACTGGCTTGATTGGGATCAAGGGAGCACTTTAACCTTTCAAATTGAGAGTGTGTGTGTGTGTGTGTGTGTGTGTGTGTGTGTGTGTGTGTGTGTGAATTTGTATTTGCATATTACAGTGGTTAAGTCTTTAAATTTAGCTTACATTTTTTTCTACTATCTCTCAGAAGTTTAGCTAAAGCCACTTTCAACCCTATACCAGCTTTATTCTGGACAAACTATCCTCAGCTATTATATTTCTTGTCTGTAACACCTGTCAACTCTAGCTTTACTGTCTAATGGAGAATAAAATGCTTTCCTTATTGATGTGCACTCAGAACTTCTTGAGACTCTGACTGAGGCAGGAGAATGTCTTTAACTCTTCCCCTGGGCTTTATCAATCTGTTTGGTCTACCAATGAAACTTACTCAGCCCCCCTCATCAACTGGGTCTGGCACTACTGTGTTCTTTCAACATTGTAATAAGAAAGAACTGCCAATACACATGAGTAGAATGAGCTATTTATATGAGTTCCAAAGAAGAGATACACACAATTGTGGAACTGCCAAAAAACCCAATGCTATGACCGGATCTAATCTGGAAGGGTAGCAGGTATAAGGGAACCTACCTCAATTCCTCCCTCCCCTGTTTACGGATGCCATCTTTAATGCATCCCAGCTCTCTTTCCATTGCCAGCTCTATGGAGACAGAGCTTGATTGATTGATTGATTTTGCTCTTTTGTGTGTAGTGGATTTCCAGGAGCTAGAATATTTCCTGATATTTTCACATAATATGCATTCTATAAATAATTGTTGAATAAATGGCAGGAATGGCTCAGATGCAGCTTTGAAATCTTATGCAACACAATACTGTAGACAGTGAAAATGAAATCTTCCTGCCATCCTTGGATTCTGGGTTCTTGAATGCTGATTTCATTGTGAATATGCCAGGACATGGAATATGAAATCAGCAATTGTTAGCTCACAGAGCACGTATCTCTCATACCTCTCATGGCTCTGATCTATCCCACATTATGGCTCTAGGGAAACACTAAGGTTGGTGACTCTAACATAAGACAGCATCTTGCAAATCTAAACAACACAGACATGGTCACGATGTCAGATTCCTGGGACTGCCGTAAGTTTCCACCGACTGCAGATGGCTTCTAAAAAATAGAAATATGTGCTGTCTCGTCTCTGGCAGTTAGATATCTGAGATCAAGATGTCTGCAGTACCGTTCTGTCTGTGAAGGCTCTAAGAGAGAACGCTGCCTTGCCTCCTCCAGCTTCTGGGGGTACCACGTATTCCTTGGCTTGTGGCAACAGAACTCCAGTCTCTGCTCCCGTCATCACAGCCTCCTTCCCTGCATGTGTCTTTGTGTCCCAGTCTCCCTTTCCTTTCTCTTCTACCAACACCAGTCTTTGGACTTAGGAATCACCCAAATCCAGTAAGACTTCATCTTAACCTGATTATGTCTGCAAAACCCTACTTCCAAATAAGGCCACACTCATGGGTAGTAGGGGTTATGATTGGAACATAACTTTTGGGGAACAGAGTTCAACCCACTCCAGTCACTGCATTCATGGAGTTCACAACTGAGAGTAAAGTTACAGATAAGTAGACAGAAAATTATGACTAGGTGATGTGTTTTCATAAAGGAAGTAAAGGACGTTACGAGGGCAACTAAAAGAAGTCCTTAGCCAGATTGCCTAAGGGGCTCCAAATTGCACACAGTTGCACATAACAGAAATCTGATGCAGTGGTTTAACTAAATAGAAACTGATTCATATTATATAACAAGAAATTGGAAATAGGCAATTCACATCCAGTGCCACTGTTCAGAAAGTCATTGAGAACCCAGGTTCCCTCTGGTTTCCTTTCTTTCCATTGTGGCTTTTGTTCTCAGAGCTACGTAATGTTGGCTTCAATGCCAGACATCAAGTCTGCGTTACAGGTAAAAAGGGAAGGAGAAGGGAAAGAAGCACTGGTGGGCTGAGTCTGACCCTTTACATCCTGGAGGCCCCACCCGGTAGACTTAAAATTCATTGGCCTGGACTGAGTCACGTAGCCATTCATACTTTCAGAAAGACTAAGAAGGTAAGTATTACTAACTGGGAACACACTGGTCTTTGCAAAATTGGAGTTCTATTGGTGATGTACAAGTGGGGAGGGCAGCTAGTAGATTCTGCCAAAGAAACTGTCCCGATGATAGAGAAATGCCAAACTGAGACTCATAGGATAAATAAGGGTCTCTCGGGGCTGAGAGCTGGGAGGGGTTTTCCAGACAGAGGGCAGGGAATATTTATATAGATCTGGAAATAAGAAGTGCCAAGAAAGAAAAGATGAAAGGCTTTAAATATGTCTGAACTGCAGGAAGTGAGGTAGGAAGTCACACTAAAAGATGAGTCTAGGGAGGAAAGCAGTGGTCAAATCATAAAAGGTCTTGTAACCCATATGGATCATGTCAGGCTTTTGGATACAATTAAAAACCAACTTTGGCAGAAATTTTAAGCAGCAAATGAAAGTATGAAAGTGTTCTTGAGTAGCTCGCGGAATTTTTCAGACCTAAAGGACGTATAGAGCTGCTCTGTCAGGAGGAAAGTCCAAACTGGGATGCAGAACTGATCATCGATGCTGCCACTCTGCCACCACGGCTAAGCATCGACCCCAGCAGACTGAAGAGACTGCCGACGAAACTTCTGCTTCCGGGGCCTGAGAATCCCCCCTCCCGGAACTTTTCTTGTTATCCACAACTGTGTCACCTCTCAATTCCAACTCTTTGAAAGAGGTCTTGATGGATGAGGCTGTCATGTGCCTAAATTCTAGCTTGCAAGGAAGCTAAATACTTGGCATGTTGTACTTCTGACACAAGAAGGGCCTCTTTCTCTCACCAGAAACTCCCCCTGCTGTGGGAAGAAGATTCACATGCTGGGCAACTACAATGGCCAAGGGACTCTGTGAGGTAACAGAAAGGGCAGGAGTATGTGAGAGAAAGGAAGAAGACTGTGGTCAAGAAGCGGGATGTTTGAATTTGAGATGAGGAACCGAAGTGGTCCTGAGGTTTGGCGAGGGTCTTGTTCTCAGGGAATGCCTTCGAACGAGGAGATGGTGTCAATACTGAGACCAGAAACTGGGTGTTCTGGGTGATGCCAGCCTGCCTCATGGAATGAGACAAATAACTACGCTACTTCGTCTCTCTGTGCCTGATTAACACACAACAAGAAGAAAACCTACATTATTGGGTGAGAAGAGACCAGGAGTAACCCCTCACCAGTTCTGCTGCTGGGCCCAAAGCAGCAGACATTTACTCCCTGTGGCAAGACAAATGGTCAGTACTCCATCTCTGTTCTTGTCCCCAGAGTTGTCACAAACCCAACTGGCCAGTGGGGAAAACGAAGCAGCAGGACTGAGTGAGTTGCCGGGGACATAACCCAGATCACACCTCCCCAGCTTTTCTCTCAGAGCAGCATCTGTATCTCGCATGAGTTCATGAGGATTTATTACCATGGTACTTTCCTCCCTCTGCCCCTAAGGAACTGAAGTCTCTAAATCCCACTAAGATTAAGCCCCAGCTCCAGTTGCAGGAAGACATAAATAATGAAAATCTCTAGATCTTCTCCTTTCCACCTTCCACCAAATCATAAGAAAGCGACCTGGATATTAACTTTCAGGCCCCGCAGCTTTTCCTGCTTAACAGTAAGCAAATGCGGCAAAGCAGGTCAAAGGGGCCCAGTGCTCCAGGGTTACCGCATGGAGGAGCACCTGCAGAAGAGGTCACGGGGTTGCCCCACTGACCACACAGATTGCCTTGGTGTAGTCACTTGGCCCCTGTGGGACACTCAGGAGGCCTGGAAGTTCCTGTACTCTCTAGGGGAGGCAGATGGAGTTGCAAAGGTTTGGGGCTAAAATAAGAGGCTGCTGCAAAAGACATTGTGAATGAGAGGGCATGTGCGAAGGACTATGACTCCAAGAGTGGGAAGGGGGAGCTCACCTTCCTGAATGGCCAGACTGAACCAGTTGCAGCACGAGGGTCAACGGTGCGGGGAAGGAGGAGAAGAGGTGCCACAGCAGAGAGAAGTGAGGATGCAATGGACGGCCAGCGGATCGAAGACTCCACAGAGACACAGTTTCCCTTCAGATACCAGAACTCCATCGCTTCATCTTGGGTGGGAAAAACAAGTCATCCAGAAGAGGCCATTTTTTAAACCCTTCTTTCTTTGCTGTTGAACATTAAGAAAAGAGACCCTTTAAATTGAAGGAAACTAAAATCCTAATGATTAGCAAGTCTTTTCCCAGGTGGTGGGGATCTCATAAAGAAAATCAGTTCAGCCATAGGAAATAAAGAGGCTGCTTTTTTGGTGTACATTTAGAGTGAGTAAATTTAAGATGCAAATATATTTTGCATTAAAAATTATTTTTGTGGATTTATTTCATGCCTAGTGCTTTTGGTTTTTATTTGTAGATGGCACCAAATTTATTTTTCCCCATGTTTATGCTCGTTTGTATGACTTGATTATCTCTTAATAATGTTAACTTGAGAAAGTATCAGTTATATGATGCCAGGCTGACCACTTATCATCACTCCCAGCATCATTTCTAAAGTGATGCTAGTAAATATCCGGAAAGATGTTTTAGCCAAAGCCATGGTCAGGAATCCCTAAAGCCAGAGACAGAACAGTATCACTCTTTGCCTCCTCATTTCCTATTCTTCACCATTGTTCCAAACACTTGAAACATTTTTAAATGGAAGCTCCAAGGAAAATTATAAACACATTTCAAAAATATCATTTCTTGGCTCGCCCCTTTCCTATACTTAGTCTGAACGACTACCCATGTGGGTATCCCTTGAGACGATCTTCATATCCGTGGTAAATTAGTCCAACTTCCAATAGACAAGAAGATAATTATGCAGTTTGATACCTTCCTTTCCTTTCTTATCCTGTCAAGCACGCACCACACACTCTGACAACACATCCTCCTGCATATACTCTTCACAGTTGTCTCAAAATAATTGGACAGCACTTGTCTTAATGTAGAAAGAAACACTTCTGATGCCAGTCGTGATGTGGACAGCTAAAAAAAGTCTATTCTCAGGGTCCTTTTAATTATGTCCAAAGAGCTCAGCTAGACTTCAGTTCTCTATTTCCTTCACAGTTGTTGATCGAGTAACTGGAAGATCAATGTGTCAAAAAAAAAAAAAAAAACAGAAGTTTTCAGTCTTAGCAAACTCAAAAGACTACTTTTTACGTTTAATAAGGCAAACATGCACAAAGTCTGATGGTAATTTGCCGGACTCCTTTAATCTAGGTGGGCTACGTATTTTATCAGTTTAATGAGTTTTTGTTTGTTTTTGTTTTTAGCTTACATCAGGTGATAGAGATTTAGAGGTAGAAAGAGGTAGAGAGAGAGATAGAGATAGGCACCCAGAGACACGATTTGAGGACCTCTAGACTCTGCCGTGTGTGTGTGTCTGTGTGTGTGTGTGTGTGTGTGTGTGGCCCGTTCCTTTCTTCTTTTTACTTTCCTAATTGATAAACCAACCCAGGTTAAGTAGTGCCTCTTTATAAAATAGTTACTTGGGATAATTCAGCAACCACCTTCACAATTTGCTTTCACAGACATTATTACCAGCAATTTCTCGCACAGTAGTCACCATTCGATTCTGACCCAGAGTGCTTGCACGGCCAGTGACGGTGTTGAGTGTTCCTAGACTGGTGGTGCAGGCCGCGTATGCTCTCAGTGCCACTTCTGGGCTATTTTAAGAGATGTTCGCACAAAAATCTGCATGTCCTTTTAGCCTAGTCGACGTTCTCCCATCATTTCTTCGGCAGGTGAGAATATTCATTTTCTCTCACCAATTTGAGTCACGTACCCAGGTTGCAAGTACCAGATTGGAATATATAATCAAGGGTTCTAAAGTGAGTAGAAAGGGCATCAGAGAAGATGAGATAGTGGGAGGGGAGAAAGGCTTGTTGATTTTCCTCATCAAGCACATCTTGTAAGGTGGCACCTTTAGACACGAAATTGGAGGTAATAACTAGGCTAGAAGGCAGTAGGATCCAGAGAACTCGTGCTCCGCAGGGACACAAAACAAATGTTTAAATACCTATTTCCATGCCCCGGATTCACACTGCTCTTTTAAGCATTTCTTTTTTAAGCAGTTATATAAGTATATTTTCCGGATAACTGATTACTTTAGGCAATCAGATATATCACTTTTTTCCTTTTTTTTAAAAAGATTTTTATTTATTTATTTATTTGAGAGCAAGAGAGAGCACAAGCAGGGGGAAGGAGCAGAGGGAGAGGGAGGGCAGGCTCCCCACTGAGCAGGGAGCCGGATGCAGGACTCGATCCCCGGACCCTGGGGTCATGACCTGAGCTGAAGGCAGACGCTTAACCAACTGAGCCATGCAGGCACCCCCTCACTTTTTTCTTAATAAAGTTAAATCATGAATATTTTCTGAAAGTTCACTATATTTATGATTTTTACTGCAATTTGCCTTATCAAAATAAAGTCATTAATCCCCCTCTCATCCTCTTATCTCTGAATAAATGAGTGTATTATCTATCCTAAAAACATCCTAACAGAATCAATAGTATAAATATTTGCTTGAGTCTTTGCTGTGAAAAACTAATAGAATTTTTAAAAAGTACATTTTATGCTTCATTTTACCTTACTAAATTTATGTATTTTACATATTATACCTCAATTGAAATGCAGCCTATTTGATACAGAATGCATATTGGCCAAATTATAGGATTGAGATACAAAATGAAAATTATCCAGTTATTTGTTTCTAGTCTTCTTGCCACACTCAGCTCTTGGTTTTCTGCATTATCATTTTTTGGAAGAACAATAGTTCCTATTATGGGTCAAGGTAAACCTTTACATCCTTTTACTCTTTGCTGTTTTCGCTGGTTAATTATTTGAGTGTGGTTGCAGACAGTGTGCTTGCTAACATACCTATGCCTAGTCATTAAGAAACTACAGATTAACGTCAAGTAGAAGCAATATTCTGTCTTGTTTCCAACATCTTAATTTATCCAGTAAGAAAGTACTCACTGAATACTTCCCGCACGTCATGAGCATGACAGGTGACAATGATGTATTAGGAAGCTGTCTTCACACTCCAGAAACCATAAAATAAATCCTGACATTGGAGTTAAAGCTCAAGTTAGCCGCTGGATAGCTAGGTGACCGCAGAAAGGCTTCACTGCTTACCTATTAAGTAGGGGGGTAATGACTGCTCCACAGGATTATTGATAGAACCAATGAACACATGAAGTAGTACATAGGGCATGATTGGGGGTGATAATAAAGGAGGTGAGAAGTGAAATGAGATGCTCGTTGGGCGTAACCATGGGAACAGAACAGTAGTAGAAAACAAAGAAGTAAAAAGTGAGCACTGGGAAGGATCCGCACAGAGTGAGATATCTGTCTACGGAACCCAGGCCAAGTTCCCAAGTCACCTGGGGGGAGACTGCATTTAGAAGCCTACATACTGGGGCGCTTGGGTGGCTCAGTTGTTAAGCATCTGCCTTCGGCTCAGGGCGTGATCCCGGTATTATGGGATGGAGCCCCACATCAGGCTCCTCCGCTATGAGCCTGCTTCTTCCTCTCCCACTCCCCCTGCTTGTGTTCCCTCTCTCGCTGGCTGTCTCTATCTCTGTCAAAAATAAATAAAATCTTTAAAAAAAAAAAAAAAGAAGAAGAAGCCTACATACTGAAACCTGCCTATTGCAGTCTCCCCCCGGGTGACACGGAGACCTCATCTCTATAGTGGATTTGAAAGCTCAGAGGTCCATGTTGACCAAAGAACTCATATTGTTGGTGGTTGCTTCTGGATTTAATTGTCTGTTTTATTAAATTACCAGCCAATCAATTTAGATACACTAGTTCAATGGAGGTCCTTGAAACTAAATGTGCATATTGAGCATATTATATTTTTTTTTACTTATTTCACTTAGCATTATATTTTTATTTTATTAAGTTTTTTATTTTAATTGCAGGATAGTTGACGTTATATTAGTTTCAGGTATACAGTATGGTAATTAAACAGTTCTGTCATTGCTCAGTGCTCATCATGGTGAGTGTATTCTTTAATCCCCATCATCTACTTCCCCATCTCTCCACCCACCGCCCCTCCGGTAACCACCCGTTCTCTATAGTCAAGAGTCTGTTTCTTGGTTTGTCTCTCTTTTTTTCCTCCTTTGTTCCCTTGTTTTGTTTCTTAAATTCCACATATGAGTGAAGATATTTTTGGAGAAAGTTGCTGTGAAGGTAGTCTTTGAAATTTATTTGATTATTGAAAGAAGATTCGGTGAGTAGCTACCATTTGCCAGACACCTTTATGTCCTATGGAGGTAGAGGAAAATAATAATAAATTATAAGAGGAAAAATACAGCTGAGGCCTAAAGGAAGAATAACAGCCTACAAAGCAAAGAGGGAGGCAAGTGTGCTCCAGGCAGCGGGAGAAGCATATACAGCTCCTCCAAGGTGAGGAAGAGCAGAGCTCTAGGGGACAACAGTGCGGGGGGGGGGGGGGGGGGGTGGTGCTGGGCTTATCAGAAGAGGCTGGAAAATTGAGAAGCCACCAGAACAAGCAGACAATTTTAAGTTATCGTTCCAGAGTTTGCATTTTGTCCTGAGGCTTTGGAAAGACATTAGTGGTTTTAAGTATACAAGATAACATGATAAGATTTGCAGGAAAAAAAGTTGACTCTGTCTACAGGGCAGAGTGTGGGTTGCAGGGAATTAAGGCAAGAGTTAGAACAGTTAGGAAACTCATGGGGGAGTCCAGGCAGAGAAATTTGGTGGCCTGGACTAGGGTAGTACAATGGAAACGGAAAGAAGGGGATTGAATATAGAAGCCAGGTGCAGAGAAATCCAGGTTGAACCCTAGTAAACTGTTTAAATCATTATGGATAAGGAACACAGGAAGAGTCTGTCTGGAGTAGTCAGGGGTGGAAGAAAGATGAGGTCAATTCTGGACAGGGTTGACTTTTTAGTGCCTGCAATATAGCTAAGTTTATATGTCTTACAGACCATGTATCAATGGATCTGGTACTCCAACAAGTAGGCTGAACTGGAGATAAAAATATGAAATTATTGACATTTAACGGGAATTGACATTGTGTGGACGGATGAGATCACCCAGAGAAAGTGAGAGAATATCCCGAGAATGAACTTTGAGCACCAATTACATGTATGAAATCAGCACGAAGAAGACAAAGTGGTTAAAGAGGTAGAAAGAAAAACAGGCTCTGTGGTGCCACAGAAACCAAGAGAAGAGGGGATTTTAGAAAGGACAGGGTGGTCTACACTGTCAAGTTTCACAGAGAAGTGATCATTGACCTTTTGAAAGGTGTTTGGGTGGAACGGAACAGGCATAAGTCAAATTAGAATAGAGCAGATTCGAGAGGGTGTGGGGCAAAGCAAGGTGGTGGGAATACCTCGTGGAAGAGCTTTGGTCATGATGGGGAAACATTAATTAGGGCAGTAGTTAGAGAGGGGCCAGATTTTAGACCACAAGTAGCTGCCCAAAGGACAAACCTGCCACTGCCGCTGAATTCATTGGAGCTAACGGACACTTTTCAGTGTTTCCAGGAGAGAGGCTACACTGACATTGGCATGTGGAGAGAAAGAGTTCTCAACCAGAAAAAAAGGAACATGTATGGAAGAAGCATTGGAAGGCTGTTGGGATCATTCACATCATTTTTTTTTAATAAGCCAAAAAAGGCAAATTGACTTACATTTTGATTAGTGCCCTCTCTGTCTGGCTCTCTCTGGCTCTTTTCTCTGTCTTTCTCTCTGTGTCTCTCTCCCTTTCCCTCCTTTTTCTCTTCCTTTCCTATATATTGTATTTAATGGTGGTTGTTAGTCTAGCAAAAAAGGAACTCATCAGAAGAAATCGTCAGTAACCGTCATGAACCATAGCATTGCCCTGTTTCCATAGTCTTGATATCCAATCCTTATTTGTCACATTCTGCACAATGGCTCCTCTTTGTTTGATAAATCACACGTACTGTGAATCTATAAAAACCACAGGGCCAAATGACAGGTAGTTCTAATTGAGCTAAGAGCTTTCTTTCAGATCCTTTAAATGCAGCTTTCAGAATACTTCCTAAATATGCTGTTATTTGATTTGGAGCCCAAGAAAGCTAGTTGAAAGCTAGTTTAAAATTCTCTATTGCCCCCTCACATAATCTAAAAAAGGAGGTTGGGCCCCGTCATTGATGGAGCTGATTATTGCCCTCTTGGAGTCCAGTAAGAAACAGGGTATTGTAAGTGAGACTGTTTGTATTCATTTTTCACAGCAGCAATATTTCAACCTCATCATAGTCCTAGAACTTCAGGAACAGCCCTTTGCCCTTAACATTCACTCACCTTTGGAACAAAGCATCTTTTCTTATAAGGAAATATGTGTAAGATACTTACTTTCAAAATGAACTCAAGCAATTTTCTCTCATCTGGAGAATACATGATAAGGTAAATAAGTGGGGGAAAAACTTCTAAAAAACTTCCAGTGGAGGCATATGTCTTCTGGAAGTTATGGAAAGGATTTAAGTTAATGGTTAAAAACTGCCTGCTCATGTCTGAAGGGGAAGTAATAAAATATCGTACCAATAAAAAGTAATAATCACAGTCACTGTGGATCTACAAAATCTTATTAAATATCCCTTGACAACAATTTCGAAAAAACTCGAAGTAATTATCAAGCCTCATTTTAAATTAAAACCTGGCCCTGCCGCCTCACGTCACTCTTGCGCACACATGGTAACAAAAGAGACTTATGATGGCTTTGTGTATATTGCGGCAGAGTTAGCTGGCTGGCCAACCTTATGATATAATCTCCTTCCACGGCAATTTAATTAAAACAGTGAAAGATCTGACCTTTGCTGGAGATTTTCTTATCCACAACACTAAAAATATCCCCTAGAAGCAATCTGTCAATATGATCTTTCAAGCAGGAGACACTACTGGAGAAGAAGAGAGAGGAAATGAGAAAAACCAGAACCCACAAAGGTTAGCACATAGTTAGTTGTCGTGAAACCAGAGTCACAAGGTTTCTATAAGGAGCATAACCCACCTAATTACCTGAAGCCATGAGTGAAAACCCCCCCACCTGGTGTCCCCATATAATAAGGGCATGGTCAATGAGAATTGCCCACCATCCCCACCCCCCTCTTCTGGGAATTATCCTTGGTCTGTTTTGGTTTGGATGACACTTAGAGGCTTGAGAGCCTTCATTTATAGATACTCATGGTAAGTCTTCCCGTCCCATAACCCCTAGAATTCTGTGCATTCTGTAGCAAGATTTTAAAATGAAGAAGGAATCCCTGTTTATTGATGGTAACAGGTGATCCCTACACACTCTGTTCTGATGATTGAAAATGTTCTTGCCTAGCCAGAGGATAAATATCATTTATCTTCATTGCTCTCGTGAGAAAGGAAATTTTCTCTTTTTCGCCATGGGAATGTGGGCTTCCAGTTTGAAATATAACCTGAAGGATAAAGAATGGAAATACTGGAGAGAAGTAGGGTACAACTCAAGGAAAATGGGGCTCATGATGAGCTTGAAGTCCTGCTAATCATGCTGATCATTCAGTAGAGAATAGTAACAAAACAAAAAAATTGCCCAGATTTGAGGTCAGACAGACCTGGAGTCGACTTCTTCACTACTTCCTAGTCACCACTTCTGGGGAATGACACTAGACACATCTAAGCCCCTAGCTCAGCCTATAAAATGGCAACAATATTGATTTTCTAGACTTGTCAGGATAATCCAGATAGCTTTAATATATCTATCAAATGATATGTATTTGTTGTTTAATAATAAGTAGAAGCCACTATCAACAGTCAGGAAAATAAAAATATCATTAAAGAAATTATGGGTCAAGATAGGAAGCCACAGATTCCCCAGTGAAACGTAAACTTAAGTTAGATTCTAATGAACAAACTCCTGTTGTCAACCAAATGAATCAATCAGTACACTTCAGTCAATAAAACTACCTAGTGCTTTAATTATCCATTCTTTAATTAGTGTCCCATGCCAAGTGTGCATTTGGAAAACTGAGATGAATCTCAGGCATGGGCAAAGGCTAAGAGAAACTGTTTTATTCATATACGTACCCAGAGGTGATCTTCGCATCTTTAACAATCAGTATGAAACAAGTCTCAACCAATAAGAATGGGTGTTGATGATAGATAAGAGAGCCGTGTCAGGGTATACTGGGTGATTATCAATCCCATACTTCTCTGTAAGGTCTAGGATTAACCTTTGTATATAGTAAGCACTCCATTAATATTTATTGAATTGAATTTGTACTATATTAACCTGGTCATTCAAAAGTGATGGTAAGTAGGGAAAAAAGTTGAATTAACAATGATAAATTTGAGGATGTATAAAAGAATCATCCTGACTTTTTCCCCATGAAGATTTTTCAATTTTTGTGGATCAGTGTGGGTATGTGTTTTTCTGACTTAAATTTGATCTTTCATTACTTTGAATTAAAAAAAAATTTAGATACTTTAAACAATAAACTTATCTTTATTGACTGATCATTAAAATTCATCTTTATCTAGATTCATCCCAAAGAATATAAAACAGCTCTATCTTGATTTATAGTTTATAAGGAGCTTTATCAGGATTCTTGGGGTGAACTTGAAAAATGAACAAGCAAGTCCAAAATCAGACAATTAGCAGACTCAAGACTCACACCTAAAGCCTATGATTTCAAGTCCAGTACTATGCTCTCTCTGCACCATCAGCCTCTTGGCTGCCTACTTGAAGGCAATGCCAGGCTTTATTTTGGGCAGACTCAAGTCTTAATGACATCTAATTCTCTTAGTGCTGCATCCATCTGCTTAAGCTCCAAACTTGAGCAGCTGGGGTAGCACCTGTCTACACGCATGCTTAGTAAGTCAATACATGTGATTGTGAGGACTCTTGTCAGTTTTTTTACATTACTAGCACTCTCTGATTCCCCAAAGAGGCTGGAATTTCTCTGATCCTTTTCCTCTCTTAGGCCTTGGTCACCATTACCAATAGCTGTGCTCACCATCACAACTGTTGTTTGCTTAACACATACCCATTGTCGCTCTTAAGCACACCTTCAGCCCAGTTTAATGATTTAGTGTGAATAAGCTGGAGTTGTCAGAAAAGTGCAAGCCATCACAATTTCAGTTGTGACGAAACATATATACTTTGCTCTCCTACATCTGTGTTGAAATCAAGTAAAAACTTTAATAATTATGTTCAGCAGAGGCATCTGGAAGATGTGTTGATACTTGTTGGCAGCAGACACCAGATGGGTTATTCAATCTGGAACAGATGGTAAATTGGTATTAAATAATGATAAGCCTGGACTTTTCCACCATTCATGATTCTTATTTTCTATTGATAAGTTTACCATTTTGGTTTAACTCGGTTTTCTAAATTCCTCTTTCTACTCCATATGGTTTTAAGAGGAAAAGAGGAGAAATTTACTCTTTGATCAGAGAATATCTCAAGCCTTCAAGATACCCTGGGGTTGAAAACTGAACTCCAATGAGCTCATGATATTATGGTAGAGCTAAGAGGTTCATCATTTTTTTTATGGCCACAGATCTAGGATTTTTCTATCCCTACTCTGTTAATTAATGTTCCTCTCTTCTCTCCCCTTGTTGCTCCCCCTATTCTGTACTGTCAACTAAATTCCTTGGGGGAACTCTTTGCAAAGGAAAACCACCAAACAGTAATAAAATATACTTTTATTAAAAGCTGCATAAACATCCAATATCCAAATGTAGCTCTTTCCAAAGGCAGGGGTGAAGTAAACAAGCTAGAGGGAAGTCCCGAATGGGACTTCCACCACTTCTGAAATGGAAATCTTGAGCTACGTGCCTGGAATAAGGAAACCAAGGCAAGAAAGGAAAGTTTTCTGGTTCTGTAGATCTTTCACCTCATCTTAAGCGAAATGGTCACAGGGTCACTGACGATAGGCTGTGGGTCCACTTAGTGTCATGGATGAAAGAGCGAGAGCCAAATTGGTGACATACATGGACAGCACAAACACTGTCACATTAATGCTGCCCAAGTGGACCAATCAAATCATCAACCTCTCTTCCCTGGAGATGGGGAAGAATTTAGGAAGGGGTAGAATTTGTGTAGAAAGAAAAGATGGTATCTGCCCCCATGGAGTGATATTCCAGGGTTCTAGAAAGTTACCACCCCATCCATAATTCTGACAACTCCTTAATGTCTAGAATTCTACTAATACAATCTGTTCACTGTTTTATTTTAGAAATTTTATAGCTAATAAAATATAATTTAAAAATGATCAAAGCTGATTTGGTGGCCTGAAGGAGAGAATAAGGAGAAAATGGGTACGACAAATGGGAGTACCCGGAGAGTGGGGGAGAAGAGACATCCAAATCTAAACAGTTCAAAACTAGGATCATTGAAAAGGATCATGTTTGGCTTTGGGCTGGCCTTAGAAGTCAGATAAGGTGTAGCAGATTCTCCTTAGTAATCATCGTACCAGCTGTTTAACTTCATTGACTATCCATAGTGGAATGAGATTATCAGTGAGCTTGTTTCATGGCTCAGGGAGCGAACCCAGAGAGAGTGCTTCTTCTCCCCTTTCTGTATTTAAAATAGACCACTGAGGACTGATGAAGCATCCTCATTTAAGAACTATCCATCTTACCAATCACTGGGAATAAGCCAAGAGTGTACTAGAACTAAAAGTTAAGATTTCCTTTTGATCTCTTGCATTCTCTTCCATGTTTTTACCCCTCTAATTTTACCTAGAAACAGCTGCAGAAGTAAGATGGGTGGTTCCTAGGACCACTGCAGAACACCTCTAGACTTCTAGAGAAGTCTAAAATAAATAATATTTATGAAATTAAATAAGAAAAATATCTACTAGATCAAGGCAGAGGTATAAAAAGCTATCACAAAGATAGACAACATCTCCAAAGATGGGAGAGAGATAACTAAAGATGCCATCATGTCTTCTGTCAAAGTCAAGGAAAGATGGGAGCGGAGTGCCCGTGGGAATCCAGGGTCTTGCAGTGGTGATGTACAGTCCCAGAAGTATGGTCTCAGGAAGGGAGGAGCACTCCTTCTCAATGCAGGAGTAACCCATGCTCCTGAGAAAAAGGTAGCCAGCTCTCTGAATTCCCAGGTCAAGGAACAATTGTCATCTGCTATTGCAGACTCCTGAGAATACACTCCAGACAAAGACACTATTGTAAGGTAGGATTCGGGTTCAGATCCATCTGTGATTGTCTACCTTAATGAGTAGAACCAAACCATGCATAGACCTAGACAAACAAGATTTTTCAAATTGTGTTCCTAGGGTTTTGACAGTTATCTCATGGGCTTCCTCAGGGAGTGTAAGAAAGTTGAGCAGGCAGAGCTTTCCCCTCTACCCCATCAAATTCCCATCAGAGAAGCTCACTTTCATCTGTATATGCTCTGGTGTTCTATGTAAGATCTCTTGGAGACAGATTCTGCCACTAAAAAAATGTAAAAAACTCACTGACACTGATAAAGTCGACCCTTACAGTCTGCTCCTTGGATTCTTCCCTAGGGTGCTACCTTGGTCCCCAGGTGGCCTCCAGTGGAAGTCCCTTGGTATCTTATAGCTATGACATGGACCTCTAAGACATTCCCCAAGGAAACAAAAACACAAGGACATAAAGTCTCAGAAATTAGCCTTCCAAAAAGTAGGCATATTGTGCAGAAGGTAGAGATTTTTTACTTCTTAACCCTTTCCATTGAAGAGCAACCTATAGCTCTTGACTAGGAGTGGATCCCTTCCTCCAAAGGAGCATTGGAAAGTATGCAAGGCTGCTTTGGGCTGTTATAATGATTGTGGAGTATCATTGTAATTCTTAGTAGGGGCCAGAAATGCTAAACTTCTGTAATATGTGGGACAGTTCTGTATAATGAAGCTGTACCTTTCCACCCTAATGCGAGCACCCGTGACATACTCTCCAACATAGCAAAATCACAGGGCACGCCTAGAATTCTTCTCAGAGTTTAGAGATTATAGATATTTGTCTTTTATATAAATAGGTACATCATGCTGTCAACACATAAGAATATGAAACATATAATGGAATCACCATTTGCCAATTCCATACTTTCTGAATATCATTTGGAAGCCCATATGGATCTGCTGATGACTGTTCCATTCCCCACATCCGTTATTGTCTCACTGTAAAGTAACACATTAGCCATCTGGTTCTTAGATATTGGTATATCACGAACTTGGGTTAATGTGAGTTGGTCTATGAGACAGATCTATTCTCAGACACTAATGGAACCAGGCCTTAGATCCTATAGACCAAGGGACTCCTAGATCACAGATAACTCACAAAGTTTAAGCCACTTTAGAGTGCTCTGGATAGTCTGTTGGCCTCTCCTTGTGACATCCCTAACTTAACATGAACCTCCTTTCAAACTATAGTATAAACATTTCTCTTGAAGAAAGTACTTAAACAAGAGCAGATTCAAAATTTAATTCTGGAGTATGACTTTTGAAAGCATACGAATGAAACTCAATTTATATCCTGTCATTGTTGTGAATCAGGATGGCATCAGAATACAGCACTGACCACATAACGTTAAACAGAGGATTGAGGTGTATGACATTATATGTCAGGAACAAAAATGCAAATACTTTTATGTAAGATTTTTCTCTAGCATTCCACTCACCATTAATAACCTTCTCCTTTTTGCTTTTATGTAACTTATGAGGATTTTATACAATATGACTAACTCATAAAATGTTAATAAAATTGGACACATGGCTAAAAATATCATCTGTTACTGTAATTATAAAGGCAACTTTATGCTTCAGAGCTGAACCAAGTGGGATTGGAAAAACAGTCTCTTGGAGAAAAGTTATCTGTTTGCTAATGTAGTGTTTATGGGAAGGATTGCCCTTAATTTAATAAGCCAACCCAGGGTGGAAGTGAGTGTAAAAGATTTGGAGGATTTTAGTCCCTTTTCCTGGGAATTCAGTGTTCTGTGACATATAAAACTTACCTAGAAAATAATGTTCCTATGGGGAGAAATAAGAACAGGACCTCAAACTCTCCTTTTGAGGTTTAACCCTATATGAACTTCTACAGTGACTGGAAATGGCACAAACTGAGATTTTTCAGGTAGGAAAAGACACCAAGGACCCCAAAGAGCAGTTTGGCTTGAAAGAAGGGGGCATGGAGTGGCAACCTGGACTCAATATCAGACCTGGCCACCTCTGTACAGACTTGACCTCAGAAGAACTTAATCGTGCCCAATAACTGGATTCAGAAAACTCCTGGAAACCCCTTTAGTTTATATGGTACGTGCTCAGCTCTCCGAAGCCCTTTGTATGGATTGAGTAAGGGAATGAGAGGTTTTGTGAGCATAATTACAAACACTTGTCCTGCCTTTGGAAATATTGATCTAGGTTTCAACAGAGACTCATAGGCACAACAATTTCTGTCCTGCTTTTAAGCCAGACTGAAGCAGATCTGAGGGTAAGGAGTAACTTGGGTTCAGTTTTACTGAGGTCGAGCCCCTCTTCTTCCATGCGTAAAGAAACTTCTAATGGCACCAGCGTTGCCATTGGCACATGTCCAACAACACCCCAGAGAATAACGTCTTCATTGATTACAAAGGGAATGGTTCTGCTGATGATGCAGATTGCGTATAATTCACTAAATTTCCAAAATTACATAATATCATACATGCACAGACGCACCACAGAAATCTGTAATAAGAAAAGGAGTAGTAATTACTTCAGGGTCTCTTGGATGCACCATGTGTTAGGTCAACACGATCACATGTGAGTCATGGCTGGTAGTGGACATCAGACACTAGACTCAGTTTGCATATCTCCCTTCTCCCTTCCAGCCTGATCCCCTTTGCCAAGCCTACCAACAACAACAGTGTCTAGGGAACGTGGACCCTCCTGTCTGCTGACAGTTTGTGATATCACTAGATAATAGGTCCCCACAGCCTGTTCAGGATGCCCCCCTCTCTTCACACAGCTGGGCTTTGAGGTGGCATTTCTGTGACATAAAGACAGAGGCAATTAAACTGACAGTGGCTTATTAGTGCCACTTAGCTCAGGAACGATGAAGTTGAGGCCCTGAATAAGAGAGAATCTACTTCTTTGAGATGGACTTGATGACCTCCAGAGGTCACTTCCATGTCACTTCAGACGGTAATGAAGAAGAAAACACAGCTGCAGATCAGACTTCGTGAGCTGTGACATCTAAACGTGTGTGCTCTCTGGCACTTTAGCTGTAAGACAGAGCTGAGTCCTCACACAGCCCACCACTGGTGAGCGCCCGATAAATAGCGCCGAGTGATTATTAACTCCCCCTGCAATGGCTTTCCATTGCTCTTGGGACAAAGCTCAAAATACCTAACATGATCTATTATGCTCTGTCTTCTCTCGGCCCATTCACCATTCTGGTCTTCTCTCTTCCCATCCTCCCATCTGCTATACACAGAGATCGTAACAGGCCACTATCCAAATGATTCGTATATTCAGTAAATCTCAACCACAGTGCTAGCAGAGGGGTGTGTGTGTGTGTGTGTGTGCGTGCGCGCACGCGTGCTTGTGCATGCATATGTGTCCTTGTGCACGTATAAATTGACAATTGACTTACTGATCCAAAATGCATATGAAATGCAAAAGACCAGAAATAGCAAGTTGGAGCGGGTCTTGAAAAAGCAGCGGTCACTATCTACCCACTATCAGGGCCTATTATAAAGTAATAGCAACAGTGTGGCACCGGCATACTCACATACAGATAGGCTAATGGAACCGAAAGAGGGAGACCCAGATATATACGGATGCGAAAGATGACAAAAATCACGCTGCAGGGCAGTGGGGGAAAGAGCGTCACGACACAAGTGTTACTAAGTTAGTTGCATAGCCAAACAGGGACAAGATGACCCAGAACCCGTACCTCAAATGATACAACTATAGTTATACAACAAACTATACGAAAACCAATTTCCAGAGCGACTGTAGATCTAAATCTGAAGTGAAAAACAATACAAACTTTTAGAGGAAAACATGGGAGATTATTTTGGGGTAAACAAAAATTCCTTAAGTAGGATACAAGAAGTGCCAGCTGCTAAAAAACAAAACCAAAACACGTGTGTTTATCAAAGAACGCCATTAAGGTAGTAAAAAGGCGAGCTGCTCAGTGGGAAATATTTGCAATACAAATGCCTGACAAAAGACTCCTTTGTATCAAGAATATATGACTTCTAGTAACACAATAAGAAAAACATACACAAAACAAGAGAAAAATGAGTAAGAGATTCAGACACTTTAAAAAGAGAATATGGAAACATATGGAAAGGTACTCAACCTTCATAGTCATCAAAGATACATAAATTAAAATTATAATGTGAGGTCGCTACACGCTCGCCAGAAGGGCTAAAATTCCAAAGACGGATGATACCAAATCCTGTTGAGAATGTGGCACAACTTGGACTTTTCTGTAGATGAGAATGTAGATAGAAAACAACAAGGCTGGGACCTGGTTGGCAATATTTATTTAAATCTTTGGATTTAAACTGATTCTGTGTAAGACCCATGACATTGTCGTTCCGTTCGTAGGTGCACGCTCAACAGGAATACATCTGTAGGACACGTGCATAAGAATATTCACAGCCGCACCAAATAATCGCAAATTGAAAACAACCCAAATGTCTATCAACAGCCGAGTGGATAAATAAATGGTATTATAATCATACAGTGGAACAAGGTGCAACAAAGATGAATAAACTACAACTACATAAAACAAAGTGAATGAGCCTCATGGTGTTGAGAGAGAGAAGCCAGACACAGAATAGTGCATACTATACATTGCAGTTGCTAGAAAGTTCTGAAACAGGCGAAACTGACGTAGCAGGACTGAGTACCTCCGGAGGGGCTGGGAACTCAGAGCAGGCGCAGGGCTGTCTGGGGCGCGGGTAACATCTCACTGTTGGTTACACAGGTGTGTCCAGTTTATGAAAAATCACCGAGCTACACATTTGATTTGTGCCCTTTATGTATGTGATGTTTGAATAAAATAATTCACTTTTTAAAAATGCCATTTGGGAAGGAATGCTCAAAGCTGTTCCTTATTCTTGTTTGAGGGAGGCCCCTACTCTCTTCAAGTGCCGCCATGGGAAGCTGCAGGAAAGCCCTATTTAAAAGAAAAATAAATAAATAAAGAGATCCCTGGAGAGTGATAATTGTTAAAGTTGGGTCCCGGGTACATGTGATTTCATTATATTCTAATTTTGTATGTGTTTTAAATTTTCCATATATGTGCAATTTTTCTAAAAATCTATGGAATATAAATTCTGATTTGCATCCAAATCAAATCAGCAACCGCTGTAGTCTCTTCCTCCTCTAATATGTTAGTTAGCCCCCTACAGACACATGGTCACCGAAGCTTTGTACTCATGCAGGTCACGCAGGAAAGCTCTCCTCCTGGTCACTTGAAGAGGGAACTCTTGTGTATTCTGTTTTCTCTCCTTGGAAATAAAGACGTTCACTATTTTCTCTTGTCAAGATACCCGCCAGCCAATTACACTCTTTTCTATCCTAGTGTCACTACCTTAATGAATGACTGAATGACGAATATAAACTTCAGCGGAGAGCACAATAGGGAAGGAAATAACTAAAGAATATGAGCCGAGAAGAGGAGACTAGATGTCTGGCTAATGAGAGGCCCTAAGCCAAATCAACCGAAAAGGAAATGATTAATTATGGAAGTGTAGCAGTAGAGATGCCCCGAGCAGTTCAGTGAAGTGGGATGACGTAGGTTAGGGAACAAGATAACAGGCCAATTGATTCAGGAGTGGGTAAGATATATTTTTAAATCTGTATCTCACATACAGATGGCCCACTTGATATATATATATATATCTCAAGATCTATATATATCTATATATCTATATTCTTTATAGATATCATATATTGATATTAATATATCAATAATTCTTTAAAAGGTCAATAAAGCTGATGTCACCAACATCCCAGATTCTTTCCACCTTAGATAAAAGCTACAGATAATTTTATTTTCTATATATCTAAATATTCTTCCTAAATTAGGGGGTAGAACCAGAGCTCTGCAAAAACTGATTTATTTTTAAAAACCATGGAGAAAATAGTCACCATTCAAGAAGTCACACACCCCTACATGTAAAAATACCTAACTCTGAGTTAGTTTTACTTCAAAATCACCATTTTTATATACCTTTTATACCATTTTTATACCATTTTTACTTATCTTCAGGGTTGAACTTTAGTTTTTCTCCTCCTCAGCCTGGAGGAAGTACTGTGCCCTTCTAGGTATGAAATAAAGTGAAGTTTTCCTTTGTCTTGCAATATAATTCTACTACCCATCTTGCCTCTTCACCAGAGAGAGAATAAGGAAAAGTGGGCTTATGTCCTCACTAACTAAATCACAACTCTCTGGTTGGAAGCTGGGTAAGCAGCAAAAAATAAACCCTCAATGTAGCCCAGTCCCTTGGAAATTCTAAACCAGTGTGTATCCCCACCCACCCCAAGCCTCATGCTGCCTTCACGACGAGCCCCTGGTTTGCAATATAGCAGCGTGGAGGTTTAATGATGTCATACAGGAAGTAGCAGAGAGTCCATGTTTCTTTGTAATGGGGAAATTCGTTGAAGTTAACCAAGAAAAAAGTCAAAATAGAAAACATGCCTCCTCTTCCTCTTTCAGCTGTGTCTGGACTTCTAATCACTCATGTGTAGAGTTAGAGGACAGCGAAGGATTGGGGCAGTCCAAGAACAATAAGGCCACACAAAGAGGCTGAACCATGGCCAAGAGAATAAGAAAGTAGCCTCAGGTTTTCTTCAAGGATACGGGGCTCCCTTGTAGCAGGACAGTACAAGGGTAATGGTGACTGGTGCTAGGCAGTTTTCAGCATACATTGAGCACTCATCCTTATCCATACTTGGAAGAGATCCAGAATAAGTAATCACATGAGTTGGGGTTGAGATTTATCTTTTTCTGAAAATAGTGAGACTCCTAATATAAACACATAGTGGAACAGAGAAGAATCTGGACAAGAATCAAACTAGAAGTAGTCCTTTTAATTACACCCATTAAAACTTTTTAGCCACTTCCTTAGTGTGGAAAAATTGGGTGAAATTAGTGTCAAAATGAACATCAACTCCTTTATAGATATTATGCTTTTCTTTATATAAGTACTTCAACTGTATAACACGGTCACAAGGAGTTTCAATCTACAGTGAGTTCTCAAACATTCTGAGCTTCTTGGTTTTAGTGCCGTAGGCAGAAGAGTACTGGTCTATAATTGGCATCAACAACAGGATCTAGATGTAGCTGGTTCCAGAACTGATGTCATCAACAACGTAGATTCTTTCCACCTTTGTGCTCCCATCCTCAGCATATCACCGATTTTCCTCTTCAAGCTTGTCCCCTTAGGGTCACAGGATGGTGATCTCAGTTTCAGGCATCACTTCTGTATAAAATTGTATCTCAACACAGGATGGCCAATTTGTCCTCATGTGTCTCTATTTCTTAGAAGTTTTTCTAAGAATCTCTTAAAGGCCCTGCCATATGTCATTGGTCAGAACAAAGGCATATGGCTAAGTGTCAAGCTAATCGCTGGCGACGAGAATGGGATTATGATCCTTGGTCTAGACTAGTCATGATTTATCCCTTGGCACTGGGCCACCTTCCTTATGTGCCATGCCTCTTAATATCTAGATAAAACTAGGGTTTTATTAACATAAGTGAAGAGAAGATCAGCTGTTGGAATGGCAACAAACGCCTTCTGCCTCAATTCATAAATTTCTATATTAAGAAACCCCCCAGGTATTATTACCAGTAGATATTGGGACGAGGTATATAAATGTTATCTATGGAATGACAGTCCTGTCTCCCAGGGTGTGGCAACCAATACATAGCAGTGTGTAAGCAAATCTTTTCTGAGTAGCTATTATGTTATAATGAGGTACAATGATGAAGTTAGTCAACTCTCAAGGAATTTGCAATCTACCAGAGTCTTGAGGTATAGTAAAGGTTTTGGTCAGCAAGAAATCAGTAAGATGAGGCAAATAAAAAAATGCACAAAATAGAATTCGCTATGATGAGAAAGCTTATAGTCTAGGTGGGGGGGGTGGGATTAATGCTAGCAAATCAATTAGAGAATATTTAGGTAAAGCAGAAATAGTGGATTAGGTTGTTTTGGAATGATACATTGAAGGTATATTTAACTTATTTGGAGAGCCTTTGGAAGTTTTTGAGTACAGTCATGACATGACCAGATCTCTCTGTTGGAAGGAAAACATGATGGCTGGGACATGAGAAAAAAAAAAAATACTGAGTCTAGCAGAGCCACTATAGCAGCTATTAAATGTGTAACTTACAAAGCACTATAACGTAAACTTGGGTTGTGGTAGTGGATATGGGATGGCTTCTCGGCCTTTAGGCTAAGAGCAAACTTGGGAGTGGTTATAGAAATAGAGGATGGGAGAGAAATTGATTTTAAAGGAACAATGGTCAGAGTTTCAGCAAAAGGCAGAAATCAAGATGAATCCAGTAACTAGAGCCCAGATGACAAGAATACTTAAAAGTCCTCCAAGGGAAGCAGTGGTCCCAGGTACTGGATCTGACCTGAGCTCTTGAGAATGAGCAGCATGGAATGGGGTGGAATGAGCTTCAGAGTGTGATACCAGGTCTAAACAAAAAGAAACTTAACAAAGTCATAACTAAAATGAAGTCAGGTAAAATACCTAACTGAACTGTCAACCTGAAAATTTAGGCAGAGAGGCTAGATCCAGATAAAAGCCACCAGCCAGACCCCAGAGTTATCAGACAGGGCAAGAGGCCACTGAATGTGAAGGCCTGGGGTAAATGTACACTGCAAACCTCACACAGTAAGAACCAAACTTCAGTACGTCAGTAACACACTAAATTTACAGGGACTAAACTCTTCACTTAAAAGATAAATATTAGAACTATAAATTTTTTAAAAATCTTATCTATGAACCAGAGACATGCCTGAAAGATAGGTATGGGCAAGGCATAAACCAATCAAAAGAGCACAGGTGCAAAAAATTAAAAATAGAGCTGTATGGTCTAGCAATTCCACTTTTGGATACATATCTCAAGGAAATGAAATCACTATTTCAAAGAGCTATCTATCCCCCCTTATTCACGGCAACATTATTCCCAATAGCCAAGACGGAAACAACCTAAGTGTCCAATGACAGATGAATGGATAAAGAAAATGTATTATTTACACACAATGGAATATTATTCAGCCATTTAAAAAAAAAAAAGAGGAACCCTGCCATTTGTAACACCATGGAGGGACCTTGAGGGCATTATGCTAAGTGAATTAAGTCAGAGAAAGACAAATACTGTATGATCTCACATGTGAAAGCTAAAAAAATAAGACTCATAAAAGCAGAATAGATTGGTGGTTGCCAGGCACTGAGGGGTGGGGGAAACGAGATGTCAGTTAAAGGGTACAAACTTCCAGCTACAAGTTGAATAAGTCCTGGGTTATAATGTGCAACATGGTGACTACAGTTAATAATACTGTTGTATATTTGAAAGTTGCTAAGAGAGTAGATCTTAAATATTCTCACTACACACACACACACACACACACACACACACACACACACAAATGGTAACTATTTGAGGTGATGGATACGTTAACCTCATTGCAATCGTTTTATAGTGTATGCATATCACATCATCACGTGGTACACCTTAAACTTACGCAATGTTATGTGTCAATTATAGCTCAATAAAGCTGAGGAAAGAAAGAGGAAAAAAAAACAAAAGAACACTTGTGTAACAACATCAATATCTGACAAAATTTATTTTAAGGCCCAAAAGCATTACTAGGAATAAAAACAGTAACCACATAATCATAATAGGTTTAACTCACTGGAAAGACATAAAAATACTTAAAATAGCCATAAAAATACAAAAAAATATGCCAGAATTAAATTGTTTTCTATACATGTTAAATGAATACCAAAAATTTGTTTAATGTGTAACCACCCAGTTAACATAATATTAAAGAAGAAATGAACAAATCCTCCATCGGGGTAGGAAACGTTAATACAATCTTTCATTAATTTTCTAAGACAAAACCATCAGTAAGGACTTAGGAGATTTGGAAAAACACACTTAGCAAGATTGATCTCATAATCCCACCGTGTATATTTAACCTTTTCTTTCCCACAGTTCCATAGAACAAATCCTATTCTTCAACTCCCTGACTGTCCCCGCCCCAACCAAGAAAAACAGCGCAGAATTCTACATTCTTGCCTTGACTCCCATTGCTGTCCAGCCTCCAAAGGAATGGAGTATCTTGACATGTATTGTCATTTATTTTTCTCTGGTTCTTTTCTCTTTGTTCACATTATTTGGACTAGGTTATAAACAGATTGATGTCAGAAATATGGTTCTAAATTTAGCAGGATCTGAGCCCAGGACTGAGCTCACAGCAGTATTTGGTTTTGTTTTTAATTAAAGAAACGTAACTTTAAGAACTTCCTTCATGTTCATTAAATCCCTTTATTTAAAGATCAAATAAATTTCTTTCCTTTTTCTGTCTGCATGCTTTATAATATAACTGCAGCATAATTCTTCATTCCTCCTCGATTGATAGTTTTGATTTGTTCCCAGGTTCTCTGCTACCCAACATGCTGGTGCTTTTTATCTCTGTAGAGTAAGGGGCGGTTAGGGGTCTTTTTTTTTTTTTTTTTTTTCCCTTTAAAAGTTAGTTCTTCATGGTCTTACGGAAGGGCTGTTGTAATCTACATTCTCACTGTAATACGGCGACCGGGCTGCTCTCTGCCCTTGGGGTTCCAGCATACATTTTAACGCTTGTCAATCTAAAATATGAAAACCGGTATGTAGTTGCTTTCCTTCACATTTCCAGAGTCGGCAGAGGGGCTGAGTCTTTCCTACATGGACTATAATTTATATGTCCTTGTCTGTGAGTTGTCTGTTTATATTCTTTGCCCATTTTCCATTTTTTGTCTCCGAAATACCTGTCCGCAGTATATTCTCCATGTGAGGCAGAAGGGGGGGGGCAGCACAAATGCTCTCTGGCCTGTATTATTAGAGCTTTGCCTCCAACCTCCCTTTCACTTTGGCTCTGAAGACATGGTTCCATCTCTCTGAGAAGGTGAATGCTCCCATTTAAAAGAGAGAGAGAGAGAGAGAGAAAAGAAAGGAGGAGAAAAGCACTTCCCCACATCACATAATCCTCTTTGCTCTCCGTGAAGCCTGCTGCTGCCGCACAATTCATGTGGGATTTCTATTCCGGCAACCAAAGAGCACGGCATAAAACCCACCTGCAGAGACCCTGCAGTCTGGAGTGCCAATGTTCGGGAACCATCCGCTTAATGTCGTGCTGCTCTATTGAAACACGTGGACTCCTTCCGATAGTCTCACTTGAGGGAATAGAAGCCCCAGGGGTAGCAGCCCAACGACACAGCTCCCGCCCTCCCCGAACCATGCTTTTATCCCACCTCTCCCAACACTTGCACAATATTTGTCCTTTCTTCCTCTGCCCTGCACCCCACTTTTCGCATTTCACAGGAGCGCCTCACTCACATTCCTAACATTAATGAGCTTCAAGCTGGTTTTTAAAAGGTAGGAAACAAATGGAAAAGAAAGCTCATCTTGCCAGCCAATATGCCTGCAGCAGGCTTTCCCACCGAGAGCGAAGAGTGAGTCTCGAGGCTGCAGGGAGGCTGACACGCGGGGCAGGAGGCAGCTGTCTGCCTTTATTAAAATGCCACCTTGACCCGCGTCTGATTTCTTTGAGGACCGGTTGCCAATAGCTCAAATGCAGGACCCATGACACATGCTCTTCTGCTTTTTG
Organism: Ursus americanus; assembly: GCF_024610735.1. Taxonomy (NCBI): domain Eukaryota; kingdom Metazoa; phylum Chordata; class Mammalia; order Carnivora; family Ursidae; genus Ursus; species Ursus americanus. The sequence goes on along the minus strand of NC_142131.1, from coordinate 13,716,990 downwards.
TCCACGAGCCCCCTCAGCGTGCGGCCGCAGGGAGATGAAAACCACGCTGCCCCCCCCACTCCCCCCCCCCCGCCCCCCTCCGGCTGGCCCATCAGCTTCTCTAGCAAGGCTTCAGCGGCACATCCAGTTCAGCACACTTATTGTCTCTTCTCATTTCCCATGCGTGGTGGCAGTTTATCCTCGATCCTGTCAAAAAGTCCTCCAGAGACTCCCCCAAGAGGATGACACGGATGTGCTTGCATATTTCCACCTACGCAGAGACCAGCTGGAAATGTCGGATGGTAGCTGTGTTTGAGCAAATATTAATTTCTCCATGAGCAGATTTTAAATTTAAATCATATCCTAAGAATATAGTTTGGGTTTAGGAAACTTCTTTTTCTTTAATCTAATTTGTATTTTTTTCTTTAATCTTCAAGGAAGATGACTCCCTAAACAGTTTCTTTCCCTTCCTGCTTTTAAGAGCTTTATTGAGGTATAACGTACCCATTACCCTCCTCCATTTTAAGTGTACAGTTTGAAGAGTTTGGTAAAGACACACAGGGCTGGGCAGCCATCACCACAACCTAGTTTGAGAACAGTCGTGTTTCCTCAAAACTTCCGTCTTGCTGCTTGTAGTCAGTCCCTGCTCCCACTTCCAGCCCAGGCAACAGCCCATCTGCTTTACGTCTCTATAGTTTGCCTTTTCTAGAAATTTCATGTCAATGGAATCACACAATATGTGGTCCTGTGTGTCCAGCTTCTTTGACTTAGCATAATGTTTTTGCAGTTCATCCACACTGTTGTGTGTATATCCTATGAGCTCTTTGATGGCAGGGAAACTTTATATGGATCCCGGGAGTCTAGAACAGTGCCAGATGCATAGTAGATGTCCAGTAACTATTTATCAAATGACTAAAGTACATAGCATAATACCTGGAGAGATTATTTGTTTATTCATTCATTCAATCTTCTGTTTAATATTTATCGAGCACCTACTATATGTTCGTCAAGGGCTAAGCTGAGCTACCAAGTATGAGGGTAGCCGACTAAGACAACAAGTCAGAATGAAACCGTGAAACCTTGAATCACTTCCTGTGCCAGTATAAGCAAGAAGCTTCACTGGAGAAAACACCACTTTCCTCACTGTTCCATTTTCCCCCATGGAATGACATCAGTGAGGGTTAGATAGATCCTCACAGACATGGAATGTTGTCTCAGTAACAAGAGAGCCCTTGCCAAGAGATTCCTGCCATCTTACGGACCTGGTGGCCACAGGGCTGGGAGCGGGGGTGGGCAGAGGCGAAAAAGCTAGAAGTGAAGAAGTACTGAGTACTGAGTAGAGTAGAGAAAAGCAGAGTCGTCAAGTTTTCTCTCCCCTCCCTTCACTGGGAGGTCTCTGGTGAGGCCCCTGAGAATGCCTCTGCCTCAGGGCCCCACAAATAAAGAGGCCTGCAAATGGAGATGGGCTGGCTAGGAATACAGGTGTGTGTAAGAGCATGACCGGAGGGCCAGGGTGCCTGTGTCCTAGCCACCGCTCCCGTCAGAGAATGCAGCGTATGGCTGTGCACCAAGACCCACATGGGGAGGACAACTTGTCTCCATCAGGCCTGCCAGGTAGAGCCTTTGCCTATGGTTGGGCCGGAAAAATCACACACAGGTTTTGGGCTAGGAGCCAATATCCTCAAAGTTGCTTTTAGAGTGGATATGGTCTCTGTCCTCAAAAAAAAGCATGTGGACTGTTAAGTAGGCAGGCCGTAAACAAGTAAACAAATAATACACAATTGGCAAATGATGACGAAGGCCCTGGTGTCTGTCTGGGGCGGCGGTGGTGGGGGGGAGGGTTAGGGAGGTGGGAGCAGAGATCAGAATTCAGAGAGAGAGGATAGCAGGATGTCCCTGCATTAGCCTGGGGGCTCAGGCTGGCCCCCTCAGAGGAGCTGTCCGAGCTAAGGACCGAGGATGGGAAGGAGCCAGCCGCACTGAGCTCAGGGAGGAGGGATTGGAAGAGATCAAGCACACAAGCTAAATAAATGTCTGTTCGATCCTCCCTTTGTTACATCAGGCTTTAACTAATTATAGAGGCTGTGCTGAGGGAGCAACGAGACTTCTGCTGAGCCTCATCCAAATCTGTGTAACCGTCCGCCACTTTATAAAAATGTATTCTTTGATGTACAAAATTAGTGCATCCAGTAAAATCTATCTGTGGTGATACAGATCTCAAACACACATGAGTCAGATGTTCCTAGTATCTAAACAGTCTTTTATAAAGTAGGATGAACCCCCATTGTGTAGCTTTATGGAAAGAACCAAAAGAATAGGTTTAGCTAAAACGCCTTGGTATTCTGGATCCCTGTTTGAATATCAGAGACTGGAGATGCTACAGAAAACAGTGGTTACTTTTGACTTTAGGGAGGAGGGATGGGCGTGTGTTTATTTTCCGCCTGTGGAGAGCATTCTGGAAGGTGCCCTGTCCTCCCCAGCCTGTCCTTTGTAAGCCTCTGACACAAAGATCGTTGTTAAGAATGAGCTGGGCCTTCCAGTAATTGTGAAAAGCCATCTACACATCGTGAAAAGCAACTACCAGTTATTGTAAATCTTGGTTTTGCCCAAGGTTATTTATCTTTCTAAAAAAAACCCACTCCCTTTCATGATTATTGTTTACGATCAGTTCAAAGGAGCCAATCCGTTTCATGAAGCCCTAACTTTATGCACCTAAATTTTCAAAACCTTGTTTTTAGAGCTGTCTTTGAATAAGGTTGGCTTGAGGAGGCATTGAACTATTTATATCACTGATTTATTATTTGTTAAAGTAAGGAAATTATGCTGTGAAAGAAGACTAGACTTAGGAGCGAGGCGGACGTGAGTTTTAATCCTGAGTCTACCCCTTCCCAGGCGTGCGACTTCCACTTCCGGTGGGCAGCTTCCTCGCTGCCTGCGCCCTTCCTCCCTTCCTAATTGCATTCCCAGCCTTTCACTGGGACGTCGTGAAGAGGAAAGGTCATCTGTTTAGAGTCCCCGGCACGTAGTGTGTGCTCAGTAAATGGTGGCTATTATCAGTAAAGCGAGTTGCTGTTGCCATGGCTGGGACTCAAAGCATATGGAATTCAGCGCACTTTCAACTTTGCAACATCAAGTTGAATTTTGGTGAAACCAGGAGATGAGTTTCTGGAACTTTATCAACCCTCTTCTTTCCCCAGGTGTGTGATTAGGAGAATGCAGCTTGGAAAAGAAAAATTCACACAGAGGCCCATGGATGGCTTTGCGGGGTGTCGTAGGGGGTGAGAGGGGCTAGTTGTTGGGCCCAAGGAAGGGAAGTAGCGCAGCTCCCCTCCCCTCCCACCTGGGAAGAATGTTACCTTAGGGCCTTCCTTCTCTGAGGTAGAGGCCTGCACTTACAGAAGGGAATCCTGGCTGAGGTGCGAAAAGTGCAGACTTACCTCAGCCGTCTGGATCGAACTCTGCCTTGTTTGTGCTGTGACCTGGGCTAACTTGTTTACGCAATCTGCTTCTCACCCTCCTTGTGGCTAAATAAGGATTTGAGATGATAATATTCTCTACCTTAGAGTGTTGTTTTGACAATTGGGTTAGTTAATAGATGTGCTTAAACGACTCTCAGGCCACAGGTAAATGCTATCATTAGCATTGATTTAAAAGTTCCCTTCAAAATATTCTTTGCCATCGTCATTTTGGAAGTTTGTAAATATGAAATTTAAAGAAAAAAATATTTTAAAGAATCTCTGTCGCACCTTACACAGAGGAGAAATAGCAATTCTAGGGGACAAAGAACCGATCCCATAAGTAGCTGAGAGGGCTGCCATCCTTGGAGGAGAGCTGTGCCGGCCGTGGAGAGGTGATTGAACCATACTTCCTCAAAGCACAACCATGGAGGCACCAGGATTAATTATTGTAAACCACCTGGTGGTTTAAATTCCATTTTAAATTGTCTGGATGTTTATAAAGTCTTAGTTTTTAATTTGTCTTTGAAAAAGTGCTATCTCAATTTTAAAAATCCCCCTGAGCTTTGTGACTCATATCATAAGAAATCTGACCTTTCAGCGGAAGGGGAAAAATCTAAGTTGTTACCTTGACAACAAAAGGTAAGCGGGATGCTTTGAGCTCTGGTGTTTCTGCTATAAATAATCCAGCTTTGGCCAGAACCACAAGCCAGAGAAACATTCATGTGAGAATGGAGAGGAATGAGCTGGGTTGGCCATTGGGAGAGTCTGCATTTCAGGGAATTGTTTTAATCACCATTTTTAGGAGTCATTCCCAGAGGCACTTTTGTAGCAATTAACCAATAAACCGATAAGAGGGAATGAATTCAATTTCTAAAAATGGGAATTTACACAAATGAAGACTGATAATGTTTTTTCATGTGAGGGCTTTCTCTATACTTATTTGTACCATTGTCTAAATTGTGTTGTTTTCATCCAAAATATTTATTCTCTAGTTTCCCAACAACCTATAAAATAGAACAAAGGGAAGCTAACAATGAACTTTGGTCCTTCAGTTATAATTTATATGATGTTACCCTGCCCAGTAGCAAGAAAGGAATATCAATAAAGTTGGATAGCTTTTAAGACATTGTGGATTATTAAAAGCGAAAAAAAATCAAAGTCTTCTTTTGGTTAAAAGTAACAAAATACTACTGAATTTTTTTAAAAACAAGCTGTACTCATGGATAGGTCTCAGATTTATGGCTGTGATTATCCTTTTGCTTGCTGACGTAAATTAGTCTTCTGGGAAGTCCAAGTTATTTCTTAATAAGCTTTAATAGTCTGTGAGTCAGAGTAGGTGCTGCTGACAATGAGTCTTGCAGGATTTACTGGATGGCAAGTAAGAAATTGACGGGCACGCCCATCCAGTGGCCTATGAAAATAGTGCCTCAAAATATTTTCTGAATAAGAGTCTTTGCTCCTGAGATTCTATCTGCTTTTCAGTAAATATGCTTTATCCAGGAAGATTTCCTAAAGTTACCTTACAGTTGGGTAAGAATCTCCATGACTATTAATGCTTCTTACTGTTGTAATGGGGTCACCCTCAGACTCGTGTAAACAAAATTGGATAACTTGATTTATTTTTTCCAATCGATCTTGTTTTGTTCTTAAATTCCTACTCTGGAAGACTTGTTGGGGGGGGCACTCTAGATTAAGAGACTCTGAAGAGAAACAACAACCAAATGCATCATGTCGCCCTTGATTAAATCCCAATTCACACAAGCCAACTAAAAATGGCCGTTTGAAAGAAAAATGCTTAAAATGGGCCACGAATTAGACATTCCCTGAAGTGTTTTCTTAATTTCTTAAGACGTTTGTTAATTCTTGTTAATTTCTTAAGATGTGATTATAACAGTGTGGTAATATTAGAAATTGCCTGTATTTCTTGACATGCCTACTGAGGTCCATAGAAACAAAACGACATTCTATCTGGGATTTGCTATAGATTTTTTTTTTTCAAATAAGAGGATTGATTATAGAGGAAACAAAAGTGACAGACAAAACATCTATAATATGAGTGATAGATATGTATGGGTTCATTACACTCTTCTATTCATGTATATGTTTGAAAATACCGTTTTAAAAGAATCTTTCTAATCTAAAATAGTCTCTCTCTCTCCTCTTTTCCAAGATAGCAGTGTATCCTTTTGGAGTAGGAGTTGGTATGGTATCTCATCCTCATGGCATTCTCTTCTCTGGATCCTTACTGGGTTTGCTTCTGAAGGGTCTATAACCCATGTAATTGAGCCAATCATAGTTGAAGTCTTGCCCATTTGTCTCTTATTTCTGCGTTTGATGGCGCTACTGATGCTTTGAGGCCTGGCTGTGATCCCCAGTGGGTCCCTGGTTTGGGTAACCCATGCTCTGACTCACAGTTACAGAGCCATAGTTTCCCTTCCACAGTGACCCCTCTTGTCTGGTGAGTTCACCAGCTGATACTTTTAACTATTTCCATATGCCATCCATCATGCCCAGACATGTAGAAACTTCTAGATCCTCTACACTCCATGGAGACTCAATGGAGTAGAAAGGACATTCCATACAATCTCTTAAGCACTTTTCTCAGCCAATTTTATTCTTCTCCCAGTGTCTTCTTAGATGGAGTGGATAGTGCTAACCTCTGGGATTGTCTGAGAAGCATGCAGTTTTCCCAGAATGGGTCTAGAGAAGGCCAAATCAAGGCTTTTGTTCTGAGTCCTTTTCCATGCCCTGAGGCTTGGCTCCTGGTGAGGCAGAGAAACACTACACAGCCCCTTCCTCTTGCCTCTCTCTTCCTTTCCTCCTAGCCTGGTGACCTGGCACAGGAAGGCTTCCCAAAAGGGAATGGCACCTGCAACCCCATGAACCTATCTCATTTGAGTATGTTCCTACTGTTTCCCTCATTAAAATGAAAGCTTCATGAGCGCAGAGATCTTATCGCTTGTTTACTGCTATATCCTAGGCCCTAAAGCCATGTTTGGCACACATAGGTGCTCAACATATAGAATAAATAGTCAATGAACAGTCACTGTATACTGTTTTCTATAGCACCTGCTTTGTAAATTGCACATGTATTGGTGGAAATAGTTGATTAATGTCACTGTCTTCCTCTAAAACTGTTTCTGAAACTTGCCTGATGGAAATGAACTTTAATGCTTGGTAAACACTCGATTCCCAATTCTTTGCCTGAGATTCCGATTCTGTAGCTCTAGGGTGGAGGTTAGGAATCTGCATTATTACAAGTGCCTCCCACCCCCAAGGGGACTGTTCCCATTAGGGACCTTTGGAAAACACAACTCTAGGACATAAGCTGCACAAGGCAAGGACCTTACCTGGTTTTAGTCCCTGGAACGATCTGGCACATAGCAGAACCTCATTACATTGTTGCTGAATGAGTGAATGACTAACAGGTAGGGGGGAATATATGCTAGCTTCTTTTTGACTTGATGACCTCTATTCAACAACTAGACTGAACTTTTCTATAAAGGTTAGATGGGTTTAATTAGTGAAAAACCATAATTTGACTTTCTAGCGTATTATATTTCAGACCTTGTGGGCGGCAATGAGTTTTGTGTGGGTTTGGTTTTGTTTTGTTTTTTTTACTACCTTATGAACAAGACACACAGAATGTCGCTATCCAGAAATTGATTGCATATTGGTTTTGGCAAAAAGCAGATCAATGAAACAGAATAGAGTGCCCGACAATAAACCTATACATATATGGTTATATAGTCAATTAATTTACAACAAAAGAGCGAAGAATGTACAATGCAGAAAGGAGCATTGGGAAGCTGGAAGTTACATGCAAAGAATAAAATATGATCACTATCTCACTCCACTTACAAAAATTTACTCAAAATGGATTAAAAACTTGAACGTAAGACCTAAGACCATAAAATTCCTAGAAGAAAACATAGGTGATAACTTTCTTGCCATTAGTCTTCGTAATATTTTTTGGATCTGACTGTAAAGGCAAGGACAATAAGAACAAATATAAACAAATGGGACAACATCAAACTCAAGAGCTTCGGCACAACTAAGGAAACCATAAACAAAACAAGAAGGCAACCTACTGAATAGGAGACGATATTTGCAAATCATATATCTGATAAGGGGCTAATATCCAAAATATATAAAGAACTCATACAACCCAATAGCAAAAAAAAAAAAAAAAAAAAAAAAAAAAATTAACAATCCAATTTAAAAGTGAGCAGAGGATCTGAAGACATACAGATGGCCAGCAGGCACATGAAAAGATAATATCACTAATCAGGGATATGTAAATCATAACCACAATGAGATATTACCTCATACCTGTCAGAATGGCTATCATCAAAAGGACAAGAAATAACAAATCTTGGTGAGGAAGTGGAAAAAAGGAACCCTACTGGACTATTGGTGGGAATGTAAATCGGTGAAATCACTATGGAAAACAGAATAGGGGTTCCTCAAAAAATCAAAATCAGAACTACCGTATGAACTATCAATTCCATTTCTGCGTATCTATCCAAAAGAAAAAGAAAAAAAACACCCAAAAAACAAAAACAGTAATTCAAAAAGATATATGCACCAATATGTGTATCATAGCATTATTTACAATAGTCAAAAGATGAAAACAACCTAAGTTTCCAGTAAATAAAAGAATAAAGAAGATAGGGAATATACACACACACACACTCACACACACACAACGGAATACTACTCAGCCATAAAAAAGGAATGCAACCTTGCCATTTGTGACAACATGACAACATGGATGGACCCTGAGGGTATCGCGCCGTGTGTAATAAGTCCAACAGAGAAGGAGAAATACTCCATGATTCACTTACAAGTGGAATCTGAAAAAACAAAAAAATAAGACAAAACCCAGACTCATAGATACAGAAAACAGAGTGGTAGTTGCCAGAGGAGAAGGGGAGTAGGGGTGTGCAAAATGGGTGAAGGGGATGGAAAGCGACAAACTTTCTGTTATAAAATAATAACTTGTGGTGATGTAATGTCCAGCACAGGGAATACTGTCAATAATAGTGTATTAACTTTGTATGGTGGCAGATGATGGCGATCGGTTTGCAAGGTATACAAATGCTGAATCACTACATGGTGCACATGAAACTAATAGAATATTGTGTATCAATAACACGTAAAACAAAATCAGTTGCATTCTTTTCTAAAACTGAAACTTTTTTAAAAAAGTATTTGCTGGGACATCTGGGTGGCTCAGTTGGTTAAGCGTCTGCCTTCGGCTCAGGTCATGATCTCAGGGTCCTGGGATCGAGCCCCGGGTCCGGCTCCCTGCTCAGCAGGGAGTCTGCTTCTTTCCCCCTGCCTGCCACTCCCCCTGCTTGTGCTCTCTTTCTGTCTCTCTCTCTGACACTTAAATAAATAAAATCTTTACAAAAATAAAATAAAACAAATAAAAAAGTATTTGCTAAACCATAACAATTAAATCTTCGGTATTAATTATCATGAAAGGAGCAGTAAATATCTTGTCACCTTTTCAGGTATCAGAAACATAAACTAAGAATTTTTTCAATTTTGTTCTGAAAGCATCTGGCAGATAAATAATTAGATAGAATACATAAAAGCTATCATTTCTTTATTATCATTTTGGTATTTCTGTACTTAAGATCCAAATGCGATGACTATGTGAGCAGGGAGGGAGCCGGGAACCACAGAACCATCATTAGACTGGGGGGGGGGGCAAGAAAACCTGCTCTGATTCTGACTCACTCAGCTACTTATCCATTGTATGACTTTTGTCAAATCACATCCCCTCTCTGCCTGGTTAGTTTCCTGGAAGGCTAAAAAAGGTGGGGGTTCAAAAAAGTGGAGGTTCAATTAGTTGATTTCTGGGATTTTTTCCAGCTTTTGTATCTCACAGTTTCTCGTTCTTAGGCAAGGCCCTGCTGTAGGCATTGGAGTCACCACAGGGAGCAAAACAAAAAGCTGCCCTTAAGGAACTTACATTCTAGCCACAGGGGACAAGACCAGGAAAAGTAAAGAAGCTAAATAGGTAGGTAGGTAGGTAGGTAGGTAGGTAGGTAGGTAGGTAGGTAGGTAGGTAGATGGATAGATGGAATACTATGGAGAAAAATTAAGCAGGGAATAGAGTATGAGTGTAGTAAATTAAATAGGATGGGCAGAGAAATCTCCGCTGAGATTTGGGTAAAGGCCTGTTGCCCTTTGGCAACTAAGAATTCAGTGATCAAGTCCATCCAGGAAGGCTGTGGCCAGAAGCAGGAAATAAAGCTGGAGACAGTGGGGTACAAATACAAATTCCTGTGAAAGTCCATGGAAAAGTAAACCAGGTGGTTGATGTGGTTAATCAACTCCGCCATGTTGTCATCTAAGGTCTGAGACCAGGGTTGCCACCTTGGCTCTCTTCCAAGAGAAAGGGGAAATCTGAATTTTTATGTAAAATATCCTGTTTTTTTTTAAGTGTTAGTTATTATATTAGTTTCCTAGGGCTGCCATAACAAAGTGCCACAAACTGGTGACTTTAAAAAACAGAAATTTATTCCAACACTGTTCTACAGGCTGGAAGGCCAAAATTAAGATGTCAGCAGAGCCATGCTTCCTCTGAGACTGGATAAATCCTTTTCTGCCTTTTCTTAGCTTCTGGTAGAGGCCAAAAATCTTTGCCGTTCCTTGGCTTCTAGCTGCATCCCTCTGACACGAGCCTCCGTGGTCACTCAGCACTCCTCCCCCTTCTTGGGTCTGTGTCTCATCTTAGAAGCGCACCAGTCATACTGAATTCAGGGCCCATGCTACCAGTTGACCTCCTCTTAACTAACTACATGTACAGTCACATTCTCAGGTTTGGGGGTGTTGACTGCAACATATATTTTGCAGGCGGGGACACAATATAAGTTATAACAGTTATCAATTAGTATGCATTTTAAAAAATACTGCATTAGCACTCTGTAGGGTAAATAAATCATGTGTAACTCATGGATTATTCATTTGTGAGCTCTGGGCCAGAGATTAGGGAGCCTACCAAAAAGTCTATGAGCTTGATACACAGTGTATTGCCTGCCCAGGTATTTGCTGAAGTAATAAGTGAATGAATGAATGCATGAATGAATGAATGAATGATAGCATTTCGTTTATGTTCGCAAATACCTGGAACATATCTGGAAAAGGTATTCTGTTATCCGAGAGAGAACCCATCTGGTCAAAACTGTGTTGAATAGTCAATACATTCTGCAGGTTTCTACTCAAATTTGAACAGAGCTGTAAAATATAGTAACTCCCACTCCTGCCCCCAGCGCTCCCCCTCCTCCTTCCTCGGCCGTGATTTCTCTGTATCAGGAGACTTGGGCTTGTGTCTGAGATGCTACCCAGCTACCAATCTGTTTTTTGCTCATTGTTAAATTCCAGTTTTTCTTTTTCTGTGACAGAGATTGTCTGTGGTTTGCCCGATATGCAATCTTCCCCTTCCTTAAAAACAGAATGCCACAGCAAATGTGCTCAACTGGAAAACAGCTTAAAGCCTAGTTAGCCAACAGGAGTAGCTAAATGTAAGTGGTAGTCTTGGGGCAAAAGTTCTGGAAGGCTCTTTATGTCGTGTCCAGCTCTCCTGTTTCCTGCTTGAAAGGTGACTGTGGTTACTGGAGCAATAGCAGTCATTCGGGGCCTAAAGCGACGTGAACAGTGAAAGCTACTTACTAAGAACGGGAGCGAAAGATGCAGTGTGGCTTCCTGCTTATCTCTTGAGCCACTGGACCAGCATGGGACAGCTTCCTTCCAGACTTCCTTTATGTGAGAAGAAACCCCTCCCTGGTAAATCATAGCGCAGGTGATATTTCTGTTTTCTCCTAAACCCGCTCCTCCCTTTTCATTTCTGTTCTGTGTTTCGTGGAATGACATTTCCCAGGCTCCCTCTCCTTCTGTCCAGAGTGAGTCAGCCCGTGAGAGGCACTGGTTGAATGCCAGAGGACAAAAGGAGGGAAAAAGCCAGAGAAGGTCTCCTCCTTTCTCCCTGCTTCAGGAGACACTCTGGCAGTGGGTGAGTGACTAACCTGCACCAGACAACCGTCTCCCTACACAGAAAATTCCTCCTTCTGCCAAGCGGCCCCAGCTCATCCTGTGCTTCCTCATCTCCTCCTCTGGCAGTGCTAGGGGCTTTCTCCTGCGGCTATTCAGCAGGTTTCCTCACTGAATCCCGTTCACTTCTCAGCTCTCTCATCATCTGTGTAGGAAATTCTTGAATAAAATGTCCTCTTTCTGAAATATGTAGACTGCTTTCTCTTTTCTGCATGGATCCTGAATGATCCAGCCACTCAGTTTTGCAGAAGCGAGGGGATCTTTGTTCCTCCCAGCAGAGCACAATGTCTGACGGCGAGATCTCCCTTCAGAATTCATGGACACAGCAGAGGGAAACTGCCACGTCCTAGAAGCCTATCCACATGCCAGTTAGGACAGCACATCGTGAGCGTTTACTGCTACTGGTAGCCAGACTTCAACCTTCCCTGAGTTTTCTGAACCAATTTAAGACACAAAACTAAAAAGCATCTCGTCTTCTCTTTGCTGGCCAGTGCGTAGCATGTGCCCTTTTTAATCATCTCCTTGTCAAAGACTTGCCTTGGAGCGAGCCGACAATCGAACGCACGTCCTTCTTCCCAGGTTTTGCCCCATGGACTACGTGGAAGGTGGGACCCTCTGATCTCTCCACGGTCTTCCTGTGTTCTGCTCTTTGAGATAATCCATTCCTGGAGCGTTTCCTCCACGTGTGCAAGCAGCAGTTCAGAATCTTTCTCTGGCCCTTGATCAGGAGCCTCCACACGTCATCAGCTTGAGCTCTGAGAGCACAGGAGTCATGGCTTTCCTGCTTCTGTGGGGCTAGCGGTGGGGGCCGGATTTGTCGGTGATGGCTTCCATCACCTCTCCCAGCATTTCCCTCGAACGCTTTCCATCCTGCCAAGAACTAATTCACCCTTCCTTAAATTCTGCATTGGATGACACAGGGTCCGTAGCGCCCATCCCTCCACCTTCTGGAAAATCTGTGGGATCATACTGAGAAGCCTTCACATTAAAGCGTGTTTCAGATTTTTATTAAGACCATAGCCATTCTCTTGCCTCGTAGCCCCAGAGAGCAAATTTCAGTGCCTGATCACACCTGCCCTTTGATGTTCCTCTTTGTGAGAGGACACGCCAAGTACACCGACAGCTCAAGCTGGGTCTGCACGTAATTCGTCCGGTGGTGCAGCAGTTCTGGCTTATTCCGCTCCCATGGCCGGCTCCCCTACTGTAGTGTACCAACGGCGCCCCCTCCCAGACTCGTGAGATGTAATCCACCGGGAGAACGAACCCAAGTTTACCGCAGGTGATCACAACATGCAAAGTGTTCAGAGGATAGTTCAAACACTCATTTATTCTTGCTAGGGAGGGTGCCTTTCAGCCCACACAGAAGGGACCAGGCATTTACAGTGGAAAGTTCTTTTTCCTTTTGTACCCTCTGCCCTGTCCTCCGAGTATCTTTGTTGCCCCTGTGACCAGGGCAGCAAGATCTGTCCCTGTTTCTAGTCCAAGAAAACAAAGCAAAATGCTTAACTTCTTCAGTGTGTAGCACCTACATAAGGCTCCTTCTGATAATATCAGTCACTTCTCGAAGCATAACTTCAGTGTCTCCGTGTTCTAGCAGACATCCCCTCCCCTTCAAGGGCAAGAATGGGTGACAGCAGACACCACCCTGGTACAGAAGAGAATAAGCAATAGATTAATTTTATAATAATGGAGAAAAACCAATAAAGTTAATTTTTGAAAAAGTTCTAGGGAAAACAGAATTGGAATAAACCAAGATGGATAATTTCAAAGGATTTCTCAGAACGATCCTAATAATTAAGTGGCCTTTTTTCCTTTAATCTTTCTCTCTCTAATTGTTGTTTTATAAATAATATTCTTCAAGATAAACAAAGACAGAGAAATGTTCAGTGTAGCCCAAGCCTGTCAATGATGAAACAGAGCTTGTGAGAAATGCTTCACGTAAGAGTCAAGTTGTAAAAGAATTATCTGTGAAGAAAGAAGCTTCTCCTAACATGGTGAATGTGCATTTTAGGGGGAAAAACAATCTTGTACATATTCTTTTTACAAAAGCAATTATATTTCTTCACATAGAAATTGTTGCAAGGGATGTGCAAATGCTGTGAACTGAAATGGAAACACCAATATATTACTTCTGTTCCAAACACCTCTGCCTAGCTTCCCAATCTCCCACATTCCTGAATAACATGATGAAACCTTCCAGCTATGTGAAAATAAAAAACGAGATTTGTTCTGAATAATTCTTTATAGTTTTGGCATGTTGTTTGTTCTCTTGCTATGAAGCGAAGAGTTGTGTTGGCCTGGCATCTTTTATCATCTATTCTCCCTTCTCAGGTGGAATGGGGAAAGGACAGACTACTGGTGGTTTCTTCCTAGGGTTTAGCAGGACAGTGGGCCCTCACCAACCCAGTTGCTTTGAAAAATAAATGTAACTCACTTTTGCCTGCTTTCCAAAACAGAACTCCTTATTTGGGGAAAATGTCAGGGAAAATACCCAAGTAAGAAGAATGCAGATGATTTTTTGTCCTTTGGCCACAGTTTATGACTTGACCAGTTCTTTGATGACCGCATGTAAGGACACTCAACTCTAAAGAAACACACTGTTATTTCCAATACACATTTACAATTGGGAAATGAAGCACGATACAGCATCCTCACAGTGAACTTGGATGCTTCTGGGGAAGAAAACAGCTCTACTTTGTAGAATCCTAACACATTCATGCTGGAAGTAACCACAACAATGATTCTCTCCAGTCCCTCAGTAACATGGAGAAAATTAGGATACCCGGGGCTGTCCTAACTTTAGCGCTAGAAGTCCCACGTGCTGGGAACCCCTCAGGCCTGAGATGGTTGGTCATCATCCTAACATTAGGTCTAGATTTCAGGTCTTGCAATTACTGTTTCAGTGATGTTTGTCTCACATATCTTTGTTTTTGTGGAGATCCTAGCTGTTCTACCATTAAGGACAGCTTGTAAACATGTTTAAGTGCTAATTGTGCATTCCTTACAGATTTAGGGAGTGAAATAAAAATGTGGGTTTTGGTTTCCCCATACAGTTTTTAAAGGATTATTCCCATAGGAGACACGCCCTAAATACTATTTCACTTCTTTCTCTCTCCTGTCTCTCTTTTTATTCCTGGAAAGATGTAGATTTGTGTTGTTACGCATGGCTTAGGCTGATAAATCAAATCAGTAGACATTTCAAATAAACAAACAAAATGAATTTGAGAGGTTATAAGTGTTTGCAAGTGTCACCGTGGAGACCAGAGAATGGCTTGTCACCATGGAGACTTGCATAAACACTGCCTGTAATGATTTCCATGTGGAATCAGATATAGAAGAGATTTGGGAAGGAGGATGTATAAATGGAGCTGGCAGTAAGGATGGCTGGAGTGAGTTGTGTAAGAAGGCTGGGGGATGCGAAAGTAAGTGGACAGTTTGAAATGTTTCTGCACTCACCATTGCTCCATCAGTGAGCAAGAAAAAGCCTTCAGGGAAAAATCCCCGCATCCTACAATACTACAGAACTGGACGTGATTTCCATCCACTGTCTCACTCTTTTGTTCACACTGGCTATCTGTCACAGTCATTATGACTATTGCTGTACAGGTGTGATGTGATCATAATGACAGCTAGTCTTTATTAAGTCTTGCCACATCGGTGGGACCGTGATAAACCTTTTATGGTTATTATCGCATTTAATCTGAACATTTATAAGGAAATGTAAATATCCTCATTTTACCAGTGAAGAAAACGATGCATAGAGAAGGTCATACAGCTAAAAAATAGGGAAGATGGGATTCATCTGAGACGGTCTGGTGGCAGAGTCCACGTTCTTAAGTACTGATCTTCTCTGATGAGAGAAGATAATGTCCTTGCCTTTGAGGCACTTTCAATCTAAATAAGGAAATAAACATAGAAAGAATAACACTAGGGGAGCAATATGTATTTCCAGTACTTATACATATTTTAGTAATTATTTAATCAGAGGGTGATGTCCAACATGAATCTTTTTTTCTTTTAAAGATTTTATTTATTTATTTATTTGACAGAGATAGAGACAGCCAGTGAGAGAGGGAACACAAGCAGGGGGAGTGGGAGAGGAAGAAGCAGGCTCACAACGGAGGAGCCTGATGTGGGGCTCGATCCCATAACGCCGGGATCACACCCTGAGCCGAAGGCAGACGCCCAACCGCTGCGCCACCCAGGCGCCCCTCCAAAATGAATCTTATCACTTTTCCTCTTTTTTTCTCTGCAGTTATTATATCAGTGGGCTCCTAGTTGCAGAGAAGACAATCCACATTAGCTAGCTAAAAGAGAAAAAGAATACATTAAAGGGTATCCATTTACTCATGGGATATGTGGGAGGGTCAGAGAGTCATACTTGAAAAGTACAGAACTCATACCATCTTCCTTCCTATTTCAGGGTTACTAGGTATTAGTATACTAATATAGGGATACTAGATTAGTATACTAATCAGGGATACTAGGTTACTGGGTGGCACAGCAGTTAAGCGTCTGCCTTCGGCTCAGGGCGTGATCCCGGCGTTATGGGAATGGAGCCCCACATTAGGCTCCTCCGCTATGAGCCTGCTTCTTCCTCTCCCACTCCCCCTGCTTGTGTTCCTGCTCTCGCTGGCTGTCTCTATCTGTGTTAAATAAATAAATAAAATCTTTAAAAAAATTTTTTTATTTAAATTCCAGTTAGTGAACATACAGTATAATATTAGTTTCAGGCGTACAATATAGTGATTCAACAATTCCATACAACACCTGGTGGTCATCACGACAAGTGCCCTCCTTAATCCTCATCACCTGTTCCACCCATCCCCCCACCCACCTCTCCTCTGGTAACCATCAGTTTGTTCTCTATAGTTAAGAGTCTGTTTCTTGGGTTCCCCCCCCTTTCTCTTTTTTCCCCCTTTGCTCTTTTGTTTCTTAAATTCCACATATGAGTGAAATCATATGGTATTTGTCTTTCTCTGATTGACTTATTTCGCTTAGTATAATACTCTCTAGTTCCATCCCTGTCATTGCCAATGGCAAGATCTCATTCTTTTTTATGGCTGAGTAATATTCCGTTCTAGATATACCACATCTTCTGTATCCATTCATCAGTCCGGATATACTTGGGCTGTTTCCTTACTTTGGCTATTGTAGACAATGCTGCTATAAACATAGGGATGCCTGTATCCCTTTGAATTAGTATGTTTGTATTCTTTGGGCAAATACCTAGTAGTGCAATTGCTGGATGATAGGATAGCTCTATTTTTAACTTTTTGAAGAAATTCCGTACTGTTTTCTAGAGTGGCTGCTCCACTTTGTCTTCCCACTAACAGTGTAAGAGGGTTCCCCTTTCTCCACATCCTCACCAACACCTGTTGTTTCCTGTGTTGATGGTTTTAGCCATTCTGACAAGTGTGAGGTGATATCTCATTGTACTTTTGATTTGTGTTTCCCTGATGATGGGCAATGTTGAGCATCTTTTCATACATCTGTTGCCATCTGTATGTCTTCTTTGGAAAAATGTCTATTCGTGTCTTCTGCCCATTTTTAATTGGATTATTTGGTTTTGGGGTGTTGAGTTGTATAAGTTCTTTATACATTTTTAATACTAACCCTTTATTGGATATATCATTTGCAAATAACTTCACCTATTTCATAGATTGCATATTGGTTTTGTTTCCTTTTCTGTGCATGGTGTTACAAGTCATTTATTTATTTATTTATTTATTTATTTATTTTAAGATTTTTTTTTTAATTTTATTTATTTGACAGAGATAGAGACAGCCAGCGAGAGAGGGAACACAAGCAGGGGGAGTGGGAGAGGAAGAAGCAGGCTCACAACGGAGGAGCCTGATGTGGGGCTCGATCCCATAACGCCGGGATCACGCCCTGAGCCGAAGGCAGACGCTTAACCGCTGTGCCACCCAGGCGTCCCACAAGTCATTTAAATCAAATGTACCTTCAAATGTGCATTTAATCTTTCAGGTGAATTGACTCAAGGGCTGGACTCGGAATAACACTGGCTTCTCTTTTAAGTTCTAATTCTTCACAGAACACCTGTGGACAACATCCTATGGCCAACGTGTTCTAATTGTTTCAAAGCTTTGGATTCCTAGTGATCCTGGGAAGCTTTGTGTTGGGCCAGTCAACCATCCCTAAGAAAGAGAGATTGTAAGGCTTGCCTGACAGCAAGGATCAACAGAATTTATTATAAACTTAAAGGATGGCTGTGTCAATAATCTTGGATAAAGTCCTTTGATTCAAATCTTGTGAAAGATTCCTTTACAAATTGTTGATACAAACCAAGAGAATTAACCTTTATTTTGCACTGATAGGTACTCAGCAGACAGCAAAGTATACAAGATCTTCTTTTTCTCAGGGGAAGCAGAGGACAATGTAAAACCCACTGAATTTGGACTAAGAACAAAGTTGTTTGGAATATTAAATTTAAAAATATGGATGGGGACTGGCTGGGTGGCTCAGTTGGTTAAGTGTCCAGCTCTTGGTTTCCGCTCAGGTCATGATCTCAAGTTCCTGAGATTAAACCCAGGGTCAGGTGTCTCACTCAGCAGGGAGTCTGCTTCTCTCCCTCTCCCTCTGTCTCTGCCACTCCCCCCACTCATATTCTCTCTCTCTCTCATAAATGAATAAATCTTTTTTTTAAAAAGAAGTAGGTTATTTGTTTTTAACCCTTTCGATGTTGTCAGTTATGTAAAGGAACAGTTTCCCTTTTCTCATTGATTGCAAATTTGTAGCCAAATTTGAGACCCACCTCTCTTTACCAAGTGCATAGGATTTCATAGCATGATTCTTAACACACCACACACCAAGCTTCGTCTCACTTTTTAATCGTTATTTTCTCTTTCTCTCTTCTAAAAACTATTTATGTCTTATCTCACCTTGTTATATGCATCTTTTTGTACTTAAATCCATTTTTGGAAAAAAAAAGTGACAAAACCACTTTGTCACTCCTGTGATAGACCCCAACCATTCTTATATGGCTCCAGAAGTCCCTCCTGGTGCCCTTTTTGAAGGCTCTGTCCTCGAGGCTCCTAAAACCCATCCTCACTGTGACCCAAGTTTTAGGCGGGCTGTGATATTTTTTCTTCAGTGTAACCCATCTGCTTTCATCTTTCAGAGATTTCTCATGATTTCTTGTCCCTAAGAGTATCCCATTCTATTTCCCAGCACTGATTTGGGTTGATTTTACTTGCTGTTTTCTGCTGCTATTTCTAGAGGTGAGAAAGGGAGGATGGAGCATGTGCTCAGCCTGCAGTCTTCCCACGGAGTCCCCATTCCCTTTTTCACTCCAGATCTGCATTTCCGACAGGCCTCCGCGCACTCCAACGTGCTACCGGAGCCTCAGCTCAGTGTCTGCAATAAACGCTTGACCTCAGCCACCTCCCGGGTGTGTGCACGTGCACATCGCTGTCTAACCAAGGAGGAGAATGCACTGTGGTCTTGCCCCTCTCCCCTCTCTTCCTTAGCACCCAGAATGTCCAAGCCTTTAGTTATTACATCTCCTAAGTACTCAAATCCATCCACTCCTTGTCATCTTTGTATTGTCGTAGCGTAACAGAATCTGGTTTTATCCCTTCAGCGCAATCTCCAAACTCCGTCCAAAATGAGATCTCTAAAGGGCATCACCTTCCTAAAAGTTATTCGGGCTTCCAGTGCCCTAGAAGGTCAATCTCAACCCTTTATACAGCACCTCCTTTAGCACAGTACCGCACAGTACCTCACTTACCTCAGTACTCACTGCTCCTCAGTATTCAAAGTTTATCTTCAGCTAGCCACCTGTTCTTTCACGCCTCCATGCTTTTGTGTATATTGTTCATTCTACCTGGAAAACTCATCCTCACCTCAGCCCATCCTTCCTTCTTGCCTTCTTTCATTCTCCAGCAAGTATCTGTGACGCACACGCTGTGTGCAGGCACCATTCCAACACTGAGCAAAAGAGTCATTGCCCTTATTTTAAAAATGTATTTAATTTAACAAACACTTCTGTAGCACTTCCTATGTGCCAGGAACTTCAAAAAGTCCATGAGATTCCTTTCTAGTAGGAGACACACATTAGCCAGATCAGCTCTTCAAGATTCAACTTGGATCCTCTTGGACCCTCCTCTGGATCTCCCAGCACATCCTGCACGGACGATTACCCAAGCGTGTTGATGGGGTTGTCTCCGCCATGGGACTGTAAGTTCCCTGAGCGGACTCTTCCTTTGATCTCATGAACGGTGTTGGGCACCTAATAAAGCTCAGTAAGTATTGATGATAAAACAGCCACACTAACCAAATTTGATCTTGTCATTCTGCTGCTTAAAGCCCTTTGATGAGTCGCCACTAAAACTAAAGGCTTGTGTCCAGATTGCTTAGCTTGCCACACAGTGCTTTGCAGGCTGGCCCCAACCTACCCTGGCCTCACCTTCCCCAGTCCCAGTCGAGCTCCTTTTGCCCTCGCCACTCCAAACTATTTCTCATGCTCCCAAAATAATGTTCTCTATCATTTCTCAAGGCCCAATACGAAATGCTCGACCTGACTTGTCAACTTTTAATGAGGTTTCATTTGTTGTTCATGACCAACTCAAAGACCACACATCCACATGTGTTCATATTCACCCGCGTGACTTGTCACTCCTGTAGCCACATAGTCACATAGTTTCATTTATCACATTGTATTGTCATGATCTATTTATGTGTGTCCATCTCCCCTCCCCATACGCACTTATGCCATGGGCTTTGGTTTCTTCGAGGGCAAGAACTGTATTTTATTAACCTTTGAATTTTCTCCAATTTCATATGAAACATATCTCAGCTCCTAAAACATAACAGTTGATCAGATCATGTTTGATGGAAGGAATTAATGAATGAATAGGCTTGTGTAAACTTCACTGCACTGTGTAGGACAACTGAGGGAGGACTGAACCTTGGCCTATACAATGTTTCTACGAAGGTAGAATTCAAGGTCTTATTCTCAAACCGAATTAGAAACCTTTATATTCAAATGCTTTATTGGCTGAATACCTATTCTCCATTTTTCTTATCTTTTTTCCTTATCTTTTTCAAATGTAAAAGATTATTTGTCCTTGAAGTGTTTTGTTCCATTCTAGAAGAATAGTTTGTCATCACTGTCACCTACTTATTACATCGTGTGCATTCCATACATAAGACAGTATTAGTTTCTTGAAGGCAGATCTCTCTCATCCAATTTAAAACGCCTTCAGGTAGTTGTTGAAAAGGACCGTTTTAGCCTCTCAAGCCCGTATCAGTAAACAGGATGTTGCACAATGAAAAACAGCAACAGTCACCTGTAAAAAGCCTTTGAAAAGGTGTAACCTGTGTTTTCCCCAGGCCACGTGAACCTCAGGGTAAACTGGGGTCAGATTAATAGTAATAAAAAGTGTTGCTCTACTCTGACCCCACTTAATATTACACAATCTTAAACTTTTTGCAAAACTTTCTCTTCCCTCCTTAGATATTTTGAGGGATCCTAAGAAATATTTCAAATGTTTCAAAACCCTGAGTCCTCTCAGCATCCGTGGGGTATCAACCGTGCTTCTCCTGGCCTCTTCTCTCGGTTTCTGCAAGTAGCTGCCGTTGATGATGCCCGGCTCTTGCTGTCCAAGTTGCTAATCAAAGGGCAGCTCTGATGCCTTCCCCGGTTCCCGGTGCCCCTGGCCAACCTCTAACCTTCGGCACCACTTCCTGCTGCCTTTTGAGCCATCCTCCTTTTGTGGGTTAGCGGTGCCGTGTGATGATGCCCTGTCTGCTTATGTTCTGCGCCACTGCTGCTCCCGCTGCTCCTTCCACCACCTACGACCACCTACTGCCACCCACCACCACCAACTGTCACTCCCCACTGCTCATTACCACCTGCCGCCATATGCCACCACCGATCACCCCTTCTTGCCCCACCATTACTGCTGCTTCTTGACACCCATGGTGAGGCTCTATGGGCCCCAAAGCGGGGTGGAATCTGTTCCCAACCTCACCAAATATTTTAAGGACCATAGTTCTCTCAGTTTGAAATTTCAGATTCTTCTCTCTTCATTGCTTGGGTATGAATACAAACAAGTTATATTGTGGAAACAAGCTAAGCTTCATATTTTCAATATCCCCAGACTCGCCCCTCTAATCCAGTGACCACGTGGCCATACCCAGCTTACGTACCTGACTCGTTCTTTCCTTAGGACGAGCTTAGTCCCAGAGGAGCCCCCGCTGCTTGTGCACACACGTGCCAGGCCAGGCGATGGCCGCATCTGAGACACTCAAGCTAACTTCCCTTCCCCAAAGACACGCAAATACATCCATATGTACATACAGGTTCTTATTGAAAATACCAGAGAAAACTCAAAACTTCCGTGTTTTCTCTTGTACTGTGAAGTTGCTCTATTTTTCTCTGGTATTGTGTAATTGCTGGCGGCGTGGAATTCTTCTGAAAGGCTAAAACCTGATATTGCTTCATTTACCTTGAGGAGCGTCCATTGGGATAGCTCCAAATAATTGTTATGTTGTTTTGAGACAGGAGGTTGTGTCACTGTAGGGAGGCAGTCGAGGGCTGGTGGTGAAGCTCTGTGAGGTCACCGGGGCCCGTTTTTCTGCTCTCCCATCCTCAGTACACACAGGACACCACAGGCCCCCAGATTGCTGAGGGAGCCTCAGACACTGTAACTGCATTCCTGCCAGCAAGAAAGGGGACAGATGGAGAAGGACGCGCCCTTTCTCCTTGAGGACACTTTAAAAACATAGAAGTTACACATGACATTTCCCCTCACCTTCTATGGGCCAGAACTCGGCCACAATGCCCCATTTCGCTGCAAAAGAAGCTGGGAAATGTGGTCTTTATTACAAGTATCCAGGTCTTCAACTCACTCAGCAGTACTCTACCAAGGAAGAAGTCAGGAATATGTATTTTGGGATAGCTGGGAGTCTCTGTAATAAAGATATGGGTTTCTTTTGTCTCCTCTATTTATGGATTTAAACCTGGTACATGGAAGAGGAACAGATCATTGAACTACTTATGCCATCCACACCAATGGGTGGCAGAACCACCTATTAATAATTTAATTCACGTTCTGTTCTCACTGCTGTTAATACATTTTCCTTTCCCACCCTGAAAAGTTAGCTCAGCCCTTTGCCTCCATGACTAACAGACTCTTGTGCTGAAGGGCCAGGAGCAGAAGTGGCAGGTCTCCTCAGCCTCAATGTTTGTTTTCAACATGTAAACTCATGGAAACAATGGCGGCAAACTATCTGAAAGAGAAAGAAGGTTACAAAGCTTAGGGAAAGCAAAAACAGGATCAATTTGAGGAGGAGAGGGGCATTAAAATGTCTTTGGAACTGAAGGGGTCAGGGCTTTAGCCATTCAACAGTGGGGACCAGAGGCATGTTCAGTCATAGTTCTGTGGGACACACACACATCCCACATGAGAATAACCATGTGCTGTGGCTCAGGCAGTCAGATGTGGGTCCGGAAGCACCTCCTCACCTTGGAAACATTTCCTATGCTCAAGTTGCCCATTCCCCAGAGAACATGACCAAGGTGAACCCAATAGTAGGGCATCCCTCCCCTATATATTCTGAACTTACAAGTCGACTGAGACTATAATTTAACCCTAGAGAGGTAGGGGCAGCTCCCCAGAATGAGATCAAGGATGAATTTCCCACCACCACAGGCAGATTTAAGCTTGGGGAGATTCTTTTTATTTTCTAACATAGTGTTTTTTAAACCCATGTATTACTAGTATTTATTCTTGCTACAAAGGGTAGAGCTGGAGGAAGAACTCAGCCTTCCCGGGCATTAACCTTGAGGTATTCTTGTCTCTGAGGGCCAAGGTTGGAAGTAAGTTGGAACAATATTATCACTGAAGAGTGATTCATCCTGATTCCTCATCTGGCTTGCTTGGCTCGTCGTTTGCTCTGTGTTCCTACATTGATTTAATCCTACGTAGTCACTTTGTAGGCTCTAAACTCCTTAGGGGCACGGATTCAGTCTATTCTGTGATGGACCACACGTATGTTACATTGCTCACACAGCCTGTCATTTTACCCACCTTCGTCAGATCATCAGTACTGAAATAAATGAGCAGGATTTTTTA
Organism: Ursus americanus; assembly: GCF_024610735.1. Lineage (NCBI taxonomy): Eukaryota > Metazoa > Chordata > Mammalia > Carnivora > Ursidae > Ursus > Ursus americanus. The sequence continues at coordinate 13,693,388 of NC_142131.1, read as the reverse complement.
TATTTGAGCGGGATCACTCAGTAATCATACCCAGGGAGGAGCTCTGCTCTTGACAAACTTGTGAGTGGTGGTGGGGGTTCCTTTCTACTGGTACTTACCATGATTCTTTCCCCGGATCTGGGGCTCGTTATAGATTTATATGCCAGAATCAAGTCTCCAAGAGAGACTCAAGGTGCTATAACCAGTGATGTGGATGATTTAGTAGAAAACATTCTTTTTTCTGAACTTCAAAAGAAACCAGCGGGTTATGAGGAACCATCCTTCAGCTGAGTCATAAAGACAAGCTCCTGCCCTCTTGCAGTTAAAAATTCATGAAGCATTTCAAAAGGCTGTTGGGAATCAGGCTTGGTTACATTCTTGCCCTTCCCTTACTTGTTATTTGTACGATTAAATGCCTCTGGTGGCCTTCGGTTTTGCCAGTGAATTATAATCTGATGTTTCTGATTAATCAAGAGTAAGTGTTGGGTCTGGTTATCACTTGGTGAAGCTAAAGAGAAATAGAAGCTTTACAGGGAACCGAGAGACAGAACAAAATAGAAATGTCAGTTAGCTTTACTCTGCTTTGCTGCAAAGGTTGGCAAGCTTTGAATATTTGCATGCCAAGGTTGTCTCCCAAAGGTAGAGAAACATAACTGCTAACATGAGGCTGGTGACATTTGTCAGCTACTGTTTTTACCTCCCTGTGGTCGTTCTCTCAACCAGAGAGAACTTCGGTTCCAGGGGAAGGGGTGAGAAAGTGGCAAGGGATCCCCCTGACGATGGAAACTGTCTTTGTCTCGTGATTGGCTCACAAGCCGTAGTTGCTGGTGTCTGCATTAGTACCTCGTAACTGGGTTTCAAGTAGTTAGTTTTGCAACTGCAATGTTCTCCAAAATGGCGTTGCTTTTGCTACTAGAATTTTGAAACAAATCCAGAAAATACTTCCCTGTGCCATGTTATTGGAAGTAAGACAGGAACCATGCTTTCTCAGGATTCTTGCTATCACATACCTTTCTGCCTTATTGCAGTAAAAAAAGTCATGAAGCTTTTCCAAAAGGCTCTTGGGAGAGCACGCCAGACCCCGCGTTTCTCAGCTCCTTGGCCCTGATTCAGAGGGTGTAACCTGGGGGGATCCTGTGGGTATTCCAACTTTGTCCCTGCTCCCTCTGCTCACGGACAAGTTCAGCAAATCCTGTTGGTCTGTTTTGTGTGTGGTGCTGACTCCTCCCTTCACAGCAGGCTCACAAGTGGTAAAAGGCAGATGTCACAACCTTTCAGAAAACCTAGAGTTGTCATTCAAGATGATAATAATAGTAGTAATAGCGATGATGATGATGATGATGATGGCGACGATACCGCCTCCCTTCTGAAACCTCTCTCAGGAAGCAAGGAAGCTTCTTTCCCAGAAGTCCCTGGTGATCATCTCAAGTCTCAATGGACTGAGTTAGATCACAGACCTGCCTTAGAACCAGAAACCACGTCCAGGTGGTGGGACAATGCTGATTAAATTGGGCCTGAGCCAGGAGCCCCACGTCTAAAGCCAGAGGGATATTGAGCCAGATGTATGTAGAACTTCACCCAAAGTACACAGGCCTTGCAGGGGAGGGTATGCAAACCCAAACGAGATGGGGCAGTTTCCGAGAGAAGGGGGATGAATGATACAAGTTAGCTGCAACGGCCCCAGCAACTAACAATGGTCATTTACTGGCTCTCATTTCATATGGTTACAATTCAAAGAACATTTTCCTTTAATCCTTACAAAAAAAATCCATAAAGAGAAGTTCCAATTTTATGCACATTTTCAGATAAGAAAATGGAAACTCACAGAGGCTAAGTGACTTGTGAAAGTCACACAGCCAGGAAGTGGCTGAGCTGGTATCCGAATCTAGGTGGTCAGACTTCAAAGCTCAAACTGATTCCTTCTCCTCATTAGGAAGCGTTTCTAGGCTGAGCCAGGGCACACTGGGGGAGGCAGGTGTCATCCCGGGCTTCAGAGCCCGACGGAGCTGCAGAGCCAGAGCCAGTCCATTAACACGGCTTCCTCCCCACTGGGGGTTCTGTGCTCGTCACCTCTCCTGGCAACCGTTGACCCCCTCTGCTGGGCCCTCCTGCTTCCCTTTGCACCTCCCCGGAGACCAGAGGAATCACTACACCAGATATGTACTTTACTTCAAACATTGGGTGAAATGAGTATTTCTAAGAATTATTCCATTAAACCGAATAACTACAGCATATTAAGATAGTCTTTTCCTGTGGTGGCTAATAGCATATGTAAGGTTAGCCCAAGTGATTATTTCTAGTACCAAAAGATAATAGAAGGTGCTTGTGGTGATGACTAGACCAGGCAAAATATCGCATCCATAGTCACTAATAATCTCTGCTTCTCTCTGTCAGCTCTCAGGGCTCAGTTCTCTGCATAACCAGTTTCGTGCTTCTCTTTCTTCCCCAAAGAAGTGGGTGCTGGGAATCAAGCCAAGAATCTGTAGCAGGACAATTGATAACCACCTGATGAATTCGGCTCTTCCTGCCAGTGAGGTCCCCTAGATCTGTCTGATCTATTTCGTGACATTTTATTTGGCAGGTTTAAAGGAGTGAAATATAGAAAGCTGTCTGGGTTTAGCAGGGAAAGTCTTACCTCTTTATTATTCCTGTGTTCGCAGGTGGTGTCACGATCCATAATTCATTTTGACCCGAACATTCATGGCCTATAACTGAGAAAACCATGTTAATTTCATAAAGTTGGGTCAAGTAAGGATATAAGGAGACGATTGAAAGAAAATTTATTTAGTGTAATAAGCCTATGGATGATTAAGAGTCCTTCAGGAAATGATATGTGCCAGTTGAAAAGCACTTATATTGTTTTCTGGACTAAACTATGTTCAAAAGTATTGCAGTCATATATTCTAATTGAACATTTTTAGGTTTCCATGAAGTTTGAAAAATGAAATAAGCAATGAGGAGTTGCTACAATACTTTTGAGATCCTTTAAAGTAATCTTCAGATGATTATAAATAAAGAAGCTTTTTTGAGATGTTAGTATTCATTTGAAACTGTGTCTATCCATTCTACATGTATTTATCACCTTCCTCCTCGGCATCAAGCACGATCTTAGTGCTGGGAAAGCAGTGATAAATATACAACACAGTTCTACCACTGTGGGCCTCACCATCTCATAAGAAAGATTTAAAAAAAAATAATGTCAAATTTGAAAAGTTCCATGAGGATTGATAATAACGTGGGAAGGAGGGAGCCACTTTATTCAGGGTAATTACAGAAGGCTTCTCTGAGAAACATATGAAGCCAGGTCCAAGGATGAGAAGAAAGTAGGCGTGCAGATAGAGAGGAGAATGATACTTCCTCCAGAAAGAAGACATGGAAAGAGCCCTCTAGCAAAACAGGGAAGCCTGAGCAGAGGAAAGAAGTGGGAGTGGAGGGATACCGAAAACCAACAGTTGAAGTATCTGTGAAATATGAGAGAGTTCGAGCAGGACATTGGATAAAGAGCCTGGAGTCCAGAAGCAAGGTCAGGGAGGGAAATACAAATTAGGGGATGATTTGCATGTAGATAGACATTTTAAAATGATACAGCAGATAAGATTACCTAGAAAGAGAGTGTAAAGAGAAACTATTGTGTTGTCCATACAGGCAAGGAGCCAGCAGGAGAGTCAGCCCAGCAGGAGGAGAACTGAGAAAGGAAATATCATAGAAGCCAAAAGAAAGGAGGGAATGACTGGTTAAGGATGGTGGAATGATGAGCACATACCTTTCTTCTTTTCTATACCAAGACCCCAGGAAATGATAGCAACCAAAATTCTTTAAAGCCATAGACCCGCAACAACAAAGAAACCAGGAAGAGACATCCCTGACTTGATTTCAGTGATTTCAATGATTTCTTGAAAACAGAAGGCAGAGAGAGGAGTGACTGAGTGTGACCGGGGAAGCAACAGCTGGGAGAACACATAGGGAAAAAGGGTTAAGAAGAGACTCAATTTACCGTGCAGATCCTGGAACAGCCCAGGATATGCCAAGGATGACAGAGAATTGAAGTGAGACTCGGGGCTGAACAAAGAGTGATTGAAAGGAAGTATAGACAGCTGTTGCTGTCCACCACATTCACTCCCGTGTTCTCAGTCTCGGAAGGAAAAAAACAGAATCACCTCTATAGAAATCAAAGGCCTACATTCTCCAGCTTCTCGAAATTACCTGCATACATAATGTCTGCTTTCCTAATAAGCACCTTAATTTTAATCAAAATTTGAACATGCAAGCTGATAAGGCCTGCCCATGTATCCAGAGCACCCAAGTAACTTGTTATTGCTTCATTCTTAAATAGGAATAGACAATTAAAGTTAGGTTTTTTTTTTAAAGAAAGTCTCTAACATGAAAAAAAAAAAAAGATCAAGATGAATAAAAATGACACTGAAGGAAATGAAAATTTAATATAAGGGATAGAAAAAAGGTTCAAAAAGCTTTATATAGTATCAGAGAGATTTGAGAAAACATTATATCCTAACACAAGAAAAAGGTTGCTATGGGAAAAAGAACAATCAAAACATAGGAAAGATGTCTTGAATAAAGAAATAAGTACCAAAACGAAAAGATTCAATAGAAAGATTATAAATCAAAGCGGAAAAATAGAAATTAGACCAAAAGGTCAACAGATGGAAAATAGTATTTACAAATAAAATTAGAAAGGTAAAAATAAACCTAAGAATCCGTCAAGATGTTTCAACAGCTGACTAATGGAAGACCCAGAAAACAAATGATAGAGAATAAATTATCAAAGAAATAATGCAAGGATATTTCTAACAAACTGAGGGACATGACTCCAGATTTAAGGAGTCTACTGAGGGCTTAGTACCATGAGTGAAATTAAAAAAAAAAAAAAAAAAAAAAAAAGACCCAGAATGAGGCACATCTTGTTGAAACTTAAAAATACCAAGATTACAAACATGATCTGAAATGCTCTCATAATGGGGGTGTGGAGGAAACAACTTACAAACACACACACACACACACACAGAATTGCCTTTCTCATCAGACTTTGCGGTAGCAACACTAATTACTAGAAGGCAATGGAGCAACGTCAAGTTTTAAGGGAAATGATTTTTAAACTATCACTCCATAACTAACTAAGCCATCATGTGTGAAGCCAGAATTAAGACACTTATATATGCCAGCACACAGGAAAAAAATTTACCTCCCATATAACTATCTTTGTGTTGTAATAAAACAAGGGGGTAAGCAACGCCAAAAGATAACATGGGATCCCGAAAACAGGAGCTCTAACCCCCAACGGCGAAAAAGAAGTCTCAGGATTTTTGCCCAGAGAGAATTAAGTCCGAGAGTCCTCGGAGGAAAGTCTCCAGGACCAGACTAGATTAATGATTCTCAAATTGGGCTCCACACCTTTTCAGGGAGTCTGTGAAATCACAGCTATTTTCATAATAATCCTAAGATATACTGTGCCTTTCTCATGTCTTTGACATTCGCACTAATTGTGCACAAGCCGTGGTGGTTTAAGTGCTGACGCTTCAGCGATGAATCAGAGCAGTGGTGCCAATCTGTACTTGGTACCTGCCAGGCACTAACTTCTCTGCCTTAGACTCGGCCCAAAAAAAGAAGAAAAGAGCCCACTTTTTATTTAAGAATGCCATTGATGAAGCAGCAAAAATTACTAATTTTATTCACCTTGACCCTCAAGTACACGTCCTTTTAATATTCTGTGTCTCGGAACAAGGGGGTATAATCCCCCGTCTACCCCAGTGTGAAGGTGTTCCCGGTGTTAAGCACCTGTGCACCTGTTTCCGTTGTGAGCCGAATGAGATGTTTGTGCAGGGCAACACCATCTTTGCTTGATTGAACAACCGATAGGCAAACTATGGTTATTCGAACTTGGAGTTTGGGCAGACATTTCCTAAAATAAGTGAAATGAGCCTGTTGCTTCAACGAAAACAACAGACAGTTCGTATTGCCACTGACAAAATACAAACATTCAAGGAGAAATGCGATTTTGGTAAACTTGGATCTACTGTGACCCTGACAGACTCCCCGTACTTGAAGACTTTCCTAATGACATCACTGGTGATATTCACAAATGTTATTTTTTGATATTGTAACATCAAATGGGTTAACATTTGGAAGATCTTCATAATTCTTTGAAACAACATTTTCTAAATAACTAATGCATGGTGTTACAACATCATACAGGAGCAAAAGAGCTCTTCAAGGTGTAGCTGTATCGATAGATACGAAAGTAACAGAGTATAAAAATGGCAATGATACGATGTCAGGTCTACATTACAATTAACTTTTAAGACATGCTGTTTGCCCTCTTTTGGCAAAGTATAAAACAAAATATCCACAATGGGAATTATTAGTTCTTCAAGTGAACAAATATTTATAAAGTCACCGTAATGTAAGCACTTTATTGATTTGCAATTTTTAGAATCAACTTATTGGCTTAATGATTGTTACAGGGGCGCCTGGGTGGCACAGCGGTTAAGCGTCTGCCTTCAGCTCAGGGCGTGATCCTGGCATTAGGGGATCGAGCCCCACATCAGGCTCCTCTGCTGTGAGCCTGCTTCTTCCTCTCCCACTCCCCCTGCTTGTGTTCCCTCTCTCGCTGGCTGTCTCTCTCTCTCTGTCAAATAACTAAATAAATAATCTTAAAAAAAAAAAAAAGATTGTTACAGAACAAATGGTAAATGGTATCAACCTTGTCAATTCAACAGAGCAAGTACAGAAGGCAGAAAGCGAGAGGTGGAAGTGGGAAGAGGAGATAAAGAATAGGGCAGGAACACCAACTTCCTTGCCTTACAGAGTGTCAAAAGACAATACATATAGTTGACGGAATAAAAATTTGAAAGTGTTGGATTTTACTAATCCATATAAGAAAATAACAACATAGCAAGTATAATTCTATTGAAAAAATGGGGGAGGGAGGAATGGTAATAATGCAAGAGAAGTAAATCCTCATTTATTATCACAAAAGCAGAGAGATATCATAAGTTAAGAAGTTTTAAAATGTCATTTAGAAATGAGCTAACTACCCTAAGAAACAGCTTTTTAAAATGAGAACTTATTGCCTCTGGGGAGCAGGACAAGGCATGGGGTATGGTGGTATGGGTTGCCAGATACAATACAGGATACGCAAAAATAAATAACAAAAATAATTTTTTATTAAAAATTTTTCCTTGATATTGGATAGGATATAGTTATACTGAAAAAGTGTGAATTGTTTTTCTGAAATTCAAATTTAACTGGATGTCCAGTATTTTTATTTAGTCTGACAACTGTATACGCTCTTTTTGGTTCTTCTTTGTTTTTAACAATGGACTCTTTTGCATGTTTAGTTATATGTTAAATAACTGTTCATTTGGGGCGCCTGGGTGGCTCAGTTGTTAAGCATCTGCCTTCCGCCCAGGGTGTGATCCCAGGGTCCTGGGATCGGGTCCTGCATCGGGCTCCTGCTCCGCTGGGAGCCTGCTTCTTCCTCTCCCACTCCCCCTGCTTGTGTTCTCTCTCTCGCTGGCTGTCTCTCTCTCTGTCAAATAAATAAATAAATAAAATCTTTTAAAAAAATTACCCTTCATTTAAAAAAAGGAGGAGGAGGCAGAGGAAGAGAAAGACACCAACAGTGTCCAGTGCCAATGAAAACTGAATATATGAGGTTGGAGATATGTTTATTATATCTGGCCATGCAGAGAGAGATGGTGTCTTTGACAAGAACAGATTTAGTGGAGTGACAGAGCTGCAAGTGAATTGTTGTGAATTAATAAGTGAACTAAGGAGAGGTAATTATAAAAGAGGAAAGTAAGGCATGAGATTTGGAGAAAATCCATAGATTACAGGAGTGATGAGATTTGAAGAAAATCCATAGATTACAGGAGTGGGGATGCATTTTTTTTTTTCTGTATATCCATTGCATATCTCAAAGTAAATCTTTTTTGGGGCTGTCAATATCAGATCTGTACAACATTAGAAGAACATGAAATTCTAACAATAATTTGGGATAATGCCACAGGAAATCCCCCTCCCACACATCTAAATGTGAGTGATTTATAACAGGGTAAGGGTCTGGCCTTCTGGTGAAGGGATGTTTATAACAATGTGAACATTCTTTATAAAAAGGAGGACGTGGGTAAAAATATAATGATTTACCATATATTTAAGTCAGATATGGGACTGGAATGGGAACTTACAATCCCTTTCTCATTGATAAAAGTTACTAAATTGACCTGTCTTCTTTAGTGAGAACTGGAAGTCTCAGACGGTTTAAATCTACTCACTGCTCAAATTTAGCACATAGTATGTAAAAGGCCTTAGGGAAATATAAATATGACTGAGACATGGAGCATGCTTCCAAGGAAGAGAAGCTTTCAAGATAGTGGCTAGACTAGTCAAACTTCCCCTACCAACCAACTGGCTTGTTGGCCTCCTGCCAGATTGAAATCTACCTTCGCTGAGCTCTGTCCCAATACTCTTAACCTCCACGATGCTTCCCTTTCCCCAAAGGGCTCTCTCAGAATTGGATTTGAATGGGCTTCTTTAATGAAAGACATAAAACCAACCTGTCTCCTTTTCAGCAGATTATATAAAAATGTCTAAGCACATTTTCTCTAGTTGGAACAATATGCAAGCCATTCTCCCCCCTTTTAGGCTTTCCAAGTACACTCTGCTCCCCTTCAATTGTGCTGTGGTTTTAAAAAGCCATCTAATTTGTACTCCTGGAGTCACATATGTGTATGATGAGCCATTGATGGCCTTGAGATGACAACTTATTAAAACACTTCATTTATTTCTGTGAGCAGCACAGGAAGAATAAAAAAAAAAAAAACCTCCTTATCTTTTCAACTTTCATAGCAAATGACTCATTTCCTCTCCAATGAGGTTAACTTCTTCTCATTTCTCTTTCTTCCATGTTGCCTATAGACTCTGCCATCTTGGAAGTAGCAGGGAAATGCAAGAGTAACAGCAACAGGTAGATGACTTCCTCTTCCTTTGTTTTTGACGCGCCACTTCCGGAAGTAATCTGATTGTCACTCACCTTCCTTTATGTCCACTCTGATCACCTCAGCTCTTCCTCTAAAATATCTCCCTGTGGCAGCTTTCACTCTTCCAGCCCTATCTCCCACTACACCTCTCTCTTCTCAGCCCTTCTAGAAAGCAGAGGTTCTCTCTGTCCTTTCCCTCAGCCCTCTGCAAACCCCATTCAGATCATAGAACCTACACACAAGGAAGCACTGATTAAACAACAGTCACAAGAGAAAAATACTTCATTAGACAAACTAGAGTCACCTGGGGTCCTTCAAGCCCTCCAGTGAGTAGCTTCCTTTCAACCACAGAGGTCAGGAAGAATGGTGTCAGGTTATAGGGAAGGACTTTTGACTCTTTGAAGGGACAATTACCAGCCGATTTTAAGCATTTAGGAAAGTAGGTCAGTGAATGGTAATGAATACAAATATAGAATTATATAAGGGTATATGGATGTGGTCCTTATATTATGCCTATTTATAGAAGGAGAATTATTCTTCTCCTATATTCATCTGTTAGAAAACATAATGGTTGAGGTCTTTTGGAAACCTACTTGCTTTGGAACTCACTTAAAAGCATGTAGATTAATAATAGCAAACACTGGGGGGCGCCTGGGTGGCTCAGTCATTAAGCATCTGCCTTTGGCTCGGGGTGTGATCCCAGCATTCTGGGATCGAGCCCCACATCAGGCTCCTCCACTATGAGCCTGCTTCTTCCTCTCCCACTCCCCCTGCTTGTGTTCCCGCTCTTGCTGGCTGTCTCTTTCCGTCTGTCAAATAAATAAATAACATCTTTTAAAAAAATTGCAAACATTGGGCCAGCAAAGTATATGACTGATAGCCCAAGAAGCATTGGAAAATATTAAACTTTGGGCCATCTCTTGAATTTCTGAATTGATAATATGATCAGAATCAGTGGACAAACCAGGAAATGTTCCAATTGCTAAATGATCCTGGACTAACCTCAATCTGAAATTTTGCAACATGTGTCTTTTGAAATCAAAAGGAACAAAAAAATGTAATATTGAATTATTAATCATCAGTCACATGTAAAACCTCTCATACCTCCCTCAACTATAAGGTCTTCTGGGCAGAAATTAAATGACCTTAGAGATATTGTCTCTGTTTCCCACCACTGGACAAAAATATCAGGTTACTGCACTCTGGCAGTTTGGAGCCTTTAAAAATCCTCAGGAAGTGAAGATGAAAAATTAATATCAAGTGACTCATAGAAGCACTGTTTTTAATGGTTCTGCTGCTGTCATGTCACCTTAAGAGGAAACTCTTCATATTTGGTCAATACAGTGACACCACATCATTCTGAACTTTATATGAAAAAGACCACGGAACTTTCATTATAATGATCCCCCCGATTGGTCTCATTAACCACTAACATTTGCAGTTAAAGTAAATGTAGACTCTGTTTTCTGTTATTTGTATTTTCTCATAAAATATGCATGAAGACAATCACAGCAAATGTCAAAAATATCACCCTTTTAAAAATTCAGCAGTATGACTCATGGTGTTCAGAATTGAATAATATAGTGAATGACTGAAAAAAACAGCAAAATTTGAGAGTCAAAGTCCTGAGACAGCACACAAGCCTGTATGAATGGACAGTGCAATCCTTATATCATGCCAATTGTTTGAAAATGAAAAAGTAGGATGATGATAGCTTATATTCTGTTATTTGGTTCTGAAATGTTTGGAATTGTATATATTATTGGTTCATTGACCCCCTTGTCATTATGAAGTGATATTCTTTATTCTGAGTGATAGTCCTTGCTCTGAAATCTGCCTTGATATTAATAGAGCCATTCCAGCTTTCTATTGATTAATGTTAACATGTTATATCATTTTCCACATTTTCACTTTTAACCTGTTAAAAGTTTGGTCTTCCTTTTTTATACAATCTGACAATCTCTGCCTTTATTTAGTATATTTACACCATTTACACTTAATGGGAATATTGATATCATTGGATTTAAACCTACCACTTTGTTTTCTATTTTGACCCATCTGTACTGTTCCTTTTTCTTTAATTTCTGTTTGCCTCTTCATCAGTTAATTGAATATTTTTTTATAATTTTTATTTTGTTATATTAGTCACCATACAGTACATCCCCAGTTTTTGATGCAATGTTCCATGATTCATTATTTGCGTATAACACCCAGTGAACCATGCGATATGTGCCCTCCTTAATACCCATCACTGGCCTATCCCAATCCCCCACCCCTCTCCCCTCTGAAGCCCTCAGTTTGTTTCCCAGAGTCCATAGTCTCTCATGGTTCATTCCCCCTTCTGTTTACCCCCTCTTCATTCTTCCCTTCCTTCTCCTACTGATCTTCCTATTTCTTATGTTCCATGAATGAGTTAATTGAATATGTTTTAATTTAATTTCTCTTTTGGCTCATTAGTTATAACTCCTGTTATGTTAATGGTTGTTTTAGGATTAATAGTATGCATCCTTACCTTTCCACAGTGTACCTTTAAATATGTATAGAATAAAAATCTTACAACAATTTATTCCCATTTCTCCCCTCCTGGCCTTTTTGCAGTTGTTAGCATAAAATTTATACATATATTACCAACTATACAATGCATTGTTTTTATTTTTGTTTCAAGAAGCCAATTATTTTTAAAAGAAACTTAAATAATAAGGAAAAATTCAACCTACATGAGTTACCATTCCCGATGCTTTTCATTCCTTTGTATGAATCTGGATTTCCATCTGGTATCATTCTCCTTCTGTCTAAAAGATCTTCTTTGACATTTTTTGTAATGCATGTCTGATGCTGGATTCTTTCAGATTTTGTAAGTCTCAAAAAGTGTTTATTCCATGCTCATTTTTTTCTCCCAATATTTTTTATTAATTGACTTTAGTTTTAGAATTGTTTTAGATTTACAAAAAAATAAGCAAATAGTACAGAAAGTTCTCATATATCTCCCCCCACTCAGCTTCCCCTATAATTTACCTCTTACATTCATATGGTACATTTGTTATAATTAATGAAACCATACTGGTACATCCTTATTGACTAAAATCCACAGTTTATTCAGGTTTCCTGAGATTTTGCCTAATGTCCTTATCCTAGTTCAAGATCTTATCCAAGATACTATATATAACTTAACCATTCTCCAGTTTCCATAGACTCCTCTTAGCTTAGTGATAGTTTCTCACACTGTCCTATTTTTTATGAACTTGACAGTTTTGAAGAGTACTGGTCATGTATATTGTTGGATGCTCCTCTACTGGAAATTGTCTGATATTTTCTCATGATTACACTGAGGTTATACATTTTGGGGGAAAAGAGCACAAAGGTAAAGTGACATTTTTTTCACCACATTATACCAAGGTTGCATGCTGTCAATATTATTTATCACTGATGATACTGTCCTTGGTCACTTGGCTGATGTAGCATTTGTCAGGTTTCTCCAGTGTAAGATTACTCTTTTTGTCTCCTTTCCATGCTGTACTCTTGGAGAGGAAGTCACAATGCAGAGAACAGAAATCAAGAGCGGGAGCTCCACTGCTCCATCTATTTAAGAACGCATTATTTACATAATTTATCTGAAATTTTTCTATGTGAGAGATTAGTCTCTTCTCCCTCATTTATTTATTTAATCATCTATTTGTGACGGTATGGGCTCAGTAATACCTATTTTATATTTTGGGTTATAATTCAATACTACTTTACTTATTGTGTAGCTTGAACTGTACCATCTTTGGCTATTGGGAGCTCTTTCACTTGGCTCGTGTGCCCCTTTACCATACATCAGTGTGGTTATTTGATTTTGGGCACTTCCTTATTTCTGGCACTAGAAGCTGCCAAGCTGCTCTAAGCTCATCTTCTGTGCTTCTTGCCCCAGTCCTAGGAATAGCCTTTTCTGCAAGAGGCCCTATGTCCTCTTATTGGAGAATGGCATTGGAAACCAAGATCTGGGTACCAGGTGTACTCATGTTAGTGGAGGGGGGGGGGTCATTTCATTTAGATCCTCTCAGCTGACAGAACAAAGAAATTATGTGTGTATACCAACATGTGTGTCTATACACACATCTGTAAATATTTTATATGTAATCATCTGTGTCTGTATTAAACTAAACATGAGTTCTTACTGATGTCTCCCTAACCAAATGGATTATTCTAGCCTATTCCTCTTGCTGATCTTTATATTTCTAGTCCAACAGGAAAAGCCTGGATCCCACCATCTGCCATCCATTTACTTAATCTTTAATTCCAGTACACATGTATAGCAGTAACAGAATTGTTAATCCATACCCCCATGGAGAAAATTTTGACTCAAGTCAGTTATGAGTTATGTACAGTTCTTTTTGCCTTTAGTCTTTAAAACACCATTCATTTCCAATGTTACTTAGGGCAGCAGCTTTTCCTTCAACCCTTCATCTGAGCTTGTTTCATACATTTGTAATACGTCTAGATTCTCTTGTCACAGTCCACATTCTATCTTAGGGTCCTCTGGCCTCCTAAATGATTTTTTCCTTTATAAATTGAGGTTTGCTCTTTATATTGGAAAATTCTATAAGATTTAACAAACACATACTGCCACATATCCACCAATATAGCATCATAAAGAACAGTTTCACTGCCCTAAAAATCCCTGCATTTCACCTATTCAATCTTCTGTCCTCCTCCAAACCCCTGGCAACCACTGATATTTTTTTATTGCCTATGTAGTTTTGCCTTTCCAGAATGTCACAGAATTGGAATCATAGAGTATATGGCTATCTCAGACTGGTTTCTTTCACTCGACAATGTGATTTATGGTTCGTCCGTGTCTCTTTGTGGCTTGGTTGGTCATTTTTCAATTATATTATAGAGTAATATTCCATCATATGGATGTACCAAAGTTTACTCATTTATCCATTGAAGGACATCTTGGTTGCTTCCAGTTCTGAGCATTTATGAATACAATTGCTCTAAACATTCATATGTGGACATGCTTTAAAATCACCTGGACAAATACAGAGGAGTGTAATTGATAGATAACATGTTAAGTCAAGACTCTTTAGTTTTGCATTAAACTGTCAAACTATCTTCCAATGTGGGCTGCAGTTTGCATTCCCACCAGCAATGAATGAGAGTTCTTGTTGCTATGTACCATCCTCACAATTTGATTTTGTCAGTTTTGGAATTCTAGCCATTCTAATAGGTGTGTAGTGGTATCTAATAGCTGTTCTAATTTGCAGTTCCCTAGGGACAAATGTTGAACATCTTTTCACATGGTTACTTGCCAACTGTATATCACAAGCCAACAGTAGTGTTAGCCAGGACGGCCTTAGGAAGAGGGAATCCATATTGCTAAGTCGTACATAGCCTCTATCCATGCGACTATGCCACTTACCTCATAGGCCTACTGAGCAAGCAAGCTCAGGACATGGCTGGGAAAAGAGGCTGACTGGCATGCAGAGTGTGTTGTTTTCTTCACCTGGTTACTAAGGGCCTCCTCTGATGACCATTTACTTGGGACATTGTATCTTCACTGTTTTGGGCCATTCACTATTTTTAGTTCAGCTACATATCTTTTCCCCAGACTTCTTTGTCACCAGCCTGCCAATCTTGTTCCTTCCAAGTTGCTGACCATCAGCCAAAAAGTTAACCACTGCCGATGGATACGTCAATTTCTCTGGCCATCTCTTCCCACTGGCAAAGTGTACAATTAAATTTACTGCTTATAGGTCTGCCCATGGTTACTGATTTTCCTTCGCCACTGTCCTATAAGGCTATTCCTGAGAGTAACTGTGGTACTGCAGCTGTCCATTTGGGGTCATATCGACATAATAGGCAGACCCATCTATAAACCTGGATTTTTTTTTCTTCCTCAGATAGTTGGTCATTAGGAACACCCCAGGTGACTGAAGTCATGAATTGAGAGGGAGGAAACCATGCAACGGTAGCCATTGTTAAGTGTTTCTGAGCCACCTATTCAGCTTACTTGGATCTTACCAAGCTTGGTCTCCTATATTCCATCTCCATTTGATGATATATTGCTTTTCTACACATTCAACCTTATGGCTGGGTGAATCAGAAACACCCAGTTCATGATGTAAAGCTCAGGACACATCATCTCCTGATGTCGGATGGTAGGGAGGGATTCAATCTCTCTACCAAAGTTTAGAAGAAAGCCAGAAATTGTTTCTCAAAAAGAAAATAGTTATCTGAAAAAAACTTGTTCTACAATCTTAACAGCCTTCATTGTGATTCTCTACTTCTAGGGCTTGCTCGATGGTCCATATGGCATCTCCATTTGCTAGTGGATCTGATAGATCATATGCCTTAAGTGGGAGAGCAGATTGCCTTCTCTTATTCTGATCCCTTCTTGAAATTGGAAGCCTTCTATGTGTTTCTAGATTGGTCAAAGCAGCATATATTGCCTCCAAAATCCAAGAAAGGACATAAAGCATCATACTTCTCTTTAGTGGCAGGGATATCAGGTGCAACAACTTGTATTTCATCTTGGAATAAATATCTGAACACTCCCAAGGTCACGTGACTCAGAAATTTCAATGAAGTAGTGAGTTCCTGAATTGTTGTGGGGTTTATCTCCCACTCTCTAATTTTCATGTGTTTTCCTAAGTCATCTGAAATGCTTGCTATTACCTGCTTATCAGATCCAATTAACATAGTGTCTCCAGTGTAGTATACTAGTGTGTTTTGTGAAATGTCAGTTTAATCACGATCTCTATGGACTGCATTACATAGCGAGGAGCAGGAGAACTGAAATAGCTCCAAGGCAAGGCTATGAAAGTGAGCTATGCCGTACCAGACAAAATCAAACTGTTTCATGAGTTCCTTGCAAGCGACTATGGAGAAAAGGGGATTTCCCAGGTTGAAGCTGGAAGTCAAGTGCCACAGACCATACTGATTTTATTTAGTGAAGATGTTACACCCTGGACAGCAATGACAATTGGAGTCACTCCCTGATTTAGTTTACAGTGGTCTATAGTCATTCCCCAAGATCCATCTGACTTAACAAGCAAATGCGTGAGTCGAATGGGGTTATGATAGGCTTACCACCCTACTTCTTCTAAGTCTCTGATGGTCTTAATGTTAGCAGCTTCCCTGCGGATGCCATATAGTTTTGGGTTCACTATCTTGGTAAGAGGTGGAAGGAAATTCCAGGGTCTGAGATTCAACGTGGGGAGTTGACAAGTTGCCCTGTATGTCTGTTCCCATGATACATTCAGGAACTGAGTAAATAAATACAAGGGGAGTCCTTGGACTAACTTGGTACAGAGTTAAACAACTTGAGTTAAGATTCCATCTATTACCTGCAATCATAGTCCCACTTTAACTGATGGTCAAAGTGGCATTTTGGGACCCCAGAAATTAGCCAAATCAGAGCCAATATCTAGTATTCTCCCCAAGTCTGGGTATTTCCTTTTATCCAAGGTACAACAATTTTAGGTTCTTTGGGAAAGTTTTGGAGAAAGATTTACATTCTATATTTCCAAACATCAATAAGATGAGATCCAGATTCCCCTCCAATGAAGGACTTTGGGGTTTATGAATTAACTTGGGTCAGAAATTGAGTGAGAAGCTATGATTCTCCCCTTTGGTTAACCATCTGACCTTGGACTTTCAGCTCCCAGAAATGTGAGAAATACATTTTTGTTGCTCATAAGCTGCCTAGTCTATGATGGACTAAGACAATGTCCATTAAAATAGAATTAGTTAAACGCTTATGTTATCTCCATTCAATGGAGTACTATTTGACTTATTTAAAAAAATGAGTTAACTCATCTGGGATATGGAATGATGTACAAGAATGATCTTCAGGTGAAAAAAATTAAGGTGCGGAAAGTGTGCATAGTCGTATACTATTTCCACAAATGTTTCTATGTTTGTGTAAACGTGGAGTTTCCTGGAAGCAGACACAAGAAACTGGTAGTGCTGGGTTTCTCCAAGAAAGTGAACTGTTGAACTGTTGGAAAGGGGAGTGAGGTATACTTGTTACTGTGTTACATTTAGATACTTCCGAACTTTGTAATATATTAAATGTACTATCTACACAAATAGGTAAATACATTTTATTTTATTTTATTTTATTTTTTTAAGTTAGCCCTGTGCCCAACATGGGGCTTGAACTCACAACCCTCAGATCAAGAGTCACACGCTTTACTGTCTGAGCCAGCCAGGGGACCTGTATATTTTTTTTAGAGACTGCGGTATACTAGTGATGCTCACTGCTGCAGTGACTGGATCCTATTGTTAATTGGATTTTAAAGAGTGCAGTTTAGCAAGGAGCCTCCTCCCTATACCAACCTGCCCTCTCTGTTCAAGGGTCTGGGCAGAGGACCTTGGTGAACCCTTTTGAGCCTACACAGACAGACCTGTGTTACGATCTGATCTGAAGATACGGAGATGGATGTTTCTTGTGTTTTATTGATCATGTTGGCAGCACTCTATGCTGTCAGCAGGCTGTGGAGAATATTCAGTGTAGAGGGTGCTGCTTGAATTTCTGAGCTCTGTAGTGATGCTGGCTTAGCAGGAAAGGACTTTCCCAGACCATTATAAGTATCAATTTGGTTCCACGGGGCGGCTCTGTTTCATGATATATTTCATAAAGAACGCTGTCTTCTACATAATGACTTCATTAGGCTCTCACCTTTACTTCTGAGCAACGATTAATATGCAAGAGAAAGATATGCTTGTATTAATCCCACAGGGTCACCAAATAGCTTATTTTATAGGAAATGTGTCCAGTGAGGTATCCTTTTATGCCTCACCACTGTAAGGAGCATAGCACACTTCTGTTCAGCATCTTTTTGTTTGTTTGTTCGGGAGATGCAACCGACGCCTCTCACAATGTATCAATTGCAGGGAAAAGGTTAGCTGACAGCAAGATCTTCAGACTTTTTCACTTGCATCTGCTCTGATTCCAAAGACTGTTTTCTGAAGCTTGCTTTGTTTTCCAGATTTTTTTCTATTTTAAACAGAATCCCACCCTGCTTGCCAGAAAATATTTTGCGTTCAAGAGTATGAAGATACATTTGAAGAGCCAGCAGACCTTTTTTTTTTTTTTTTTTTTTTTTTTAAAGAGCAAGCCGACTTTCAACAAAATAACACTTTGCTGCTTTGTTACATGTAACAAAAATCCTTCAGGCTAACCTCAGCTCTGAATTACTGAGGCATTCAACTGGAGAACACATTCATTAAGACTCCAACTTAAACATCCCCTTTTCTGTAAAGCATCCAACTCACCCAGGCAGAGTTACTCTCTCCTTCCTCTGCTTTCAAAACATGCCCGTACCTCGCCTAAAACATGCATCACATGGGTTTCTAAGCATTTATTTATAAAACTTGCTTCCCTCTCTGACCCCTATTCAGATAGCTAGAGTAAAAACAGCAACTAAACGTACTGGTTGACACAAGGCTTGGTCCATTATAATCACTCTGCAATTAATCAGTGAATGAGTGAGTAAATGAAGTGGTACTGAGCCCACTCGGAAAAAAGCATTTAAATAGATGAACCCCTGGGTGAGTCAGAAAGAGACATTGAAAATAGACTGCCTGATTTTTTGGAGCCAGCCTAGAGAATCTGCAGAGCAAGTGCATGAGAGGTCTGCAATCTCCCCATGAGACAGACAGGGCAGAAGGGAATACCTACCCACCTACAGGATAATTGGTGCTCCAATCAAACCTAGAAATCCTATATTCACTCTCCCTTTTAGTGAGAAGCCTCTCTGCCTGGCTCGAATTTCAACAGACGTATTTCCAACCGGCTTTATTATCATGACCCAAATATAAATATCATGGCAGGAGCCCATGAGGTGGGAGCACAATTTATCCTAACTGAAAATAGAGGCAGAGAGCATCAGCCCTAGTATCCTTGAATCTAGAGTGGGGTTGCCATAGCAACCAGCTGAGTCACTAATGAAAAAAGAACAGTTGCACTATGACTAGGCTGACATTCTGTGACATTCTCTTATTTTACTGTAGCTCTAATGATGTCTTCAGTAGGAATGACAGAGAGAAAAGGGTCTGACCTCTCTATTAAACCTGCAACTGGTTTGACACGCTCTGCCTTTAGCCTAATGAATGTGAATTTCTGTGTGCAAATTCTGCCTCAGAGAAAAGCACTTTAGGAATTTGTCTGATACGTATATTAGACTTGTTGATTCCATTGTTCCTTTAATGCAATCCCTTCTCTTTCAAATTAACATGGCAATGAAGCAGATGAGCCCCCAAAGCAAAACAGGAAGAGAAAAAATTAATGAGAAGACGTGATGGGGGAGGATGGGGGATGCTAATCCGTCACCGGTGACACGAAATTGGAGAGAACAACCAGAAGCCCCTTCTTTTTTTTTTTTTTCCCCTGTACTTGTTCTTTCTCTTTACTTTTTTTTTTTAATTGAAGTATAGTTGATACACAATGTTACGCTGGTTTCAGGTATAGAAGAGTGATTCAACAGCTCAATACGTTCTGCTCTGTTCTCCACAAGTATAGCTCCCAGCTTCTGCCCCTTCTTCACACAGGAGAATCCACAGGCAATTAAATGAGAAAGCTAGCAATCTCTGCAAAGACAGAGGAGACCTTCTGGAAATATGGCCTGAGAGCTTCATGACCCTTATATTCTCGTACTAGTCCCTATATTCAGAGCCCTGAGCTAGGCACTATGGGCAGTTACAAAGAATATCCTCAAGTCATTTAAATTTTAAAGCTGAAGGAGGGGTGCAAAAGGTTAGCGACTTAAAGTATACAGATGCCACGTGGCCTCTGCGATTGCCCCCAAACTGGTGCAGAAACCACATATTTGTATTTGCAAGGTTTAAAAATTAAAGTTGATAAAATGTAAAACTGCCGTAACTTTAATTGAGTGTACAAATGGAATTTAAAAATAGAGTGTCATTGAGTTGGTAAAACAGTGGGAATGCTTTATTTATGTATTTTTTTCCACATGCACTTGTTTGCAAACATATGAACTTGTTTTAAGCCCCACATTGGGTTGCTTTCATCTGCACAAGAAGGGCCGAGAGAGCTGGTGTCGCATTTGCTGCAAATTATGTGGGAGTTTCTGAAGTTGAGTTTGGCATATACATTCCTTTATCAGCGGGAAAGAGGAGAGCTCATTCATTATTAAAGCAGCCTGCTGGCTACTCTCACCAGCGGAGCACTGCTAAATTCATTTTCTTAGCCTATGACTTGAATCACGGTATGCCTCTCCTCGAGATCTTCGCTTACCACTTCTATCATGTCACTCCCCTCGTTCTTACAGATGATGGTTCCCCACTGCAAATCAAATCGCCCTGAATTCTGCTCCCTGGATTGTAATGCCCTCTACAGTTTTGCCCCAACATTCCTGTCCACACTGATTTCTTGTTCCTCCCAGTGCCAGCCCTCCCTTCCTGCCAGACCCTGTACCCCTGACCACAAAATGGCATTACCGGTTCTCAACTCCACAGCCTTCCCCCTTCCTACCCAGTCCTAACACAACCTTTGAGAAGCTGTAAGGGCCGCTTCCTCCGTAAGGGGATCCTCTGACTGGCTTTGCTTTTGAAAATAGGGCCTTCCACCCAGTTGACTACTAACCATTTTCTTAACGTGTTCGTATTTTTTCTTTTTTTCTTTCTTTTTTTTGAAGAGAGAGAGTAGGAGGGGGGGAGTGGCAAAGGGAGAGGGAGAAGCAGACTCCCCGCTGAGCAGGGAGCCCAATGGGGGACTCGATCCCAGGACCCTGGGATTGGGACCTGAGCTGACAGCAGACGCTTAACCCACTGAGCCAGCCAGGCACCCATGTTTATATTTTTTCTATTGACTAAATTGTTTGCCCTTTGAGAGCAGGCTTCACACCGTGTCTTTCTTTTCACGTACACGCTCCTTTAGTTCATCTATGGTCAGTCATGCCATAATGCATTAATTCAAAAAGCGTCTATGTCCATCAGGCCACCGGAGAGCTAATGACCTATAGGCGTCTTCACGTAGGACGTTCAGACTTTGCAGCGTGGGGAATGTCAAACGGGGACAATGCAGACACGTTGTTAGGAACCAGACGATGCAGGTGGTCTAGAGTCACCTAATGATTTGGGTATTTTTGTTGAATCCTGCTTTGGCAGTGCTTTGGAGTCCCGTGGGGGAGGGGACACAGGGGTGGTGGGTGACATCCTTTTTCCTCATGTAACCAGAGCAGCTTTGCATTCATCCACTCTATGGATATAGATTTCTCAGAGTTCGGGTTAAAATCTCTTTTGAAGAAAGGTCACTTTAGGCCTGAGCTTTGTCTGGAAGCCTCCTTCCTGGGTAGCGGAGAGCCGTTGTTGTGTTTCAGTGGAGAGGGACAAGCAGGTTCCGCCTCTGAGCCGAGGCCGAACGCACACCAGAGAGTCAGGATGGCTGAGCCCTCGAGAAGCTAAGCCTTTTGCGCCACCACACGTCTTTGGCCAATGTGCTATCACTATCCGTTTGCTAGAAAGAGGCGGAAGGCCAAGGTGGCGGATTTACCCCTTTAATCCTAAGAGGGGCAGGACGTATCCTGACATTATATTTTGCCTTCATTGACGATGAAGTGAGGGGCTTCCTTCTTCACGCTTCTTTCTGTGCATATTTCTTTTGATTTCATGGGGCTCCTTACTTTGTCCCACAAGGGAGTATTTTCAAGGACTGGAGAAGACAACTAAAATGGATCTCTATCAACATGTGTAACAACTAAGTCTCTCCCTCTGTAGAATACGGTTAACCAAAACCAAGCAGAAGGGACAGTGGAAGTTGTATGGAAAGGGAATAATACATGTGGGAGAAATCAGCACAGGAAATCAGCACAGCCTTTGATGCGGTGTCAGAGCCAAAAATAGCGGAGTGCTTCGTGACAAAGCTGCAGCTCCACTCGGGGCAGACCCAGTCTCCTCCGGACACCGCCGTGCGGGGACGCAAACCTCTGGCTGTCACCTCCCCAGCTGTCGTTGTTACGCACTTTAGGATAGTGAGTGGAAGAAACTCCCCGAGGGCTTCGAGGTGCCAAACCAACAGAAACAAACTTTGTCTTATAGAAAGAGACATTCAGGAAACATTCCTGACACTCCAGCTGCTGAAAGAAATAGCCCAAGGAGAGACCTTCTTGCTCAAATCTGTTTCCGCCACAAAAATGGGCCGTGTGTGGCAACCAAGAAAACGCAGCTCGTTAGAGTGGGAAGTACTCAGGCTCGGAAGCCAGACGGTACTGTGTGCAAATTCTGACTCAGCCGTTCGAAGCTAGGGGAACAATATCTCAGTATCTGTAAAAGTACCTACGGTTACTGCGTTCTTCACTTGGACGCCCCGCAGCAGTGTTTTACCATTTGGACAGAGCTGTTTACTGCCTGCCTCATACGTGCACGGAGCAGATTTCTCCTAGGAGTCAGGGAACCAGACGTCTGCTTATGTCTCACCTGTGTCATCCACCGTAAGTAGGTGGCATCTGGCTCGCAATCATACTTCTTAGTCTAAGACCTTCTAAGTCGAATTCCATCTGACTGACATCACAGCGACAGGTTGTAACCTCAGATATAACAAAGATTAATTTATAGCTTGATCTAAAATCAGTCGCTCACCCGTGAATGTTGAAGAGCACTGTAGTTGAGAACCTCAAGTTTATGAACTTGTCTGTCTGCCTCATAAGACTGTGAAATCCTTACGATCCTTGTAAAAAGGCCTTATGTTTTGTTCACCATTGAATGGCCTGTGCCAAACAGAGTAGGCCTTCAAAAAATTTTACGAAAGGAATTTCAAGACCAATAACATAATATTCATGTATTCACAGCTTTTTCCCATCACACTAGCTGGTGAAGAAGGCAGTATTTACTCTTCACTGATCATGGAGTTGTGTGGGGCCTACATTACTGTCGTAGAGATCAAGGTCATAGGAAGAGTGGCCAAATTAGAAGGATCAGGGGCGCCTGGGTGGCTCAGTTGGTTAAGAGTCTGTCTTCAGCTCAGGTCATGATCCCAGGGTCCTGGGATCCAGCCCAACATTAGGCTCCTTGCTCAGCAGGGAGTCTGCTTCTCCCTCTCCCTCTGCCCCATACCCCCCCAACCTGCTTATGCTAGCTTTCTCTCTCTCTCTCTCTCTCTCTTAAATAAATAAATAAATAAATAAATAAATAAATAAATAAATAAAGTCTTAAAAAAGATTCTATATAGTTATGGATGGGGCTTGTGAAAGAATGAAATTGATAAAGAAACGTGTGTTTTGGTCTAGGAGCATTCACATAGGGATGATTATAATCATCTGCGCAGTCCGTTGCCTGGAGTCTGCGTGCTTGGGGAGTTTTCTGCTATCAATAACCATTCTAGGAAGAAAGGGGAGAAGGAGTAGCAGATTTCCAGTAGATTGTTCCCTTACAGCGGTCAGGTCTCTATTATACTGTAACCTCCACAGGGGAGATGTTGATAACAGATAGTGCATTGTACCACCTTCTGTACCCCTACCCTCATTTACTTTCCCTCATAGCTCTGTTCCTCCCGGGCATTATGTTATCTGCTTGTTCACTTCCTTGCTTATTGCCTGCCTGTCCAAATGGAGTGTAAATTACAAGAGGGCAGGAACTTTTCCTGTTTATTAATGCATCCTAAAACAGTGCCCAGCATATATTCAGTGCTCAATTTATATTGTTGATTATATTAATATAAGATCAATTAGTAAATGAATTGTTGAATGGACTAGATTAATTAATTAATAGACACTTCTCATGTGCCAGCAATTGTAGCTAGATGCTTTATAAATATTTAATACTTAAATCCAATGCCAACCCTGTCAGGTAAATGTTGCTTTCTACATTTGACGTCTGCGGAAACTGAGGCCCAGAGAGGTTAAATAATTGCCCAAAAGACATGCACAAGTAAGCTTGCACATAATATTTGAACATGGTTCTTTCTGATTACACAACTTGTGCCATTTTTTTTTCAGCACTACACTTTGTAGAAAAACTATAGGTCAGGTAGTTTAATATCCTTCAGGGGTACAACTATGGAGAGGGTTTTTAAAGGAAACCATTCAATAATACTTTTGTGTTGGGCTTGAGATCTCCTGGTCTTCTCTTCCCCTAGCCCCTCAACTACATTTGACATCAAACAAGGCTTGCATGGGTACCTTGGCTGACAATAAAGTTTACCTGCTACTGATCTCTGTGCCTTGGACAGATCTGCTCTTTCCTCAGCATGTGCCAGCCAGAAGAACATGGAGAACCTGTCAGAGCTGAGGCGAGTTCTGTTCCTGTCTACCAAGTGTCTGCAAACTTTGGGGCCACGGCTCCCAGCACCATGCACAGCTTGCTGGGACTTGGTGAGACAACAGGAAGAAAGATTAAATGATAAATAAGAGTGTTCAGGACAAAATAGAAATAAACAAGGCAGAGAGTTGAATGGTGACAGGAACAGGTTTCTTGATGACTAACTGGGAAGAAGGACAAAAGCTGTGATATCAAAGGACAGGGCTGAACAAGCCATGATGTGGGTAACTGCTGTGGTTGCTGACTCTATCCCATAGGGTGCTATTTTTTTTCCCACTCATTCTGGTTTATGTCCTTGGGCTGTGCACTGGATAGGATGACTGAAAAAGTATGAGCCAGACGGTTTTCTACTCTACCTTTACAGGAGTCCCCAGAAGGACAAAAATTTGAACTTGAAGTCATCTTCAGTTACCTTGAAATTCGATTCTTTCTGGTTTTTGGTTTTGTCTTCTTATGCTCTCTTAATGAGGTGTGATTTACATAAAATAACGAGCACAGTTCATAAACGTACAGTCTAATGGACGTCGACAAAGGCACATTCCCATGTAACCCACACTGCGAACAAGATAGAAACCATTAACACCAACTTTGAAATTTCCCTCTTGCCCCTTCCCAGAGAACCCACCATGCCCTCAAACAGCCACTATTCTGACTGGTATCATGATAGATTCGCTTCGCCTGTCCTAGCACCCCACATAGATGAAATGATATGGTATATACTCTTTGTTTCTGGCCTCTTCTAATCAGCATGATGCCCTTGAGGTTTTTCCATGATTTATGCTTTAGCATTTTCTTTATTTTTACTGCTGAATAGTAGTCCATTGTAAATATATACAATTTATTACCCAAATCGTCATATACTTGCCCATTTCCTAATCGGATTGATTGGTTTTGTCCTGTTGGGTTTTGATACTTCTTTATACTTTCTAGGTACTAGAATTTATTGACTTTATCAAGTCGTTTATTGAATATGTGGTTTGCAAAAATTTTCTCCCGTTATGTAGCTTATCTTTTCATCTTTTTAACAAGGGCTTCCACATGGCAATAGTTTTCATTTGGATGAGGTCCAATGTATCAATTTTTCCTGCTGTGAATTCCTGCGTCAAGTCTAGGAACTCTGCCTAGTCCTAGATTCCCAAAATTTTCTCCTGTTCTTTTTTCCTAAAACTTTCATAATTTTACATTTTAGATTTATATCCATAATCCATCTGGGGTTAATTTTTGTATAAGGTGTGAAGTTTAGGTCAAGATTTGTCCTTTTGCCTGTGGATGTCCAATTGTTCCAGCATCATTTGTTAAAAAGGCTGTACTTCCTCCATTAAGTTGTTTTTGCACATTTGTCAAAAACTAGGTCAGCATATTTGTGTGGGTCTATTTCTGGGTTCTCTATTATGTTCTATTGATATATGTGTCTATCGTTTTGCCTGTACCTTTCCAAATAAATGGTAGAATAAACTTGTCAGATAGATGATAGATAGATAGATAGATAGATAGATAGATAGATAGATAGATAGATGATAGATAATAGATAGACAGATAGATATAGATAGACAACCAACGTTGCTGGGATTTTTACAGAAATTGCATTAAACCTACAGATCCTTTTAGGGAGAATTGGAATCTTTACTCTGTTGAGTCTTCTAAAAATCTAAAATCACGGTATAGCTCTCCATTTATTTAGGTCTTTTTAAAAATTTCTTTCACAGTATTTTGTAATTTTAAGCAGATAGATCCTGTACATATTTTGTTTTGTGTACACTTAAGTATTTTATTTTTTGCAGTAATTATAATGGTATTGTATTTTTAATTTCAGTTTCATGTACTATTGTGAGTATATAAAAATGAGATTGATTTTTGTGTGTTGATCACGTAGGCTGTGACCTTACTGAACTCACTTATTAGTTCTAGGATGGTTCTTTGGTGGCTTTCTTGGGTTTTTTGACATAGGCAATCATGTCACCTATAAGCAAAAACAGTTTTATTTATTCCTAATTTATATGTTTTTATTTCTTTTTCTCAACTTCTAGCAAATGGCTAGAAGTTCCAATACCATGTTGGATAAGAGCGGCGAGAGTATCCTGCCCTGTTCCAGATCTTGGGGAAAAACCTTTCAGTCCTTCAACATTAGCTATGATGTAAGACTTTTACAGGTGCTACTAATCAAGGCGAGGTAGTTCCTTAACTTAGTGAAAGTTTTTGTCATGAGTGGGTGTTGGATTTTGTCAAATGCTTTTTCTGTGTTGAATGATAAGACTATATGATTTTTCTTGATTTTTATCAACCTTGTTCATATGATGGATTACTTTGATTGATTTCAGAATAAGGAACAAGCCTTGCATACACAGGATAAAACCACTTGGTCATGGTATATGATTCTTTTAAATAATTTTTAGATTTGATTTGCTAGGATTTTGGGGGGAGTTTTGTTTTTGTTTTTTGTTGTTTTGTCTAAAGCCATGAGAGTCATCGGTCTGTGGTTTCTTTGTTTGCACTGTCTTTGTCTGGTTTGGGTATTAGGGTAATACTAGCCTGATAAAATGAGTTGGAAAGTGTTCCTTCTTCTATTTCAGAAAAAAGTTGTATAAAATTGGTCTTAATTCTTCTTTACGTGTTCAGTAGAATTCTCCAGTATGACCATCTGAGCCTAGAGATTTCTTTTTCATGAACTTTCACTTTATGAATTCAATTTCTTTAATTATTGTAGGGCTATTTGGATTATCTATTTCATCTCGGTTGAGTTTTGATAGTTTGTGGTTTGTCAAGAGATTAATTTCTCCTAAGTTGTCAAATTTATGATCATACTGTTGTTCACAGTATTCCATTATCTTTGTAATAATTGTAGGATTTGTAGGGATAGCCTCTGTTTCATTCCTAATATCGGTAACTGTCCCACTGCCTTCCAGAGGGGAAGAGGAGTTTCAGACATGTGAAGGTGGAGAACTTCTTTCGTAGCCAGGCATTTGTGGCAGGATCTCCCTACAGGTAACCCCCAGTTGCCATGGAGTCTCTGGGCAGGGTCAAAGAGGATTTCTGGTTGGACCACTCATTCTGGTGGAGTCCCTCTTGCCAGTTCCTCCCACTAACCTTGGTATTTGGGCGGGGGTGGGGGGGTAGATGGTGTCCAGCCTGGCAGGTAAATATCGTTAGCAGTTGTCTCTAGCTCTGTTCTGTCTGCTGATGATGTTGGGCTGGTTTCAGAAGGTTGTTTTCACAGGGACTTTCCTTTAGTCTAGAGGGGTAAATGAGCTAACCTGGGCTGCCTTCTATTACTAAGCTGGTGTCCAGGAAATACCAAGTCTTCGCCATTTTCTTCTGTTGGGTAGAGCCTGCAAGACACCCTGCCACTGTGCTGTTTCTCCCCAGCCAGTATGCCTTCTTCTTATCACCTTTCAGACTATCCTTTGGTTGTCTCTTGAGTTATTTCCAGGGCTTATAGTTGTACTTTGTGGGGATAAGCAAAGAGAAACAGATCTACGCCGTTTTGTCAAGACCGGAAGTCAAGTATACCTTTCAAAGAGGAATTGTCTTTGGTTCTTAAATGTCTACTTTGTATGTTTAGACACTTACTCATTTTAGGGGCCACAGTCATAGCTCCCAGACATTGCTGCTTTGAGGCAACAGCGCAACTCACAAGTTTCTTCTGGGACTTGATGCCTCTGTCAGAGAAGCAGCTGGTAAGGAGGAGTCAACAGGTGATTGTTTTGAAAAAAGGAACAAAGTCACTCAAGTACCACCACATGTATAATTATCTTCAGCTAAATGTCTTCCTTCTTTTTCCCCTTAAGTTTTGTCTTAAAATTCATCTTAACTGGATTTAATATTTCCATGAGACAAAAGAACATGACGAGAAAGGGACTTATCTGGGGTCTT
Organism: Ursus americanus; assembly: GCF_024610735.1. Classification (NCBI taxonomy): domain Eukaryota; kingdom Metazoa; phylum Chordata; class Mammalia; order Carnivora; family Ursidae; genus Ursus; species Ursus americanus. Next base: position 13,665,279 of record NC_142131.1, on the reverse strand, counting down.
ACCACACCTCTTCAGTCAAAGTTTTAGATTAGTTTCCCCCAAAACTGAGTAATGAGAGCCTCTCCATTGCTGATTCAGCATTCAAAGAGCGTATGATAAATCAAAATTATGGGTTGAAATGAATGTAATGAAATTTATTGGAATAAGGATAAAATCTTTTATTTAGGTACAAAATGTTCACTAATAAACACATAAATGGGAAATAGTTTAACGACAGTTTATTCGAAGGCAGAATAAAGGTCTCAGTGTGACCTAAAAAGCTATGGTAGTCTTAGTATAAATATGAGAGCCAGCATCGAGAGTAAAAGTCCCTTCGTCTCTTTTTCAGTGTTTCTCAAATTTTAATGTACATGCAGATTACCTGGGTATCTCATAAAACCAAAGGTTCTGATTTAGCAGAACTGAAGTAGGGCTTGAGAATCTGTGGTCTAACCGGCCCCAGGCCCTGCTGGTTCTGTCAATCACTGGGCCACCTTTTGAGAAGCCAGGCCCTGCACTATGCAGATCGCTCGTAAGATGCGATATTCATTTCCAGGCAAGCAGTACATCTTAAGAGAATCTGAGAAATGAATTTGTTCAGAGAAGATAAGGCAGTACAGTTAGAAGTTAGAAACTAAGGTTCATGACTAACAGTAGAAAGGTCAACCCTTAATCAACTAAGAGCTCTTTCAAATTGCTAATACAAACCATCCACAGACAAGCAGGCAAACAATTTAACAATAACAACAAAAATCACACACGACCAAACACAGACAACCAATTAACATTTGAAAAGATGTTTGGCCTCAGCAGCGATCATGGGACGCAAAATAAAACAACGATGAGATATCATTTTTTCAGCTAGTGGGTAGACAACAATTTAAAAGCTTCACACAATCCAGGGGGAAAATAGGGATTGTCACGCATTGTTGGTGGAATATGAATTACCACAACCTTTTTGAAAAGTAATCCAGCATTATTTACTAAAATAAAGAAAGTGCAGGGGCACCTGGGTGGCGCAGTCCGTTGAGCGACCGACTCTTGGTTTCCACTCAGGTCGGGATCTTGGGGGAGTGGGATCGAGTCCCACCATGGACTCTGCACTGAGCATGGAGTCTGCTCGAGATTCTCTCCCTCAGCTCCTCCCCCCACCTGAGCTCTCTCTCTCTCTCTCTTTCAAGTAAACAAATCTTTTTTTTAAAAAAAGAATGTGCATATATATTTTGACTCAGCAGTTCCACTTGCGGGAGTCTGTTCTAAACCCAGAATTATGGATCTACTTACAAAGATGCTTGCTGCAACATTGTTGTGAAAAACACTTGGAGGGGCGCCTGGGTGGCACAGCGGTTAAGTGTCTGCCTTCGGCTCAGGGCGTGATCCCGGCGTTCTGGGATCGAGCCCCACATCAGGCTCCTCCGCTATGAGCCTGCTTCTTCCTCTCCCACTCCCCCTGCTTGTGTTCCCTCTCTCGCTGGCTGTCTCTATCTCTGTCAAATAAATAAAATCTTTAAAAAAAAAAAAAAAGAAAAGAAAAACACTTGGAAACTACCTGAATGTCCTCAACGAGTGACTGACCATATTGCGGCATATGCAATGTAAGGGAGCATTTGCTGTAAATTCCTGTCTTCCAAGGGTGGACTGATGAGTTAGTAGGCACCTGGCGCTGTACTGTTCAATCGGAGGCCATCAGAAATGCTATTTGAGGAAGTTTTGTAGAGGCAAGACATCGATCTGTGTGATTTCTCAGTTTCCTTCTGACTCTAAAATTCTACGACTCTCTAAATCGGGTACAGTGACCCTCAGTAAAAGCAAGGAAGAAGAGGAAGAGAGACAAGGTTCCCACCGTATTTTTATCCGCTTGCCTCCGTTTAGAACTGGGACCTTGGGAGCCGGTTTAAGGAGCGGAATAGTTCATTCGCACGTATAGAGGCCCCAGACTGAAGCTATTTTGTTTGGATACGTGCTAAATGAAGAAAAAATGGTTATTGGTTTCTGTATCCCTAACTGTTGAAATGAGATCCATATTTCAGAAAATGCCTCCTTTATATTCATAGTCACTAACGGAAAGTGACTAATATGTGACTGGGCAGGAACACAACGTCAAACACCCTGAGCATATGGATAAGCGACTCTCTGTGTGTCTAAAATCAATGGAGCCTGACGCCCGCTTCTTTGCCAAGAGCGTGGACTGGCATAAATGCGCTCGGGGACGGGAGAACAGCATCTCATTATGTACTGGGACAGGGGTGAGTGGCTGGATGCATGCATTTCCCCCCAGCAGCAGCTTGCAAATTGTGACACTGCCTCAGAGGTGCTTATGTGGCCCAGCAAGCATTTGTTACGAGTGTTTAAAATATGTTTAAACAGTTATTTTTAAAACTGTAATTAAATCCTAACTAGCAAACACATTAAAATATGATACATGCCAAAATGTTAACACACTGGAAACAACCAAAATATTAATGTACATTCTCATTGTCTGTTTCATAAGCGAATACCGTGAACGTCAATGCCCAGTTTGTATAAAAAGTGTTTTGCTTGTCTTATGGTGCAATATAATATTTCATTTGGAAAATAGGAAGTTATGCCACTAAAATTTCTGATAGTCACTGCCCCAAATCACAAATTAGAGAAGACCAAAAAGTAAATGTAGAATGAGTAAAGCCTGAGTAATTACTATTAGAATGGTTAATTCATATATTTTTCAAATCCTGAAATGGTCCTCACCTCCTTCAGAACATCCCACCTTAAACAAAAAGCTCTTTATTGTAGTTTAGAGCAATCTTCTTTTATCTTTTCAGAATCTGGTATTCTTCTTCCCTCACTATTTTTTACTCTCATTCTGTGGGGAGAGGAAGTTGGTACCAGGAGCTGGAGCTGAGTTGAATGTTGGTGATAAGGGTTTATGTGATGACTTATATGACAGTTTCTATTCAAGGGAGAGAGACTTCTCATTTCTTTTTCTATTGCAAACATATTTTGAGAAATTAAATGAGCTTGGAAACTTGCCAGCATAGGATCTGGAGTTTGAGTGCCTAGGTTCAAATTCTAGGTCCACCATCTTTCATCCGAATCTGGTACTCTTTCTTCTATGGAACGCCTTCTGTCATAGCTGCAAGACAGAGTGACGAAAGTTAATAATGGGTGGCTGATTTTTTTTATCTCGTCCTTATTTTTGATACTATGGAATCCTGATGTCCCCTAGAGGATAGCACTCACCATTCAGTCACTTCCCTAATGTTTATTTTGTGTAAATATATAAGACAGTTGGCCATACCCACACCATGTGATGCAGAAGAGGAAAGAATTTCACCAAGAAGGATGTTACGTCAGGAAAACAAAACAAAATCACCTAAATGTTTTAACAGACTAACCTCACTAGCTTCCTGTAGACACTTTTATCATCCCAATTTACGAATGAGAAATTTCTGGCACCTAGAAGTGAATTATCTTGCCCAAGCTCGCACAGCTATCAGGTGGTAATACCGTTAACTCTGTGAGAACCAATAAGAAGACAGGTTGGTAACTTCTCAGGAAGTTTTTCCCTGTGTCTGGAAATAATTTTTTATGTCTGCTTTAAAACTTCTTTTTCTTGGGGCACCTGGGTGGCTCAGTCATTAAGCGTCTGCCTTCGGCTCAGGGCGTGGTCCTGGAGTTCTGGGATCGAGCCCCACATCAGGCTCTTCCACTGGGAGCCTGCTTCTTCCTCTCCCACTCCCTTTGCTTGTGTTCCCTCTCTCACTGGCTGTCTCTCTCTCTGTCAAATGAATAAATAAAATCTTTAAAAAAAAAAACCTTCTTTTTCTTTAAATGGCTCCTTTAAGGTCCCAGAAAAGAATCTTTTTGCTGGGTTGTGTCATACCATAATATAACAATGGCAGGGGAGTTTTAAACTGAGTGGCTGATAAGAAATACCATAATATAAATGCGATTAAACAAAAAACGGTATAGCCACAATGTGGAAGAGGAAGTCATATCTGCTAGCCTGGGAGTTCAATGTGGGTTAGAATCCAGGTACTTAGGGGAATCAGACCCAAGAGCTTGCTGCACCAGCAGTGTGGTAAGGAAGGCAGCTCATGGAGTCAGTTGGAAACGTGGTAACCACTCAGCAGAAGACTGCAGTCCGTACAACAGCCATGTCCTAAAGGCGGCCACATCACGGATAGCCCTGACCCTACAATAGGACCCAAGTGAAGGACGAAAGACTGCTGATCCAAAGCAGTGGTTCCCGTATAAGTTATGGACCTACTAGAGTTAATCAGGGGTTAGTTCAGAAAAGGTGGAGAAGAGGAGTAACAACATTACTCCCATGCACCTCCCAGGCGTTAGCTAGCACGCTGTGAAGCCCTGTCTGTAAGTTATTCCATGTAAACTGCAGGTGACACCCTGGGGCTCTATCTCCATATTACAGATGAGGAAATAGACGTACATTCGACCACCTAACATGAGCAAGACCACCGAGATGGTAAAACTTCCTTCAAGCCCAGACTTTGCAGAGTTGAAGCCCGTGGTCTTTCTACTTCATCAAGATTACTCAGCTATTCCTGAGTAAGAGTCTGAAATAGCGGTCTTACTTATTTCTAGAAGGGCCCTGGTTATTTAAGCAATAGAGTTTTGTTTTCAGAAAATAAGACCCTCTGGGCACCTGGGTGGCTCAGTTGGTTAAGACTGACTTTTGACTTTAGCTCAGGTCATGATCTCAGAATCATGAGCTCTCGCCCTGCGTGGGCCTCCATGTTGGGCGTGGAGCCTGCTTAAGATTCTCTCTCTCCTTCTGCCTCTGCCCCTCCTTACCCACCCATGCCCCTCCTCTCTCAAGCGCACACGTGCTCTCCCTCTCTCTAAAAAAAAACCAAATAATAATAAGACCCTCCTTCTCAATTTACCACATCAGCTAGAAAGGTGTGTAAAATAGCTACAAAAAGCAAAACTGACCTATACTTAACAGAAACCCATGACAGCTTCCGGAGTTATTGGCTCTTAGAGCTCAGAAGGGTCTAGAGCAGCTGCCTGGAGTTTGCAAATCCCACACAGCATCGTAATAATGCATGTATTATTCAACAGGTAAACAGCTAGGATTAAAAGTGGTTCACCGCAGAGAACAAATAAAGACTTCCTGACTAGTGGAAGGATAGTCATGCTCCTAAGTATGGGGGAAGGAAACAATAAGAAATATTTCTTGATTGGTTTCTACTCACGTAAGTGTGTGCATATGCTGAGCGTCGTCTTTGTGAGTGGGGAATTGTTGGAGCACTGAAGGAGGATTGTTTCTTCGGAATTTGTGTCTTAGGCAGAAAGATGGGGAGAAAATAGGTAACTAGTAATTCTGAACATAATTAATCATAATAAATTGTAAATTCAATTTCAGCTCTACGTACATGTTCCAAGAGATTTTAACTTCAAGAAATAATTATACTCAAGTCAGGAGGAAATTGCCGAGTGAGAAACATTGACGATAAAGTCCCCGTACTACTAAGGTGAGTGCATTCTTCATTTTTGTTCTAATAGTGTGTGGTATTAATAAAATAAGGAATATTTCTGGAAGTTCTGCTTAGCTGTTTCGGATGAGTTATTTTGATGAGAAATAGTCTTTCTTACAGATACTCATTTGTATGAGATTGGATATGCAAAGCGCTTAGCCCACACCTGCCAAAGGTCTATAGCTCAGCTTTTTTTTTTTTTTTTTTCTTCCCCTTATTGGACCTCTAGCTGTTCAGACTGGTTCCAGGATACAGCCTCCACCCAGGTGTAATCACCTGAACTGTAATCACTTCAGAGGAAATACCAGCTTCTGGAGTGTTGTTATTTATTTCATTAACCAAAACATATACAATTAGAGTAGAGGCTATAACCCACGTTAAATTCATATTTTCTTCACAAAAATAAGGTATCAGTTCCCCAGGCTTTGTCATTTGTTAACTATCATGGTCTAAGTCTAATCTTTTTGATACCTATAAGAAAAAAAACAAAACAAAATGGTGCTCTTTACCAACTGGATGAAATTACAGTAAGAAAGCCAGAGAAATGATTTATGTTCTGGTCCCAGGAGAGTAATCAATTTACACTCTGGAGCATGAAATCTGATTGCCCTTTTCTCTAATGTGAAACACCATGTACTACAATTTATTGACCATAAAACTACTCATCCAGAGTCAAAGCATTTTGTTCCATGATTTCTCTATGCAATCTTCAAAGAAAGGATTGATGTGAAATGAATCAACTATCGACTCCGTATAGAGAATCCTGCCCACCTTTTTAATCTCTGCTTGGAAAGGAGACCTCCATAAATTATTAATCGAATTCTGCAGTTCAGGTCATGATTTATTTCCTTCAAATGTCTAGTAATTTTTTAGGCCCCCAGAATCATTAATTTGTCTTCCCACATATCTTTTTTTCCCCCCTGGGTTGTAAAGTTAGACACTTTTCCCAGCTTTTCAGCTTATTACTGCAACCACCCTTCCTCCCAAAGTCATTTTCATTCAGAAAACAATTATTTCATTTACATTATTTTAAGGATAGTGGATTTCTGGATAATGTCACATTCACTCCCTACCAATCAATGTACATTCAAATGTCTCACTCGATGCTTATGTTACAAGGATTCATAGACTAAATTGCGGAATGCTCAGTAAGCTTTTCAAAGAGACTGAAAAAAGCATTTGGATCTTATATAAATAAATATTTTTGTAACATGTCCCAAATTTTCATGATTTCAATTTGAATAGAGGTATGTTTCATTTGTAATCTCAGCTTCTTCACGGTTTCTCTTATTCAAAAACTGGTATGGATAAAAATAGAAAGCTTAATTTTTTATTTCCAAAATGTTTTGAATCTTGGGAATTCACTTTCTCTTTCAAAGAAATTATAATGCCACCGAGCTTCTCTTAAATGCCACTTTTAGCTTTATGTGAAAGTCATTTTTACATTTGCCTTGATTTTTTTTCCATTTGTCCTTAAAATGGAACATAATACCTATAGTCTCTGAGTCTGTATTCCTGACAATTGGAAAGAAAGAGTGACAATTTCAAGAGCAAAAAGTTTTAGTCACCATTGGAGGAAAAAAAGGATATTTTGCTTAAGGTCAAGTGATTCTTTTAATAGCATAACTTCTCTAGTCAAAGACCAGAATATTGTAACTTTTAGCATAACTACAGCTTTTCTTTGAATATGTTCCATCTAGCACAAAATTCTTGCTAAATAATCAGCTCTCACCTCTATTGACAAAGGTGTTTCTTTGATTACAAGAAAACCAAATTTAGTAGTGTTCTCTGCTCCAGACATGTGCTTCCAGTAAGAGGAACTGTCAGTCATAATCCCTTTAAAATAGGTTTTAGTCACCAAAAACAACAATTTGAAGCTTCTAACACATTGGATGTGTAAAACTGAAACAAGGCAGGTTTGGTGAGACAGCAATGTTGAGCTTTTCCTATAACTTGAAAGAGGCTGTTTAACACTGTTTCTGGTGTTCTGGTAAATTTTAAAAGCGTTATAATTATTTTAATTTTTAAAAATTTTACAATTTTGGGGTGCCTGGGTGGCCCAGTCGGTTGAGCGTACCACTCTTGATTTTGGCTCTGGTTATGGTCTTGGGGTTGTAGGCTTGAGCCCCAAATCTGGCTCCATGCTGAGCACTGGGTATGGAGCCTGCTTGAGGTTCTCTCTGCCATTCCCCCCTCCCAGATCACACACTCTGTCTCTCTCCCTCTCTCAAAAGAAAGAAAGAAAGAAAGAAAGAAAGAGAAAAAAATTATAATTTTTCCAGAGCAAGTTGAATTATTGAATCATCCTGTTCCTTGTTACACAAAGTATGTTCTATGAACCACACTGGCATTGGTTTGGGACTTGCTGGAAATACTGAATCTCAGACCCGAAGCAGAATATGTATTTTTTTAATATGCAGTTATAATGAGATCCCCAGATGTTGCATAAGCATATTAAGGTTTATAAAGCACTGAACTAGGGGCGCCTGCGTGGCTCGGTTGGTTAAGTGCCTGCCTTTGGCTCGGGTCATGATCCCAGTGTCCCCGTTAGGGGCTCCCTGCTCAGCAGGGAGTCTGCTTCTCCCTCTCTCTGTCCCTCCCTCCACTCGTGTGTGCTCTCTCTCTCTCTCTCTCACTTGCTCGATCACTCTCAAATAAACAAATAAAGTCTTTAAAAGTAAACGAAAATAAAAAAGCCTAAAAAGCACTGAACTAGTTAACATTGCTGCTTGGAAGGGCCAACGACTCTTCATTACAGTTTCCGGTGGATGGGCTGAGGTAGGCTGCTGGGCTCTGCCGGATTGCAGGTGCACTCACGTAGCAACTCCCTCGGCTGCTGCTGCTGCGGGTGGCTGGAGACTGACTCAGCCAGAACCCTCAGATCAGTTGCCACGGTTGCAAGTGATCTTATCCATTAACCCCAGAGTGCCTTCCAATATCATCATTTTCTGTGTGGGCTGTTACGTGGAAAAAAGCAGCAACGCACCACTCTGATGAATTACATTTAATGGGAAGGATTAAAGAGGGAAAGTAAATAGAAGGGGGAAATCAAAGCTTTTTGCCTGCAGATAAATCAAAAGTGAGGAAGCCAGGGGAGTGTGGGTGGCTCAGTGGGTTAAGCACCTGCCTTAAACTCAGGTCATGATCCCAGGAGCCCCATGTAAGTCTCCCTGCTCAGCGGGGAACGCTTCTCCCTCTCCCTCTGCCTGCTGCTCCCCCTACTTGTGCTCACTCTCTGTCTCTCTCTCTCTCTATGTCAAATAAGTAAAAAAAAAAAAAAAAAAAAAAAATCTTAAAAAAAAAAAGGAGGCCAGAATGAGTTTGGATATTTGCTTCATTTCCCCAAGTCCCTGCAAAGTTACATAAGTAGAATTTATGCAACAACCAAGCAACGTTGGAAGCGTAATTCCTGGCTGGCAGTGTTGTTTTATTGTTGGTGGTGGTGTTGTTTTCATAGCTTTTGCCTTAAGATAAACCAGCACAGCCTAAAACATGAGCAGAACTGTTCAGCAGTAAACCCTTGGCAATGGCAACAAAAGTATCACTAAGTAATAATATTTTTAGACCATATTAGAAAAAAAAATTTTCTTATCCATATTTGTCACAGCATTTGTCCAGTGTTTTGAAGAAAGTGGCTTCAAGTTGATACAAGAACCCAACCCTATAGCGATTGTTATGACTATACATGGCATTGTGCTTTGGTTAATTTTTCAGTTACTATTTTAACTCTCATTCCTTAATATGGGTCTGTGTTTCTCAATTAACATTTTTTAAAGGACAAAATTAAAGAACCTCAGTCTTAGCTTCTCTCTTATAGCACAGCAATGGCTTCCAATTGGCTTCTCTTGCTAGTTTCCCTCTTTCTAGCCCATCATCCACATAATTATCACAGAGACCCTTGGAGAATGCAGATCCCTTTCTGTCACTTCTGCTTCTGCTGTTCTGATGACATTGCATAGCTCCCTGCATAGTTGAAATTCCTTCCTTTGGCATTCACATTCCTTTAGGACTCCTGGAGTTTAGGACTCCTCGAGTCAATTTCCTTTGTGAGCCCATGTCCATCTGCATGGCAACCATTTCAAACGGCTGTAGTTCCCCACCACACAGTGCTTTATAATGCCTCTGTACCTTTGTACCTGCTGTTTCTCCTGTTATAATGTTCTTCTCCTTTGTTGTTGACGTGGCCACCTTTCTCAACCCTGAAGCTTTAACTCCAGGGTCGGCTCCTATGTAGAAAGTCCCCCTCTCTTCTTCCTTTCTAGTGTTCCCATGGAACCCTGTGTTGTCTCTATCATGGAATAGACAACAGTATCGTGGAACTTTCCCAGAGGATTGTCATCAGGACCAGCGTCATGGGTGTGCGACCTGTACAGTTGCATAGAGCTCTGCTTTGAAGGACCCCATACTCTAGTTAATATTCTGTTGTCACCATCTGGAAATTCTTGATTTTATCTTTGTATGTCTTGCAAATCAAGTCCAATGGGACAAGGGAGCGTGCCCCTGAGCAGAGGAGATGCGTGCAATAATTGTGTATTTCTGACCACCCCATTCCCATAAAACATTCACAATGCCCCAAGAGCACAGAATTCCAGTAGGTCCACAATGCATGAGATTTCAAGAAGATTGAAAACAAGTACAAGAAAAGCATGTTACATCTACTACCAAGAACCAACACTTACAGCTCCAAGAGAACATACTTTCTATTCCAACTAGAACTTGCTCGGAATGCAGAAAGAAGACAATGATGTTCTAAAAAAACAGTGATGCTCTTAGAATGAGCAAGGAACCCTATCATTCTTTCCTATTCTTACTACTTCCCTATGTTAGCCAAACACTTACACTGCAAATGATAACACAGGAGAAGGGGAAAGATAGGGCAATCATAGTCTCTTTACTTTTCATCTTTCCTCATTCACCAGTAAGCTACTGGTGGTAGAAGTGTTGGTAGAATCCAGGCATCTCAAGAAGTAAAATAAAAACAGTTGAGTTAGTTGTGTGCAACATTTCCACTGTCCTGGTAAAATTTAAATACTACAATTATATAACTTCAGTGATTCTGCCTACGAGTCAAATGCTTTCATATTTGAATTTTATTTATTTTTTTTAAAGATTTTATTTATTCGACAGAGATAGAGACAGCCAGCAAGAGAGGGAACACAAGCAGGGGGAGTGGGAGAGGAAGAAGCAGACTCATAGCAGAGGAGCCTGATGTGGGGCTCGATCCCAGAACGCCGGGATCACGCCCTGAGCTGAAGGCAGACGCTTAACCTCTGTGCCACCCAGGCGCCCCGTTCATATTTGAATTTTAAGCTGGCATTGCACCACATAAAGATAGATAACGAAATTTAGGCTAACCATTTACATTTTTAATTTTTCTTGACTTACGATGATATTGAACATCACATTAAAAAGGGTATGCCAAATCAAGAGAAGCTACAGAAGAAAGAAAGAAATTAATATTTTTGTGTTGTTAAAGACATTTTTTTTTCCTGGCATTTTGGACAAGAGGCTCCATGTTTTCATTTTGCAGTGGACCCTGCAAATTTTGTAGCTCACCCTAATTATAATTTGTTTTACTTGTCTGTGCCCCATATTAGATTAGGAGTTTCTTGAAGGCAGGGACTTTGTTTTTTATCTTGGTATCCCTACTGTTTATAAATAGCAGGCTCTCACAAGATGAATTTCACATGGCAATTGCAGCTAATTCTAATGTTTCCAGAAAGGATAGACAATAGAAGCAGCTCTCTTTCCAGAATGTATCCCTAACGATGTATATTTGCCTCGAATGTGCCAATACAGAATAAGGAGAATAAAACTAATCCTCCAAGCAGCTAATCCTCTACGGACCTGCTAGGTCCGTGTCAGGCATTGTGGGAGATTCACGTTGTATCTTGGAGTCATTCATGAGATATGACTGCTTAGTCACAGAAGCATAGGATAAAAGGTGAATATGGTGAGTGCTCACGGGAGACATGTACACTGAGGCATAACAAGGGCTGGAAGAATTGCATCAGATGCCGAAGTGGATATTTATTTAGATAGTAAAAGCCTAATTCCTGCCTGGACAACTCCAGTGGCTCAAAGTAAGGTAGGAGGGTCTTAACGTAAGGGCCGGATGTAGCCACAAGGCCAGGCAGTGACCTAGGTCCCCAGATTCCTAGCACATAGGTGTTGTCTGGAGAGTTACGTGCACAGACCTGGGCCCTGGTCACCAGTGAAGCAGGAATCAGAAGCAGAACTCCAGGCCCCACAGAAGGACAATCCAAAGGACAGCGAAGGACCCCAGTCCTGGAGGGCATTAGAGTAAAAGAGGTCTTTTCCCAAAAAAAGACCAAGGACCAGAGCAGGAACCTGACCCACGACCAAGGCCAGGGGTGGAATGGGCACACAAGCAGGGACACTGATGGGCTCAGTCACTTAGTTGGGGAGTGACACCAAACCTGTGGGATCTGTGAGTCCAAATAAGGAGGAGATGACCTAGAAAGCCGAGGAAATTATTTCAGAGGATTGGAGGGGAAAACACATAAGACTTAGATAGGAAACTTGTAATTTGTCATAAGACAAATCCATGTCAAACAAAGTAGAATTGAATTGAGCATGACATATAAGAGGCAAATAATGGAGTTCATATTTTAAGTACCCTGAGGAGTCAAAGTGGGTTGGAGAAATGAGAAAAGGCTTCCTGGACGAAATAGCGTGAGACCTGGATGTTCAAGAAGGAGAGACTCAGTTCGGGAATAATGAGCCTACAGGAAACTGCAAATGGGGATGGTCTCTGTAAGGGTCTGTGCCTGGGCATACGGGATGGAGGAAACAGTGTGATAGGCAGAATAATGCCCCCAACTATGTCCACGCCTTATTCCCCGAACCTGTACAGACTACCTGATCTGGCAAAAGGAACTGCCCATGAAAGCAAATGACTGAGGAGAGTATCCTGGATGATCCAGGCCCATTGTAATCCCAGCGGCCCTTACAAAAAGGATGCAGGAAGGGTTGGAATCAGCGGAGGTGGCCTGACGATGGACTCAGGGACCGGAGTCACTTGCTCTGAGGATGGAGGAAGCCATCCCAAGCCAAAGGAATATAGGCGACCACGAAAGCGGAAAAAGGCAAGGAAAGAGATTGTCTCCCCAGAGCCTCCAGCAGGAATCTCTTTATCAAACTCTGGACTTGACCACAAGCAGAATGATTTCGGACTGCTGATCTCCAAAACGCTAAGAGTTAAAACTGTTATTTTAGGCCACTGAGTTGGTGGCGATTTGTTGCAGTGGCAACAGGAAAGCAACAGAGACACTAGGAAACGTGGACGAAGCTGCGGAGCTATTTGTGGTCCCTGTGGCGGTGCCAGTAGAAACTGAGCACAGCCAAGCAAAGGATAGAACTTGCTGCACGACACTGCCTTCTTCTGTGTTCCAAATCCATCACCGGGGACGCCTTGAGATAAGCTCTGGAGAGAGGAGGCTCCTCCCCCTCAGCCCACAGCACATCGGTGGGAGCCCTCGGATCCGAAGAGTTTGCGTACATCAAGGCGCTGGCCAGTTGGTTCTGGGTGAGGCCTCTCTTCCTGGCTTGCAGACAGCTGTCTTGTCGCTTGGTCCTCACATGGCCTTTCCTCTGTGTGCGCACATGGAGAGAGAGATCGCTGGTGTCTCTTCCACTTCTCCTCCGGACCCCAGTCCTATTGGATCAGGGTTACCACCCTTACAATCTCATTGAACTTGAACTACCTCCTTAAAGAACCTATTTCCAAATACAGTCCCATTAGGAGTTAGGTTTCAGTATACAAATTTGGGGAGGATACGATTCAGTCCAAATCAGATGACCATTAGGAATGCACCATCTTTTCCTTTTACGGTCCATAACCTCATATTCATCATGTTATGAAGACTGTATCAGGAACCATTACGAAAATACTTCCAGAACACCTTTTAATTTTCATGCATTTTCAAGATTTTCCTAATGTCACAATCTGCCCGGGAATTTGCCCATCTGCCCAAAGAAAGAGAAGGAAAGCAGGCTGCACGCTGTTGTCTTTTCCTTGTTCACCTAAGTGAAATGCTAATTCAGAAAGTACAGCGAAGAAAATATTATCTTTTTGTAAAAACCATGCAGCTGGGTGCCTGCTGTCAGGATATAATTATACAAAATGGAACTGGTCTCAAGCAAGACACGAAGGTTACCATCCCAGCTACATAAAGTGCCTAGGGAGCTCCTCTAATTACCACGGACTAGAGATGTAGTCTTCTATCTCTTTCAAATAACGTCAGCGGCAGCCGCGACAGCCAGCACCTTGCAACATCACACTTCTTCATTAGTCGGCTCTGACTCACCCTCCTCACCTCCTGCCACCCAGCAAACCTTCCGTGGAGTGATTTCTCTTTCCATGTACTGGGTAGCACTTAAGCTACTGCCTTCTCTCTTCCTTCTTTAGTTCCTACCAAATAATTACTGAGTGTCTCTGCCATGCACGGATATTCATACGTTCCGGTTTATTCCGGCCTCGTCCCTGTAACTGCAAATGGGTTAAGCGAGGATCGAAGTGGTTCTGTGGTTTGGCACCAGTCCTGAGACATCGCAGTGGGCATCTGGAGGGAAGGAAGGGGAAGGAAAGAGGGGAAGGGGGATGGGGCAAGCAGAGCAGGGGAAGAATCTTCAGGAGCGGGGGAGAGCAGTAGTACAGTCAGATGACCCTCCCTTCTACCATCCTGGGGGGTCAACTTGACCCTTCCCATGCCCCAGAGGCTCTATACCCAGAGACTAATTTTATGGGAATTTATCGTAAGAGGAACTTGTATAACCTGCTTGATTAGAATTGGTTGGTCCTGCTGCCCAGACACAGCAAAACTGGAGTGCAATTCTATAAATAAGTCCTGGCTCCACTGCCTAATGAGCGCTTACAATCAGCCTGAAGGGAAGATAGCATCTATCTCTGCTGTTCATTTCCTTTCATCCTGAATGCATGAAAAGATACTTTTTAAGCCTTTTTTTCATAGACTTCTCTCTATCCAAGTTGGGACAGGGTCCCAAATCTGCCCACAGGCCAGCGAGTTGTCTGCAGCCAGCTTCCACTATGACCAGGTCGTTCTTGGTTCCACCCGTCTAAGCACTGCAGGAAACAAGCTCTTCCCTCAGCTGCCCTTTGTCTAGGGCTAAACCTTGATTTCTTCGAGAAGGCATGTGACAGCCTGCTTCTACTTCCTTTCTTCTTCTCTGCGGCCTCTGAGCTGGGCCACATGGGCTAGATGCCACATGACAAACCAATGAACATTGCCCTGTCTCTGTTTTTCTATGAGAAGATAGGAAGATGGTCTCTGTTAGAGACTGAATGTTTGTGTCCCCCCCACGCCCCGCAGATTCATATGCTGAGACCTTACACTGTGATGGTATTAGGAGGTGATCGTATTAAGACGTGAGGCTTTTGGGGGCGCCTGGGTGGTGCAGTCGTTAGGCGTCTGCCTTTGGCTCAGGGCGTGATCCCGGCGTTCCGGGATCAAGTCCCACATCGGGCTCCTCCACTGGGAGCCTGCTTCTTCCTCTCCCACTCCCCCTGCTGTGTTCCCTCTCTCGCTGGCTGTCTCTCTGTCATATAAATAATTAAAATCTTTAAAAAAAAAAAAAAAGGTGAGGCTTTGGATGCAATTAGGATTAGATGGGGTCATAGGATGGAGATCCCATGATGGGGTTAGTACCCTTGTACGAGTCCTGAGAGAGCTTGCTGCTTCTCCCTGCTCTCTGCCCCATGAGGATACCATAAGTCGACTGTCTGCAACCTAACAGAGTGCCCTCATCAGAGCCTGACCCTGCTGACACCCCGATCTTGGACTTCTAGCCTCTAGTATTGTGGAAGACAAATTTCTGTTGTTTAAAATCGACGCAGTCTATATTATTCCCCTGAGATGATTAAGCCAATCACTGATAGATAACTTTGGTGAGACTTGTCAAGCTATGGTTATGTTTATAGAAAACTTTTAAGTTGTTATAAAAAATACAATGTGAAAACTATAATTTTATCAAAACATATCTTAATTTACGAGGTTGAAGAAAAGGGGATCCGGTGCTCAGGGTCCCAATATGCCCTCAGCTGAGTGCATTCACTGTTATCTCCAGTGCTCACACCAGTGCAAGTGTATGATTTCCAATCCGTAAATTCAGGGTTTAAGAAGTACCCATTTCTGTAACTTAGATGAAATATAAGTTCAAGCATACATCTAACCAAGTTATCCAGAGGTAATATTGAAACTCCCTGTTCAGGTCTGATAAGAACCTGGAACTCTTACCATCTGTCCAGGAAACACCTCTGTCCTCCACCTGGCTCTCTGGCATCTGCACTCTTCCATCCATCATGACATTGCCTAAGGCCAACAGTGGTCCCCCGAAGTCTGATAACTTTAAGTCAAGTCACATGGGAGGTACATAAAAGTTTGTGGGGGCTGGAAATACCCTTCCCTAAGTACCTCACCATCATCTTTTTGATATCTTGCCACCCACCTGGAGTTCAGAGTTGGGTGCGGGTACGTCCACGCCCACAGACCTCTCTCCCTTTCTCCCAACACGGAAACTTCTTGCCTTTCCTTCTCCTTCTCTCCTTTCTCTCATAGAGCTTATTCATTCCCCACATCTCCCCTTCCTCTCTTCCCAAAACAATGCTTTATCGGGCATGGGTCTAAAAAAAATATTCAAAGGCCATTGACTTCAGACTGCAAATTTGAAGTGACTGATAAATTTCTTCTGGGTGTAGGGACTAACTTCGACTTTGAGCAGGTGAGTATAGATGCAGTGGTTTAACTAGGTTGTGTAGGTATTCCCAAAACATATGTCCAAGATGAAAAGATGTGATAGACCTGATGGGCAAGGGTGGAATGCATTGGTCCCTCCAACGAATGTGCCTTTCAGTTTTATTCTCTCCCTTTCTGAACACCTGCCATACACACAGTCTAATATAGAAAGGTCTCGCGTGTACACATTGCACCCCATGGTCCTTCCACCCTGATCAGACCCAACCTAAGGCTAGCCAATCACTCACGTGGCCTCAAGCAAGAGCTCCGTCCAGTAAGAGTATGAATGACGATCCACCAAGCATGCACCTCCTGTCTTTCCAAGTGTGAGTTCAGAGGCAGGAAGAAAATCATTGATAATTGGAGGATCCGCAGAAGCAGAGATGAAAAACTAAAGTGCCAGGAATGGAGAAAAACCAAAGAAAGAACAATAGATTTCTGGCACTGACCTAGTGACAGGACACGCAGTGGCTGTGGCTGTGTTCTCACCTAAAAGATCTTCCAGCTCCTATTTTTCTGAAAGTCCTGGCTGTATGTGGTTCCTGTTTTCCCTCTTTCTCTGCGTATTTTTTCCACACAATCCAATCATCTGGGCAAACCTGAGCCTCTCTCTGGTCCTTACGATCAGAAGATGCTCGCTCACATTTATTTGAAGAAAACCTTCTAAGGTTTAAGTATTAGATCAGTTAAAGAACAGTAAACAGTGACTCACAGATTGATAAATATTTCAAAGGGCAGCAAATAACAGGTGCTTTTATTTTGAAGTCTGAAGGTGAAGCAGTCCCAGATAAACGGCCACCAATGAAAACATCTTAAACGGCTAACACTCTCTCTCTGCTCCTTCTTCTCTAAATTTTGGTATCTCTGTTTTCCTTCTGCTTTTCTTTTTGTGTACTTACTTCCCATCTCCCCTGCTACCATTTATCTTTGTGTGATTCTCTCTTGATTTCTCTCCGCCTCTTCCCTTTCCTTTGTCTCTCTGGTCTCTCCATTCCATGTGAATGTCTCTCTTCCATTCCTCTTCAATATCTCATTCCCTTATGCTTCCTTTCCCCCTCTTTTCCTTCTCTGGTTGCCTCTCCTCCCATCCTCCTCTTCTTACTTTCCTTACTACCACTCTTTAAAGACCACAAAATGGAAAGGAAATCTATTCATTAGAATTGATTATGCTTATCACATTTTGTGTTCTATTTTCTTTGTTTCATAGCAGGTGACTTTTAAAGCAGGTAACTTTTATTAAACAAAAAGGGAGTACCTAAACTATCTGCTTTTGCATGTGTCCCCCAGTTGATTGTTTTCGCCAATATTCTGTGGCCTCGGCAGAAAATAAAGGCTTTTCAAGCCCAGGACTCTGCATAGAAGGTTACCAAGGAAACAATAGATTATCTGATCAGTTTCTACTTGTAAGATTTTTTAAAAATCTCCCCGATGTTTAACCTGAAAAGAGAAAAGAAAGTTACAATCAATTATTTACTGAATTAGATTATTAATCTGAAAGGTACAGAGATGTTATTGCAGTGAACATAGTGATTTAGTTTCATTGTAGAGAAGTTATCTCTCTTGACGGTACCCTGGAGCGGACATTAATTTTTCTACTAGGTTAGTTTTTTAATGTTCCCACGTTGCACATATCCTTTGTGAATCTGAAAGGAAAGTTTCAGAATACCTCTTACTGTTCTCTTCATTGACCAAATGCAAAGCCCTTATCACAGTTCTCACCCTCTTGTCAAATGATTAAAATCCCTGTTGACATCTAATGTCAGCAGAGAAAGTTATCCGGCGTTGGGTAAGCACTATCGTGCCAAGGTCTCCTGTTTGTACCCAAGAGCATAGTCACCTGCCACCTAGTGTCTTAATAAAAAACTGCAGCAAATGATGCATTTCGCCAATGCTCTTCTTCTGGGCTCCCTCCGACATCCTCTTTGAACTCTTAGGGTTTAGCTTCAAGCCCTTTCTGATGGCAGGCAGCTTTCTCTATGACAGGCTTTCTCGATGAGAGACCTTTCCATTCTGAACATCAGAACCCCACCAGTTGGGTGGGGTCCGCCTGGTCTATAGGTGAGGCTCTCCAAAGGAATGCTCTGACTCAGAACTTCATGGCAGAACAAAGGATGATTGAGAATGGCTGAAATGTGCCATGGCATAAAAAGCATATAAAGTGCACACAGTTAATGTTATACTGTTAACGAGAATTATATGTAACAATTGCCATGACATTTTAATTTAATATTTCACAAATGTTTAAGTGTCTCCTACGAGCTGGGCACCATGCCAGGCACTGGGAAGGAGGCCGTGAGTGTTAGAGATTGGTCCTGCTGTCATAAAGCTTGTGTGTTACGGAGCAAGCAGGATGACAAGATCAGTACATATCAGGGTATATACTATAAAGAAAACAAACAGGGCCGTGAAATAAGTTTATTGGAGAAGATGACTTTGTTAAAGGTAGTCAGGGACAGCATTTCTGAGAAAGTGGCACCGAGTGAGACTCAAATACAGAGAACGTGCCAAGTGTCAAAGTAGCAAGAGAAGGTCATTACAGGGAGCAGCAGGTGCAAGGAGCTGGGAGAAGAAAGGGGCCCGGAGTGTCTGTGGGCTGGGCTGAGGGACAAGGCAGCTGGAGTGCGATGAATGAGGTAGAGTTGTGTTTGTGCTCTAAGCACTGCTGATTCAGGGCCTAAAAAGAATAAAAATGTTCTCTGAGATTTAAATTTCAAAATCAATGCATAACGAAACGTATGTTTATTGGGACTCTTTAAATCAAACCAAATTACGAGGAAACTAAGTCGTATTGTGGGAGAGGGAGAGGAATTTAGTGCTTTCTGTAACCAGAAAGGACGCAGTGTATCTGGGGATTGTGGAAGCACAGACTCTCTTCCTGCCTCCTCTTTGTCTGCTTATCTTTGAGTGTTGAATTCAGTCTCTCTTCCCACTAGAACCATGGATGCTGACAGTTCTGAGCTTACATACAGCATCCCGACCTCTTTTTTTCTTTTCTCCTATCTCAGTTTGGAAAGCCAGGGAAGGACTCTGATCACTCTGACTTTGCGCTCGCTCCTCGGACCAGTACCAACCAAGGGAAGTGAGGAACGAGGACGCACCTAGCTTGCACTCACGTGCGCCTCCCTGTGGTCAGGTCAGTTACTACAAATGGAGGCGAAGGATGTGGTAACACAGATATGGCCCCTGGACTCTCGACGTCACTTTAATTTGTACATCAGAGATGAGAAAAAAAAGATACATTAAATTGTATCAAGGCTAACATGCCAGTAAGATGTTTCTTAGGTTAAAAAGGAAAAGGAGCAACAAGCTACTGAAGGACACTAATACTATCCAAAGAAAGAATGTGTCCTTCTGAAGACTTGACCAGCCTTTCAGATACGGAAAGAGGAAAGTCAATGAGATGAACCTTGGCGATTCTCACCCAAATGCTTTGCAGGGGAGAGGGAGCCTTACCCAGTGGTTCCCACGGTAAGGTATACTGTTGAGCCAGTGGTTATCTCTGAGCTAGCCCTTCTGTGACCCATCCCATCTTAATCTGACATCATGGATTTTCCGATGTTAATTTGAGGTATGTCCTCGCTGAGGAACTTACGAAGCTTCACCGTAGCCAGGGAGTCTTCATTTCCTTTCTTCTTTCATGATTCAGGTTCTGTTCATGAGCTTCTGTGTCCCACACCAGTTCACATGAGATTTTTCTTTCTTGTAATATTGTTAACAGGAAAATCTAAGGCACTGCATCAACTCTCACTGTCAGCTCACATAAAATTTCCCATCTTTTCTGCCAAGAAAACTTTACTTCTCTCTAAAGTATTCTACAAAATGCACTAGTCACTTGTTATAGGAAAATAGCTTCTCCTTCCATTTGTATGATACCACAGCTCAGCTCTCTGTGTGTGTGTGTGTGTGTGTGTGTGTGTGTGTGTGTGTGTCCGTCCGTCCGTCCGTCCCTCTGGCTCTTAGCTGCTTTGTCTTCAGCGTGATCAGCATTCCCCTTTTTGGAGAAGGTTTTATGTTCCATTGCTTTGGACATAAAAAGTAACATTAGCTTTGCTGAAAACAGATCCAATGTTGTACAAAATTAGGAATGACAATGAAAATCAAAAGCAAAATATGAAATACCATTCTAGATAACATAGTTTCTTTCTAAACTTTTCCCCCATTTATTTACTTACTGACTCAAGGAATGTTTTCCGAACACTTACAATGTGCCACGCACTGCGAATACAACAGTGAGTGAGGCAGGCAGAATCCCAGTTCTCCTGCAATCACTTGATTCCCAATAGCACCCGGACTCTACCATGTCTGGAATAAGGTGATAAATAACCCTAGGTCTTGGTCTGCAAAATCTTTGAGAAATTTGGGACAGTAACAGATAAATGAGTGCACATAATGACCATGCTAGGCACCATATGGCAATTTTTAAACAGTGTGGCAAAGATGTATTGAGGAGGAAACAATTCACTGTGATTGGAAATCTGTGGGAAGAAGATACTGAGGTCATAGTAATGGAACTGACCTTTGTAGGACTTGAATAGGTTGAATAGGTGAAGAAGGAAAAACATTCTAAGTATGTAAAAAGACTGGAGCAGAATGCGAAAGGATCCACTCAGAGAATATGGATTCGTTTTTGAGACTGAATCACTAAGTCTATTTGGATGGTCGGAGGACAAAGAATGGGGATTGCTGAGAAATTAGGCTAAAAGTCATAGAAGACAGACTGTAGGCTATTCAATTTCCACGCATAGGATTTAGATTTTATTCTGGAGCAATGGTAATCCATCAAAGATATGTGAACAGAACATAGTTTTTTGAGCTGAGCCCTAGAAACAATTATACCATCCAACAAGGTTAAGTGGACGTTTTATTAATAAGAAACCATTATTTACAGAAAATGGAATAACCATCATCATCAGGTCTATGTAAATAGTAGACTCAGTTTAGAGTTTGAGGCTCTGCTTCTGCTATTAAATCTAGTTACTGTGTTGTGAAAATTCAGTATTTCAAAATCATAATCTCCCTACCTGTTAATACAGTTTGTGGGACCTGTGTTTTCAAGAAACTCTTGGTTGTCTTAGACAAAGCTACTTCTGATGGTGAGATTTTAAATTATCTCTCAAATAGGAGATCATTCCACCATTGGGGGGGAAGGGTCAAAGGGTTGTGGGGACATATGTATATATTTTGATATATACATGTTTAAAATATGTATATCTTTATATTATATATAAATATAAAAATATGTTATATATAATGTTTTTAAAATAATATTGTCTATATTTAATATATATATACAAATACACACATATATATATGTGTGTTTATAAATATACATACACACACACACACACAGACACACACACCGAATGGAGTCACACAGGTGCTCATAAAGCAGTGGTTCTCAATCCTGACAGCACATTTGAATCACCGGGGGGACTTTTAAAACAATCCCACCACCCAGGGCCCAGGCATCAGTGTGATCCTAACAGGCAGCCAACACGGACAATCAGCCCCAAGTGAGCAGTGCAGAGAAATGAAAAAGAGCTTTGGAGGCATATAAACCTGAATTTGACCCTACTTCACTATCTCCTGGCTTCAACATTTTTGGTAAATTATCCGACTTCTCTGGGGCTCAGTTTTTCCATCTGTACAGCAAGAATAATACCTACTTTTTGAGTTACTAGGGATAAGATGTGCCAGATATGCGATGCAGTAAATGTTGGGGGGATGGCTGGGAGCCAGGGTGAGGGGCTGAGACCGAGGGAAGGCCTGGAGGACGAAGAAAAGTGAGAGCCGAGAAGAGAGGCCAGAAAGAGCCCTACAAAGCCGACTTTGTCCTGCCTCAACCTTATAAAGAGTCATGTTTCTCGTATGGTTCTTGAAATCCAGCTAAAAGCAAGAGGTTGGCTCAGAAAGAGTGAGAAATTTGCCCTGAGGAAGGCCTGCAGTGTGAGAAAACCGATGCCCCCTTTACCCTTCTTTATTCTCCCCAACCACGGGAAGGCTTACCTGTGCACAACTGGAAACCTAGCTCTTGCGGTCTAACACGTACCCTGGAACATTATACCGTCCAGTGTTCCCCAAGACGTAGTCTCCAGAACAACAGCAGCGGCAGCATGTGGAAATGTATTAGAGATGCAAAATCTTGGGGCCCTTCCCCAGATCTACTGAATTTGACTTTGGGGATAGGACCCGGTAATTTGCATTATAAGCTCCTCAGGTGGTTCTGATGCAATCACTTTTTTTTTTAAGATTTTTAAAATTTATTTGAGAGAGAGTGAGCGAGAGACACGGAGAGAGAGAATGAGAGAGTGAGAGCATGAGAGGGGGGAGGGTCAGAGGGAGAAGCAGACTCCCGGAGGAGCGGGTAGTCCAACATGGGGGCTCGATCCCGGGCCTCTAGGATCATGACCTGAGCCAAAGTCAGACGCTCAACTGACTGAGCCACCCAGGCGCCCCAGGATGCAATCAGTTTTGAGAAGCACTGTGAGAAAGTATTATAGCAGGTGCCCTCAGCAATTAAAATGGTTAGCAATAAGTCAAACCACAGCACTTTTCATCTTGGTCACCATTGGGTCCTGTTAAATCAACTCCTAATTCGTATCCTCCTGGCTTAATAAATTTAATAAATGAGGAGCTATCCAAATCATTGAATTCTCCCTCAGAAAGAAATATAAAATCATCCTTTAGACTTTACTTGCTAAAGCTTTCAGGCAACACTTAAAATTACAGTTACATATTAATACTGGTGTATCTACCTGTGTGTGAATGGGTGTTCTTTCACGTGTTTAAATATGTATTTATTCATCTATTCACCTTTGCAAAGATTTCCTTTCACAGTTGCTTTTCCAGATGTCTCAGCTTACTCTGCCACACTTCCCAGTTAAGGATGTTCCTCATGTCAGGTTGGCTGTCACTGGTGAGCCTCATTTCTGGCCGCGAAGCTCTTCACAGCACAAGGAGAGACCACTACTGTGGGATATGAAAGCTTAGATTCTGGAGTTAGCTGGGCATAGGTTCAATCCCCTCCCCATATATGATATTTAATACTAGTTTGTATTTGGGAGGTAAATTACTTAATCTCTGAGAGCCTTATTTCCCATCTACTGAAATGGGGTTAATAACAATACCTGTGCCTGCCTCGTAGAACTTTTGAGGAACAAGTAAACTACTCAGTAAATACCACCTATTGGTAATATGACTTCCAGAAGTCTCTTCGCTTTTAATGATGATATGAAATACTCGGAGATGTTTGAGGTAAGATGACATGGGTGGAATCATAGGGCTTGTGTAGGTTTTGTCATGAAGCATTCGAAGCAGGGTTTTTCAAACCTTAACGTGCATACAAATCGCCCAGGGATCTTGTTAGAATGCGGATATGAATCCAGGTGTCCAAGGTGGGGTCTGACAGTCTGCATTTCCAGCAAGCTCCCGGGGAATACTGATGTGGCGTGTTCCAATTTAAAGCGCTGAGCTCATGTCCTGCAACATGTAAAATACTTAGTAAACGTTAACTATCAGTATTGTGACTTCCAGAAGCCTCTTTGCTTTGAATAACAATTTGAAATACTTTCAGAGGTTTGAAGTACGTGGACAAGCATTAAGTGGGATCTGCATATGTCAAAACCAGGAGATGTTACATGACCTAACTGTTCTTAATTACTTGGTGTAGGTTAACAGTAGGGAGGGGATATCTTTTCCTCTTTTTAATGAGCTGCTTTTTTCTCCCTGCACTCACTCAGAGACTTTTCTTCCTGTGCTTCCATTTCCCTTCTACTTGAAATGCCCTCCCTTCTCTCTCTTATGCATTCAAATCCTCACCTGACCTCAAGATCCAGCTCTTTCAGGAGAAATGTAGCTCTCAGCACGGGCATATTTACCATACAGCATTGCATCGTGTGACTCTAAAATGATAATAGCATGTTTCAAGTAAAACCACCGACACCAATGTCCTTGACAATGAATGTTGTCCTTCAATACCAATTTAAGAAACTCTGGGTTTATGACACTGCTTCCACTGCTTAGAATAGTTTTGGAATTTGTTCTTTGGAATTGCTTGTGCATTAGTCACAATGCACTAGGCTATGCTGCATGACCAAAATATTCCAAAATCTCATTAACTTAATGTTATAATAAAAGTTTATTTCTCACTCATCATATTCTAATGTAGGTCAGGGAGCTCTAGTGGAGGCTCTGCTCCAGATCATGATTCAGGAATTAAGGCTCTTTCCGTTATGTGAGTCTGCCATCTTGGAATGCTTTGCTATGAGCTGAGGAAGAACATGGACAATTGCTCAGGAGATCTATGGTCAGGACTGGAAGGGGCTTCCATGTGCTGCTGGCCAAAATCCAATCAAGTGACCCCAAGCTCACGTTGAGCCGGACCCAGCAGATCTAGATGCCCTGCTAGAGGAATTTGTGCTGGTGAGCAACAGCCAGTTTCTGCCACACAGAGTCATAGGGCAGGATGTGAGGAAGGTCGGCCTCCCTGTGTTAAAGGGCTCTCAGCAAGTGTCTGAGGCAAAGTTGTGTGCAGTGGTCAGGGATGCTGATTCCTTCAGCTCTCAGGGTTCCTAGACGGAGATTATGGCAGCTGGGAGGACTCCCCAGGTCACCCACACTGGTCATAAACAGTCTCACCCATTTTCTGCTAGCGTGACGTATTATGTTATGGAAAACAAAGAGAAGCCCTACTATGTGGTCATATCTGGTCATTGACCAAAAGTCAAATCACCTGACTTGACCACTATTCTTGGCTCCTCTTCAAAATCAAATTTGCTTCCCAGATATCATCCCCACTCTAGAAACTCAAACTAGAGTGCTATATACTCTGAAGGTAATTCTAGAAGAAGTTCCAAAAATATTTTAATTATTAGTGGCATTTCCAGGATAAATGTTACAAGCCATTAGGGCATACTTTGAAAGGGGTAGGCTTCATTTTTCTGTTTGCAATAGTGTGCTTGTTAAAATAGAAGTATCACCTAGCGTAATACTCTCTAGGTTCATACATGTCTCGATGGCACAACGTCATCCTTTTTTATGGCTGCATAATATTCGTGTGTGCGTGTGTGTGTGTGTATACACATCTCGAAGTGTGTTGTACACCTGAAACTAATGTAACATTGTATGTCAACTGTACTCAAATAAATATAAAAAAACAAAAATAGCCATATCATCCTATTATGCAGATTAACTCTATTCTGCCTAGAATAATTATCTTTCTCTTCCTTCTCCTGTTCTTTTCTCCTTATCTTTCTCTTTCTCCTTTTTCTTCCTTATTTCAAATACTTGAGAGGCTGGATATTCTTCCCCCTTTGTGTCCCCTCCCCCACACACATACAGTAAGTACCTTACTGGCCAGTCCCCTGAAATGTGCCCAGAAAAATAGTTAGTGGTTGATTCATTGCTCTGTAGACATGTTGATTACAAAAAATAGATTTAAGCTGGTGAGGGAGATCTTTCAAAGTGCACTATTTTTAAAAATTTCCTCCCAGAGATAAATATTTAATATCAGAATCATTTATTTAGAAGCCTTTCAATCCTCCTTAATAGTCACAGCCATATGTTAATATGTACCATTCACTTTATGGACACTATCATTCTTTCTAAACTGTTCCAAGCATATAAAAATTTCAGAGATTATAAAAAATATTTCCACCACTGACCTTAAATTATTCAACATTACAGATCTTATTGAAACCATGTATCCTTATTAGAATGCCTTCATCTCTCCCGTTTTAGAAGGAGCTACTATCCTGAATTTGATATTTATTGTTCATATGCCTATATTATTTTTTAGTTCTTATGAACATATACAGAAACACTTTTTTTTTTAAGATTTTATTTATTTATTTATTTGACAGAGATAGAGACAGCCAGTGAGAGAGGGAACACAAGCAGGGGGAGTGGGAGAGGAAGAAGCAGGCTCATAGTGGAAGAGCCTGATGTGGGGCTCGATCCCATAACGCTGGGATCACGCCCTGAGCCGAAGGCAGACGCTTAACCGCTGTGCCACCCAAGCGCCCCAAAAACACTTTTAATAATATTTTGCAGGTTTGAAAATTTTATAAATGACATTATATTGTTCATATATATTTGAGAGTTGCTTGGGGTTTTTTTGGGTTTTTTGCCTAACATTGTGCTTGGAGGTAGGTATTGTCAGGTGCAGCTCTAATCCATTTGTTTTAACTGCTGTATAGCACTCAGTACTATGAGAAAATGTATTCATTTATTCTGTTGTGTTAGTATACTGCTAGTTGTTTCCACATTTTTGCTTTTACAAGGAGCGCTTCAATAAAGTCCTTGTAAACGTCTCCTTGGGCACTTGTGCTTAAGCATTTCCAGGACAAACCCGTAGGAGTGAAATTGGTGGCTTTATAAGGTGGTGCATTTAACTTTACAGAGTCATGCCCAATCGTCCTCCAGGGCCATGACTCTGTAAAATGGTTCTGGGCTGGTTTTCATGCCCCACCAACAGTAGCAGAGAGTCTCTACTGCTTCTTCACTTGGTATCATCATACTGAACCTGGTTATTGTAAAATACTATCTCATTTTTCCTTTTTTAAAAAAATTTTTATTGAGGTGTAATTCACATGTAACATTGTATTAGTTTCAGGTGTATAACATAATGATTTGATATGTGTATATATTGAGAAACAATTACCAAAATAAGTCTAGCTAACATCTGTCACCATAGATAGTTACAATTTTTTTTCTTGTGATGAGGACTTTCAAGATCTATTCTCCTGGCAACTTGAAAATATGCAATAGAGTATTATTAATCATAATCATCATGTTCTATAATACATCCCCATGACTAATTTATTTTATAACTGGAAGTTTGTACATCTGACTTTTTTTTTTTCTAGAGAAACCATCTCTTATTTTTTTGATAAGAGATGTAGAGTTCAACGATTCTTTATTTGCATATAACACCCAGTGCTTATCACCACACGTGCCCTCCTTAATACCCATCTTCCCACCCCACCCCCTTCTGTAACCCTCAGTTTGGTCCCTGGAGTCCAGAGTCTCTCATGGTTTGTCTCTGTCTCTGATTTCTTCCAACTCAGTCTTCCCTCCCTTCCTCTGTGGTCCTCAGCTCTATTCCATATGTTCCACATATGAGTGAAAGTATATGATAATTGTCTTTCTCTGTTTGACTTATTTCACTTAGCATGATTCCCTCCAGTTGCATCCATGTCAATGCAAATGGTGGGTATTCATCCTTTCTGATGGCTGAGTAATAGTCTATTGTATACATGAACCACATCTTCTTTATCCATTCATCTGTTGAAGGACATTTCGACTCCTTCCACAGTTTGGCCACCGTGGACATTGCTGCTATGAACATTGGGGTGCATGTGCCCCTTCTTTTCACTACATCTGTATCTTTGGGGTAAATACCCAGTAGTGCAATTGCTGGGTCATAGGGTAGCTCTATTTTTAATGTCTTGAGGAAACCCCATACTATTTTTCAGAGTGGCTGTACCAGCTTGCATTCCCACCAACAGTGTAAAGAGGGTCCTCTTTCTCCACGTCCTTGCCAACATCTGCTGTTTCCTGTCTTGTTAATTTTTGCCATTCTATCTGGTGTAAGGTGGTATCTCATTGTGGTTTCGATTTGGTTTTCCCTGATTTCTAGTGATGTTGAACATTTTTTCATGCGTCTGTTGGCCATTTGTATGTCTTCTTTGGAGAAGTGTCTGTTCATGTCTTCTGCCCATTTCTTGACTGGATTATTTGTTTTTTGGGTGTTGACTTTGATAAGCTCTTTACAGATCTTGGATACCAGGCCTTTATCTGTAATGTCATTTGCAAATATCTTCTCCCATTTCGTGGGTTGCCTCTTAGTTTTGTTGACTGTTTCCTTTGCTGTGCAGAAGCTTTTTATGTTGATGAAGTCCCAAAATTTCATTTTTGCCTGTTTCCCTTGCCTTTAGAGACATGTCTTGAAAGAAGTTGCTGTGGCCAATGTCAAAGAGGTTACTGCCTGTGTTCTCCTCTAGGATTTTGATGGATTCCTGTCTCACATTTAGGTCTTTCATCCATTTTAAGTTTATCTTTGTGTATGGTGTAAGAGAATGGTCCAGTTTCATTCTTCTGCATGTGGCTGTCCAATTTTCCCAGCACCATTTATTGAAGAGACTGTCTTTTTTTTCCATTGGATGTTCTTTCCTGCTTTATTGAAGATTAGTTGACCATAGAGTTGAGGGTCCATTCTGGGCTCTCTATTCTGTTCCATCGATCTATGTGTCTGTTTTTGTGCCAATACCATGCTGTCTTGATGATCACAGCTTTGTAATATAGCTTGAGGTCAGGCATTGTGATGCCCCCAGCTTTGGTTTTCTTTTTCAACATTCCCCTGGTGATTTGGGGTCTTTTCTGATTCCATACAAATTTTAGGATTCTTTATTCCAGCTCTGTGAAAAATGTTAATGGTATTTTGATAGGGATTGCACTGAATGTGTAGATTGCTCTGGGCAGCGTAGACATCTTAACAATGTTTATTCTTCCAATCCATGAGCACGGAATGTTTTTCCATCCCTTTGTGTCTTCTTCAGTTTCCTTCATAAGTGTTCTGTAGTTTCAAGAGTATAGTTCCTTTACCTCTTTGGTTAGGTTTATTCCTAGGTATCCTATGGTTTTTGGTGCTATTGTAAATGGAATTGATTCTTTAATTTCTCTTTCTTCAGTCACATTGTTAGTGTATAGAAATGCAACTGATTTCTGTGCATTGATTTTGTATCCTGCCATGTTGCTGAATTGCAGTATGAATTCTGGTAATTTGGGCATGGAGTCTTTTGGGTTTTCCACATAAAGTATTGTGTCATCTGTGAAGAGAGAGTTTGACTTCTTCTTTGCCAATTTGAATGCCTTTTATTTCTTTTTGTTGTCTGATTGCTGAGACTAGGACTCCTAGTACTATGTTTAACAATAGTGGTGAGAATGGGCATCCCTGTCATGTTCCTAACCTTAAGGGAAAAGTTCTCGATTCTTCCCCATTGAGAACGATATTCGCTGTGGGCTTTTCATAGATGGCTTTTGTGATATCCCTATACTTTGAAGAGTTTTAATCAAGAAAGGATGCTGTATTTTGTCAAATGCTTTTTCTGCATCAATTGAAAGGATCATATGTTTCTTGTCTCTTCTTTTGTTAATATGATCTATCATGTTGATTGATTTGCGAATGTTGAACCACCCTTACATCCCAGGAATAACTCCTACCTGGTTGCGTTGAATATTCCTTTTAATGTACTATTAGATCCTATTGGCTAGGATCTTGTGGAGTATTTTGGCGTCCATGTTCATCAGGGATATTGATCTGTAATTCTCCTTTTTGATGGGGTCTTTGTCTGGTTTTGGGATCAGGGTAATGTTGGTCTCATAAAACAAGTTTGGAAGTTTTCCTTCCATTTCTATTTTTGGAAACAGCTTCAGTAGAATAGGTATCATTTCTTCTTTAAATGTTTGGTAGAATTCCCCTGGGAAGCCATCTGGCCCTGGACTCTTGTTTTTGGGGAGGTTTTTGATCACTGCTTCAATTTCTTTGCTGGTTATTGGTCTATTCAGATTTTCTACCTCTTCCTATTTCAGTCTTGGTAGTTTATAAGTTTCCAGGAATGCATCCATTTCTTCCAGATTGCCTAGTTTGTTGGCATATAGCTGCTGGTAATAAGTTCTAACAATTGTCTCTGTTTCCTTGGTGTTGGTCATGATCTCATCCCTTTCATTCATGATTTTATTAATTTGGATCCTTTCTCTTCTCTTTTGGATAAGTCTGGCAAGAGGTTTATTGATCTTATTAATTCTTTCAAAGAACTGCTTCTTGTTTCATTGATCCATTCTACTATTCTTTTAGCTTCTATTTCATTGATTTCCACTCTAATCTTTATCATTTCTCTTCTTCTGCTTGGTCTAGGCTTTATTTGCAGTTCTTTCTCTAGGTCCTTTAGGTATAAGCTTAGCTGGTACATTTGGGATTTTTCCAATTTTTTGAGAGAGGCTTGGATGGCTATGTACTTTTCTGCTCTGGGCCAGAGGTTTGGGCACGGCCATTTTTGCTCTGATTCTCTGAAGAGGTGCAAAAAGCCTCCAGGGAACAAAAGCCACAGGGAAAACCATTTTCCACTGAGCCCATTCCCCTGACGGGGGCGGGGCAACTCTGCCCAGGCAGGGTTACCTGAGAAACAGCAGGCCCCTCCCCCAGAAGACAGTCTGGAAGAACAGGTGGATGACAAGCTTATAGAGCCCACAAGACTGTAAAATTCGAACAGGGGAAAATAGTATATTGAGCTCCAGGTGTTGCCTCACAACTCATTTAGTTTTCAGATGAAATTCTCCTTTTCTTTTTTTTTTTTCTTTTTCTTATGCTTTTTCTCATTTTTTCCCTTTTTACTTTTTTTTCATTTCAACCAGATGCTTATTATACCCACTTATATTTCATAGTCCAGCTCGCAGTTTATGGCCATCCAAGCTGTGAGTCTGCTCCTGGGCTCGCTTACCACACCTGCTTCCTGGCCCACTGCTCAGGCACTCTACCAGTTAAGGCACCCTGTTTGTTCTATGGCTCCTCGGATCCTGAGACCACAATGCCCTACCAAGAATTCTGTCTTTTCATCTCCAAACCCCTTTTCAGAGAGGGATGTCTCTCACTAGAGCAGATTTCTAAGGGTTCCAATTTTTTTTTTTAAAGATTTTATTTGTTTATTTGACAGAGATAGAGATAGCCAGCGAGAGAGGGAACACAAGCAGGGGGAGTGAGAGAGGAAGAAGCAGGCTCATAGTGGAGGAGCCTGATGTGGGGCTCGATCCCATAACGCCGGGATCACGCCCTGAGCCGAAGGCAGATGCTTAACCACTGTGCCACCCAGGCGCCCCCTAAGGGTTCCAATTTTGCGCTCCAGTGTTATCCAGCTAATGGAGGCTCCCTCCTCATTCTGTTTATCTTTCCATATCTCCCTGCAGATTCACAACTCCACATGTCCTCCCTTGCAAGAAGCAGTCGCTTTTCTGCTTGTAGAGATCCAGATATATATTCTTACATCTCAAGCTGATTTAGTTTTCAAAATGGTTTGATAGATATCCAGCTAATTCAGGAGACCAGTTGAAATGGGGTCTCCTACTCCTCCGCCATCTTCCCTTCCTTGAGAAACTGTTTGACTTCTTTTACCCATTTTGCTCACCCCCTATCTCTGGCAACTACCAGTCTGTTCTGCCTATGAGGTTTTTGCTTGTTTGTTTTCGATTCCACATATAAGTGAGATCATATGATATTTGTCTTTGTCTGACTTATTTCACTTAGCATAATGCCTTCAAGGTCCATACATTATTTTTGCAAATGGCAAGAATTCATTTGTTTTTATGGCTGAATAATACTCCACTGGGCATATATATATCACATTTTTTTATCCGTTCATCTATTGATGGGCACTTAGGTTGGTTCCATATCTTGGAATCTATCAATAATGACGCAGTGAATATGGGGAGGTAGATATCTTTTCAAGTTAATGTTTTCATTTTCTTTGGATAAATACCCAGGAGTGGAATTTCTGGATCACGTGGTAGCTCTATTTTTTAATTGTTTATACCACTTCACTTGTCAATTTGCATTTCACTGTTAAGTGCTGAGGCTGCATACTTTGCCACATATCTAACAGATACCAGTATTTTTTCTTTGGGGAAGGGTATGTTCGTATATTTTGTCCATCTTTTCATTGGGTTATCTTTTGATTTCTTCATTTGTGGGATTATTTTATGTTTTCTGATACAAATCTTTAGTCAATTATGTATGAAAATATCTTCTCCCAAAGCGTGTCTGGTCTTTTCACTTTGTTTATTCTGTATTTTCATGCACAGAAATTTCCAACTTTATGGTAATCAAATGTATCAGAATCTTTCATTTTATAGTTTTGGCACATGGGTTTTGCTTAATATGTTCTTTCCTGTACGAAGATCATAAGAAAATTCTTTTGTATTTTCTTCAAAATTCTTAAGTTTTATTGTATACCTTTAGATAATCAATCAGGAAATAATTTAATTTAGTTTATACTATAAAGAAGAGGTCTCTGTGTGTGTATTGGGAGGAGGAATTTTTCCATATAGCCAATTATTGTAGAGTCATTTATCAAGTAGCTCAGGCATGTCCCAATGATTGGTAAAACCACCACTGTCATTTATCAAATTCCCAAATCTGAGCTCTAGCCTGATCCACTAATCCTTCCATGTATCACACTACACCACCTTAACTGTTAGGGTTTTATAGTTAGTCTTGGTATGTGGGAGAGGGACTCTCCCATGTGATTCTTTTTCAGAACTGTCTAAGCTATTCTTAGTCTGTTTCTTTTACATAAATTTCAGAATCAGCCTGTCAAGTTCAACAAAGAGCCCAGTTGAGGTTGTAATTTGAATTGCATTAGAAGAGATTACTATAAAGAAGACTGACAGTGTTACACCATTGAGTCTTCCTCTCCTTGAACGTGGTTTCTTCTTTCTAAGTATTTTCAAATGCCCTGCAATGAAATTTTATACTCTTTTTCATAATCACACATCTTTTGTTAGTTTTAATACTAGGCACCTTATATTTTTTATTACTACTGTTTATGTTATTACATTTTCTATTTAAATCCTCACAGCGCTATGGGTCAGATATTTTCATGACTATTTCACAACTAAGCAAACCAAGGCTCAGAAAGAATAGGTCACCCACCACATGTCCTTGGTAGTAAGTGGTCAGAGGTGGGATAAAAAATAAGTGCGGTCTAACCCCAAACCCAGTGCTCTTAACCTCCACTTTATACTCTCGTCTTTTGACGGATGTCTTCAATGACCACAATTTTTTGTATCGAAACAACATAAGGATATTTATGGTCACAAGTAGGAATAATAAGAATAAGCATTTATCTCATCAAAAGCAGTGCTTTCCAAATTTTCATGTCTAAAACAACTAACCTGGAGATCCTATTATCCAGTCGGTGTAAAGTAGAGGCTGAGATTCTGCTTTTCCAATGAACACTTTCACTTAGGTATCCACAAATAGCTTTCAAACAAAGGTTTTACATTTTTTCATAAGTGCACATCCTTAGTTAAATTTAATGCGAGGCACCTTACATTTTTATTATTACTGCTCATGTCACTTACCTTTCTGTTTCAATCTTCACAGTACTCTGAGTTAGATATGGTATCCCTAAGGAAACGAGGTTTAGAAAGATTAAGTAACTGGCGAAATGCCATAGGTAGTAAACGATAGGTAATGCCAATCCTGCTAGTCCTAGGAACTCACTTTGAGAACCACTGCTCTCTAGTGTCTGGCAAGGGACTCTTTAATTAATAATGATTAAAGGTGAGAACTCCACCAGATGGCAGCAGAAGCTCATCATTTTATGTCAAGGACTTGCCGCTTAGCTCTGGATGAAGTTACCCGACGCTGGCAGACGCCCGACTTGTTGACTTGTTCGGTTGTGTCAGGGAAATGAATCAGGTCCCCGCACTCACTCCCGGGGCTCCATGGCTTACGAGCCGCTGCAGCACTTCAGTGCTGACATTGAGTGTTCATCAAGCCATCCAGCTGGCACGGGTCACCGTGCCCACCGGCTTCTCCCAAAAAGCCGCTTTCGTGAGGCTTGTAAATGAGAATGAAAAATTGTTCTCCATCGGTTGCTTTTTCATCACCGTGAGTTCAGTGTGGGCACTTAGCCAAGAACGGGAGGCATGGTTTGAGTTGTCTGGCAGGATAGGAGAGGAGGAAATGATTCATTCACTGTGGGGGAAGGGAAAACTGTTCAGGCAGATAAACCTGAATCGGAGTCCAAAGATTCCGGGAAAACCCGAGGCGTGTGCTCGTGGACCATTAGCCTCCTGTCAGACCATTAGCTACAGGTGCCGCGTGCCCCGAGGGGCCTCAGGCCATCCCTCTTGCTCAGTTCTTTTTTGTCTTCTGAGCCTGGAAATTAAAAAAAAAAAAAAAAAAACTTAACCATAAAAAGGAATCCATCATCTCCTAATGTTCCCACTGTGAGCTTGGTGAGGTGAAAACACCTCAGCCTCATTAAGAAGGATCACAGACTCTTGATTTTTCATTTGTAAAAACCTCCCGAGCCGAAGTCTGTGCCTTGGAGAGGCCCCAGCGGCGGAGGCCCCAGCAGCGGAGGCCAGGGTACTTGGAGCAGGCTGAAGTGTTCGGTGTCCTACGGCAGGCCCTGGGAAGTCCCACGTCCTCCTCTGTCCCTATTCTGCCATCACCGGCTCTCCTGTTGGTGGAGACAGCCCTCCTCGACATACAGTGCACACTACACAGGCTCTCAGAGGGCCTCACTGGGGGGGCAGATGAGCGTTGGGGAAAATGAAACAGACAGGAGAGGGTGGTCTGAACCGTGCTGGGCTGACCCTGGCACCAAAGGCGGGCTTGACCTGCTGGCACTATTCAGGACTCCAGGCAGGCCGGGCAGGGAGCCTGGGAGGGCTGGCCAAAGGACCATGGTCATGAGCTGACAACCAGATTATCAGTGGCCCTGTTATTTTAGGGTTGCTGCTTCCAGAATTTGCTGAGAAAGAGAAGAACAGGGAACCTGGTCCATGCCACTGAGGCCAGGAAAATGGAAGCTTAGGGAGGCCAGGCTACTACCTCAGAGTCATGTGTCTACAAAGGGTGGAGCTGGGCTACAAACCCAAGACTGAGGTCCAGGCTCCGCTGTGCGGGCTTTCAGACACTGGCCTACGGTACTCATTAGATGTTTACTGGATTAATGTATTTATGACAGAAGTTGCACTTTGCAAAAAAACGAACAAGCAAAAATATAAAAGAAAACACCAGACATAAGAAATCTATCATCTACAGATAGGTTAATGGCAAAGAGAGTAAGCAAGTCTTTGGCCATTGGCTCTGGACCCCAGAGACCCCATGACTCTTTGCTCTGGGTCTGAGGATGCTCGTTCTGTTCCCACAGGGCGTGATGCCCAGACGACTAGAGCTCTCTGTCTTGACCACACCTCTCCTTGCGGTTCTCTGCCTTCTTCCTTTGCTGCATCAAGGCCAGAGCCTGATTCATGGGCTCATACCCTGTGATAAGTTGCTACTGTGAATCATCTCATAAAACAAAGACACCTTTTATAAAAACTAAAAAACTCTTCCACGGTAATTCTCCAG
This sequence comes from Ursus americanus, assembly GCF_024610735.1. Classification (NCBI taxonomy): domain Eukaryota; kingdom Metazoa; phylum Chordata; class Mammalia; order Carnivora; family Ursidae; genus Ursus; species Ursus americanus. The sequence continues at coordinate 13,629,907 of NC_142131.1, read as the reverse complement.
TGCTTCTCAGGATTGGTCACAGACTCCCCTGAGGATGTGGTAAAAGCTGCAGACCCTCTGCCCTATAACAGAGTGTGTGTGTGTGTGCATGCCGCGCCCCCCCCACACACACCAGGGCACACAGTTTTGGGGAGGTTCATGTATCCCCGGATCCTATCCAGAAACCGCCAGCTGGGAGCCTTCACCCTCGATGGCCCTTATTAGGCATTATTTACCTGGAGACACACAAAATCCCATTGGTGCCATTTAGTAAGAGATAAGCTAAGATAGAAAGGGATAGAACTTGGAAGTTATTCACCTTAAATTGGTACCTTTTGCATCTTTAGGCAGACAAATGATAGCACTTTTAAAAACTCTGGAAAAAGTATTTTGATGGGAAAAATGTAAAGATATTATAATGGTTTTAAGTGGTTACATCTAGTGAACAAGGAGGGTAAAGGATCTGGGGAACATTTCAGCACAGTAGGACAAGGCCCTGGGCCCTGTCCCGTGGAGGCAAGGCTCTGCTCCCTGCACAGCCCTGGGTCCTCTCAGGGTGTTAGCTGCTGGGTGTGTGGGGTTGGCCATCCCAGACTGGAATGGTGAAACAGCACCGAGGAGACTTTAGTTCTATCACACCGTCCTACTGGTTCCACTCCAGGGCCTACTTCTAGAAAGGAAAACAGATTCCCGGGCCAGAGGTCAAGGTTGAGCATTTTAGGATGCTTGAGCCAGCTCTTGGGGAAATCCGAGCTGTGTGCTTTGTTGGGGCGACAGGTGGTATAAGAGAGCTTTGCCGTCAGACAGGCCAGACTGACCAACCGTTCCGGTTTGCCTGGCCCTGTCCTCAAAGTCTTGCATCTCAGGAAACCTCTCAGTCCTGGGAAAACTGGGACAGTCTGTCACCCTACTGGAGTCTCAGAGAGTGACCTTGGGTGAGATGCTTCATCTCTCTGAGCCTCAGTTTGCACATCTGCAGAATAAGGCTAGTACCCCACGTTTGAGGGATGGGTGATGACCCTGGAATGATGTCGGTCATTGTCCAGTACCTGGCGGGCAACAGAATGGCAGTCTTTTCCTGCTGCCGCTCCTGTCGCCTGGAAGGCCAGGCCTTCAGGGTGCCTTGGGGCTCCTCAGAGGCAGGCACTTCCTCCTCCGTGGCCCCCAGGGTCTCCAGGCAAGGTACGGGGCCCAGGTCCATCCAAGTCCGGAGGACAGCGCAGAGGAACGTGACAGACACACAGCAGCTTCAGCACCCCCCCCCCCCCGTCTGAGTCCTTTCTCTCCCCCATGGGTTCTTCGTCTCCACACTCCCCACAGGCGCGCCTCAAATTCCCAGCCTTCCACCTGAGAGTCTGCCCTGGGGAGTTGCTAACAGTCCACTGGACTTCAAATGATTGAAAGGAAACTCCTGAAAGTGTTAGCATTTTACTCTCTTGTCTCATGAAAAAAAAAAAAAGAAAGAAAGAAAGAAAGAAAGAAAGAAAGAAAGAAAGAAAGAAAGAAAGAAAAAAAAGAAAAGAAAAGAAAAGAAAAGAAAAAAGAAAAGAAAAAAGCCTTTGTTTCCTCTTGAAGGAATTCATACACCAGAGACTTTGACCCTTTAATAACTATACCAGTTGGGCTCAATTCAACTGCCCATAGGAGAAAACACACAATTCGAGTAGTTTAAGCAAGATGGAAGTTGTTTCTTTGTTGCATAAAAGGTCTGGGACGGCAGCTTCAGAGCCGTCCTGGGCCAGGGCATCCTCACTCCCCCCTCCCGCCACCCCAGCGCCGGGTTCCAGTCTCAGGGTCACCTTCTGGGCCCAGAAGGCAGTTGGAGCGCCAGTCATTACAGATCGTTTAAGGGCATAAGAAAGAGGAAAGGGAAAAGGGCAGAAAAGATACCTGCTGCCTGAGTAGTGCCATTTAAGCAGTTTTCCAGAAAGGCCCCGGCAACACCTGGATTTGCAGCTCATTGGCCGGAGCTTAATCACGTGGTCATTACTAGTTACAAAAGATACGGGGAAATGGACACTTCTCTGGGCACATTGCAGCCTCACATAAAGTAAGGTTCAGATACTAAGGAAGAAAAGGAGAATGCAACCTAGAAAATGCACCAAGTGGGGAGGCCACACTGGTAAAGGGTTCCGTCCTTGTGTTCACTGGTGGCTAGTGGACGAGAGTCACGCTAGCCACAGGTCTCTCTGTCCCCCAGTCCTGGTGACCAGACCAAATTTAGGCACCCCTCAGTGACCAATAAAAGAAAGAATGAAGGGCATTATACTAATATTGGAGGGGGGTGGGTTCAATTGCTAGTTACTAGATCCGATTTCCAAGGGATGTTCGTCTGAGGATTTTAAAAACCACAGTAAACTTTTCACTCTCTGTGGGTTTAAGGATTGTTATGTTCTCTTAAGATTCTATTTATAACTTCCTGGTTGTTCCTCAATTGTGTTGTGAAATTAAATTCTGAAAGCAGCCAGGAACTCTGAAGAACAAAGGCTATTTCTTTTCCAACATTTATTGATCACAGCTCACACAAGAAATACATAATGGCCAATGAACATTTAGCTCATGACTTAGAACTGGTAATATAGTGGTAGCTGATTGTTGAGGAAAAAATTAATCTTATGGGATAATTTCTAGCCCATCACAGGAGGAATAAGTCATTTCATCTTAGTTGCTACTTGCAACCTGGAGCAAGGATTTCTCAGCTAACGTTACTAAAGACATCAGATGGATACAATGCGCATAGTACTGAAGCTAATGCCCAATATATTCCCCTGATTCTTTTCTTTTCTTTTCTTTTCTTTTCTTTTCTTTTCTTTTCTTTTCTTTTCTTTTCTTCTCGTCTCTTCTCTTCTCTTTTCTTTTCTTTTCTTTTCTTTTCCTTTTCTTTTCTTTCCTTTCCTTTCCTTTTCGTTTTATTAGTTGCAGGGGTAGAATTTAGTGATTCATCAGTTGCATATAACATCCCGTGCTCATTACATCAAGTGCCCTCCTTAATGCCCATCACCCAGTTACCTCACCCCCCAACCACCTCCCCTCCAGCAACCCTCAGTTTGTTTCCTAGAATTAAGAGTCTCTCATGGTTCGCCTCCCTCTCTGTTTTCTCCTGATTCTTTGTCTATGGACACATGATTCTCTTTAACATTTAGGTTTAATCTCAGAAGTACAGGCAATAAACTAAATCACCCTCTCAGCTAAAAATAGCAATGAGAAGTAAGTGCTAGAGTTGGCTGCACAAATATGACAGCTATGACCCCTGATGGAAGCACCATTAGATATGTGAGTCTGACCGACCAGAAGGAGAGTGAGAAACGTGAAGTGCCCTGACGAGCGGCTACCTATTTAGGGAAAACTTTGAAAACGAAGGAAACCAGGGGGTTTATTTGTTTTAAACTGAACAATAAGAATGGACAGGCCCTTTTCTCAAGAGAGAAAAGCAAGATTTGAAATGTACAAGCGGTTGCCATGTGCAGACTCATCCTTTGTGGAACCTTCTAGAAGGAGATGATGCACTGCCAGCAGCAACTGTAGCAGCTAGAGTATATTAGCCCTGATGGGAAGAGAGCTCTTAGTGCAGACTGCTTTCTGAATTCAAAGCAGTCAGTCACGTCCAATTGTGTCTCTTAGTGAAATGCCTCATTGCACGAGGAATGTAAATCAGTTTTCCTCCACAAACAGATTGTGTCTCTGGTATTTCATAACTTGCGTCAGACCCAACGTACCTCAATAATTTTTATAACCTGATGCTCTTCTTCTGTGATTGTGTCTTAGCGACAGTTTGCAGAATCTTAAACACAATAACAACATTTGTTTTCCTTAGTTTTAAAACAAGTAGTGAAGGGAATATTAAAGTTAACAGACGCTATTAAAGTCATAGTATAGCACGTGGGGTTGAGCATGGGACCCTTGAGTTAATCCTCTCACAACTCAATAAGAATAATAGCCACTGTCAAGGAAAGTGGCCACGGTGAGCCAGACACTTTACTAATAGCATATTCTCATTGGGTTCTACCAACAACACACTGAGGGAGTATTTATATCCCCATTTTTCACAATGGGAAAGTACAGCTCAAGGTCTTACTGATGTCAAATGATCGTGTCATTATTTAAATCTGGGTCTGTCTGAATCCAGCTCCATGCTATTTTCTCCTACATTTGGTTGCTTCATGAAGATTCAAATTCCTTTCTCCTCTGACATCATTTTACCATACCTTCTTGGAAGAAAAGGAAAGAAATGTTAAAACTTTTTTTTTTTTTAAGATGACAGTAATTTTGTTAATTCTTCAATGAAGTGCAAGCCATATTATCTCAGCCAGATCAAAGTAGCACCCATAGCTTTCTGCACATTTTCCTAGGTTATCATTGAGCCTGTCTTTTATCCATGTGCTATACTGGAGCTCCCCACAAATATTTATAGGCATCATGAGAAAATAACCAGAACTGATGCAAGGGAAGAGTGTTCTGAGGCCCAAACTATGTGTGGGTTTTCTAGGCACACCTGTCTTTGGGAAAGAGGCAACTATTCTTAGATGGTAGAGCATTTCGACCCCCCAACTAAGCATATGGCGTTGAACAAGTTTAGGAGAGTGGGAAAAGAGAGTGTGATTCCAATCTTACAAACAAACATGCACATGTGTCTAGTTTGTTTCATAATATATGCATGTAATGATCTGGAAAAAACTATACCAGAATTATAGCAGTAGAGCACTGAATGTAGAATCCCAAATGATTTTTCTTTTTTCATTTTGGTATTTTCATAATTACCTAGAGTAAATGGATATTGCTAATATAATACTCCCTAAAAGTAATAGTTTCATTTTTTTTAAATTTTTTTTAAAGAGTTTATTTACTTGAGAGAGAGAGAGCATGAGCAGGAGAGGGGCAAAGCGAGAGGGAGAGAATCTCCAGCAAAATCCCACCTGAGCGCAAAGCCCAACACAGGGCTTGCTCCCACAACCCCAAGACCATGACCTGAACCAGATCCAAGAATCGGACGCTTAAGGGACTGAGCCACCCAAGCGCTGCCCTTGAAAATAGTAGTGTTAGTGGGCACGAGAGTTCTCAAATTGTGCAATAAGTGGCTGGAGGCACAGCCATACAGCATGAGACCTCTTAGTATTGCACTCATTTGCTGTTTATCAGCATCATTAATAATAAAAAATCTTTGATATCTGGTAGCCACTTTTTCCTTAGCTGGAAAGATAAACTAGTCTCAAAAAATGGCAAAGCCGAAAGGTTTTCCATGGACTTAATCACTATGAACCAGCATCATTTAATAAGCAAATATGCTCATCCCTTTGTATGGCTTTGTGTTTGCCCTCCCTTGGCGCAAGGATTGTTTCTAGGGATAAGAAATCATGGCATCATTTTGGTTATCTATTGCCATGGCAACACACGGCTTCAGGGAAGAGTTCTTAGTATCTTTGCTATTGTTGTGGGCACAGGTCCTTCTGTGTGAGGTCATTTCCCTGTGAGACTGCCTCATCGGTTGCAAATATTTGAAGCGGAGGTGAGATACAGTTTTGCTTCTCAGAACTCATATTATTAACTGTAATTCCGTGAGCAGCAATAAAGAGTACCAGTACTCTGAAAACGTCTCATTTTTCATGACGACTCTCCCTTAAAAGGTCACAAAACAAAATTCTTTTTAGGATCGCTAGTAAGCGTAGAGTGTAACAAGGACGGTTTTTCCACGCTTACTCACTTGCACACACACGCACACACACAGAAAGTAGGATATGAATTTTCTCTTAATATTTACTCAAACATGGTATTGTCCGGGATTCTCAAAATTTTGTCCAGTGTTCTTTCCTTGTAATGTTTTCCTGGTAAATCCTTAAAAATGGCAACAAAATTGTACAGCAAGCTAGAAGTCTGCATTCTGATCACATCTTACCACGATCTCTGTGATCTTGGGCAATTTCCCTCACCTCTCTGTGCTTCCAGTTTCTCATCAGTAAAATCATCTAAGCTAGTAAAAAGAAGGAAAAGTAGTTTGAGAAAAGAGTGAAAAACTGGAAAGAGAAAATTAGGATTGTCTCTCTCCCCCTCCAGTACAACCTCTGCTCCTTTTTTCTCCGTAAGTGCGGGTCATGTCATAGAAGGAAAGAAAGAATGAAAGCGATCACGTTCTTTTTGGCCAAGCACATGTATGAACCCCTAAAGAATTTTCAGATGACTGTTTACTTTAGGTTCAAGCAATGTATTCCCAGCCAAAAAAAAAAAAAAAAAAAAATCCATGCCGTTGTGGGAGGTAGAAGCTGGCTCATCTAATGTCCATTAAATTTGTACCCACCAAGTCCACCCAGACATTCAGGGATATAGTTTTAGATTTTCCGAATAAAGAACATCCCTCTCTATTCTTTTACTCTCCCTAGCACTTTTTTAAGAAGAAAAGGAGATTATCGGGGCGCCTGGGTGGCACAGCAGTTGAGCGTCTGCCTTCGGCTCAGGGCGTGATCCCGACGTTATGGGATCGAGCCCCACATCAGGCTCTTCCGCTATGAGCCTGCTTCTTCCTCTCCCACTCCCCCTGCTTGTGTTCCCTCTCTCGCTGGCTGTCTCTATCTCTGTCGAATAAATAAATAAAATCTTAAAAAAAAAAAAAAGAAGAAAAGGAGATTATGAAAGGATATCAGTGAGCTCCTAGACCTGCCAAGATGGCCATGGTCTCTGAAGAGCAATGCCTACTCACACTGTGTTTCTCTGGGACTTCAAATCAATGGGGAAAATAGGAGACAGAAACTGGATTCTGCTGGGTGAGCAAACAGGTCCCGCCTTGTAATCTGGGAAATCCAGGGAAAACACTTAGTTAGCAGCCTTGGCCTTGAGGAGGTCACTCTAATCTGCCGGTGAGCCAAGGAGAAGCAACTGAACTGCCCTTTGGCCCTACAGTAAAACCAGGCCCTTAGGTCAAGCTGATTACAATCTTTTTCTGGGGCCTTCAGATGTTACTAAATGTCCCAAGCTTTCCTAGCTTTAAGTCCCTAAACTAGGGTTCTAGCTCAGAGTGGAGGGCCTCAATGGCCCAAGCATGGTTTGGGCATGAGTAATGTCAGCCTCGCCAGACCGTCTTACTCCACATCTCTTGCCGCACGCTTCTCGACAGGTAAGAGGAACGTAATACCTGCTTCGCCTCCTTCAGATGTCGCTTGTGAAAGTCTGTGTCAAAGCTTTCACTGCTCTGCAGAAGAATGAGAAAATTCAAGATAGTATAGTGAGTTTTCCAAAAAGTCCATTTTCGGCTATTTAAAGGACTTTTTTAAAAATATGAAATTTCTTCTTTGCTCCTTTGCTAAGATCATGTTCTTTCTTTCATCAGGGGTGGTGATAATATTTGATAAGTTTTTTTCTCTCTCAGATATCAGTTATTTGACAAAATACAAAGTTGGACAATCTATGTTATTATTCCTCTTTTTTTTTTTTTTTTGGTAATTTTACTAGTCCGTGAAACCCCAAAATTTGCAATCCACCATGTGAAAATGCTCAGAAAGCTACAAAACTAAAAAAAATGTGATGTTACTGTTTTCTTAATTAAATACAGAATATTTTTTTAAAAAAACACAGAATATTCTTTGTTTTTAACACAGAATATTCTTGAGGTTACTTCCGAAGGGAAGGGTATGCTTAGTGCCCAGAAATGTAAATGTCCGCACTGTCTTCTGTTCCTGTGGTTCTCTGGAAGGAAGAGGAGAGGGAGAGAGGAACCCAGCTAGATGAAATGCCCCTTTACACCACTAGGAGGCGTTGGGACCCTCTTCAAATCCCAGGCCTCAGGCACCAGACCGTCCTGGTCATAAAGCGAATGAACCCTAAAGACGGGACTTACCTTTTAGCCAAACTTTCATTTTCAGTTCACTGGACATGCCGCTTACCTTACAAGGTGAAGAGGAAAGATTAGTTGCTGAGTTGATTGCCATCGGAGATTCTGTTGTAGGAGAATCCTAGTTGAAAGTGGGAAATAAGGTTACCCTTTCTTATACAAACATTTAGAAAGGAAATAAATCCTTTTAAGAATTGTTGACTTTTTTTAAAGCATCCTTTCAAAGTGACCATTTCAGTGCACAAAAACTTTTCTCCGCTTAATTACATTTTTATAGAAACTTACCAAATACTGTCTTACCAAATACCAAAAAGACTTACCAAATACCATCACCACACAAAGGCCCCACTTGTAATCGTATGCACTAAAACGTTTTGGCAGGTTTCCTTAACTTGTTTTTTTTAAAAAAACGCTCTATAAAAGAGAAAGTTAATAAATTGGTTTAGCATATCAGAGTCTCCCATGGCTAAAATGTTTGAAAATCAGAAGGTGTCACCTAATATCTTGCTGCTCCGAGGAAATACCCTCAAAGATGGCAAGAATCATTTTTAACCTCTCTGTAAACACATAGCATTAATACCGTGTATATAAACTGAATAAGGTTTCTATTTCTGTTTGATAAGTACGCCCTGATAGCACATGAAACTTTCAAAATGGAAGGAAATGCAGAAATCATACACCCAACCTCTCTGTAGGAGATTGGGTGATGTTGTTCCAAGTGTACAAGTTTGCGGTGCCTGGGTGGCTCAGTGCATTAAGTGTCTGACTTGATTTCAGCTCAGGTCATGATCTCAGGGTCATGAGCTCCGCACTGAACGTTGAGCCTGCTGAAGATTCTCTCTCCCTCTGCCCCCAACCCCCGCCCTGGGCTCGTGCTTGCTTGCTCTCTCTTAAAAAAAAAAAAAAAAAAGTAGGTTTAGAGCCAGGCAGACAGATCTGCCCCAAGCTTGGCTCTGCCACTTGCCAGCTGTGAAGCCTTCGGATGTCATTCATCACTCACCACTCTGCTTCCTTATCTGTAAAGGGAGGATAATAATATTCTGAGATAATGTAAGTCACAGAGACCTGAGAAGTTACGTGCCTTTCTCAAAGCTACCCAATTAGTTTAACCTTCGGAGCCCAGATTAGGGAGCAAATATGTTTCCTGAGCGTTTAGAACATAAGCAATTAACAAAGACCTCACCACTGAAGGAAACTGTCATGATTACACAACTGCTTTTTATCTGAGCTGGCCCTTCTTAGCCCTAGAACGGCCAGGATATCACTGCCGAAGGAGGTTCTTGGCGAACTGGGATTCTGTACTGCATATCTCTTCCTGAAGTAACCAGAGGAATTAAGCATTTATAACAAATAATCCTTGTCCCTAGGCGTCAGAGACAGCCAGTGTCTTTGAGTCCTTGAAATCAGTGACCTGTCTTTGACAGACAGTTCCTCCTAATTGAATGGCATAAAATATGGAAAAGTCAACTCAAAGAGCCTGGTACTGGGCTTCAGCGAAGTTCATTTCCCCCTTCCTTTTTTATTTCTCTTTCCTTGAATATTGTAACAATAAAGGTAGAGTTAAATAGCTTCTGGCCAAATGGAGAAACATTAGTCTCTCTTTATCAGTTGATGGTTTGGAAAGCCTAAATGATTTTAAAAATCAAAAACCAAAAATTTATATTTCAAAAACAAAACCTAGGTTAGGGGTAGAAAAATGTAATCTTTGGCCTGACAACATCTTAGCGAGAGTTAAGATCAAGTAGTTCTGCTTCTTAGTACTTCTTGCTTAATGAGGAAGAATTCGATAATATTTCTTATGGGCTAAGATAGGAGGGAAGACTAGCCTATGGGCAATGTCTACAGTGAAAGAAAGCAAAGAAAGAAGGAAGCCCTGTTCCACAGGACTGAGGTGGGCTCGTGTGGTTGAAGGCTGTGACACATGGAGCAGATCCCTTCAAGCAAGGACTTGCTCCCGGCTGGCAGCTCCATTCGGTGGCCTCGGCTGCCGAGAATCGCTTTACCTGTGGTCATGTCTTTATTGGGCAGCTTGTATGAGGCCACTGAATGGGGGTGGGACTGTAATAAAGCCCCCATCATTTGACAGGATATGTGACAACTCTGCCTGACATTTCTCCTCCCAGAACACCCCCGCCCTGGGTTGGCAAAGGCTTGGCCAAGCCTCCATTGCAGTCCAGTTTCTCCCACTGCTCAAGGCTTCTTCTGCCACAAGTGTTACTCCTTATAAATATCTCCTGCCACAAACTCTGTCTCAGCATCTCCTTCAGAGAACCAAGCCTGCAACTAAAAGCCTCACTCCTTCCTCATAAATGCGAGTTGACCCTTTGCCCAATTTCTGTCTGGCAGTTCACACAGAGCTAAATAGGAGGGTTGCCCAGAGTTAGATTTTACACTCTAACTTGGACCAATCTTGCGTTCCAACCTCATCCCCCACATGCCTCCCACAGGTCTTTCACTCAAGCAGTGTGTTTACTCACTTCCCAACTTTTCAACCCAATCCTCTGTTGCCTTAGAGAGATGTCCTTTCAAGCCCGTTCTGCCCAACCTTGACTAACATGGGCTGAGCTATGAGTCATAGGGATGAATTGTTGACTCTGGCAGGGATGAAATTCTCTGCTATCAAGTGTTATAAATTTTGCAAACACAGAGTTAAACCACAGCCAAGCCCTAGACCAGCTAAGCCTGGGATATTGTGGACTCTTGACAGTGTCAGCTTCAGAACAAGACAATGCCAGACTGCTCTGGGCCTGTAACCTGAGGATGTCTGCACCGCCCATCACAGCTTCCTGCCTTTGACTCGTATTAATGAAGCACCGTCCTAGCACTGGGGACATATCCCTGAATAAAACAATCCTTTCCCTGTCCTCAGAGCATACTGTCTAGGGTGAGAAATAAAAATCCAACAAACCACGGGGCGCCGGGGTGGTGCCATTAGTTAAGCGTCCAAGTCTTGATTTCAATCAGGTCATGATCTTGGGATTATAGGATCAAGCCCTGTGTCAGGCTCCACATTCCGTGTGGAGTCGGCTTGAGACTCTCTCTCCCTCAGCCCCTCCCCCAGTCTCAAAAATAAATAAATAAATCTTTAAAAAGAAAAGAATCCAAAAAAACCAGCCAGCGAACATAATTGCCTGTGCAGGATACTAACAGAATGCAGTGATGGAAAATAAAGGTGAGAAATGGGAACCCACTTAGACGGTGCGGTCAGGAAAGTCCTCTCCAGAAAAAGACACTCAAGTTGGGCCTGAAAAATAAGAAAGCACGAGCCATGGAGAGTCAGGGAAAGGGCATTTGGGGCAGAGGAAGAATACCCACACATCCTTCATTTATTGATCGACTACGTTACTTCCAAGGTGAGGACCACGATGCAGGAGGGAAGAAAATCAACTTCTGATCACATAAGAAATGAACTGTCATTTTGACTTACAAAGAAAACCTTTAAAAGTTTTGTTTGTTGTAGCCTACGAGTGGTTTTATGGGTTGGGTTTGTTTGTTCGTTTGTTTTTATAACTGCTTGTCGAGACCTGAACTGAATATATTACTTCGTGAATCTGCTGTTATACATTTGATCCCCTCAGCCTAGAACTTATTTCTCCACTCTCCACTCTTAGGGCTTTTCCTTGCTGCTTCTTCAAGATTTACTTAAAACATCTTCTCTTTTTTTTAAGAACACTTAAAAAAATGAGATTAGCTTCACATGACATAAAATTCACCGCTTCAAAGTATAGACTTTGTGGTTTTTAGTATATTCACTATGTTTTGAATATACTCAACATCACCACGATCCAATTCCAAAACATTTTCATGACTCCAAAAAGAACACTAGTACCGATTACCAGTTAGTCTCAGTTCTCCTCCCCCCCATCCCCTGATGACCACTCATCTACCTTCTGTCTCCCTGGCTTTGCCTATTCTGGACATTGCATAGAACTGCGGTCATACAATCGGTGGCTTTTTGTGTCTGGCTTCTTTCATTTAGCATAATGTTTTCAAGGTTCATATATGTTGTAGCATGGATCCATACCTTTTCTTTATGACTAAATAATATTCCAGTGTGTATATATACGAAATTTTATCTATTCATCAGCTGATAGACGTTTAGAGTGCTTCTGCTTCCTGACTATTGTGAATAATGCTGCTATGAACCTTTGTATACAAGCGAACATCTGTGAACACCTGCCAGCATTCTCTCAGGTATATATTTAGGAGTAGAATTGCTGGGTCATATGGTAATTCTGTATTTAAAATTTTGAGGAGCTGACAAGGTGTTTTTCACAGAAGCTGCACCATTTTAAATCCCCAATAGCAGCGTATGAATATTTCAATTTCTCCACATCCTTGCCAATACTTGCTAATGCCTTTTTTTAAAGTGTATTATAGACATCCTAGTGGGTGGTAAGTACTATCATGGTTTTGCATTTCCTAAAGAGGACTTACATTTCTATAGTGTGAGAAAGAAGTACACGGGCATTCTGTTGCATGTAGATAATCAGTTGCTCCTGACCATTTGTTAAAAAAAAAAAAAAAAAAAAGACTTTTCTTTCCCGCATTGAATGTCTTTATCACTCTTGTCAAAACCAGTTGACCATAAATGTATGGGCTTATTTCTGGACTCTCAATTCTCTTCCATTCATGTATATTTCTACCTGTATGCCGGTGCCACATTTTCTTGATTACTGTAGACTTGTCAGTTTCAAGTTGGGAAACGTGAGTCCTTCAACTATGGTCTTTTTTTTTCCAGGATTGTTTTGGCTATTCTGTATCCTTGCAGTTGGAAATTTCAGAGGGATTGCATTGAACACGTAGATTAGTTTCGATAGTATTGCCCTAACAATAATAGGAAATCTTCCAACACATAAGCATAGGCTATCTTTTCATTTATTTAGATCTTTAATTTCTTTTAACAATGTTTTGTAGTTTTCAGTGTATGAGCTTTGTAGTTCTTTGGTTGAATTTTTTTCTTAAGTGTTTCTTTCTGTATTGATGCTATTGTAGATGGAATTGTTTTCAATTTTCGGAGGAAGCGTTTTCTCTTATGTAAAACTCCCTGACCCTCACTTCCCCCAAGTGAGAACTGATAACTCTTCACTCAACGTCCTCTCTCCACCAGGCAGAGACCTCTATTATTAATACCCACCACAATATACCAAAAAGCCCAAATCTATGTAATGTCAATTTCTCTTATTTGTGGGCAGAGACTGTGTTCTATTTATCTTTTTTTGTCCCTATGACTTAGGGGCGCTCACACAGTAGGGGCCCCATAAACGTTTATGGAACAGATAAAGGAAGAAGTAATTGCCACCGCTGAGGGTTTTCAGTAAGACTGAGACTATCAGCTAGGAATGCCAGGGAGAGGGAGGGGTGGGGAATGAGGCGGGAGATAGAGGTAGAGCGGAGAGTAGAGCTGGTATTTCCCTCTCCACACTAAGGGGAGTAGCACCATGAGGATAATTCCACCGATGTTGGAAGAAGATCGATAAGTGATTTGGACTGGGGAGATGTAGGCCTAGAGAGTTCCCACCTGGAACTTGCTACAGTATGGTTGTGAGGAACTGAATCTGATGTAGGTAAATATATGTGGAAATGGGAAAGAAAGAAGAGATGTGAGAGGTGTTAGGACTTCAGAATTCTTGGAACTTAGTGGCTCTTTAAATTTGAAGAAGAGGTGGAAATCCATTTTAATGTTTCAGTTTTGAGAGGCCAAGAGCGTGGACAGAAGTAGCAATCTCTGGGAGTGGAGCTAGAAATGAAAGTCTGATGTCTTCTTGGTAACCGTAGCAAAAGGCTCAACTTGACTCAGAAGCATACTCTCTACTGGTCACCCTGGGAGAGAATATCTCAATCTTTCCTCTCTTAAAATCTGTTCCTTTGTATCACAGCCAGTGTATATCTCTTCTCTCATTTTCCAGACATTTAAAACAACTTGTGAGTCCTCCTAATTCCCCCAAACAGTTTTATAAAGAGGGAGAAATTATTTCTTTATTTTCTTAATAAGTTTCTGAGTTCAGGCTAGCCTGTTAGTATAAATTCCTTGAGCAAATCAAATTTTATGCTGTGTATACTATGATTCTGTTAACTGACTCTACTATGTACTTAATAACCTTTTGTAAGGACACGAAGCAATGATTTGCTATTGGAAGCACGTGCCCATTTCTTTAGCAGAGTACGCATCTTCCATTTTGCTCTTTACTGTGCTTTTAGATCAGTTTAACCTTTACCATAGGGATCAGAGAGAGTAGAAGGGGTTCAGTTCTTTGTTCTTTTATTCATTGACTTGTGCACATTATCTAATTTTCATGAAATTCAGTATCTACAATAAAGGGTTGTTATGAAGATTATGTGAAATTATGAACCTAAAGTCCCTGCCAAATAGATGTTCGCCATGTTAGTTCTCCTCCTCTGCTCTCTTTTTCAGTACAGGGCATGCTTTCCACAGATAAACTTCAGGTAAATGGAGTCAAGCAGAATAGACTCTTATCTTGAAATAGGGGACCAGCGATCCGGGATTGGAGAGAATGTAAGCAGCCTCATTTCCTGAGTGTCAAGGGCACCTCTATTCCAAATCCCATCGGTAAAAAGCATTGAGTAGTGTTCCTTCTGAATTGTGCCCAATGTAGTTTGCATTTTGACCACGTCTAATATACTCTACCAACCCAACATTTTTTAATCTATTTGAGATTTTAAGCTCAGACCACAAGGGTGAAAGTAAGCTTACAAAATTATTGGTGATTAAAAACAAACAAATATTTGCATTCCGACTATTCAGCGATCTGGGGGATTCAGAAAAGCATTAGGCAAGGTTTCTTTACTTAAAGAACTCCCAAGCTAGTGGGAAGGGTAGATATTACGTAATGCCAAAGAATCACAGGGTGATTCAGCACTGAACGTTCTGGTTCAGACTTTGAGTATCCTAGAGATTCTGACGAGAGGATGACCTTCAGAGGCTTTATGACTAGAGAGAGACCTTGTGTATTGAGTGGGCTCCGACACAGTAGCTGGTGAAATTCCTGAGACAAAGAGCATCCCAGGCAAGGAAGAGCCCGGTGAGCAGACTATGTACCTAGAAATAGGTCTGGACGTTCAACAGGGTGAGGACGTTTAAAACTTCTTGACCCGAGGGAGCCATCGTGTTGGGGCGTTTTGGGGAAATAAGGAGAAATAATAGAAGGTACAAGCAAATTGCATGGACTTTGCTTTTCTCTTTGTTTCCAAGTCCAAAATTTGAGGGGGGAGAGATGAGCAAGCCTGAAAGGAACAAATGCTGCTATGCACCCATGGAAGGAAAGCTTAGATACAATCGCTCTCAGAATTGATTGGGAATTGGGGATTATATATGGAATCAAGAGGTTGGACAGGATTTTGAATGGTTAGACTCCAACTCTCTGGGCTGAGGCAGGATAAGGTGCAAACCATCCTAGACTGATTTAAAGCTGTATTTTAAACTTTCTGGATAGAGAGTCTGTAATCTCTCCTTGGTAACTTTTCAATGCCAAAGCAACCTTCACATCAGTGCACTGAAGTATCTCTCCTGTGACTTAAGTCCCAAGCGTCTGTTCTGTCCGAGTGGATATCAGGAACAGACGCTCACCACCAATTTCACTAGTTACTCCAAGACCAGGCTCCTGCCATTCAGATGCCTCTTTCAAACATTAAATGACCCTCTTCTGTGCTTAGTTAGAAAATTGTCTCTGCTTCAGGTTATTTTATAGATTCTTCAGTGTGGCTCATAATAAATTTAGATGGCTAAGTGCCCTCTACTTTTCCCTATCACAACTCCATCTCCCTACTGGTTCTTAAAACTGCAGTTTCTTTCCACAACTAACATTTAATCTTAGAAATGTTAATTTCCACTTGATCCAGGTATATAGCCATCTGGAAGGAGCAGGAGTTTAAGAGTCAAACAGACCTAGATTCCCAACTTGATCGCTCTGTGACTCAGGTCTCCTTATCTGCAAAAGGATAATAATAGTACTAACCTTGCTAGGTTTGCTGTGTGGAAATTATGCAAAGTACTCCCCCCCCCGAGATTGTTGCAAAGTAAGCACTCTATAATAGTTATTACTCACTATTTCAAGTCTCACCCCCATCATAAGTAAGCTCTGTGACTTAACTTTTCTGAGTCTGTTTCCTCATCTGATCATGAGTATCATGGTACAAAAGTGAAAAAACACAGTGGGACTCAGTGAATGGCATTATTCTTAACAGGAGAAATCAGGTACTCATGAAAGCTTGTCCATTCTTACATTGTACTGAAGGAAATGATTCTGAATTTAGGCTCAAAAACTGATTTAAAGACAGGCATTTCCCATTTTTCTCTAAAGCTTTCTTTAATTCCTCAATGTGCCCAGCAGAGTTTGTTTGGCAAAAATTTAAAAAAATAAGAGAATTCTTCAGATATCTTTAGATTATTGCTGCTAACCCCCTAACTAATATTAAGATATTTTGTTGGATTTGGGATGAAGGAAATAAAAACAAACAATGAAAAAAGAAAAATAGTGAAGAGAAATGTTGAAGGAATGAAAGACTGGATAGCATTTGGAAATGCTTTCAAATGTAAATTTACAAGGAACAGTTTTATGTACAACCTTGGGGCAGTGGTGGTTGTGGCCAGTAGGAAGAAGGAGCCAGTATGGCGGCTGGCATCCCCATAAGATATTTGCGCAAGTGTGAGCAACGGCATGTTCTCCACTCTGGAGCAGAGCGGCCATGCCCAAACAACAGGTCACTCTTGGAAGGCTCAGCTTCAGCCGCATCTTGGGAGGGGCCAGCCCAGGAAGAGATGAGAATCCTCCTCTGTGTCTTCCTATCATTTGCCTCTCTCTATGTGCAAGGCTGGAGCTATGAATGTAAAAGTGTTGCAGGCTCAGGTCAGACGTGGCATTAGGACAGGAAATAGCAATTCTGAGGCAGTGGGCAGATTCTCTCTCCTGAGCCCCAGAGGACGCCTGATTCTTAGTAGGTAGATGAATTTGTGGCTACTGACATCAAGTTCATGAATATTCTTTCTAAAATTAGTTTTAGACATGATGTATATGGAATACACTTATTTCTTTCTCCTTCGCAATGTGGAAAGGCTGCTCAAATCCCAACAAGAAGAATCATGAGAGGGATGCCTGGGTGGCTCAGTCCATTAAGTGTCTGACTCTTGATTTTGGCTCAGGTCATGGTCTCAGGGTCCTGGGATTGAGCTCCACGACGGGCTCTACACCCTGTGGAGCCTGCTTAAGATTCTCTCTCTCCCTCTCCTCCTGCCCCTCCTCCCACCCCCACTCATGGTCTGTCTCTCTAAAGAATAAATAAATAAACAAACAAACAGATAAATAAAAATAATAATCATGGGGAACGTTTTAAATAGTAAGAACTTTTGGTTTCACATTATGTTAAAAAAGTTCAATGTGAAATCATTTCTACCTAAAATCTTACACTTCAAGAAATTTAGATATTTTTTATTATTTCATCAAATTTAAAACTACCACCAAAATTGAGGATGAGTAAGGATCATCTCTTGACCAATGAGGTATATCTTAAATTATTTATTTTTTAAATATGCTTGTCATTTACATATTAAAGATTCAAAAAAGGTGAGAAAAATACAGCAAAAACTCTTCCTCTCATCCTGTCCTCCAGCCACCTCTTCCTCCTCTGAAGACAACCATTGTGAGTGGTTTCCTGGGCGTCTTCCACAGGTCCTTGATACATATTCAAGCCTGTACATTTCCTTTTTGTCCTGTTAGCCAAATACCATTTTTTCATATTACTCTTTATTTTGCTTTTTATTGAATATACCATGAAGAGCATTATATAGTAATACAGAAAGAGAGTCCTCACTCTTTTTTATGATTGCATGTAGCAAAATTTAATGAATGCCCTATTGATAGAAATTTAGGTTGTTTCCAAAATGTTCTTATTAAAAGCAATACTTCAATTAAAAGCAATGGCCTTGCTCATAGACCATTTTGTATATGTGCACATATGTCTGTCATACACATTTCTGGATGTTTGTGCTGGGTCGAAAGTTAGGTACATTTGCAGTTTTTATAGATATTGATGATTATTTGATTGTTTTTCCACCTTTCATCAATTACAATTCATATCATACAATTCAGAACATTTACCAGTTCTGAGAGGTAGAAAATTGTAATGAAGAGTAATTTTTATTTTCATTTTTCATATTATAAGTGCAAAGGAGCCATCTTTTCATTTGCTAGGAATTACTCATACTGTTTTTTACAAACCTTCAGTTAATGAGAATCAAAATGTAAAATAAAAAAAAGCCAAAATTATATTGCCGTTTATTAAAGTAAATAAATGCCCTTTCTCTCTCCAGTATAAAGATGAGCATCTTTCTTTATGCAAATGATGCACTTTTGCAGAAGTGAACAAAGTAATCTTTAAAAGAAGCTGAACGCTTGGCCACTTCTGTCTTAGGTCAACCCAACATTAGTTGTGGTAAGATGAACGTAGTTTTATACATATTTACTGTGTGCCAGGTGCAAGCCTAAACATTTTCCACTTCTTTTCTCGGTTAATCTTCATAGCAATTATATAAGGTAACTTCTGTTTCACAAATGATGAACTGAGGCACAGGGAGGCCAGGTAGCTTGCCTAAGTGGACTCAGCTGGTACATTCACACGGCTACTCGGGGATTTTTTGAACTCCAGAGTGTCGTATATAACCACAAATTTATATTACCTCTCTGGAATGTGGCTTTCCAGCATTCCCCAGTTCCATTTTAAGTAATCCCCGTCCATGAGTAAATGAATTCAGCGTCTTGGGACACATTTTGCAAATAACTTACCTGGGTGAACGGATGTAGGATCAGTAACCAGAGGAATTTTAGGACCATTAAACAGATGAAGACTGGCCTGGCATAGGTATCTCCCCAGAATAACCTTAAAAACAAACCCAGGAGGGTTGCCTGGCTGGCTCAGTCAATGGAGCCTGAGACTCTTAATCTCTGGGTTGTGAGTTCAAGCTCCACATTGGGTGAAGAGATTACTTAAAAAAATAAAATCTTAAAAAAAATTGTTTTAAATAAAACCAATAAAAGAAAAAGAGCTATTTTCTCAATTAAATACAAAAAAATTTGGGATGCTTGGGTGGCTCAGTCAGTTGGGTGTTTGCCTTCGGCTGGGATCATGATCTCAGGGTTCCAGGATCGAGTCCCGCGTCGGACTCCCTGCTCGTCGGGGAGTCTACTTCTCCCTCTCCCTCTGCCTGCCGCTCCCCCTGCTTGTGTGCTCTCTCTCTCTCTGACAAATAAATAAAATCTTTAAAATAACTAACTAACTAAATAAATAAAATTTTATTAGTAACTAGTCAACATTCTTTTTGATAAAATAATATACCTTGCCATGTAAATAAGTGTTGCTGTATAAGCAAAATATTGTAATGTAAGAAATACATACTATTCTGTTCATCTAAGTAAATTTAAGATTTAAAGATTGGCCTTATATTCAGGGTTCACAGTGTGAGGAGAAGTGTGACTTGGCCTTGGAGAAAAATGGCTGAACCCCTGGGCCACCACTATTTTTAATAAAGCCTTAATGCAAATTTTGGTAAAGCTTCCTCTCTGGGAGACCCAACTAGAAGAATCCATTTTCTATGAGTGGATGAAGTCTCAGGCCGGGCAAAAGCGTTGGCAAAGGAGAGGTAGGCCTCCTGGTCTGGGTATTCGTATGCCCTGTACAAAACGACAGCTATAAGCAGTGGCCTTCCTGGGCCCTTCACCTCAACTACTTCGGTTTCTTTGGAAAAGCCTTTGACACCCTTCAGAAGACCCTTGAGATCTCCCTAAACACCTTGGGTATTTTGTGCCAGAGTGTACCAGGTTGGGGTTATGCAAGGCAGCTTACATTTCCTCTTTCCTTTATCTTCTGACCAGTGAGCTCAAGCCACCCTCTTCTGGTATACCCAAAAAGAACACAACAAGCACAATGAGAACACAATGAGGACACTCACATCTGCCAACAGGGACCTATTCATGGCCATTATCAACAACGCTAAGTGAGGCTTTCACCTTCCACGGGCCTCTTGGGCTCATGGGGTTCAATATTTTATATCAGCTCCATCTAATTCCAAGAGCCTTTCCAAGTACAGCATACATAAATTGCAGACACACCTTTTACCCCTGCAGCATTTTTTAATCCCTTCTTCGTTTCATCTCCCTTTTCCTATAGCATCTACAGGAATTATTACCAAAAAATAATAGCCCTCCACTAGACACACTGGGCCTGGGAGGTGGCTCGTGTCTTCTTGGGAGCTTTTTCGTCTTTTGGTTTTCAAACCACATCTTGACTCTTGGTCCTGCTTCATGTCTAGCTTCAATAGATTCATACTAACATTACACAGCTCCTATTTCTGGACCTATTCATCCTATTCATCTTGAAAAGATGAAAATCATTCTAAGTCAATGAGAGTATAGTAAAGTGAAGGATTTACCAGGAAGCTTCTGAACCCACACCTGTGATCCAAGTAGTTAAGCACTAGGATCTATCCCTAAAATGATAGAGGTCACAGCGACTTCTTCTATACTCTATGTAATAGAGATTTAAAATCTCAACCAGACATTCATCGATGTTTTTAAGGACATAGGAAACCATGTTTGAGAATCCATGTCGGAGTTTCCTCCGTAGTCTACCTTTTTGGGTTAGTGGGTTGTCTTCATCTGTGAGCAAGCACATACCAGGAGCCAAAATTCTTACAGAAGTCTGCTCTCCCTGCTGCCTGACATTTAGGTATCTACAGCTTAGGGATCCTTTTTGATCAATACAGCAGGATAGTTGCCCTTACAGCATTGTGTAGACAGAATCGTCTTCATGTGAGTGCTATTCAGGCCCTATTAATAGATATGAGATTAGTCTGATATCTAGACAACTTAAAGGACATAAGCTCTATTGTTATACAAATTTATATCACCAGACAGAAATGCATTAGAAGTATTTGAGCTCCACTGAAATATACTAGAATTATTTTCTATTTATCAAGTTTCAGCATAAGATTTGGGGGTAGAATCATTTCTAAATCTCCTGTATGGTCACTGTTAACTCATTGCTCCTTTGATGCTTAAAAAGATATACAGAAATACACATTTATGGAGAGAACTACAAGTAGGGAGATAACATATATAAATAACTGTATTGATATATATATACACATATATACATATACATATATAAATAAGTTTACTGATATATACATATATATACATGTATATACATACATATAGACATATATATACATATATACATATATATACACATATATATGTCTATATGTATATATATGTATATACATATATATATACACACACATCCATAGAGAAAGATATATATATGTGTGTGTGTGTCTGTGTATATAAATACATATATACATATATATATATACACACACACACGTCCATAGAGAAAGAGAAGGAAAGAAGAACCAAAGAGTTAGAGATTCTAAGAATAAAGACAAAGGGAACTTCACATAAACACTGTACTGTTGATAAAGTTGTTTCTCACAGTAGTAAAGATTAAGAATTCTGAAACTACTGTATTTATAAGCTGGAATTGAACAAATACACAGTAGCAAATGATAGGATCCAGTTTTTTCACTTTTGATGTGGAAAATTACGGATAAGCAAAGGAGAAGTCTAGAATGAAACTTGTATGGATTAGAGTTGGAGACATGAGTACGAACTCATGTTAAGCTTAATACACAGATGGATGGATATAGTAATAACGATAGATACATGAGTAAACATGGGTTCATATTCATACATGTATTTCCCAGCTCTATCCTTTGAGCTCTGTCCTAGAAGCCATGATACCCCAGTGCCAATGATCAAACCCAGCACCCAAATCTTGGTTTCTAATAGCACTTTCCAGTAAAAGGAATCAGAACTCCTTGAAGAAAGGAATAATTCTACTGCTGGGACAGGGCATACACAAGATGAGGCTGGAGCATTTTGTATTGCCAGAAAGTAAGGGAGTGTTCAAAGGGAAACAGGAGCTGACCTGAAAGAACTCCCAATGGCCAGAGCTGGAAAAATCAGAGCAACAAAATAAATAATGCAGTAGTAGGTTATAACACAAAATATAAAATAAAAATCCGTAATCCCGTACTGATATAAATATATGATTAAATAAGTAAATTAAAAAGACAGATACAAAGGAACTCCAGCGAATTTATATAGATAGTCCTTCCTCAAGAATGTAGAGCTAGGGGCGCCTGGGTGGCGCAGTCGTTAAGCGTCTGCCTTCGGCTCAGGGCGTGATCCTGGCGTTCTGGGATCGAGCCCCACATCAGGCTCCTCCGCTGGGAGCCTGCTTCTTCCTCTCCCACTCCCCCTGCTTGTGTTCCCTCTCTCGCTGGCTGTCTTTATCTCTGTCAAATAAATAAATAAAATCTTTAAAAAAAAAAAAAAGAATGTAGAGCTAAACTCTTCACCCCTTTGAGTGTTGGCTGTATCTAGTGGCTTGCTTCCAAAGCATATGGAAAAGTGTAAAAAAGTAACTTCACAGCGGGGAAACTAGCACTGCAGTGGCCAGATGCATAAGATTAACTTCCTCAGTGATAAATCATGTTGATAGTATATGTCCTTGATGTGATGTTCTAAGAATGATCCTTCACTTCTATGGTCCTTCCTCCCCCAAATCCATAACCCTCAGACTAGAAAAACATCATCAGACAAACCCAAAATGAGGGAAATTCTATAAATCATCTGAGCAGTATTCCTTAAAAGCGTCAAGGTCATCAGATGTAAGAAAAGTCTGAGAAGCTGTCAGAGTACAGACGAGCCTAATGAGACGTGATGACCACACGCAATGTGGTATCCTGGATGGGGTCCTGGAACAGAAAAAGGACATCAAAGGAGAACTAAATTGAAATAAGAATAAAGTATGGAGTTTAGTTAATAGTGACACATCAGTGTTGGTTCATCAGGTACGACAGACGGACCATGATGATAGATATACGATGTTAACAATAGGGGAAACTAGAGCAGACTACTGAGAACTCTCTATACTATCTCTGCAACTTTTGTATAAATCTGAAACTGTTCTAAAATTTAAAACTTATTTTAAGAAAAGAATTAGGAGTATATTTTTATATAAATACAAACTTGAATCAGAATTCCTATAGAGAAGTAAAGAACAGAGCCAAGTAAACACCAAGGTGAATATCGCTTTCATTTCCTGGAGGCCGTCGTATTTTGGCAATACAGCATAGTGGGTAAAGCATCAAGCTTCAGAGCCACACAGCTGGGCTCAAATCCCAGATCTGCCACTTATTGACTATGTAACCTTGAGCGAGTTACTCAATCACCCTGAAACTCGGTTCCCTTATCTGTTACCTGTGGATGATAAAACTGAATATGTACTTCCTAGGGTTATTCTGAAGCTGAATGAAACGATGTATTAAAGCACTTAGCATAGCACCTCCTGTATGATAAGTGTGCTGGTTACAATTATTCTATTGCATTTAAATATTTTTTATTTAATTTAATTTTTTTAAATTTTTATTTTTTTAAAGAGAGGTATAGTGGAAGGGGAGGGGCAGAGGGAGACGGGAGAGAATCTCAAGCAGGCTCCACGCCCAGCATGGAGCCCCACGCAGGGCTTGATTTCAGGACCCTGAGGTCATGACCTGAGTTGAAATCAGGAGTCAAATGCTTAACCGACTGAGCCATCCAGGCACCCTTATTATATTGCATTTAAATGCAATTATTATAATGTATTTATTATTGCTATTGATTTAAAAATTTTGAACTCCCGGAGCTCCTGGCTGGTTCAGTTGGTGGACCATGTGACTCTTGACCTCGAGGATGTGAGTTCAAGCCCCATGTTGGGTGTAGAGATTACTTACCCCAGAGCATCCATTGGACAGGGAAAACCATTTTGGCTGGCTCTTACTCCTTATCCAGTTGATGAATGTCTTCGATCTCTTCCCCTTCAGCCAGATTCCAGACATTTCCCAGAGCTAGTGTGCTCCGAAGCTGAGCAGCACTCTGGGGAAGCCCTGATCCACACCCACATCTCTGACTGAGCGGGAAGCCAGAATTCACCCTGATGTGCTCATTCCCCAAAATGGGTACTTGCCCCATTTCCTTAGGAAGTCTGAACGTGATTGAAATATTTGTTTCATGTGTGTTTGTGCTGAGAGGAAGCCTGGTTATTTGAAACAATTCCAGCTTTTGCTAGGGAACAAAGAAAACAAGTTTGGGGTGACGTATTCATGGTAATAAATATGCCAGACCCAACGTCCTATAGCTGTTTTCATCCTAGGATAGTGACATGTTTATTATGGCCCCTCAGACCTGAATGTGACACAGGAAACTGAGTCGTACAATTTAATATTCTGCCTGGCAAGTGTATCTCCAAAAATCGAGTTATATTACGAACTCTGGCTACTTTTCTCTTCCACTCTTCTCCCCTGCACAAATACCACTTTATTGAGTTAATTGTCTACACAGAAGTCTTAGCAGCCCAATTGTCTGCCCAGCAAACCGTCCACTTCAAAAGCTTAACACAGCCAGATTAATCCTTCTAATGTGTTGTTTCTGTCTGGAATTTACCAAGACTAAATGGCTCATGGGAATCAACTTTATAAGAGTTAGTACATGCTTGTGATACAGAAGATTTTCAAACGACCTTATCTTTCCACAGATCCAATCCAGCCCTCCCACTCAGCAAGTAGTCATCTGAAATGTCCTCAGGCCTTGCCTTCATTTCTTCTCTCCGCATGTCTCTCACCCATTAATAACTGCCTCTGGGAGCGTAGCCTGAAGGTATTTAGACTGGGCTGATATGCTGAGCAAGCCATATTTCTTCACTACAGAGGAAAAAACCACATAATTGGTCATCAACATGACTCACCCAGACTTGTACCACCACACCCAAACCGCACGATCGGACGGAGACTTGGATTAAGTTTAACCAAGCGAGTAAAGCCATCGTGCAGAGCAAGATTTTGTGTATCACCGTGTCCCTAATGCCATCTCTCTTTGGTCGCCTTTAGTGACCTACTTGTTGCAGATCACTTCACATTACATAGTTAATGGTGTTGGGTTTAGTTCTATTTTTGTTTTTCTCTACGCTTCTGCTGTTTCAGACTCAGATAGGCACGTGAGCGCAATGTACTCCTTCCGAGAGGCTCTTCGATGGCCTGGGAGCTCAACGTACATCCAGATTTCCTTTCCTTTTGTGGAGAAAAAGTATCTCTTTGGTTATAATACTCAAAGTCATTCTGGGCACTTGCATAATCCTGATTTTTTTTAAAACTCAGTACATAAGAGATCCATAATTTCTGGAGAGAGGAGAGTTGAGAGCACACACGGAGCGTTCTCCCCACCCACTCCAGTTCTTCCTCCTCTGGAATGGAATCCCAGGGGCCAGTAGGGCTCCATCACTTGGCTTCTTCCTCCCACCCCACAGTTGACTGGACCAAAGGTAGACCTGACCTGAACTGACCCAAATGGGTTTGCCTTCCTTACTGGGAGGCAGGGACCAGATAAAGAAATTAAGAAGGAGACAGAGAAAAACTTCCTATTAAGCGGCATTAAGAAGGATTCACTGTGGGAACTGACATTCCAGCAGGCCAGCATGCAGAGAGAGAGGCGGCAGGCCCACGAGGGACGCGGAGAGGTGAGACAGAGATAGAGGAGGGCCAGCTTGCTCGTAGCCCTCTAGCAATGAGTTGCCGTTGCAAGTGAGGTCCAGCTGCGTTCAGCTCTAGTTCTGGGAGGCCCCTTTTATCCTTGGAACTGATTGCCCTTCTTTCTGTTTTACCTAGAACAGTGGGCTTTTTCTCTTGCTTAACAACAAGAGAGTCTCGACAAATTCATAGCATAACTAAACATCCCCTCCTCTCATTACTACACGTCACTTTCACCAATTCTCCTAATGGGGAAAGGCATCCCCATTTGGCTGTGGGCTACCATTCAAACCCTTTCCTCCCTGTTTGGTGTTCAGAGGAGAGGAAGGAAAGTGTCCTAAACCTTCCCTTTGCCTGCCTTCCTAGCCTTACCCACCCTTCTCCATCGCAAGCCAGCTGTCTCCTCAGCGGAGGTCTCCCACCGGGCCATGTGTGAACCATGCTCTTGTCCCTTCCCGGCATTTTTCCACATTGTCATTCTTTCTGTGAAGTCTCATCCCCTTACTCTCTAAATCCTGCGCACTCTCCTGGCCCAGCATAACCCCACATACTGTGAGAACCGGCCAATCACTTCCCAACATTTTTCTCTTCCTTTTCTGATCTCCTTGAAATATTTCTACTACATATCTACTGTCCTTGAAACATGGTCAAGATCCCATGTTATGTGGAAAATGTGTTTACAAAATAGCATATACATTACAGAACTATCAGTAAAACTATAGATCAATAAATTAACTGTGTGTTGGGATTTGGGGGTGATTTTACTTCAGTTTTATTTTCCTGGTTTATGTTTTCTTAGTTATTTTTACAATAAACACAAAATGAAAAATAAAAATAATATGGGGAGAAGTCTAAGCTCCTTGATCTGGCTTTTAAGGACTTCCATAATTTGAGTCCTCTTGAACTGTTCTCTTCTCATTTATTCAGGTTAGCCTCTATTTTCAAATATATTGTAATATACTTGAAGATTCAGGTCATCCTTTCTTATTTTTTCTTACTCTTCATTTTTCTTTTCCCTTATTTCTGCTATAATGATAATTAACTTACTCTTGAAAACGTCTGAGTAAAGTCATACAAGAGTTTCTGCTATGTTTAACTGTGTGCACTCTTGAAAGATGCAATATTCAGCCTTTCATTGTTGGAGTCCCTGCGACCACCATTTCTGTCCCCAGCTTTTTTCTTCTGAACACTTCAAGTATCACATCTTATAGTTTCCATTTTATCATTTTAATAAAAGCGAGATGATCACATGTCCAAACCATGCTGATTCAATGTGAATCTTAATATAAATAAATGATACATAATTCATTCCTTCAGTGATTTTGGCCAAATGCTATAAATCAGCAGGCTCCGTGATGCAGGGCATTTAAGTGGAGGCTTCGGAGAGGAGTCACCAAAACATGTTTTTTCCTCCTTGTATGTGACTGTGGGCTAGTTGTATCTGTAGCTCGATTTGTAATCAGGCACTCTGGATCACTCAGTTCAGTCTTCGGCTTTATGTGTCTCCTCCAGGGTTTTAATTGAGCACTGTAGAATGCTTCAGCTAAAATGATATTAAGCCAATTATCTTCGCTTAAAAATATCTCTGTGTTCCAGTTGCTTTGATTGTCAAACAAAGCAAGAGGAAACATTACAAGAGATGGAAGAGACCTCCAGGTTGTCTAGATCTTGCATGACCTGAATGGTGTGTCTTCTTAGGACCATCGCTGGCAGCGGTCATGTGACCTCTGGTCAGGTGACTAGGGCAGGTGGGATTCTGTATTGCTGAAGCACATGGGCTCTAGACTCAGTTAAATACAGGTCTGAATCACAGCTGTGATACCTAGCTGCCAGCTGTTAGGCAATTTACGGAATCTCTCTGAGACTCGGTATCTTTATCTGTAAAACGAGCCCACTAATCCATACCTTGCAGGGCTATTATTTTTAAAAATGGGTTACAGCGACCTGATCTACACAGAGATTGAACATATGTCTTTATTTCTTCTCCCTGCAGAAACCCCACTGAAAGAAGAATAAATGAATTTAAAACAAATAGGCAAGTTATAAACCCCCGAGGTTAAAGAGAATGGAACAGGAGACAATGAACGGATCTGAGACCGACCCATTCATGGGAAATAGCAAGTGGTGGTGGAATGATGGAAAGTGACTCTCACAGCCTGGGGAGGGGCACCCTGCAGGCCTGCAGAGAAGTTACCGACCAGTGCACCAGGCGGAATGTCACTTTGTAGCTTCAGGGTTTGGAGCTGGGACATGGGCTGAACAGAGGGAGGTGGGGGAAAATCACAGGTGGCGGTTAGTGACTCAGTCCCTTTCTTCCACCTCACACAGAGCGGTAACTACACCTTTCCAACCTCAGATGAGATGGGAGACTCACAGAGAGGATGCCGGAGAGAGGATAAGAAAATTAGAGGATCAATTCAGGACATGCAACAGCGGGGAGATAGAATCAAATAATACAGTTCTCAGGACTCTTCAGACACAATCATCCACCGGCCCCAGACTGACTTATCAAAGCAGAAACCAAGATGGCAAAGGTGGCTTGATCTAAGCCACAAAGCAGATCAGAGGGAGAAGGAGTTAGCTATCTGGCCCCTAGACTTCATACATTTAAGAGACATGATAAACAATGGATCCTGGGAGAGGCTACATTCCCAGTCCCAAGCACCAGTGACCTTTCATGGGAGAAGAACTTTAACCATGCCTATTGAAACAAAATGTTGCAATATCAGACAGCCACTAAGGTCAGGAATACATAGTGAAAGAAACACAGTCATGCATTGTTCTTGCCGGCAGCCAAGGGCTACAGGGGCGACTGAGGCTTGCTGAGGTGAAACACACAAACCGTTTTTAAAAACAAATGAAGCAGCAGAAGGCTGAAACTTCTATCAACTTTAAATCCTTTTAGCAATTGTATAAGATTAAACTGTATGAAATTGCCATCGCTGTAGGTCAACAATTTTGAATATAGGCAATTTTAGATGGTTCAACCTACTAATTAGAGTAAGGGGCTTCTTCCCCTGTGATTGCCTCTATTCCTACAGCATAGCCATACTTGTACAGCAGTACCATCAACTCTGGCAACAAAAATATGTGCTGACACGCTTCTGGGCCCTGGGGAGAGATCAGTGAGCAAGAGAGGTGAAGTCGCTACTGGATGAGTCAGACTTGGCTTAACAGGCCAGCTTCAGTGAGTATGATTCCCAGAGCCAAGGCTGCAGAGTCAGTGTGACCTGTGATGAATTCTTGGCTCTGTGTTCTGTGTGACCATGAACGTGTGTGTGTGTGTGTGTGTGTGTGTGTGTGTGTGTGTGTGTGTGTCTTCTTTCCCAGGTTCGCAGGGCAGAGAAGTACAGAATAAGTACTCTATAAATTGTACCTGTTACATTTATTAACACTTATTGAAGGAAACCTCCTTCAAAGATTTTACCATTTCAAGAAAAATAATATACAAATATTCTAACTTAAGTGCTAAAGCTTCAATACACAGTGAGAAATAAATAGTTTTGTTAGGTCAGGACCATAAACATAAACTTGACACTGTAGGGCCTTCACAAGTGTGGCCAAGTGACGGTATGCTGTAAGAGTTAGCCTGGAAGGACCAATGAGGAAGTGAGTCTTCAGACAAGTTCTGAAAGTGAGTTTTGAAAGAGGGGAAGAAGAAACAATTTTCATAAGAGGATCCGAACTGAGCACGTGGGAAATATAACCTAAAAGGTAGATTTGTCTTCACAGAGAAAAGTGATATTTTTAGCCTTTCTTCCTAGGAATGTTGTGGAAACACACTCTAAAGCAAAAAGGTAGTTATCCTTTCTAGACCAAATGTCACAATCAGAATTCACATTTGCCAGGGATGTTTCCTAGTATAGGAAGAAACTGGAGAAGGCCTGAGCTCACTTTGAACTGGGGTCTTTTATACCCATGTCTTTTTTTTTTTTTTTTAAGATTTTATTTATTTATTTGACAGAGATAGAGACAGCCAGCGAGAGAGGGAACACAAGCAGGGGGAGTGGGAGAGGAAGAAGCAGGCTCATAGCGGAGGAGCCTGATGTGGGGCTCGATCCCATAATGCTGGGATCACGCCCTGAGCCGAAGGCAGACGCTTAACCGCTGTGCCACCCAGGCGCCCCTATACCTGTGTCTTAATAGTCCCCATTCTGAGTGTATTAGTTTGCTAGAGTGGCCACAACTTTAGCTAAGGCTGGCTTAGAACAACAGAAATTCATTATGTCACATTTCTGCAGGCTACACGTCCAGAAGCAGTGTATCCGCAGGGCCGTGCTCGTTCTGAAGGTGCTGGGGGAGCATCTGTGTGAGGCTGTCCTAGCTTCTCCCTAGTTCCTCAGCTTACGGCAGCATATCCACACAAGGCATTCTCCCTGTGTGAAAACTATGTTATGTCGATTTGAATAACAATCCCCCTCAATGTATGATTTTGTGCAACCAATGCCTTTGGAGTCTGAACCGGACACACACAACATAACAACAGAACGAAGTGAGAAGGGTACCGTTGAGCCTGCAGTATGGAGAACTGAGGTGTTAACAGCGTTGTTGATCTTCCTTCACAGTTCCATATACAGCACCAGGCAGCAACAAACCCATGTCCCCTTCACCTACCCCGTCACAAGCATGGCCGCTGCCTCCAGTGGCAAAGCCAAACCAGTCACAAAAACAAAAATAATCTACTGGGAGAAAATGGTGGGAGAGGGGACAGTATGTTTAGTGCAACTTTTCTTTGGCTAGTTCACAACAGAGAGTTTGGGCACCAGTTAAGCTTTCCCTCCCCCTCCTATAGTTCTGGAAAGCGATTTCTAGAAACATAATTTATTTCAAGAAAGCAAAGTTAAGAATTTTAGAAATTCTGGGTGTCTGGGTGTCTCAGTCGGTTAAGCATCTGCCTTTGGCTCAGGTCATGATCCCAGGGTCCTGGGATCCAGCTGGCATTGGGCTCCCTTCTCTGTGGGGAGTCTGCTTCTCCCTCTACCCCCCCTCCCATTCGTGCTCACTCTCTCTTGCAAAAATCAAGAAATAAGTAAATTTTAGGAATTCTAAGTGATAAAGTTTAATCTGTAAGTTACGCACTTAATATATAATATTTATTTATTGGTTATCTAGAACTGCAGTTGAACAAGAAATACTGTGTATGTGTTTAAAAATAAACTGAGTAGAACAATAAAAAAAGAAGTGAAAGGTAACTGTCCTCCACACTTCAAATCCCTAATCTCCCAAGTTCCTCCCTAAAGGCAAGCACTGTTTGTAATTTTTTGTGTATCATTTCAGAAACAGCCAGCACAAGAAATACACATGTGGTTATATAGAATGTTCATAAAATATATATCTCTTTTTTATTTTTACATAATATTAGAATGCCATATATAGATTCTTCACACTGCCTTTTTTAAAAAAGATCTTTTATTTATTTGCAAGAGAGAGAGAGAGAGAGAGGCGCAAGCAGTGGAGAAGGGAGAAGCAGGTTGCCCATCAAGCATGGTGCCTGATGCTGGGCTCCATCCCAGGACCTTGAGATCATGACCTGAGCTGAAGGCAGCCGCTTCACTGGCTGAGCCACTCACGTGCCCCTACTTTCTGTCTCTACAGATTTGCCTATTCTGACATTTCATATCAATGACTAGTATTATTTTGTAACTGACTGGTATTATTTTTAAATTCTCCAGCACAGGCTGAAGAACAGATAGCTAAGGTACCTCAGATTCACTTTCATCACTCCAGATATTAAATCACTCATTTAAAAATATAATCTCAATCCCCCACCCCAAGGCACCATACATGCCATCCATATGCAAACATTCCACTCCAAATTCCATGACAAATTTTGTTTAGTATGTAGCAAAGAATAAATACAGAGAAGTCGTTAGAAGCACTAAACCGTCTGATTCAAATGCTAATACTGTCACTTAGCAGCTGTGTAACCCAGGATAAATTATTCAACCTCTCTGGGCCTTAGTTTTCTCTCCTATAACAGGAGGAAAATAATGTTTCCTACTTCGTGAGGGTGAAATGAACAAATATATGCAAATATATGCAAAGTCTTTAAAAACTGAAAAGTTTCTAAATCATAATAAGTACTATATGTTTTTATTTTATTTATTTACTGTCATTATCAACTGTGAGAGCCATTCAATAGAATTAGTACCGTGGAGTGTTTAGATAGTTCTCCTGACCTTCTGATCTTTTTTTTTTTTAAGATTTTATTTTTTATTTGACAGAGAGAGAGAAAGCACAAGCAGGGGGAGCGGCAGGCAGAGGGAGAGGGAGAAGCAGGTCCCCACCACGCAGGGAGCCAGAGGGGGGCTTGTTGGGGGGCTCAGTGGGAGGATCGATGGGGGGTTCCATTCAGGGCTAGATCCCAGGTCCATAACCCGAGCTGAAGGCAGAGGCTTAACCCACTGAGCCACCCAGGTGCCCTGCCCTTCTGATCTTAAGTGATCAGAGACAGTTTCAACTACAAGTGTCCTTCTAAATTCCCCAGTCTATTTCTTTCATCTTTTGAAGAAGGAAGTTTAGCCTGGAAAAAAACCAATAATGTGTTCTTATTCATTCCATAAAATGTTTATTGGGGACATATTGTGTGCCAGGCACAGTCTCAAGTTCTGAATAAGACCGAAATGACGCTTTTCTCGCAGAGTCTAGCAGTGGGTACAGATCAGCAGTATGACAGGGACCAGAGACTGTGCTAGTATGCACAACGATCTCCCCTCCACGGGACCCTCTAGGAAGAACGATACCATTGCAGAAGGAAACAAGTAAAAGAAATATGACAAGATAACATCTTCTGATAGTTTTTCGGAGAGTTTATAGAAGAAATTTGGGAGCATGGGGGAGATAATGGAAGTAAGATAAAAAGAGAAAGATTTTTAAGATGTTTTGCTGAGTGTTCTGATTGTGTGCCCACTTTGGCATTTTCAATTGCAGTGAGAGGGTTGCAGTAAAGATTGAAATGCTTTTAGTTACTTTTGGAAGGTCCGACCACTGTTTCTTTAAATATAAACCGCATTTAGGATTAGGCCATGAGAATCTTGGACTTTATATGGACAATAGACAGTTACAATATAATGCAATGCTGTGGAAAGTCAGCACTTTGGAAAAGGAAAGGGAGGAGTATTCCAAGGGGTGGGAAATGAGCAAAGGCAGAATTGGGAAGAGCAGAGAACGTTCAAGGATCTGAAAGCCGGAGGGCATGGCTGGAGCGCAGGCGCGTGTGAAGGCATAACGCTGCAGCAAGGGCTGCCCAGGACAAATCCTGCCGGTCCTGGGAGGACATGGGAAGGGATCTAAACTTCATCCTGTTGGCACTAAGGAACCATCAAGGACTGTAAACAAGGAAGAGAGATGATGCACACAGCACTGGTTAGTTGTTGGCCCCAGGAATACACTGACTGAGAACCGAGCTCTTTTCGGGGACCCATAGCCCCGAGGATGGAGACCACAAACCTAAGGGAAATCAGTAAGCAAAGCAAATGACTTCTAGCTTATAGGACGGCTTATAGCAAATAGGGTATCTTCTACCTTCTTCCTTGTCTGCTGCTAGACCTATAGAGCAATCTTTTTTTCCCTTTTTCTTTAAAAGCACTAGACAAAACTAGAAAATAGAAAAAAATTATTTTGCCTTCATTTCTAATCATTCTTTGCAATCAAATTTTGAAATTGTTGTTTCTATCTTGATTGCTAGTATTAATAGCATGGCCACTGTGTGAAACAAATTGTTCTTCTGTGATGCCTCTTGAAGGCAAAAGTCATTTTACAACAGGAAGAAATGTAATGAACTGGGTAATATATTCAGACCAAATGTTTAGTTAGATAGCAACCTGACAGCATACTTTAGTCATATTAATTGCCCCCTCAATTCTATTCGCAAAGTTTTTTGGTGTTAATATTGCACGGAGGAATGTAATGGATGCGATAAGCTACCCGAATCCCCATCAGGGATAGAAGAGTCCTTACTCCAGCTCCTAGGAGTGCCACCAGAAGACAGCCCTCATCTCCCAGCTCCCTTTGGGGGTTGCCACAGTTTAAGGGAGCCACCTCTCTCTCCCAAAGCCATGCTCCCTTCACCCTCAGCCATACCCAAGGACTAGTGATGCAGGCTCATAAGGGTTCAGCCCTCTCTCCCCAGCCCCCAAGCGCTCCAAAGGGCACCCGGCCATAGGCATTCCCTGCAGGGTTATGGGAGGCTTCTCCTGGGTCTGCCTCCCACTCCACTTCTCCCTTGGCCCATCCTTCCTTCCGTCCCACAGGTGTTGATCCCATGAGTCCTCCCTAATAAATCCCTGAAAAGGGAATATGATCTCAGTCTTCTTTGGTCCACGTAGACAAGAAACAGGAAGTCTGTCATGCTGAAGAACAAGGCCTGAAGGTATTTTGCAGGTGGTTGACTAACTGCAGGCATGAGATAGTAAAGAATAAGTAAAGCCTGAGGGCCTAGTTATAGGTATGTGGGTGACTCAAGTTCTTGTTTGCTAACGGTGAAAACTAAAAAACTACTTCATCTGCTGTTTATTCTCTTTCCCTCCATCCTTTCATCTCCATTCTTTCTCCTGCCTGCCACCCCTTCAGTCATCCCTACACAAGCCCAGTGTGATCTGAAAAAGCAAGGTGTCTTAGTCCATTCGGGCGGCCGTAGCGAAATACCACAGGCTGGGGAGCTCATACAAGAGTTCTAGCAGTTCTGGAGGCTGGAAGTCTGTGATCAGGGTGCCAGTATAGTCCAGTGAGGGCTCTCTTCCCGGCTGCAGACTCTGCTTGTATCCTCACATGGCAGAAGGGGCAAGGGAGCTCGCCGGGGGCATCTTTTATAAAGGCACTAATCTCCATGAGAGCTCCACCCTCATGAATTAATCACCTCCCAGAGCCCCCACCTCCTAGTGCTACCACATTGGGCATTAGGATTCTAATATGGGAATGGGGGGGGGCACAAAAATATTCAGACCATAGTGCATGGCAAAGCTCCTGTGCTCTAAACAGAGTCCCCTACTGCTGACTAGGACACGTTCATCTTTATGCACGGACTTTACCACTGAAGCCATTCTTCTGGATAATTCAACAGTCAGAAGCATGAAGCTCCTACTCAGATACATGCACATTATAAGGGAAAGGAAGCTTTGAGAGACTTGGCGTATTTTGCCTGTGTCTTTGCCTATTTGCAAAGATTCTTTTCTTTCTGGTTTACTCAGGAAAATGTCACTATGGAGGGGAGCAAACGTGGCAGAGTCTCAAGACGGCAGATAGGACAGGTAAGTTCCAGTGGGATTGACAGGCACCTGGACGTCAGCCAAAAGGTCCAGGTTTTCTGGAGTTAACTTCCATTCCAGGAGTATGTGGTGGTGCAGAAAGAAATACCATCCAAAGGAAGGGGACTATTGAAACTGTGAGTACCTCACAAAACCACTCTGCCTCCTCCTCAATCTTACCCACTGGCTGGCTTACCAAAAACCTCTCAGCTGTCAGATCTCGTGGACACTCTTCATTCATTGTTTGGCCCAACCTTTGACTAAAACATTAGTTGCGGGTCAGCCCTTCCTTTTAGAAGCCCCTCCACCCTTGGCCTCTGGTACTTACTTCTTTTCTCGCTTCCTTCTGCCCCACTACAGCTCCTTCTCAGGTTCTGCTGGCTTTTTCTCCAAACTCTGTCCTGTCTTTCTTTTTTTCACTTTACATGTTTCCTGATGAGAAGTGATGAGTTCCTGACAGCTACAGCAGTAGTGGGGATGAAGAGAAGGTACAACGTGGAGGTTCC
Source organism: Ursus americanus (assembly GCF_024610735.1). Classification (NCBI taxonomy): domain Eukaryota; kingdom Metazoa; phylum Chordata; class Mammalia; order Carnivora; family Ursidae; genus Ursus; species Ursus americanus. Next base: position 13,594,723 of record NC_142131.1, on the reverse strand, counting down.
GTGGAGAAGGTTTCAACTCCATCAAGTCAAACATGGCGGGGAGGAGGGAGCCCTTGAGCTCCCCTCCTCCCCAGCCAGGCCACCCCAGGGTCAGAGTGAGGAGTCCCTCAGGATCCTACAGTGCTCTTGGAATAACTCTGCCAGCCCTTACCCTTCTCCCACGGTCATGTGCTGGGGAATTTGTCTGTCTTTCTTCCTAGACTGTGAGGTCCCCAGTACCTCCACAGAGCCTGACACACGGCAGTCATCCTGTTACCGAGTAAATAAAGGAACGAAGTACTTAACATGTGTGCAAATAAAAATATAGCGTAAGTTGCCATATGCAATTAGAATAATCTTCCCTAAGACGCTCAACTGCTGGTCGTGGTATCAAAGTTCAAATTCCTCACTGACCTCAAGAGAAAGTGAAAACACCACCCTCTTCTTCAACTTATTTGTAATTCTTCTTGACTCACAGTCATCAATGCATAGTTTAGCCATAATTGTTCTGTTAATGTGACTTCCAACCTTTCAGCAAAGCCTGAAGGCTAATGTCTTTATCTCTTACAGATGTTGATACCAATTATATCACCTTGCACGGTAGCTGCTGAGTAAACAGTAAGTGGGCAAATGGACCGATTACTCCTAAACTTGGACCAGCAGCTGCAGCCAGATGGGTAGGCTTTTTTGTATTTCCTGAACTGCCCTCATCCTCTCTCCTTCTGTCCACATCCCACCAGCCAGCCTGTCCACTCAAGCCTCCTTTCCCTTCCTAAAAATCACCAAAACCCACAGAACCCCAAACTCCCAAAACACATTTGTACTTATCCGTACTTGCACATCTCTCATTGTCACCCAAATGATCATGTGTGACAAATGCCATATGACTTCAGCTAAACTCTAAGTCCTGGGGGGCAGGGAATGTGTATTTTTATCTTCCTATCATTCCCTCTACAATTTCTTTCACAGCACTTTACATGCATGAAAAACTTTCAAGAAGTATAAAACTAACCAGTTTAAGTTCAATTTTAAATATTCCGTTAGAAAATACCTCAAATTTTAATCAACAAACCATTCTTCTTCCAGAGTTAGAATAATGTAGTCAGGGTTCTAAAACCTGAACCTAGGCCCTCTAGGTTCTGAAGTAAGGAGATGTTTCTGGTTCCTGGGCCTGGGGATGGGCTATCACCTGGCCCCTGTAGCTTCTGTGTTTGTTTAAATTATTGTAGGCATTGGTCACAGTCATAAAGTCATTTTTTCAGGCTTATGACATTTTTCCCAATTATGAATATAATTCATGCCACCAACCGATTTTCCTTGAATGGACAATGATAGACCCCTTATCCAAGTCATTTCATTTTTATGTGGAAATTCTCACTCTGTAGCCTGTTTGTTGGAAATAGTAGTCACATGGATAATAAGTAAAACCTTTTAAGAGGGAATCCATTTAAATCATCCCTCGCTGCTCCCCCCATCAAGAATGCTGCTAAGCCAGTGAAGGAAGTCAAAATCCCTAAAAATGAGAAGGGAAAGGGAAACAAGAATTCATCCTGCCAAGCTCAGTATAGCATGACAAATCTTTTCCTACAATCTGGCTTCTCTCTCGCACAGTCTAAAACACAACACTTCACAGAGCGTCACCCCCAGGTCCAAGGTGTCAATGCCATCGTGGGGAAAGGCTTTTTCAGGCAGGTCTGATCACATACCCGCAGAATCGGAGACCTGCAGTCTCAGCAGACGAGCGTTTTCTAGACAGGGTTGTTGTATTTCACTTCCAAGCTCAAACCAGGAAGTGCTGTTTAAGATGAGTCAAAGACTAAAAACACTTTGGCCTCGGAAACAAAACCGACCAGGCTCCAGAAAGGCTACAGGGGTTTAAATGTGGGACTATTGGAACCTAAGGCTTCCTACCCATTGAAACGTTTTAAACTTTCAAAACTGCGCCCCCCTCCCCCCAAAAAAACCCAAAGCGAGATGACATAAAACATACACAGGCGAGCGTACACACCTACACAAACACACACACATCTACACAAACGCATGCACAGACCAATATGTTTTTGTGATCCACTTCCTTATCTAGAAGGTCCAGGCTTGGGCCAGATTGGAGTTGGTAAAGTCTTCTCCAAACTAAACCAAGGCAGACTGCAGAAAAGGTGTTTAATTCTGGAGATTTTTAAGGAGAACGGTCGAGGCGTAGCCGGGCCACGCCCGGGTACAGCTTCCCGGTTGCACAACTGAAAGCTAAGTCCGGGCACGTCTAAGGAGGAACCCTGAGACCTCCAGCTCCTCCTCCCTGCGACTACGGGGAGCAGCGGAGTCCTGGAAGGCGGGGAGGATCTCTGGGTGAAGACACCGGGGCCGAGGGTGTTAAGTTTCAGCCCCGGGAGCCCCGTGCCGCTACAGAGGGGACAGCAGCCAGCAGCGGGCAGGAAGGGGAGGACCCGGACAGGCAAGGGGGAGCCCCCGCGCGGGCTCGGGGCTGGGTCGGAAAAGCTGCCTCACGGGCGCGCCCTTCGGCCCCTCCGCTCCTTCCCTCCCTCCCAGAGCGCCCCGCCCGGGCCTCCCTTCTAGTCTCCGCTGCGCCCTCCCGGAGGCAGCGTTTGCAGCGGCCTTGCCATGTCTCAGCCGGGCCAGAAGCCCGCTGCCTCCCCGCGGCCCCGGCGCGCTGCAGCTGCCCGCCATACCCAGGAGGTGAGTGGCGCTCTTCTCGGAGCCGCAGGGCTGAACGCTGGGAGGACCCCAGCCCTGAAGCCGTGGGCCACCTCCTCTGGGCGTAGCCTGCCTGGCCTTCCGGCCCGTGCGCCCCCTCCCGGGCTGGGGAAGGGCGCGGGGCTCAGTGACTGCGGCTGGGCAGGTGGCTGGAGGTGGCTGGGTATTTCAGGGCCCCGGCCAAGAGCGCTGGGCGTGGCGCGAGCTCAACAGGGGGTGGCCCGCGTCGGGAAAAGTTGGATGGTGAGAGGTGGGTGAAATGACGATAGGGCTGAAAGGGGGAAAAGTTCATTCGGGACCCCCAGAGTGGGTGGGGTAGCGTAACTGGACGGTGGAATCCTGTCTTCCGCGTAAAGCCCGGGCTGCAGGGCGTGGCGGCCCGGAGAAATAAAACATCTTCCCGAGCTAACCTCGAGCCAAATCGGGCGGGGCGGGGCCAGCCGGCGGGGGCGGGGCTTGCTTCGGGCACCGCCCAGGTGTCCTGCCTCCTGACGGCTTCAGGGCTTGCAGAGCTCAGAGCCCGCCAGGTGCAAGGCAGGCGAAGTGAGAGTCCCGTGCCTGCCGCTCCGCACCCCGCGTGCTCGCCGGGCTCTCTGCCGCGCGTCTCAGAGCAAACCGGCCGTCGCCATGGCGTTCGCAAGCTGGTGGTACAAGACGGTAAATAGGAGCGGCCGCTCTTGGGCAGGAACGGGAAGGGAATGTGTTTGCTTTGCCTTTCCAGGAGTGCGGACGAGTATTGTCCGGGTTTTGGCTGGGAAGGGGAGGGGACCAGGTGCGACCTCCTCTCAGGACTTAGGGAGAGGCCGAGACTCACCCTACGGTGGTATGCACCAGCGCGCCCGAGAGTGCGAGGAGGCTCGGCTCGGTTCACAAGTTGAATGGGACGGGAATTGTTGCTGGAGGAATTCCGCCGCTGGAAGCGGATTCCTGGATGAACTCAGCTCGCAAGAACATAGATCTAGTGTTTTTAACTTGTAAGCAAAGCTCGAAACTTTTAGAGGAAATGATCTTGGACATGCATTTTCCAACACAAAGGAGGAGAGGCAGCTGGAATGGGGGGTAAGGAGAAAACCCAAAACTCCGAGGAGCAGAACCAACTGAAATCAAGACCTTTGTTGAGAATGAGAATGAGAGAGCAAGAGCTGTTCTGTACTTTATTCCACAAAAAATACAAAAAGATGTGTTGATAGGTGGGAATCAAAATATTTATATCCCATTGATTGATGTGAGAATTTCAGAAACTTAGTTTAAGTACACCTCTTTTTCAGCATGTGGTATTGGGAAAAGCAGCTATTGTAATTAGACACCCTTTAGAGGAAACCTTATATTGGAATCAGCAAACTGTCACTGATAAGCCAATGGCCATTCACTGATCATCTACTCTGTGCCAAGCCGCTACTAGCCTCCAAGTACATAGTGGAGAATAAGAGGATAGTTCTTTTTCTCAAAGGTCAATGAGTCAACCTTTCTGAACCTGTTTCCACTTCTGTAAAATGAGGGTTATAATAGGCACCACATAAGGGTTTGTGAGAACTGTTGAGAATGATGAATCAAAGTATCATGCCCATATACTTATAATGATTGGGAATTACAGTTTCCCTTAAGATATTTCATTGCTATTGTTTCTCATTACATATTCTGGGCTTTTAAAATGTAGCATCTTATTTATGTGCTAAAAGCAAAAGTTTGCTTTGAGTCATTATTGTCCTAAGGTTCTTATCAAAATGAACCACATGAATTATCTGCAAATAAGGATGGCAGTATTTCAGAGTTGACATCGATCTTCTCTTTCCAAATTCATGATTCTTTAAAGGAAATTATGCTGGAATATTTGAAGTAGTTTAAATCAGTGCTTTTAACCCTGTTATGTTTATTTTTTTAATTTTTTAAGAAGATTTTATTTATTTAGAGACAGAGAGAGAGCACGCACGCACGTGAGTAGGGGTCGGAGAGAGAGGGAGAGAAGCCGACTGCCTGCTGAGAAGGGAGCCCTGCGCTCTCTGTCCCAGCACCCGGGTCATAACCTCAGCCGAAGGCAGAAGCTTAACCAACCCAGTCACCCAGGCGCCCCTAACCCTGTTATGTTTAGGCATAGTCTGTTATTTTGCTAAAATCGTTCTTATAATCCAATTTGGAAACTACTATAAAATTTTTTTGCCTCTTAGAATCAGCAAGCTGTTATGATCAGCTTTGATTCTTCCCAAGCCAGTGCCACCTGGAAGAACTGTTGTGAGAGGCACATATGTAATTTAAAATTTCCTTGTAGCTACATTAACAAAAGCAAATACAGGTGAAACTAATGCTAATAATATTTTTTATTTAACTAGCTATATCCCAAACATTATTTTAACGTATAATCAATGTACAAACCATTGAGATAATTTAGATCTTCTTTTTTATATTAATTCTTCAAAATCCAGTGTTCATTTTATGCTTACAGTAATCCATACTTGCTACATTTCAAGTACTCAAAAGGCATGAGTGGCTAAGGACTATAGGATTGGATAGTATAGCTCTAGACATGGCTTCCTAAACATTTTTGTTTGATGGTTATGAGGGGGTGATCACAGACCATTTTTAGAATTAAAGCTACTGACCATTTTCCCTCAGCAAAATACACACGCAAATACACAAAAGCTCACCAATAAATCCTCTAAAGGTCCACGGAGCCAATTTATAACACATATATTTCACATATATACAATATAAATTACAATATACAATAAGATATCTTATAATAATATAAATATTATAAAAAATATAATAAAATTATATAGTATATACTCTATAATATAATATAATTATATAGTGTTATATACTGTACAATATAATATGTTATATACTATTATATAGTAATTATATATAAGTATACGATTTATATGTAATATATATGTATTTTTATCATGTATACTATATACCATATATATATCATGCATATACATAATGCTTCTGATAAATCCTATAATTAAAATATCTTTACTAGGATCCTTTAAATACTGAAAAAGATTGTGAATGACCTCACTTTAAAAATCTAGGCAGCATAAGATAAAATAATTAGAAGATGTATCTGTGATGTTTGTTCTATTCTTCCAAATTCTTCCAAAGAATTATGTATTTGTAGGAAAAAAACCCAACAAAACAACTTTAAAAAGCCAGCTCTGAAGAACATCTCAGGAGCATCATAACGATGAAGCATGAAGGAGAATAAATTTGGTTGACATCAGTAATCACATTCCTGAATCATAAGTTGACTTGATTAGGCCATGGTAATTAAAGGTGTTTCTTAGCCTAATTAGAGTCATCGGCCCAGTGGCAGCATGATCAAGGAGCCTAGTCATTTGGGAGGCCCCATCGCTGTGGCCAGTCTGGGAAGAGTGTCACAAGCTTTCCAGAGCAGGACAAAGCACTTGGCTGCTTTTAGGAGTAAGGAATGCAAATTATAGAATCTGAAAAAAGTGCACAGGCTTTAGAGTGTCTGGGAGAATGGAGGTCAGACACAACTTTGCCCTTTTGGTTGATAGTTTCTAGTTTCCTTCCCATTGCGATAAGACTTTTAAATTAGGAGTATCATCAGATGATGTTCTCTAATCAGTTTTGGCACTTCCCAGAAGTAAATTATATTCTACAAGTGCTTTTTAAAGAATGGCGTAGCTTGCTGGGGGTGGAAACATGGGTGGCCATTTGAGATTCCAAGGTGATTGGTTAGGCATTCAGTTCTGAGTAGGTTGTCTGGTGTAATACAAGACTTCTCTAAGCAGCCCATCTTTATTCTATTCTTTTCCTTTTTGTTTTGTTTGTTTGTTTAATTTTTATGGTGGTAAAACATACACCACGTAAAATTTGCCATCTTAACCATTTGTAAGTGTAAAGTTAAGTGGAATTAAGTACATTCATATATATATATATATATATCTCATATATATTCATATAAATCATATATATATGAATTTTTTTAAGTTTTATTTGTTTAAGTAATCTTAAATACACCCAACATGGTGTTCAAACCCAGGACCCCGAGATCAAGAGTAGCCCGCTCCTCCACCTGAGCCAGCCAGGCACCGTGTACAATTCATATTGTTGTGCAACCATCACGAGCATCTAGCTCCAGAACTCTTATCTTGCCAAACTAAAACTGTAAAGCCATTAAAAATAAATCCCCATTCAGCTTACATATACCCATTTGAATGCATAGCACTGTATTCAAGTATCTGTGTTGCTTTTTTTTTTTTTGTATTCTATTGTTTAAAAAAAAGTGAATCAGGTATCTTTTAGTTAAGAAAAATGTGAAATAATTCCATCCAATGAACACCATTTATGTAAGTTGCCGTCTCAGATGGAAGAGGCATTTATCCCAGGGAGAAAAGGGGTCTATGGTTAGAGTTTCCTTAAAAAACTATGGAATTCATTTTGACTGTTGAGGATTCATAGAACACAGAAATAATTTGGTAAAGGCCAAATATGTTCACAGGTAATTATTGTTCCCCTACTATGTGTTGGGTTCTGTAAAGGGTTCCATGGACGTAGCAGTTGTGCATTTCTCATTGATAAAAATCACAAGTGCATCCTAATGACTACTACAAAAGCAATAAAAGTAACTATTGAAAGTCCCATGGCATCTTCTTTGATTTAGAGAAAATTCAGAAAGCCTTACTGCAGATAGACCCCAGATGCTGAATTGGCAAAGAGGCAATCAATGCTACCTCTGAAAACTGGACAAAAAGAGCATGTGCCCTTAACAGTGTCATCTTGACTTATCCATGAGAATGTTGAAGTGTTAGGAAAAAGCATACATGGAGTTTAGGTGGGACATCGGGATTTCAGAATTATGGCCATGCAGTTAATCCTTAATATGTGTCTTTTATATGAGAATCCCAAAGAATGTTATCCTATAATTTTAGAATTTGATAGCAAATGTTTTTAGAGGAGGAGAAAGATATCATGTATTAACAGGCCAGATCTCTTATTTACTTAAATTTCTTGAGTAATTATTCTCTATACAGTACTTAGCACATGGTAGCTAGCTTCTCACCGATTTTTAAAATAAATCAACTCTGTTCTTCTCTAGGAGTTTAGAGTTTTTAGTGTGAAAACCAAGGGAAATGGCTAAGATATTGTCTTTGTGTGACTCCAGGGAGATACATATGCTTGAGATAAGAGGCTTCTCACTTTTTCAAAACTGTTATCACAGAAGAGAGGATAATATAATGAACTCTTCATATACCCATCATCTTTAATAATTATCAACATAGTAGTACTGTGCCACATTTCCTTTGTTTAGCTCCCAGCCCCACCAGTAAACCCAGCACACACACATACACACACACACTCACATCTCCCCTCCCAAAGTATTTTATTTTATTTTAGTTATGTTATTTATTTTATTTTTTTTACAAAGAGAAAGCATGCATGAGAGCTAGCGTGAGTACGTGAGAGGGGGAGGGGGAGGATGGGCGCTGGGGGCAGAGGGGCAGAACAAGATAAGAGAATCTTTTTTTTTTTTTTTAAAGATTTTATTTATTTATTTGACACAGAGAGAGACAGCCAGCGAGAGAGGGAACACAAGCAGGGGGAGTGGGAGAGGAAGAAGCAGGCTCCCAGTGGAGGAGCCTGATGCGGGGCTCAATCCCAGGGCTCTGGGATCACGCCCTGAGCCGAAGGCAGACGCTTAATGACTGAGCACCCAGGCGCCCCAAGGGCGAGAATCATAAGCAGGCTCCACATCCAGCTCGGAGCCCCACGCAGGGCTGGCTCTCAAGACCCTGAGATCATGAGATCATAACCTGAGTTGAAATCAAGAGTTGGAGGCTTAATCGACTGAGCCACCCAGGAGTGCCCCCGAAAGTATTTTGAAACATGGGGAATTACACATTTAAGGGTCATGCCTGTGACCAGCTTGGTTAGATTGTTTGGAAAAGGAGTTCTCTATTCGCTGTGTACTTTGTTTCCTTAAATGTAATATGGAAATGTGAGACAAATATAATATACAACCATAACAGACAAAGTGCTAAACACAAATTTATCGGATGAACCTGGTTGCTTTGTACTTATGAAAAGTAAGAAACTGAATTCTCTGCTCTAACATTTATAGCATTAGAAAATGAAACCTTTAAACCTTTACTTACGTCTCTTATGCATTTTACTGTTTCATAATTCAGCACAATCCAGTTGATGCCAGAGAAAAACAAGGGAGTGGAATAACTTTTATTGTATTCTTAAAATGAACTAGGCAGTGGGCCAGGCTCCTCATTAACATCAGCTCCTTTCAGAAATATGTCAGCCCCTGGGCTATGTACTATTAGCTTCGTTTTACAAGTAGAAAACAGGTTAAATTATTTGCCGAAGGTCACATAGCCTTTCACATCCAAGCTTTTTCTGTCCCATCTGAGTTGTCAGAGAATGGAATGCAGGGAATTGGTTACCCAGGTAACAGAAGAGGATGGGAAGCCAACTGGGGAGGCAACCAGGGATTAGAAATTTCAGGAAGCTGCTATCATTTCTATGCAGGAAGGACTAGCAGGGAGCTGGATCGTCCTGTGGAAACTCCCAACTGTGGCTGGCCCATCCTGCAGGAGACACTACTACAGAGCCTCCCAGAGGCAGAAAGGAGGGGGAAGACTACCCACTCACCTCCTCCAGTCCCCTGTCACTGCCTCCCAAGCCCAAGACCACCCATCCCAAATATCCCAGGTCCAGGGAGCAGGGGGAGCAGGGGCCCCGGGTGGGCAAGGAATTCACCTGAGGGCAGAGAGGCCCAGAGCAGCTCCAGGGAGATGGTTTTAAAGCAAACCCAGTTTTACATCTTGGTCCTTCTGTTTGTTTGCTGAACATTACTGTTTTAGCAAGCAGAATACATACAAGAATAGATTTTATGGGATTTTGCAGGAATTATTAATTTACATGTTGTCCTTTAATTTTCCAAGCTTTTTTTTTTTTTTTTGCTTCTTTCTCTTTTATCTAGTTTACTGACCTGAATGGAGCAAAAGTACTTCTCAGGCAGTGTTTAGAGGTTTACGGAAATAAGAGTCATTCAGTCAAGAAGTATTTGTCACACCCCTACCACAGGACCAGAAAAATAAGAATATAGTTTACCATCTGGTTGGGAAGGCAAAATAGACATTTATGAAGGAATCAGTAAGCAAGAGAGTATAAAATAAAGTTTGTTTGCTAAAGAAACTAAGAAAATTGAGACTAACGAGCAGATAGGAAGATACGACATGCCATAAATAGGGCAAGGCTCAGAATTAGTCAGGAAATGCTGGTGTGAACACAGGGCACCGTGCTCCTTCCTTGAGCAATCGGAGTTTACCCAGGAGCCCCAGAGCCGCCCCAGCCTGCCTGACCAGGGGAATCTCCCCGTGGGTGCCAACTCAGTGGGGTGATTTGAAGAGCAGAGCCCTCTGCTTCCTGTCATGGTGCCCACAAATCTCTCAAAACCAGTTGTCTTTCCTGCGCTCTGGCATGAGTGTTCCCACGTGTCCCAGGTGCTTGTGACCTACACTGAAGGATGGGACCCACTGCTAAATGAGGGCTCTCTGACCTTTAGAAGGGCCCTGAAATGAGCTTTTCTTACCATATGCAGTGGTATGTAGTGACAGAGCTGAGCTCTGTGTACGAGGAAAGTCCAGAGGGCACCAAGATAACCTCTTATTGCTTCATGCAAATATTGATCTCTGTGGCCTTGCCTCCAAGTTGAAGAAGAAAAATTTTTGAGTTGTTTTCGAATAACCTTTACTGGTTTTTAGAACAATTTTATTCAAATATAATTCACAAACTGAATTCACTCATCAAAACACAATTCAATTCAATATTTTTTAGTATATTCACAGAGTGGTGCAAGCATCACTTCTATTTAATTTTAGAATGTTTTTGTCACCCCTATAAGAAAACTCTGATTTTTTTTTTTTTTTTTTTTAAGAAGCAAAGGCATTTCAGAAGCACCCAGCATTTGCACTCTTTCAGCTGGGCTTGCGCTTGTAGCTACTCAGTTTTTTTCTGTCTTCCTTCTTCTTTTATATATGTGTAGAAGTTTGCTTTTATTTTCTTCTGTGTTACCTATGCCCTTGTGTGTGTGTCTGTCAGAGGGTATGTGGGTAGCGGTGGGGAGGGTGCCCAGATGCTTACTAGCCCAGGTCCTTGGCTGGCGGAGAGCAGAGGCTACCGGCCTTACTGCTCTTGGCTCTTGTTGATTTCCTGACAGGTTGATGGGTTTGCTGTGGCAGAAGATTTTAAGCCTATAAAAAGCTTTCTCCTCCAATGAGAACAGAGGACAGCTATACTTGCCAAATACACAGTGATCCACGGGGTTCAGAAAATTATTCCTTTTTGAAGGAAGATGGGGCGAAGTCCCTTATCTGCTTTTTCCCTGCTTCTGAACTCCTGCCACACAAACCACCTCTTTCATCTTAACTCCATGTGTCGACTGCTTTCTGTAGCCTTATTCTCCCCATGCGGTTTCTCCTGTATTAGGGTTAGCTTCCTGTCCTTCCTGTGCTGGGCTTCCAGCTACGAATACAGGACTGATTTTGCAAACAGGACTGTTTGATTTTATAAAGCAAACCAGTTTCAGAATTGGAAGGTTCTGTTTTGGTTTGTTGTTTTCATTTTAGAGCATTGGATTGAGTCTTTCTTGATGTGAATCCCAAGATCTCTGCTAGCTCTTCCCTAGATCCAGAGTAGCCCAGTCTCTGGCTCATAGAATATAATCCGGATACGTGGTGTGACGGAGGAGGACCTCACCTTTCAGAGCCTTGATTTCTTTATCCATCAAATGAGGTGACACTGGAGTTGCTGTGGGGATCGCTTAGGGGAAATGGTTAGCCCTGGGCTAGCACAGAGTAAGTAGATGCTTGGAACATATTTGTTTCCTTTCCCTCATCTAGAAAAGTCCTCCATGGATTTATCAGTTTTGTGATTTGGTTCTTTTTCTGGACCTATCAGTGCTTTCCTTCTCCATGCTTCTCTCGCCTCTCTCACCCCACCCCACCCACTGCCCGCTGTTGTGGACAAAATTTTCTCTCTTTTCTTCTTAGGCTTGCGGCAGGTTTCCTAAGTTGGATCCAATCTGACGTAAATCATTCCCAAATATTTCATTGCATCAGCTCAGTCACGCAGAAAGTGCTTAATTATGCTATGAATTAAATAATGAGGCACTTTGAGTGTTAATTATACTCAAATTTAAAAAAGATAATAACAAATGTTAAAAAATAAATTAAAAAATCAGGCACTTTGAATATCTCTCAGTGAAAAGATATAACTGATTTTACATTGTTAATAGATTGCTGAATATTGAATAAGTCCCAAGAAATGGTCAGGGCAATGGTTCATGCATTAATGTTGCTATTTACTAGAAATTGAATGGTGTTAGGTAATTCTTGTTAATTCTCTTAGAGTGATGGTGATATTGAAGTTACTTGGAGAAAATTCTTCAATTTAAGGAGATGTTCAGTTGCAATGTTTAGGGGTAAAGTTTTAGGATACCTACAATTTACTTCCAAATGTAGGTACATATCCAACTACAGGTAGAGAGATAGATCTATCTATAATATATGCAAATACAGCAAAATGTAGCAACAATCTTAATAGTTATTGGATCTAAGTGGTAAGAATATCAGTGCTCGTATTATTCTTTTAACTTTTCTGGGTATTAGAAAAATTTTATAATGAAAAGGTGTGTTGGGGCCCCTGGGTGTCTTAGTTGGTTAGATGTCTGGCTTGAGGTCTCAGCTCAGGTCTTGATCTCAGGGTCATCAGTTCAAGCCCCGTGTTGGGGTGTGGAGCCTACTTAAAAAAAAAAAAAAAAAAAGAGGCTGGATTAAAAAAAACCTAGGAAAATATAATCCATAAGGTTTCTAAAAAATGTTCTCATTTGATTGTGTTTTGTATGTCATTATACTTCTTTATGTTGTAAAAAAGCTTTCTATTGAGAGCAAATCTTTCTTTTGAAATCATTAAATACAATTCTTATGGTACGTAATTTTTCTAAGCTGTCATTATAACCAAACATTTTAAAAAGTATTTACCATATATATCTCTCCCAAACTATATAGAACCTACGTAATTTGAGGGATTTTGAGCATTTAAGTGGAAACAAATAACCGATGGTATTGGCTAATCTGGAGGACTGAAATTTTGGAACACCCGCAGGAAATGACTTTTTAAAAACTTTTATTTTTATTTGCTTACTTTTTTGCATTTTTTAAAGTAAGCTCTTTGCCCAATGTGGGACTTGAACTCATGACCCAGAGATCAATAGCTGCGTGCCCTACAGACTGAGCCAGACAGGGGCCCTTTTTAACAATTTTTAAAGAAAAACACGTATATACTTAAATTTTAGGGAGAAAGGGCTGTCTGCACATTTACTGCAGGGCAGCGTGTCATAATATATCTTTGCCCCATGAGCAGGAAGCAGAGGGGGACCTTGTGGAGAGCAGGGAACCTTCTACCAGACAAGAGCAAGTGCCTCTTTAAGCTTTTTCATTTGCAAAGTGGAATACTATTACCCACTGGGGAGTAAAGGAGGCACTCGACAGCCTCAGTAAAACAGTGCATTTTTTTGTTGTTACTATCTGTCTGAGAAAGATAGGGATTTGGAGATAATAATGAGTGTGATAGGCTTCTAAATCCACCAATTCTGCAAGGAGACAGATTAGGTAAATTTGTCACTGTGGATCTATCCCTCTTAAATTCTATCTGCAAATGGTGCATGATTCTTCCTCCTAGTCTGGCCTTCAGGAATCTTCTAAAACTTATCTCTCACCATCTAGCACTGATCTATATGTGGGCTTTTAGATATTTTTTTTCCAGGTTCATTAACTACTCAATACTGATTGCCCTCAACTGTGGACAAATGCTAGACTAGGACATCAAGTTGGAACAGGCCCTGTAGAGGGCTTCATTCACCAGCTCTTGAAGCCTGGCTGCTTTTCAGTGAGTGGATTCCACTCACTGATCTGTGACAGTGTTATATTTTGGGAAGAACTTCCCACGCATGAAAGTGATTTCCTTCTAGTTTTTCATACAGAGAACTCTTAATGCAAGGTTTCATCCATGTGTCTAATATTTCTTGGATTCTTGTTTTAATTCAAATATATGTTGATATGACTAAAGAAAACATCGCCTTTTTCTATTTAGCATGGTATAGTGACAAACAATGTATTGTAAGTCAGAAAACCTGCTATGCAAACTTTTCCCGTTTACTAGGTATGTGTCTTTATGAAAGATCACTGAATTCTTCTTATTCTTCGTTTTTTCATCCCTAAAAATGACGTGAACCTCTTTTTTTGTATCAAATAAGATGTCTGAAAGTAAATAATAATAATAATAAATAATAGTAAAGAATGATATTATTAATATTACGGTTACTACCACTTTTCTTAATTCAAATAATTTCTTTGACTTACATATCAAGGTTATGATTTGCTTTAGGGAATGTTTACAGTTTCATATTTTGGTTTAACTGAAGATAATCGAGATTGAACCCAACGGTGAGCTTTTATTTCCTTATATTTAGGTTATTTTTTCCCACTTTCTCTCAAATCCCGCAATGGGCAAGAAATGAAACAATTCTTTGTAACCCTTATTGGGAACATAATCTTTTTTTTTTTTAATCTCTCAAAAAAAGTCAATCAACTTTATGGCCTATTTTATCTTATCATCAAGACAGACGAGCATGTAGGCTACTTGAAGGTTTTATGCACCACATAAAAATACTTGCGTTCATTCCCACTGTCCTGGGAAGAAAAATAATTCTGTTTCTGGACATAGTGAAATCCTAAAGCCATAATAAATAGAAGTTGTGGGTATGGTCTTCCCCCTGCAGGGTTTGTCTTCCTGGAAGATAACTGGGGAAGAACTCTGAGGAATTCCCAAGAGCCATTCCCAAGTGATGGCGGCCTTGGAAGCTGTGGTCCTCCCTAGAGCCCACGCTGAACTGAGGCTTAAGTATGGCTTTAGGCTCCACATGGTCCTTAGACGTCACAACTCCGTGAGGACCAACATGTCTCCCACACTGGCAATTTGGGCTTTAAAACTGTGTGAGGCATTTTGTAGGAGACGAGATGCTGCCTTGGAATCACCATCAGATCTGTGTCTGGTTAATTATAGACTGACTTTCTACATCCCAAATGAATGTCTGTAGCTTCTCTTGATTTTTGAAAGCCACCTATGTCAGTGTAGAATTATCAGCATTTTCAGAAGGAAGATTAAAGGGGTCCTTGTTTTTACAGGCTACATATTTAGCCCTTCGGGATTAAAGTCACTATTATGTTATCTTGTATTACCTCCTTCTTTTAAACATTATCTTTCTTTCTTTTCTTTTTATATTTTTATAGCATGTCAGTGAAAAAACCAGTGGATCGCCTTCCAAGTCAGGAGAAAAGAAAGGATCAGATGAGGTAATTCCCACAATACTGGGCTTTCCTTTTCTCTTGCTTTTAATTGTGAATTCTATCTTGAAACAGATAATGAGGTTGCAAAGAGCTCCTACTGGAATATTGGCAGATTTAGTCTTAACTAAGATTTGATTCAAGAATACAAGTGGAGGGGCGCCTGGGTGGCGCAGTCGTTAAGCGTCTGCCTTTGGCTCAGGGCGTGATCCCAGAGCTCTGGGATCAAGCCCCACGTCAGGCTCCTCCGCCGAGAGCCTGCTTCTTCCTCTCCCACTCCCCCTGCTTGTGTTCCCTCTCTCCCTGGCTGTCTCTCTCTCTGTCAAATAAATAAATAAAATCTTAAAAAAAAAAAAAGAATATAAGTGGAAATCATTAAAAATTAATAAAAAATAAAGGGTTGCTGGGGACAGAACCTTTAGAAATAGTTTCAATTTAGGAACAGAAGCAAGTTATCGAGGGTGTTTTCCCTGTAGGACTTGCTGAACCTTAAATATTGGTGAACATGGCAGATTTAGGGGGAGAAACCAAATGCCGTAGTGGTAAAGGACATCTTTGTTCATGAGAGTACACGAGGAAGAAAGACAGTGATGGCCTGGAAGAACCCATTATTCAGGTTCAGAAAAAAAGGAAGAGAGAAAGACTATTTTGATTTGGATCAGTTCTGTGGAAACAGGAGTAAAACCAAACTTTTCCAGTGGGAGATGAGTTTTCTTTGACACTGAATTTCTTCCTCCACCGAATGGCACACCATTATGTGCCTTGTCAACACTGGCCGACTTCTCCACGGAAGGGTCCTGCGAATGTGCTGTCCTTCCGAAGGGTACTGGACTTGCCTCCCTTCTGCTGCTTTTACATTTTAAATCTCGATAGATATGTTCATCTTCATTCGATAGAAATTGTCATGGTCATTTCCCACTTGTAAAGCAGCGAGGTTCCTGGAAGGTGCGTGGAAAGCTAGAAAGCTTAAAATGATCATTATGTTTTTCTCTGTGTTATCAAAATGTTTTTGGGTATTTTGCTCCTCTTCTTTCTGCAGTTTTGGAATATTTAATATATCTCGATATATTCAGTGTGTGAGGAGGCTGTTATAGCTAGAACCTTCTATAGATTCTGCACTACGGTTCGCGGAACTTTCTACTGTCGTTTTCATTACCAGTACCCATGAGAATATCATTTAGAGTCTTTCCTTTTTAATTATTAATTTTTATTGTGTTTATTTATTTATCTTATACTGTTTAAGTCTATATAACAGTTGGTCTCATGGAGGAGAGCACCAGAATAGGTGAGAGTTTCTTGCCATAGCACGCTCAAATTGTGTCAGACAACTTCGATGTTCTGCCAAAGTGTTGTTTGCAATAGCTTCTTTCTTTTTTTTTTTTTTTTAAAGATTTTATTTATTTATTTGACAGAGATAGAGACAGCCAGCGAGAGAGGGAACACAAGCAGGGGGAGTGGGAGAGGAAGAAGCAGGCTCATAGAGGAGGAGCCTGATGTGGGGCTCGATCCCAGAACGCCAGGATCACGCCCTGAGCTGAAGGCAGACGCTTAACCGCTGTGCCACCCAGGTGCCCCTGCAATAGCTTATTTCCGGACAAGCAAATTTGTAATGAATTTTTTGTACCCATGGAAGGCAGATGTTTCTTTAAAATTAGAGAGTAAGAGTAAATATTTATTAAGATTTTATCCTGTTTCTTGGTTAAATTATTTTAACTAGAAAGTAAGAGTAAACATTTATTAAGATATTATCCTGTTTCTTGGTTAAATTATTAAAAAGTAAATTCCCATATGAAAAACCACATTTTCCCCCTTTTACTACCATGGAAATCTATAGAATGTCATTCAGTTCCTTATCTACCCTACCTTTTACATATATTCCCAGATAAGTTATCTATCAAATAATTTACTAATTGAAAACTATAGTGTTTCTTTATTCTTCAGACCTCGGAATAATGATTTTGGATGTTATTCTCTATTAATATTAATTGAAATTAAACTATTTACACAAAAAGAAATCTTTTCTAATGTGGTCAAGTGACTAGTAGGTTAGTTCATGTATCACTAATTATGTTATTACTCGAAAGCTTAAATGTTACATTCTGAACATACAGGCCTTGTTGGTTTAGGCAACAACTGTGTTAGGTTGTTGTTGTTTTTTTCATAATATCTAGGCTCTAAAGTACCTTATTTCCATATTTATAAGGGGCCTGAGAAAACTCGTAAGGAGCTCTGTTACAAATGCAGCCGGGGGATAATTTGAGATTTCTGTGTGAGTCGAGGCAGCCTGCACTTTAAGTTTGCAACCAAAGGCTGAACTTCTACCTCAAGGAAAAGAAGAAGGAATTTTTCTTCTCTTTGTCAGCCATTCAAGGAATTCTGGTTTTGTTTCATAACGCTTGGGAGAAGTTCAGATTCCCAAACTCTTGTCTTGTGCCGAGCCTGGACACAGGAGTCTGTTTTGCTCTGTCTCAGCCAGCGGAAGTGAAGGGGGCAGAGGCTTTCCCCGCTCCTGCGGCGTAAATCACCGTAGAGATTCATAGAGGCAGAGAGTGAAGATTGTTTATCATCTCCCCAAATTCTGTCCATGTCCATCTGATAAGGCAGACAGGCCTGTGTGTGGGATGACTTGCTAGTCAAGGTATATTTTCAGTACGGTCTGTCTCCGGGGACTCTCTCATTCTTTATGTCACATACAAATTAGTTCTTGGTGAGATCCTGTGGCTCTGGAGAGAATTCAAGGAAACCATCTTGCATTAGGTGTTGTTTTGGCCTTTGTGCGCACAGTTATAAACCGTGTGTGATTTGGATTTGTCATCTGCCCTGCCTACCATCCGCCATTGGTGACCATCCTCTCTCCTTCTCAAAATCACCACAGGAAGATTTCCTGAAACTATTCTTTCTGCCAAATATTTCGTTACCTACTGCTCTTTTGAACCAGCAATGAGATTCAGAAGCTTCATTTGGGTTTTAGGTAATCCATTTGCAGACTAGTATATGCTTCCAAAGGTTAAATAACACATCCCTAAGTGTGTGCAAGCATGTGGGTTTGCCTTCCACAGACAAACCCAGGCCTTTGAAACAAAGTCCGTTTGAAAATGGGCTTTCTAGGCTCAGGGGTACTTCTTGGCATTTGTTTTTTCTTTCTCGCTTCATTATTCTGCTGCATTTTTATTTGGAAGTGCAAGAGAAAGGGTACGTAGAAGGACTTCAGGAAGATATAACCAGGAGAAAAAATGATTAGGGTGAGGTAAGAACCACTGTTATATTGTCGTATGTAAACACACCTGGGGATGAATGCTCTGGGTGAAGGTTAGAGCTCTTTGTCTCCAGCTATCGTAAATAGTTCTTACTTGGTTGGTATTTGACCCCTATACAGCCACTAAGGGTCCTAAGAAGTTGGCAGCAATTTTAACGGAATCTTATAACCAAACTATCATTTGTCGTGTTGCATTTGCAATACAAATGCTTGAGGAGTGACTACAGTAAATGTCTAGGAGAACGAATTCGCTTACTTGTTTGTACCAGTTATTGTGAATGCGCTAAGTCCTTCTCAGATGTAGAGGAATTATAAAACGAAAAGTTGCATTGACTAACAAGCCAAAGATACAAGGACTAGAGCAGGAAAAAGAAAAATGAAAACATTTAACACCAGCCCCTTTAAAGACACTGGAACAGAGAATCCTTTCCAAACCTGCAGTCAAATCTATTTAAAGTATTTGACTAACACATCTGGCCTCACTGGGGGAGGGTGAGCATTTTGGCAGCATATTTCAGTGAAGCCCTGAGGAATGGAATTTAAAGCATAAGATAGGCACAGTCTTATAGAGCCAATTATAAGAACTCAAATTTAATAATAGATATATTTTCAGGGGCACAGAAAGGGAGCTATAAATACAACAGAACAGAAATTGCACCTTAGAGGAAAAGATATGGGGCAGATTTTCTTTACCATGAATAATAGCATTGGTGGCATTCTTTTCTTCAGTATTTGCCTTTCCTCCTTCTAAGATGCATGAAATATTGAATGACTCCAACATTTTTTACACTTTTTCTCAATGAAATTTGTCTTTTCTATTTTTTATTTTTTTAAAGATTTATTTATTTATTTGAGAGAGACGTAGAGGGAGAATATGAGCAGGGGGAGGGGCAGAGGGAGAGAATCTCCAAGCATACTCCCTGCTCAGCGTAGAGTACAACTCAAGGCTTGATCCCAGGACCCATGAATCATGACCTGAGCAGAAACCAAGAGTCAGAGGCTTCACCGACTGAGCCACGCAGGTGCTCTGCAATTAGTCTTTTTTTTTTTAAATCATAAAAGCAATATGTATTTATGAAAAACAGTATTACCTAATCTACCACTTAGTTATAACTATCGGTATAAAATTTTGTGTGTATTCTTAATGTGATAATATAATGTATGTACTGATTTTAGCAAATTTTTTTTTTTTTTTTTTGGAGAGAGAGAGAGAGAGAACAGTGGGGAGGGACAGAGGTAGAGGGAGAGACAGAATCTTAAGCAGACCCCATGTCAAGTGCAGAGCCCAATGCAGTGCTCCATCTCATGACCCTGAGATCATGACCTGAGCCAAAATCAAGAATCCAGAGCTTAAGTGACTGAGCCACCCACGAGCCCCTGACATTAGCAACTTTTTATACGGCTAAAACATAATCACTAAAGAAAATATTGAAGACTTTAAAGAAAAAAATACCATCATCTAGGGTTCTAGCACCTACAGAGATCGCCACTACTTCCGTCATGGTGTATTTCCCTAAGTCTTTTTTCTCTGTATATATTATGGTTAAGCTGAGATAACAAAGAAATATCATTAGGAAGGCCTAGAAAATAATAAATGGTGTGCTTTGTGAAAGATCAATCTCTTCCAGCTAAAAAGAGTCATCATTGTGGGTAACTTAAGAAAATCATTATTCAGGTGTCTTGGCATTTAGTATGGCATTTAATCTGGTTTTGATTTTGTTGCTGTGTTTTTGAGGGAGAAACACATACTTCTTCAAAAAGTCTTCTGGGACAGTGTTCCCACGAGCAAGTGGTGTAGCTGTTCTTAGAAAATTCTGGAAGAGTAGTACAGCATACATCATTTTAAGGAATTATGGGTCATGACAACAGAGTCCATATTAATTGTGGGTAGTTGATGGTGACCGTGTAAGCTCACGTCTCATAGTGCAGAAAGAGGTAAAGCCAAAGATGTGCCTCAGGGCAGTCCTACCCGGCTCCCCTGGACACCCATACCAGGAGCCAGCCCAGAATCCAACTGCATGGTTGATGGGGTAGGTTTAACCAAGGGAGGTGCCAGAAGTTCTTTTGCACTGCAGTTTCCTCATTTTCTTTTTCTTTTTTTCCTTGATTCATTTTGATTCATTTCTTCATTGACTGGAATATTTTTTAACATAATTTTTTCAGGGAGGGAGCATGAATGGTGATTTTCTGAGTCTATGTGGATCTAAGCATGCTTTGGTGCTGACTTCACACAAGAAATAAATACAGAATTGTACATCCTTGGCTAGCAGTTCTGTTCCCTCAAAATTCCATACCTGTTGCTCCATGATTTTTCTGGCTGTAGAGTTGTAAAGAAAGTGTCTGGGGAAGCCTAGTTTTATTTTTATAAACCCTGTTTTTCCTGCCTTGGCGCATATACAATTTTGTTCCTGTTCTTACAATTTAAAAAATTGCCCGGATATGCCTATATATCTGTTTCTCTTATTAATTTTTTCCTGAAATGTCTTATTTGATTACTGTTCTTATTTTGGTTTAGCTCTCACGGCAATAAAAGTCAGCCCTTGTTGATTTCTAACCATGGGATCGGACAGGATGCAAATTCTTTTGTTGATTATATATTGTAGAACCTTTCCCATTTTAAAAAAAATAAGGAAGTTTGGTAGTTCATTAAGCTCAGTAGCTGTTTTGTTTAAAACAAAACAAAACAAAACAAAACAAAACACAAATCTATGTGTAAAACCCAGAAACATATGCCAATAACTAGAAAAGTAGAGACTTTATGCATCATCGTTCAATGAATTGTTTTATCAGAAGTGAAGGATATAGCTTTAATAAAGATTATGAAAATAATGTGCTTTTAAATCAAGTATCTGTGATATACAAATTGATATATTATTGGATAGGGAAAGTCTAAAAAAAAACCCAATAAGTCCTTTGCCCTCATCAGTGAGCATATAAATATATCAACATTGTACCATACAGTCATAATCTGCCCTTCATTATTACACTTTGAATTTATGAGCCTAATTCCCTAAGACCTTAGGTCCCACCAAAATTGTCTCTGAAAGATTGTACCTGTGGCACATGGAATTGGAATCAAATGTTAACAAAATAGCAAAGGAAGTAAATGGAAGTTAAATTTACTGGCCTCAGAGTAAATCATAAGTCCTGGAAACCTGATGGACAGATTGATTAAGTATTATTTCTGAAATATACTGTTTTAAAGTATGTATTTGTTTTCATTCTTCTCTTTAGATTTTATTAGCATCTCAAAGATAGTGGCATGACTGATTAAAAAGGGACAATAACCTGAAATCATGCCCATGAAACAGCAAAATAGCTGTTTCATCTGAGGACTGATAAACGTATGATTCTTGTCATAAAGTCAACATTTTATCATATAACAATGTGCATAATAGCTCATTATAGCCTTTTAAAAATAGTTTCTTAGTGAGAACAAAACATAATGGAAAGTTGATGTCATGAAGTCTTGTATGTTTCAATCAACTATTACAGAATGCTTAGCAAATGCATAGAGCAATGTGTTAGTATCATAAAAAATTATTAAAAACTCTATTCCTAATATTCCAGGGCATTACATGAAATAACACAGTGGTTCTCAGGTATTAACATGCCTAACAATCACTTAGAGATAGTATGAAAAATTCAAACTCCTGGGCGCTATCCTCAGAGATTCTGATTTAGCAGATTTAAGGTAGGGTCAACGAATCAGGATTTTTGTTGTCTTTTTTGTTTCCTTTTAGTTTTATTTTTACCAGTTACCTCAGATGGCTCTTGTCAATGGTCATCTGAGCACATTTTGAGTAACACTGAGGTAATTCTTATAGAGTGCTTAGCACAATGCCTGGCACACGTAAGCATTTCTTTCTTGGTTCTTGTTCTCTTCTTTCTTTTCTTTTTTTTTTCTTCCTTTTTTCCTTCCTTCCTTCCTTCCTTCCTTTCTTCCTTTTTTCCTTCCTTTCTTTTCTTTTCTTTCTTTCTTTCTTTCTTTCTTTCTTTCTTTCTTTCTTTTTTCTTTTCTTTTCTTTTCTTTTCTTTTCTTTTCTTTTCTTTTCTTTTCTTTTCTTTTCTTTTCTTTTCTTTTCTTTTCTTTCTTTCTTCTCATGATATCCCCACCCTGACGCTTGGCACAACTCTGCTCTGCCGTGTTCTGGGGACGACGTGACTCTGAAGCACATTAAGAGTGGTGTAGTTTCAGAGTCGTGGATCATGT
The DNA here is from genome assembly GCF_024610735.1 of Ursus americanus. NCBI lineage: Eukaryota > Metazoa > Chordata > Mammalia > Carnivora > Ursidae > Ursus > Ursus americanus. The sequence goes on along the minus strand of NC_142131.1, from coordinate 13,572,180 downwards.
GAGCACCTCTGATTGGAGAGGCAGGTACTAATCCCATTTTTTCCTTCTTTTCCTAGGACCTTTTCCGTGCAGCTATTCCTTCTTTCTTTTACTCTTTGTTTAATGACTCCTCTTTAGACTACATATTAGTTCAGTCTTCCTCATTGTAAACAGTTTTAAAATATGTCCTTTGAAATTGCTCAAGCTCCCATTCTATCTTTCTTTCTGACCCTCACTGCCAACATTCTTGGCTGAAATTACTGAAGAAAAGAACATAGAGAGAGAAGAGAGGAAGCAAAAACAAATGGTGATAAATGCCTGTGCAGGGGAGGTAGGAAGGAGAAATCAGTGAACAAGTCAAAGAAGAAGCAATTAAAAGGGTAGAGGGACCTGGATGTTGCAGTGTCATCAATGGGGAGACTGGAAGAAAGTTCTAGGCTGATAACTGCCCAATTACAGGGACTGTGGAAAGGCCCTTGATTGTGGATTGGGATTTTGTTTGTCCCCTTCGAAGCTGTTGCTGTTAGGATTGTGAGGGTGCTGACTAAGCGGAGATTCTGCAGATGACTCTTCAATGTACGTGGGTTTATGTAATGAACATCCAATAAAGGGGGAAAAAAGGAAGTTGAAATCAGTGTTTACTTTTACAAAAAGAGTAAGTGTGGCCAAGATGTATCCCGTGTTACAGATTTCTTGGATTATTTGCCAATTGTTAATGAGTAAATGGATTCATTTGTTAATTGAATAGTATTATATATGAAAGACATTATTTGGAAAGAACTGAGGAGTGAATTCTAAACATACGTTTATCTTAATCATTAGGACTCCAAACTTCCTGGTTGGTTATTCACATCAGGGTTCGCACTCCCGGGGCTCACTCTTTTGTAAATCAAGCCTCTGATTCCTAAGTGGTCTAATTGGAGCTCAAGGAGCAGAATTTTTGGACTTAAGTATATTCCAGAAATATATCACTCTGGAATCTGAAATCTGCAAATACGATTTTGAAGAAACACATCTCTTTTATGGGAAATTGAAGGCTAAAATGGTTTCATATTCACATTTCAGTTTTGGTTTCATTTAGTACTTGGGATAAAAATTGCTTCACTGAATATAGTTTTGTTACTTTTTTGTGTGTTTTCTTAAAACACTGAGTAGTCTTGGTAAAATCTGAAACCATATATCTATTTCACTGAATAATGAAAGCTGAATAGGAAGTGGAATGACTACTAAATTTTAAAATAATTCATTTAAAAGATAATGAAGGTTCTTACTACCAGCCATAAGGACACAAGCTCGCTGAGATGCTTGTTAGGTATGATGGCTGGTCAAATGCTAAACATATAGTTCAGGGGACACCCAGTGGTTAAAAGGAGGAAATTCTTCGCTGTGGTGCATTGTTGACTTTTTCCTTGTAAATTAGCATAGGGGTGTGTGTGTGTGTGTGTGTGTGTGTGCGTATTTTTAAGAGGCTTGATTTTGACTTCTTATATAAATTTTCTTCAAATATTTGAAAACTTCCAAATTATAAGATTTGAAACATATAATTAAGCTCTTCCTTTAATAAAAACATAAATGGTGTTTTAAAGTTGAAAATAACTGAGAGACTTAAATAAGAAAAACAAACCTTTTTGACCCAGAAATTCCAAGTCTAGAATTTGTTTCAAGTACGTAATCAGAGTGTGCTTGATGGCACACGATCTGTGTCATTGTATTTATAATAATAACAAACTAGGAGAGAAACACACATACGGCGGTAATGAATTGGTGAAGTGATGACTCAGATATAGTAACCAAGGCATCTTTAACACCGTGCTTCAAAGACCTTTTAATGACTGAGAAAAGTGTTTATGTGAGGTTAAAAAAGAGATGAAAGACTTAATGATTTCACTTATATAATCTATTAGCATATTGTGCATATTTTTGTATTTACACAAAAATAGAAAAATAACAAAGTAGTGTCTTGATTGGCAGGATTTTGAGTAATATGTATTTCCTTCTTTCTACTTTTTTCTTTATTCTGAATATTATTTTTTTCGTCAGAAGGAAAAGAATAGAAAACAGCATCAGATAATAAAAGAATAATGGAAGAGACCTTAGACCTTAAAGAGAGAAGTATTTTACATGTGAGCCTTGTTTCTTTGGAACTTCTAAAATATAATTCCAGAACAAGGCTGGGGCTGCTGCTGCTGCGTGTGTGTGTGCGCATGTGTGTGTGTGTTTCCACGCGCACATGTGCACGTGTGCATGTTTGAATAGAAGTGCATCTCTTAGATATGGACACAGTAAGGATTTAAGTAAGACAGCTTAGAGGGCAAGGATTCTTAACTATTTTTAGTTCATAGTCCCTTTGGAATCTGGTGAAAACTGATCTTTTCCTCTGAGAAGTACACACACATGTGAATACAAAAAATACCCCCAAAATGTGACACACAGTTTAAAGACATTTAGATGTACACGCCATCCCCATCCCTGAAGGGGCAATCTTATTGAGTAGATAGATTTAGGAGGTACCATCTGATAGTATTTTCCCAGTTGGCTTGTTGTTGATGTCTGTAATTTCACCGCTAGCAGCTTACTTAACCTTTGAGTTAACCGTTGCCTTCCCCAGGCTCTGCTTTTACATTGTCTGTGTTCCCAGGAGAGATAAATGTATTAATTATTAACATCTTAGTGAGAAGTAGTTTGACAAGAGGAGAAGAGAATTATGCAGCACTATTTTTCTGTTGATTGGTAAAGGTAGTTGAGAACTAGAGAGCATTTGATAATAATAGCTAACGCAAATAAAGCCATTACACACGCACATACCCCCCTCTTACAGTAATCCCATTCTCCTGATGCAGAAATTGAGGCAAAGCTTGATTAAATAAGGTGTTTAATACCAAAGTCACACAGGTATTTATTTGGTAGTAAGTACAGAATTGCTTCTGTATTCTGTACAGAATTGATAGTATTCATAAAATTACCTATTTTAAGCATTCGGAGGGGCGCCTGGGTGGCTCAGTCATTAAGCGTCTGCCTTCAGCTCAGGGCGTGATCCCAGCGTTCTGGGATCGAGCCCCACATCAGGCTCCTCCGCTGGGAGCCTGCTTCTTCCTCTCCCACTCCCCTTGCCTGTGTTCCCTCTCTCACTGGCTGTCTCTCTCTCTCTGTCAAATAAATAAAATAAAATCTTTAAAAAAATAAAAAGAATTCGGTGTAAGACCAACACCAAAAACCTTCTTACTACTGTTGCCAATTTGTGTAACTCTTCTTTCTGTCTTTCTTCGTTGTGTTGTAACTTCTTTTCATTCAAGAAATTCGTGGAGTAAGATTAAGTCATTCCATAGAAATAAAAGGCACATTATGGGGAATGTAGTCAGTGATACTGTAATAGCGTTGTATGGTGACAGATGGTAGCTGCATTCGAGGTGAACCTAACATAACATAGAGAAGTTGAATCACTATGTTGTACACCTGAAACTAATGTCACAGTGTGCGTCAACTATACTTCATTAAAAAAAAAAAGAATTGAAAAAGAGTAAATCATTACAATTCCCAGGAATCTGAAATGTAATGAAATGATGTCCCCTCTCTGGGGGGGGGGGTTATGCAGTGCAACAAGGAGGGAAACTGAGTCACAGCGGACTCAGAGTCAGAAGGATAGCATTTGGCTGCTTGTCAGGGCAGCCCGCACAGAACTAGAAAGACTTGAGTTGACTTGGAGGTGATGAATGGGTACTGACGAATTAGAATATAGCCAAACTCAGTGAAGCGCAGCTACCATAGTGTGTGCTTTTAAGACCGTTGTGCATGAGGCATTTCATTCAATAAGTGAATTTCTATGGAATGAGTTAATGGTAAGATTTATTCATTAAGACTTATTTATCAGTGTGTCCCAGGGGCTGACATATCCTATTTATTGTGCTGCATTTGTGGTAGCATACATTTATACTTCTTTTGGTAGTAAAGGGAACGTGTTCTTATTTGTACACTATTTACAACCATGGTATAAAGGAACATTTGTAGATAAAAGTCAAGCTTTATAATTGCTAGTGTTGGGGAATCTGCCTACCCTTTTGAAAGACAGTCATTTTCTAGAAACGATTTTCCAATTTAGCATGTGTTTTCGTGTGGAAACACAATACTTCTTGTCATTTAATAGGGTAACTTTTAAGTAATGGAACTGATTTGTTAACAAATATGTCAAAACATATATTTTAATGAGAGTTTTTATCCTGAAAACTACTACATTTCATCAAGTCTAAGAAACCACTGATCTAAAAATGCACTGATTAGAAAATGCTAAGAAAGGAAATAAAACCTTCAGTTATCTCTGACGCCAGCTTTCTTATACTGATCTTTTTATTGAAGTATAATTGGCATACAGTGTTTTATTAGTTCCAGGTGTACAGTGTGCTTCAACATTTCTATATATCATTCAGTGCTCATCACGATGTGTTCTCTTAATTCCACCTCCCCCCACCCACCTCTCCTCTTCTAGTGATTTTAAGAAGCATCCGTTTTCAAGAGGTATGAAAAAGGAAAGAAAATGGTGACTTCATACCAATAAAATGAAATCCAGTGGTAACCTGAAAATTTATATAGTTAAGATGTTTTCTGTTGTTCAGATAATGTTGAAACTAATTCCACTTACAAATTCAGAGCACAGAAGAATTTCATCTCTTCTTCAATGTTTTTTTTTCACTAAAATCAATCAGTATCATCCAGTTCAATAGCCTTCTCATAATTGCCACATGTGAATCTGATTAACTTTTGGGAGTTTCAGAAAGTGAAGTCTCCATTTAGAGGATAAATGTTTTGCATCTAAGGATAATCAAATAATGTGTTGCAGTTTCTGAAAACAGTTCAACAAATAGTTTCAAAAATATCTTGAGAAATGATTTGAGCATGCCAGCAGCCACATTGAACCTTTGAGGATTTCAATACTCTTCTGATGCAAAAGTTCTTGTGTATCTGTGTGCTCAAAAGTTTTGTCGTGTATATTTGATCTGTTACTTACAAACCATTGTAAGCTGGAGAAGCCCCTAGCCTGCTCTCATAAGGGCTCCCCAGGGAATATTTGCTATTACTTTGATAGAAAAGTAGACCAGCTCCATTTTCCTGCATTTTTAAAAAGATTTTATTTATTTATTAGAGAGAAAGAGTGAGTGAGCAGGAGTGGGGACAGAGGCAGAGGGAGAGGGAGAAGCAGGCAACCCGCTGAGCAGAAAGCCCGATGCACTTTTGGTGAAGAAATCACTGGGTTTGTGGCTGCAGAAACTCTGACCAACTCCCTGGCAGGGAAGGCGCCGTGTCAGCTGGGGGAGGACATGGAGCTCTTGCAACACGGGTAGATTTCATCATCGCTGGAAGTCTCTCGGGAATGGGCTTCTAAAAACTAACTTGCCCCTTTATTCATACCCAACCCCTCAGTCTTACTTGGGATTTGTTGAACTTCTTGAATTGGTGGGTTCATCAAATCTGGAAATGCATTGGCCATTATTTCTTCATATATTTTAGTTTGTCTCCATGTCTTTCCTCGTCTTTGGAGGCTGCAATTATACAAATATTAGCTGCTTCAAGTTGTCCCACAGCTCACTGACCCTCTGTTCCCTATCCCCTAGTCTTTACTTGCTGTTCCATTTTGGGTAGTTTCTATTGCGATGCATCCACGCTCACTAATCTTTTCTTTTGCAATATTTCATTGGTTCTTAATCCCAGTGTATTTTTCATCTCAGACATTGCATTTTTTTTTTAATCTTTGGAAGTTTGGTTTGGGTCGTTTTTAAGAAAATATCTTTCATGTGTCTCCTTAACTTACTTTTCAAAAGCTTCCTAATTTGAAATAATTAGATTCTCAGGAAGTTGCATTGATAGTATGGAGAGGTCCCCTCTATTCTTGATACAGTTTTCCCATTGGTTACATGTTATGTAATTATAGTATATTATCAAAACTAGGAAATTGACATTGGAACAACCTGTGTATGTAAGTTCTATGCCATTTTACTCCATGTATGGATTCCTGCAGCCAGCATTGCAGTCAAGATACTATGCTTTTTGAACATCATATTTTCCTACCTGTAGAAAATAAAGTTTTATGCTTCTGCTTTCTATGCATGCCTTGTAATTTTTTATTAGATGTCAAACAGATGTGAATTTCATCTTGTGGGGTGCTTGTTTGTTGCCACTGTTAGTTTTCTTGAGCTATGTTCTGGGACACAGTTAAGTTACCTGGAAATAGTTTAATCCTTTAAGGTTTGCTTTTAAGCTTGGTTTGGCTGGACCAGAGCAGCCTTTAGAGGAGGGCTAACTTGTCCTTCTAGACACTCTATCAATGATTCTGACTGCTGGGAACACACTCTATTCCTGGTTTCTGGGGTTATACCTCTGCTCCTTCCGGGTGTTCTTTTTTTTTTTTTTTTTAAAGATTTTATTTATTTATTCCACAGAGATAGAGACAGCCAGCGAGAGAGGGAACACAAGCAGGGGGAGTGGGAGAGGAAGAAGCAGGCTCATAGAGGAGGAGCCCGATGTGGGGCTCGATCCCATAACGCCGGGATCACGCCCTGAGCCGAAGGCAGACGCTTAACCGCTGTGCCACCCAGGCGCCCCAACCTTCCGGGTGTTCTTGACCCAGACGTGGGATTTCTTCACAGGCATGCACATGCAAACCTCTGGGGCTCTCTCTTGCAGCTCTCTTCTTTCTGGCGCTCTCCCTGTGAACCCTTTAAGCCCCTTTGGTCTATGGAACTCCCGGCTCTACCTCCTCAACCCATAAAAATTGATGGCTTCTGCCTGGGTTCCTCCTCCAAGTTTCATGTTCATGCCGCCTGGAAACTTCCCAGGCAGTAAGCTGGGGCAGTCCTAGGGCTCCCTTCACTCGTTTCCTGGTCAGAGAGCACCCTATGCTGCCTGGTATCTCATGTCTGAAAACCACTGTTTCATATTATTTTCTGGGAGTTTTTTAGTTGTTCAGGGTAGGAGCGCTCCTCCTTTTTGGATGTAAATTATACTTTTGAATCCAAATTTCCTTATGTACAAACTTCATAAATATAAAAGGGAAACAAGCCTGTACTTGAAAGGAGCATGTGGCCCAGCTTACAAACTTAAGTTCCTTCCTTTACTATGAGGGTAAATAGTCCCGGGCCCCCCTTAGCCAGCATTCAGTGAGTAATCATGCTCGGTCTGGCTGTGGGCTAGGTGCCTCACATTTACACCGTCACGTAATCTCCAGAGCTCACACAGGCCTGGGAGGATGATGTGTTCCCACCAGTCAGAGTCCCTGGGGAGAGTACTCAGAAGGGTATAATCTCTGTATTGAAAAAAGAAAAATTAGTCCTACTTTGAAGGCTGCTTTTGTCCAACCTAACAAAGCTTAAAAGCAAACCTCAAAAGGATCAAACTGTTCCCACATAACTTACTGGTATCCATTATTAGAATCGTGGCCAGTCCTAAGAAAAAAATCACTTTTTTCTATCTATGAAAGAAAATATTTTTTGTGACTATATAAATAATAAAAGCATATGGAAAATTCTCAAGAGCCGCTAAGATTCTTAATGAGGTAAAACTAGGCCCATTGGGGTTGCACTTGGGGAGGTCAACCTATTCCATTGCTACTTGATCAAGAATTTTGGGTCCCTCTAGAGTAGGGACTTTCAACCTGTGGCCCACAGACCTCACACCATTCCTCATCTCCTTTGATCTGCACGGTCTCCGTCCCAGGGATGGGTACGGTTATTCCTTTTTTCAGACGAGAAAAATAGTGCTTAGAAATGTGCATACATTTGCCAATGGTCTCAGTGGGCATTTGGTGGAGCCAGGATTCTTGCCACACAAATCAAAAGATAGAGCCTTTATTCTAGGGAACCTAGCACCTTTCTTTGTGGTCACTAAGTCTCAGGATGACATCAGGCATCACTCATGAGGCGTTTCCTGAGATTTTAGGAGATAGTGACACAGCAACTCTTTGCTTGGCTCTTCGTCATTGATACTTTGAAAACAGTTTTTAAGACTTGAGTTCTGACTCATTGAATAAAAAATATGTATTATGAACTATGGCAGACATATAAAAAAGGTATGGAATTCATTGTTTTCATTCCTTTCTGCAACTGCAGAGAGAAGGGATCTAATCTGTGTATTCACTGACCTTCTCAAGGACGTGCTGCCTCTTTTGCTGGTCTCTTGGCTGGCCGACCCTGAACCACTTTTGGAGGTTGGACAGGCTGCTTAAAGGAGGTGTGGATTCATAGTCCACGGAACCGGCCTGATGCACTCTGCACCGCAGGGGAGATCACACACGTTCTCTGTCAGTCGTTGGGACTGAGGCCCGTGGCCTGCTCAGTCAGCGGCAGGGAGGGAGTGACTCAGCCAGGCCTGGGACCTAATGGGTCGGCGTAAGGGGCAGTCTCTTCCTGATCGTTTCTTTCCTATAAAACATAACTTAAACAAAGAAGTGCTCATAAATATTACAAGGGTTATGATTGGTTGGCAAGGAAACATCTTCCTGATGGCCTTTAGTCTGTGGGTGTATGGAAATGAAAAAAAAATAATGTAACTCAAAATTTGAGTCATTAAATATTGGCATCCTCATTTAATGTCTTAATTTTTTAGAGAACAGAGCCTATCTGTATGTTAGGACAAACGCAGAGTCATAGCCAAATGAGCTTGCGGTGAGAGTGTCTGCTTCCTGTGAGTGGCTGAATTCTCTTCTTTCTGAGGGTACATCCAGCCCTATCACTAGTTAGTAGAGATGCAGACCTAACCAGGTGGGACAGTTGTTCAGGCCAGAGTGGGACTTCCAGGGGCCAGTGCTGATGGTAAGGGGATGGGGGGTGAGGGTAAAGGAGACACCTGCATGACTGACATAAGGTGATACGAAGCCAGAGGACTTCGAGAACTATTCAGCTGCAGATAAGGGGGGACTCACAAGGGCTAGATGGTCACCAGTGAAGATCAGGGAGCAGGCTCAAACTGGAAGAAACCAGTGATCTCAAACATACCTGACTCTAGGGCCATGCAACACCTGTATCACTTCACCTTAAATATCCCCATCCAGCATCCTGCTTCATGTCATGCCGTGTATGCCCGGGCCCACCCTGCATCACCTGCACTGACTTTTTTCTGTTTCTCTAATTTGCCAAACCCATTCCTGTCTTAGGGCCTTTGCGCATGGGACTCTGTCCACCTAGAATGCCTCCCTCCCCCATCCCCTATTTTCATGATTGGATTATGTGCCATCGGGTCTCAATCAAATGTTGTTTCTTTGTGTACCCCGTCTGGAGCAAGCCTCAGCCAGCAAGTCACTCTCTGTGACATCACCCTGTTCGTTGTCTTTACAGCACGCGTCACTCTCTGAAATCATCTTGTTTCTGTTGACTTATTTAGAGTCTTTTTGCTCCTACTGGAATGTAAGCACTATGAGAGCAGGAGCTTTTTCTGTTTCATTGGTTATTACATCTCCACTGTTTATAATAGTACCAGGCTCGTAGGCAGCGTTCAGTAAATGCCCGTCCAATGAGTGAATGAATGGAAGGATGCATGAAGTCAGACACAATTGAACAAAGGTGGCCAAGACTTTCATATCAGCCAAAACATCTGTAATTAAATGTTGGTTACTAACCCGAGAATGAGGAGTCTGTGCTCTGGTGTATGTGTGCATTTCTCAGCTTTTGTATTGTGTTTTAGGAACCTGACACTGACAAGGGCTTAATAAATATTAGATAACAGAAGATCATTTTTACAAATTCTACTCTTGCTTCAGCTAAACTAAATTAGTCCTTTGTAAGCTAGGTTATACAGGGTCAGAGGGTAAGGCAAGCTTTGGAGTGACAGGTCATACCCATAGGAAAGCTGAGAGATCCTCATTTGAATTAAAAGATACTGCGGTAATGAATTAAAATAAAAAGTAAACCTTGAGTTCTTATGAAGGTAAAATAAAAATCAGCATGTATGTTAAGTTCAAATAGTGATTTTTTTTTAACTTAATAGTTTCATAATTCAGCCAAAAAAAAGTTATTTTAATTCCCTTGGGCAAATCCTAGCTGCGGTGTTAGAGTGGAATTCATTTACAGAAGAGCCAGGGTCTGGTATGGGGGCTTTGACGCAGTGGAGAGGAGCTGCCGCGAGGGCAGGATTAGAACGCGATCTTCCTTGATTGTAGCTGAGACCAAAGGCTAGTAGCTGGAGTGCAGGGCAGCTGTGGCCCACAGGGCAGTGGCCTGAGCTTTCGGGGCTTCCGTCTCCCCACTGGAAAGTGAGGAGGTTGAAGTGCACAGTGAGGTTGAAATCAATAACGCCACTGCTGTGTTCTTGTCTTTATTTCTTAGGTCCACTCCTTTACACTGAATCCATGTATACATTATGGCTGTGGGAAGCTCTTTGTTAACATAGTTTATATTTTGAAAAGAGACTTGTGATCTGGATTAAATTTAGGCCATCCCCTCCTTTCACCCTCTCCTGTACCACAGTCACAATTCTACCTTTTTCACAGCCTCTTTTCTTTCTATCCCATTTATCTGAGACTTTTTTCTTCCCTTGGCGATGGCGCTGCATGTGTGCTTGGGAGAGACTTCAGTCAGCAGGTGATGCCTGGGAGCCTGGGACTCCTGCAGATGCCTGGGAGGCCTCCTGGGATACCCAGTTCACGAGCACGTGTCCAGCCTGTTGCTTCGGTGACCTCCCGGAAGTGCTCTGAATGGGGTCAGGCTTGGACATGGAAAGATGATACTCTGAGGACAGCAAGCTAAATTTTGACTTTTCTGCTTGCTGAGGCAATATTTAACCTGAAGGAAAAGAAGCCTTCAGCCCAGGATTCCATGGCAGGCATTTTCAAAAAATACTGATTTTGCTAAATGTTAAAGAATTAAGCCAGGTTGCTCTCAATTATATATTTTTAAAAATGTTACCGTATTGACATACAGCTTTTTAATACGCTGTGTATGAGCAGTACTGTCCCCCCGTATTCAGTGCTTATGGTACATTGTTCACATATGTTAAGCTGTTGGAGCGTAATCTCACCAGCTGACATTATAAAACTTTATAGTTTGTAAGCTTACCTCTCTGAAATATGGATCTTCGTAAGAGGTATACATCAAGGCCTTGTAAGAAAGAAGCTGTGTATGTTACCTTTCCTTTTCTCTGCCCTGCATTTATTGTTCCTTTATCAGTTGAAACAGTATAGTTATATAAGAAAATACAAAAAAGCACAAAGAAGAGTATTTTTAAAAATCGCTCTTAAGTGCAGAAAATAACCTCGTGAACTTCAGTGATCCTACCGTGCGTACTATTTTATAAGCCGATTTTTCTTTATATAAAATATGCATAATATGTTTTCATTTAATGAAACGTTCTTCTAAACCGGATTTTTAGTAACTGCGTAATACTTCATCCTGTAGATGTCCATAACATAACCCTCTGTTGTGGGAGGCAGTACAGACAGGGAAGAGAAGAGGGAGTGAAGCAGACATCCTATTTTTTTACCAGCGTGACGATGTCCGAGTTATGTACTCATCCCATTCCTGCCTCCTCACCCATAAAATGAGGATAACAATAGTACCAGCAATGTATCGATTTCTACAAAGATTGAGTTATGACACATCTTACTTTTTTAAAACACTTAGAGTGCTTACAGTAATGCTCTAAATAGATACTCTTACTAAAGCATCATTACTGTTTTATTATATTGTATCATTGTATTTTTTTTAGAAATTTTGTTTATTTTTTAAAAGATTTTATTTATTTTTACTTGAGACAGAGATAGCGAGAGAGAGAGCACGAGCAGGGGAAGAGAGAGAAGCAGGCTACCCACTGAGTAGGGAGCCTGATGTGGGGCTTGATCCCAGGACCCTGGGATCATGACCTGAGTCAAAGGCAGGTGCTTAACCGACTGAGCCACCCAGGTGCCCCTCATTATATTATTCTAATAGAATCATTGCCTGGCATGTGGTAAGTAGTCAGTAAACATTCATTATTATTACCTATATTTTGTTTAGCTTTTTGATGTGGTAATACTATGATGAATATCTTTGAAGAAAAAAAGGCTTTTGCTCTCTCTTCTTATTTCCCTAAGATAAATTTTTAGAAGTAGAATTGCTTTGATACTTACTGCTAAATCACCCACCACAGAGACTGTACTAACACACACTTTCTCCAGCACGGTAAGAGGGAAAGCACCCGCACCACAGCAAGTGATGATGTTTCTGGAAGTGCTCCTTGGAGGAAATGGCAGCTGCCCATGTGAGGATTTTTGCAGTTCTCCAGAATCACTGACTATTGAGCAATTGGAATTTATTCAACTTCCTCTTCCTTTTCAATGCTTATATGGTCTTCAGGCAAAGAGATGAAAAATTTGAAAACACATTTATTTTTGTGTGGCTTACTAGTATATTAGTCTGAAGTTTGCTTGAGAAGATATCTGTAATGATATGAAAATTTGCCTTGTCTACACTGTTAGGACGGTTTCCCCCATTGAAACTAATTTCTTTTTTTTTTTTTAAGAAAAAAGCAACAAGCCTTGAGAGCAGTCAACCTTCCAGAACCCATGCTGGTGGAACAGCGCCGGCCACCAAGGTCAGTCATTCCTTAGGTCAATAAGTTTTGAACAAAGTATCATTTCTATGCTTGGGGGGGGGAGGAATGTAATATCTTAATAATAATAATAATGATTTAAAACCTAGTAAAACCATTTGTGCTTTAATTCTCCTTGGCATATAAGTGTCCTATAAATATTATCATAATATCTATAAATAATATAGGACTTTGACACATGCTGTGAGTAGAAATGCAGTGCTCTCATCTCGTCAGAAAATAATTCAGATTCTCTTCATGCACATTAGCCCCACCAGGCTCTCTGCTAAATGCTCAGTGTAATTATCTTATGTAATCTCCTCACAATGTTATAATTATTATTCCTTTATACCTGAGGAAACCAGGGGTCAGGGAGATTAAGCAGCCTTGACAAGATCACAAAGCCAGTAGGAGGGAGGTGGGGTTTGAACCCAGGTTTCCTGTTCATACAGGGTCCTTGATGGTGCTGGACTTCTAGAAGCTCTAACTGAGCGTTCTTTGGTAACACAGCACTTCAGAGCTTTGCAACTTATAAAAATCGCTGAAACAAGATATTTCAAAAACAAAAGACTACAATTTTAGCTAGTGGTTTTCAACATTTAAAAATAGTTATGTTCAGCCCATTTCAACTTGCGGTCTTCCAGTGTTATGTCTGAGATCATCAAAAACCTTAACTTACGTCAGGACTGTCTATACAACTATTTTAAGTAAGCATTTTTCCTTTAAAACTGGTGGCTTTCCTATGGAGGTCTGCGGACTTTCTCAGGTAGGTTCCTTACTTGGTTAAGAGTTCATATTTTAGCACTTCTTGGACGCCCAGCTGCTCTGCAGGCCCCTAAATGGTGCCCAAACCAAAGTCCAGCTGAGAAATGAGAAGGAGCTGGCCAGAGTTGAACAGATTTGGGGACACTACAACATCAGTGCTCAGCATGGGTAAGAGGTCTTCTGCACAGCCAAACCCGACTGGCCTCTCTGCCACTTATTACTAGCAAGCTTACTTAGCCCCACTGAACCTCAGTTTCCTCATCTGTAAAATGGGGATAGGACTACTCTTGACAGATCTGCCGAGAGGCTTAAATAAAATAAAAATAAAATGTATAAAACTCTTAGCCCTGAGCCTGGCATTTAGTAGGTGCTGGGAAAATGTGTCTCTGCTATGACTACTCTCGTTAGCCTCATACTCTGTTGTTTGACTGTCTGGAACTAAAAAAGTTTTTTCAAGTATGTCCTGTCTTAAAGTACTTTTATTTAACTTATGCTTAACTTATGCCTCTAAAAATGAGGAGGCTCATTAGAAAACCCCAGCCCTATGAGATTTAGTGGATCACCTGCAGGTGATTTCCAGATTTTGGAATTATCTAAACTCTTGGGCAGGGTGGTGGTTAGTACATTGTAGAAAATCACACCCAGTTTTCTCTTGAGGTTAGCCACAAGAAGTAATCCCTTTTCTGTCTTTTTTTTTTTTTTTAACACACAAAGTTATCATCCAATCATTCTGAGGTTATAAAGAATGTTGGCATCTCCCCCAAACCCTGCTGTCTCAGGAAGCTGAAGGGGGGAGACGTAGTGGGAGGTAGAGACATTTTAGCCACATATTTAGTGTTTATTTAATGTCAAACTTGACATTCTTTCCTTAGCTTCTAAAACATGGTCATCTTCCTGCTACCTACATTATTCTCTCTCCTGTTGCAGTTTCTCACTATAGATTCCCAACTTGCTTTGCTTCATCAGTTTCCTAAACATTAGTTTCCCCAGGGCTTTGTTCTTCCCTCCTTTCTTTCTCATATCTTTAACATTTATAGAGTATTGGAAGAAAAAAAATATGTGTATGTATGTATATATTATACTTGCTGATTTCCTCTTTTGATGCCTGATTGAAAGGGCTTTAACTCAGCAGCATCATCACTGTAAAGATTTATTTATATATTTTAGAGAGAGAGACAGAGCAAGCACGAGAGGGGGGAGGAGCAGAAGAGGAGAGAGAGGAAATCTCAAGCGTAACTGAGTGCAGAGCCTGACTCAAGGCTCAATCTTAGGACCCTGAGATCATGACCTGAGCCTAAATCAAGAGTTGGACACTTAACCAACTGAGCCATCCAGCTGCTCCAACATCATCATCACTTTAAAGAAAGAGTCATTCCCATGCATCAATTAGAAAAGCTGGGGGTAATAACATTTGTGATCACTTGAAGCCTTGTATTATACAATTAATTATTATAACACATGTAGGCAACATCATATTACCCTGACACATGACATGACAAAATAGTAGAAATAATTGGCAGTGAGATTTAGTCTTGGTTTTCTTGATTCTTGACACGCTGAACTTAAAAGGTAAAATAAATGATAATTTTACCATTATAAAGAAAACTTTACGGTCTGTCTGAAAGGTTAAATATTTAATTTGAAGTAACGCATAATAGATGTGTGATACAGAATGGTCACCCTGTATTGCCGGACTGTTTTATGAGCATTCGTAAGCAATGGGTAATTATGCGCATGAATAATATTACTTCTGTCTTGCAGTTCTGGGCTTGGAAGACCCAAAGCGCTTAAGCAACCATAGGTCCTTCTACCTCAAAATAATTATTGTAAGATGTTTAGTGCTTAATATTTGATTTTTGATAAATTAATAATGAGGACTAATGAGGCTGCCGAAATGATTCATGCTTTTATTAAAGCCAGTATGAAAAGAGTTGTGAGCCATAATCAGTCCTGTGATTATATGGCTGGCCGAGTTCTCAGGCAATAGGTATTATAACCACCTCCTGTTCAGGTGAGGAAACCAAGGTGGAACTTGCATTGGGAATGTGGCTGCAGAAGCTATTAAGAAGATACATTTAAAGTTAAAGCTGCTAGTTCCAACTGGAATCCAGTCTGTTTCAAACCCAAGTAGAATTTCTTAAGGATGGCAGGGGTAGCTCGTGGAAAGATCCAGAAGGCTCCAGCAGCAGGAATCTAAAGTTTCACAGCTAAGAACAAGGCCCAGCCACACCATGGGAGCGTCTGCTGCTGCCACCACAGCTTGAGCACCTAACACATTGAGGACCGGATGCCAGAAACTGCCACTGCCAATCTTGAAGACTAATACACCTTATCAGACACAGATTTCTTGATGGGCCGTGGTCTCTTCACATTGCTCACTTCCAGTCTCACAGGTCGACCCTCATAGGTCACATGCCTCAACCCTGTTACAAGGGAATCTGGGATTGTGAGTGCTCTGGATTCTACTTTGGGAAGGCGCGTATTGATTAGGCGGGAAATTTATCAATATGTAGTGAGGGTTTTCAAATGTGTGGCCAGCTGCCAACTGGCAGATGCCTCCTACAGAAAGGAAAACAGGAGAACTGCCTCACTGAACAGGAAGGCAAATGAATCATGATATGTTGTTCAGCAATATTAGGCCTTTAAAACAGAAGAGGACACAACTTTTCTCCCAGCTACAGGGGAGAAGATTTGCGAAGGAATAAGCACCCATCAGAAAATTCTTTTGTGATTTTCCTCCTGTGTTGGTATAAATATCTCTCCTCTCAGGTGCCAGTTTTCTCAACCATAAGATCAGTGAGAGGCTGGATAAACTATGTGTGTTCTGGCATTCAGTGTCAGCCTCACCCCACAATAGCACATGTGGTTTGGGGGATGACTCTGTGTTGAGTAGGCAAGTGTTTTTATTTTAGTAATTATGTATATATTTTAATGTGCTGAAAAATAAACTAGCACCTCAGACTCATGATCCCAAGGATAGTTTTGCTTAAGATACAGCACTGAGTCATTGCTCAGCTGTCACTAGCTGGGCCTGAGGTCTCTGTTCCCCACTGACCACCACCTCCTCCTCCGGACACACCCCAAGCTCCATCCAGAATCTTTACTGTGACTGATTTGTGGCTTTGAGAAAAGTTGGCTTTCCATATTTCTTTTAAAATTTCTTAACTCTGTTCTGTGAACACCATCATTCATTCTGTTTTAGTTGCCATTCTTCTAGAACAAAAAGCATTTCCTTTTCATTCATTCATTCATTCGTTCATTTATAGCAGTATGGACCTATGAATTCTTATTTTATTCATTGGCTTAAAATCCATTTTTCTGATTATTTTGATATTTTTAATCACAATAATATATTATGTGGTGTACTTTAGTAGAATTTTGACTCTATTAAACTGCTCTTTATAATATCCATTATACTATTTGAAATGTATTTGCGAATCGCTGGTGATGGTCATTATTGATTCGTTCTATAGTTTAAAAAGAGATATTTGGAGGCGTATATTTGCAAGAGCGCCCCTCTTGGCTCCCTTATTCCCGCGGAGTCACAGGGTGACAGCGCGGGCGCGGGGGACCTCTGCCACCAGCAGGCACGGCGCGCGCGGCGCGTGGCCCGCATCCCAGGCGACGTTCCTGAGTTAGCCAGCTTCCCGGACGCCTGCCCCAGACGAGTGGGCAGGAGCGGACGCCCGGCTGCGCAGACCCGCCGGGAGCTCCGGGGCGGCGCCTCCGGGGGACGGGGGCGGGGAGCAGCGTGCGTCGCGTCCCGGGACCGCCCCGCCCCGTGGCTCACTGCGGGCTGAGGCTCTAAACAGAAACCGCGGGGGCCGAGCCCAGCCAGGAATGCAAACAGCCTGCACACCCAGCTGAAGTCTCTGGGCCCGGGAGTCGGACGCAGAGTGAGTACTGATTTCGGCCGCTCTCCTCCGAGACCGCGTCCGCTTCCCAGGCGAGCGGCCCGAGCCGCCCCCCTCGCGCCAGGCCCTGCGCGGCCCAGACTCGCTGCCTGCGTCTGGCTCCCCCCGGCTTGGACCGGAGTTCTTACTTGTCTCTTGACCCCGAAGGCGTATTTCTTTCCAATTAGGCTCTGAGTTCAGTTGTGTTACTTGTCCACCTCTCCCTCCCTGACGGTAACACTGTGGCTGGCTTTCCAGTGGGGAACGTGTCTGGTGACCGGACGCGCGCGGTTGGGTTACAAAACCAGGGATTTGTGTGACCTGGAAAAAAAAAGCAAAGAAGAAAAGCAGCAGCTATGTCTGTTTGGTTTGGTTTTTTTATGGTTAGGATTCCCGCCCCGCCCCCCCAGCCCTGCCCTCACTACTGTACGGACCTCCGTTTTAGAGAATGAGCTCACTCTGTATAACCTTTCCATGTACCTGATACATAGTGGGTGTGGTGTGGCATATGTTGTAACATGTTTTGGTTCTGTTTCCTTGAACACAACCTGAGACTGTGGTCAGATAACATCCCTGAGAGGTACTTTGTATCTGTGTTTCAAGAATGCAAGGTGTTTTCATAGAGATTTAACAATCTCTTCTGGACTGTTAGGGTCCCCGTGTTCCTCAGGAACAGGCAAGAGGCAAATTCGTTATTCCTATTTTACAGCTTGAGAAAATAAGGCAGAGTTCAGGAAACTTCCTTAAGGGGCCAGACCTTTGGTTCTCTGATTAGTCTTCTAGGAACCCACCTATACATCAGAGGAACAAGAATGGTCAATCAGCCACTCTGGAAATTTTCTGCTGTATGATGTGTTTTGTCCAGTGAAAACCTCTGCATTGCAGAGGTCAGTAAGGAGTGGCATCTGCTGTTCAAAGGGGGAAACTATTTTGTGGTGTTTAAGTACCGAGTGTCTCTTCCTGATGTTTTGTTTGTGGGCACGGACTTCAACTTTTGCACACTGATTTTTCAGTATTTAAAAGGATATTTGTTGCTGGGAATGTGGTGGGAAGGGAGTGATGTCTGGGTTCCAGAAGACAGTATAGTATTAAAGTAGTGACATTTAGCAAAATCATGCTGAAGTTGGAAAGGCTGCATCTGCTGACTAATGGAGAAAGGGTAAGGGGCCAATAGCAATCAGGGTGGAGTGGGAATCCCTGTTTGCACAGCTAAGACCCTTGGTATCTATTAGCAAAAAGTGAGCTTTGCAGACTGCGCAACAGTGTTTATGAAGCAACACATTCAAGTATAAATGTTAGCTGTGGCTCAGTTCACATGATTTTAGAACAGATTCCTAGTGCATGAGAAGAGTTGGTTATATAGTATTAGTGGTGAATTTAGTTCCTTGATTGTTTTCAGAATTGCTTGAAGAAGAAGGATTCCTATTGATGTGTTTTCATTTGACAAAACCAATTTTATTATTAAATTCAAGAAATATTTATTGAGCACTTACTATGCAGAAGTAACCATGGTAGATGCTATGGGGATACAAATATATGGATCCTATCTTCACACAATATAGCAAGAAGCTGGCGTTCTAAGAACAGAAGTGACATAGCTAAATGAGACTATGTAACCAAATGAGACTTTAACTATGTGATAACTTTTCATGTCCTGAAGCTCATTTTTTGGAAGATATTTTATAGAGAGCTGTTAAATATGTCCAGAGAAACAATACAGAGTGGTAGTTAAGAGGTCAAGTTCTTACTTTCTTCATCTGTAAAATGGGTATAATAAGAGTATTAACCTCATGGCTGCATTATTATCACATTATGTGAAGTACTCAGCTAATGTCTAGAACACAGTAGTTTTCACTAAATGTAGCAGTAACTATCACCACTCTATTCTCATACAGATTATGCTGATCTCTTCTTGTTCTGAAATGTATTATGGTTACTTTCTAGTAATTTATTATTACTGCATAGTGTAGGCAGGAGAGCACCAGGGCAACAACATCACCTTGCTAACGGTAGGATTATGCACAGCCCCCGCCCAAATCTCTGATGTCCAAGTGTATGGACTTGCTCAGAAGTCAGCATGTCTTAAAAGAGGTTGTAAAGTACCCTTAGAAATTGGAAATAATGGGGACGTCTGGGTGGCTCAGTCAGTTAAAGCATTTGCGTTCAGCTCAGGTTATGATCCCAGGATTATGGAATCGAGTCCCGCATCGCGCTCCCTGCTCAGCAGGGAGCCTGCTTCTCCCTCTGCCTGCTGCTCCCCCTGCCTGCTGCTCCCCCTGCCTATACTCTCTCTCTCTGACAAATAAATAAAATCTTAAAAAAAAATTGGAAATAATGGGTCTGAGCAATTATGGCTTTCCATAAAGATAGCTTAGCTTACTTGTTCTTTTTTTTTTTTTTAAAGATTTTATTTATTTATTCGACAGAGATAGCCAGCGAGAGAGGGAACACAAGCCGGGAGAGTGGGAGAGGAAGAAGCAGGCTCCTAGCGGAGGAGCCTGATGTGGGGCTCGATCCCATAACGTCCCAGCTTACTTGTTCTTAACCAGGGGAGGTAGCACCCAATTAAAGGGTATTTTAAAATATGTGAGTGTGCTTTTGGTGATGCTCTAGCACTGGGAGCAAGACAGTCCTGCTCACTTAAGAATTGTCCACCCAGGGGCGCCTGGGTGGCACAGCGGTTAAGCGGCTGCCTTCTGCTCAGGGCGTGATCCCGGCGTTCTGGGATGGAGCCCCACATCAGGCTCCTCCGCTAGGAGCCTGCTTCTTCCTCTCCCACTCCCCCTGCTTGTGTTCCCTCTCTCGCTGGCTGTCTCTATCTCTGTCGAATAAATAAATAAAATCTTAAAAAAAAAAAAAAAAAGGATTGTCCACCCAGGGATGCCTGGGTGGCTAAGTTGGTTAGACATCTGCCTTTGGCTCAGGTAGCGATCTCAGGGTCCTGGGATCGAGCCCCAGGTTGGGCTCCCACCTCAGCGGGGAGTCTGCTTCTCCCTCTCCCTCTGTGCTCTCTCACTCTGACTCTTGCTCCCTCTCAAGTAAATAAATAAAATCTCAAAAAAAAAGAATTCTCAGCCCAAACAGTTAGTACCCTGTTAAGAAACGTTGGGTAGCTAACATCTTTTTTTTAAAGGATTTTATTTATGCACTTAGAGAGTGAGCATGGGGGTGGGGTGGAGGAGCAGATGAGAGGGAGAAGCAGGCTCCCTGCTGAGCAGGTGGCCTGCCACTGGGATAAGGGGCTCAGTCCCAGGACCTTAGAATCATGACCCAAGCCGAAGGCAGATGCTCAACTGACTGAGCCACCCAGGCGCCCCTAACATTTTTAATTTAAAAGCTATTCACATAGAAAACATGAAGTGGGATTGTTTGTGACAACCATTGTACTTTCCTAGTATGCAGATTATTAATTCAATATATCAGAAAAACTATAGGATTAAATATGTTCCTCTTATAAAGTTAGACACATATTGGTGCTAAGACATACATTCCAGATTCATGTGGTTTGAGAGCATTGTGAAGCATAATGAAAAAGCAGATACAAAGATAAATATGTAAACAGGAGAGCATAGACTGTGGGTTTTTTTTATTTAAACTGGACCGACCAATTAGGTAGCTCACATTTGGGGAAAAGTAAATAGTTCCACCTAAGAAGTAGTGATACCTTAGAGATATGTTGTTGATGGATTCCTAAGGAACGAAGACTGTAACTGTCATCTAAGCAAAGCCTCCTTAATTGAAGAGATTTGTTAAAGCCCTCTAAAGAGAAGGTTATTGGTCTTCAGAATGCAGGCCAGGAGGGTAATTCCAGGCCCTAGGGCTCACCCAATCCTTGTCCTAGGATGTGCTACACCCCCTTGGAATTCTCTAAGACCGTGTTTCATAATGTGCCATCTGGAGAGTATTTGCATCAAATTCACCTGGGATACTTATTTAAAAATGGAGGTTTCCCAGGCTCCCCCTCAGATTTACCCAATCAGAATCAACAAGGAATCTATGGTTAATGAAATCCCTGGATAAATTTGTACACCTGTCAAGTTTGATAACCACCATTCTAAACCACCATTCTAAGAAGGAAGTTGGTTTATACAGAGCATTCCTATAGGCCAGAGGCCAGAGGCAGACCTTAGCAGTGCAGTAAAATCTCAGTGAATTTACTAAAACTTCTAGCTATCCACAGGAGATCAGACTTCTGAATCATACTGAGGCTTCCTCATTAACTGACTGATTAGTGTTCATGACCCACAAGCAAGGGCCTAGACCAATCCTGTTTCACTCAAAATTGCCGTAAGAGATTGTGGCCGGCTTAGTATGCAAGGATACCCTTTGGATTCTGTAAACTCTCTGGATTCTGCGATGGGTTGAGGTCCCCTGCACAAGTGATAGAAGTATGAAGACCTAGAGCAGACCTCAGAGCCTCTGGAGTTGCTCTGCTTGGAGCTGTTAGTGGAGGGGGCAGAGATCCCTGTTCCTCCGTAGTAACCGGGAGCTCAGTCTATGACGTAGTGTTTCTTTATTGCCTGTACTAAGAGGGTAGCCAGAGAAAGCAGTGGGGACAGCGGGGAGTAGAATTATTTGTACATTTTTCAGTTACATGTGCTTTTTATATTTCCTCCTTATCGTGAAAATAGAAAATTGTGTTTATATCCAGCATGGCAAATAAAATATTTTGCTATAACTCCATTACTATAGCTAGTCACTGTCAGAATCCTGGAATATAAATATTCTCACGCTAAGATATGGAACGGTACCTTGCGTGCTTTGACACGTGCATCTTTTCATAATATTTTATTTACAGAGATGCATCAGGGGGCTTGGTCTACAGCAGGAAATTGAATCGGGTAGCCAAAATTTTTATCTTCCAGGATTCTTCTCTTTTCTATTCACCATCTCTTTACTTATCTCTGTCTTTAATTTTTTTTTAAAGATTTTATTTATTTATGTGACAGAGAGACAGCCAGCGAGAGAGGGAACACTGCAGGGGAGTGGGAGAGGGAGAAGCAGGCTCCCAGCAGAGGAGCCCGATGTGGGACTCGATCCCAGAACACCGGGATCACGCCCTGAGCTGAAGGCAGACGCTTAACGACTGCGCTACCCAGGCGCCCCTCTGTCTTTAATTTTTTATGTCACAATTTAATCCAGTATTTATTTCTTTGTACTTGGGATAGAAAGGGCTTCTTCCATCAGAATTCAGACTTATATTTTTAGACATGCACAATGTGTTTTAATGTTTGAAAGTCTTTAGATGGGGAATGTATGTTCTACTTTGTCACAAAGCACATTACCTTCTCTTCATACTGACCTGACAGACTCATTCACATCACCTAGCAAATAATTGCATTTGAATTTTAGGCCCCAGTCTACAAAGATAGACAAATATTTATTTTCTGAAAACTCAAGTAGTCATTTGAAAATTGTATCCTTTTAACGTACACATATAAGTATATATATATATATATATATATAAATATATGTAACAAAAAATATATATATACACTTACAGCCAAGCTGCAAACTGGATGTGTGTAGCATTAGGGGTTTCTCTCTTCGTCCAAAATACCTGCCTCTAAAATGATAGCAATATTGAGGTTGGTGATGTCTACTGTGTACTCTTGCCTTATCGTGTAAGAAGCGTGAGGGAGGTGTAATCACAAGTATCGAGTGTCCCTGGGTTTTAGAACACACAGACTGGAGAGGACAGGTATTCTTGAGGTATTGCAGGGCTGTCTTTTTAGGGAACATCTAGGCTCTTCATTAACCTCGGCTGGGAATATCAGCACCAAAAATCTTCCTCTAAAAGCTGGCTGGAAAGTATTTTTGCAAAATAATTTTTTGAATCCTAATATCTTGTGTAGTCTGGCTCCTTCCTTTTAACCCAATGAAAGTATGAAGAGACTAAGTTTGTCCCCAGGAAAGAAGTGCCAGTGGATTATAGGTGGTAGAAAATGTTGGTATTTCACTGACCACTGTAAAGCCATCTTGTTTTAAACTGTCTAAAGCAGTGATTCTCTCAATATCAAGGAGTTTCAGAATCACCTGAGAGGCTTACACCTTTTCAGTCTACACCCTTTTTCTCTCTTCCTCCCACTGTTACCTTTCACAGGCTTCTCGAGTGTTCATTATCTCCCTCCTCCCCCCATACTGTCTGTGAGTGACTTTTCCTGGTCCAGGAATCACTGAGCTAAGGTGTTAAAGCTTGGCCAGTTACGTTGCCTTACGCACAGTTTTAGTACAGAATGTTTAAATTATTGCAAATACCTATATATTTTGCATAAAGTTTCAACGGTACAAATTAGTGATTGTTTTTCCCTAGCAGTGTTACAAAACTAAATGATCATCCATATGATATCTTACTGTACATTTGAATTTTAAATCAATCAAGTAATTATTGTATGGGATTTTTGCCATAAAGTATCTGTATCACTAAGAAACAATGTATCCCCTTGCTGAATATTCAGAGATCCAAAAGGAAGGGTTAACTTCTTTTGGCTGTTGAGTTTGAGGCTTTCCCTTGCTTAATTATTGCAGTGATTGGTGCTGAATTATTCTCAAATAATGTTCTTGTGGTGAGACAGGATTTCTAGCCTCACACATTAGAATTGTTTCCTTCTCTAGTCCTTCTGATAGTCATATTCTTATACCTCTTCAAATATTTCCAGAGACTGAAAGTGATAAACAGTGATGTTTGCAAATATTTGCAATTAAAATCTTTGCACAATACCCCAATTGATTTCCAATTGAACTAGTGATAAACCACATCTTCTCTGTGTATGTACTTCTCCACATTCTCCTACAGACCAGTGAACTGAAGGTTCATTTGCTATTCAAAATGGAGAGACAATCAATAGGAAAAAAATAAAAGCTTAACAAAGAACATTCTAGGTAGTGCTGATAATCTGAAAATAATTCTAGAATGCTCTGGGGGAGGGGTTAGGTCCAATAGTATGTATGTCATTTGGAGAAGCTCTCCAGGATCTAGATATTTAAAAATAAATGGAAAGAGAAAGAAACCAACCATTTATTAATTTATCAGACAACTAGTGTGCTAAGTGATTTACAGAAGGCTTCATTTCATCCTCTTGAGAGGATAAATTTTGTGGGGCACCAGGCTGTCTCAGTCAGAAGACCACACTACTCTTGATTTGGGGTCATGAGTTTGAGCCCCACATTGGGAATAGACATTACTAAAAAAAAAATTAACTTTAAAAAATTTTAAAGAGTTGCTTGCATATTTTGCCACTAGGTAAGAGGGTACGAGGACAGGTTTATAAATGAGAAGACTAAGGCTCAGGGAGATTAAATAATTTACCCTGGGTCACACAGATAGCAGGGTTTTATTTGATTCTAATGTTCTTTTCAGTAGGCTAGTCTTATAATATCTTCCACTCAGTAGTTTATATCTAGGTAGTTTAACTGAGAGATGAATATGTATCTAAATTCAAAAACACTAGAAATCAATATTATGTTCCCTTTTGTTATACTCAGTATCTTAATACGGTTGAAATTCTCTGATGGATGAGGTTTCCTGCTTGTGTGAAACAGAATGTTGTGCACTGGAATTAGCAAATGATAGTTTTGTTGACAGAGTTTTTTTTTAGGTGTTTAAGTAGGCAGCAGAGAAGGGATAACTTAGCTATTTTTGAATATGTAATTTTTAAATTGCAGATTAAATAGTACATCCCTGAGAAGTCCCTCGCCATTCAGGAAATACAGAACTTTTTACTTAGATAAGCAGCAATGTTCATCAATTCAAATGATCAATTTACATCAGTTTCAAAAGAAGCTTACTTTAAAAAATCCATTCTTCTATTTCACTGAATTTTTTTCCCTAGGGGAAAGTGGGATAAAATGCAGTGAAAGGTACTGTTATTATTATTCCTGTTTTATAGACGAGGAAACTGAGGCACAGAGCAGTTAAGGCATTTGCTCAAGTTCACACAGCTGGTAGCAGAGCTGGAATTCGAACTCGAGTGTCTGCCCACAGAGCCATTCTCACTCACCACTAAACACCACTCCCTCTTTAGTATTTGAAAACCTTAAACTTGGTATCAGCAGACATGTGTGAATTTGTTTTGCTTATGTGGTTTCTGGAATGACATTTGATTTCATGTTACATTTCCATTTTGATTATTTGACCATCAGCTTGGACAAGGCAACTTTGTTATTCTTATTATTTAAGGCTTCTTATTAAGAACGTGCTTCAGTGGGAAGCTAGATGTTGTGTGACAGGCCCATCTCAGTTCCCACATGATTAGTTCTTCATAAGCTCCCTCTTGTTTCCTGTTAGAGTCTGTCCTTGTAGAGATTGAGGTTGGAAGTTGATTTTATAACACAAAGATTTATAAAAGTTCTCAAGTTCTCTCACCATTAGGTCTACAGGAAGGAATGAGTTTGAAAACCCAATGGAAGCCAAGCTGAAAGGCTCTGAGACAGTTGTTCAGCAGAGCTTAGAATATTTTTTTAATAATAATCATGCCATCAGTAACCATATATACATTAACGAGTGCATAATCTTTTAGGATTTGTAAAAATCTGTGCTCCTGCTACCAAGATTCCTGTTCCCATTTTATCTAGAATGTAGATCTAGAACATAGATCAAATCCAAAGAAAATTCCATTATGTAAAATAATAGTACCCTTTTTTCCTTATGAAAGGTAAATAACAGTACGTAACTTCTCAAAGCAGGGGTCACCACAGAACTGCTCTACCATGGTGAGACTGAAGAAGGAGAAACTTTTGAGGCTGTTGATACTAATAAAATTTTCGAAAATCACTGATTTGAATTGATTTACCATGTGCTGGCACTGAGCCAAGCACTTTGTAAACATACCCTCATTTCATCCTCACTGTTTTTATACACATTTAACAAATTGAAAACTCACATTTGGAGAAGTTGGGCAGCTTGCTGAAGTTACACAGCTGGAATTAGACTCTAGGTGTGTGGAACTCCAGAGGCTAAACTCCCCTCTTTCCCATTTGACCATCTCTCATTGGGTGCATTATGTAATAAGCTCCACATCATTGTAGCATAGAATATCAGAGTTGCTGAGCTATAGAATTCTCAAGCCTGACAGCTTACCGATGAGGAAACCGGGTTCCAGGGAGGTTAAGACTCAAGGTCACACAGCTCGTCAAGAGCAGTCAGTCTTCCTCACTGTTCATTATGTATCTTCTATTATGCTGAAATTGCTTGACTCACAGTCATGAAAATTCTGGGCAGATAAACCTTTTCTAGGGTAGGGATAAGAAGAAGAAAATAGGCTGTCTTTTTCCGGTCTAACCTCTCTGCTTTATCTTGGGCAAAGTCAGACACAGTTGGAATGATTTCATGCCCAGGATCCCTAGAAGCATGAACACAACTTCAGAAAAAAAGCTGCCTTTCTACTCTTTAGAATGACTGAACAGGGCTCTGTGGCTTGTCCTTTCCTTTGCCCACAAAATAATTACCATTTCAGGAAAGAAACAACCCTGGAAAACCAGAGTGTGCAAAGCAGTGAAAGTTGCCTTATACCCGAAGTTCAACTTCATGCCTTTTGTGGATTTTTTTTGTTTGTTTTTTTTTTGAGCACTTGGGGTGGCCCAGTGTCAGAGCTTATAATCAGTTACTCACAGGGTGTGGCCAAAACTTCTGTAATCTCTGGCGTGGATTTAGCTCACAGATGAGACTTGGCTATTGTCGTGGTTGCCAGGCAACGTTTGGATGTTTATTTTGAGATTTGCCCACATGTTGCATCAGAGGCCAAAACTTCATGTGCTCTCCACTTCCCAGAGCAAGAAGAGCTGAGACTTCTATTTTTATCTTAAGTCTCAGTGTCCCTTTTAATATATTTCGTGAATGTACAGTTGAGACGGAGTCCCCGTTTCCCCCAGGTAGTGTTCAGATTGCCTCATTTTGCAGTACTCGACTTCATTTCGCCTACTGCAGTCAGGACCGAGTATCTCTTCCCACCTCTAAGGCTTGCTCAAGCTGTTTTGCT
Source organism: Ursus americanus (assembly GCF_024610735.1). NCBI lineage: Eukaryota > Metazoa > Chordata > Mammalia > Carnivora > Ursidae > Ursus > Ursus americanus. The sequence goes on along the minus strand of NC_142131.1, from coordinate 13,545,023 downwards.
CACCTGGAATGACTGTCCCGTCTCAGCCTCTATCTCGTTTTTTTTTTTAAATCCAAGTATTTTAATTTTTGGAGAAAGAGGAGTCCACTTGTTACAGCAAAGTTCATGGCCATCACTGTCCTGTCTGTGCTCAAATCCAAGCCCTTCTTAACTGTGAAATCTTAGATAAGTTACTTAACTTCTCTGAGCCTAAGTTTCCTCATTTATACAATGCAGACAATAATGGTTACCTCCTAGGATTTTTTGAAGATACACTGAAATCAGATATGCAAAGCACCTGTCACTGTCACCGTTTCCGGCACATGGGAGATTGTGTAGATAATAGTTTTATTCTCTCCTGTGAAGCCTTTCCTAACCATCTTCCAAACACACGTCTCAGAAGTTTTCTCCCTCTTCTCATGTCTTGTAACATCACGCTGTACTTAAGATCCTATCACAATCAACCTTATCTCGTATTATGTACACACTGGGGTGTAAGTGGGTGCCTTAAGTAGGTCTTCTGGAACAAAGTAGATCTGTGTGTTCTCCCCCCAGAGAGATGGCTCCACTTCATTCCTAGATGATTCATTGTTTATGTTTCATTGGAATCATGTTTTGTGTCACAATTAAACACGTTCTTTGTTAGGTGACTGTATTGGAGGCCTCCTTAAGAACATCATTATTACGCTAAATAATTAAAGGCATCGGAAGAATGTATGTCATGGTGTGACAGCATGGCGAACAATGGACAGACTTAAACCTCTGAATATTCATCCTGAAGTGAATAATCGGGTCATTACAGAAAGAAAAATGTAAACCTGGGTCCATAAATGGTGTTTCTGAGGAATGTCCGTGCTTTCCTCAGAAAGCCCCTCTTCTGCCCATTGTTTGTTTCAGGTGTTGTAGAGGAAGTGGCTTAGGGCTGTTTTTGTGTGTATATATGTGTTTTTTAAAGGTGTACAACTCCCTTTGGAAGATAGTAGTGATGGAAATGACTAGATATTTGAATTATGTTTTTCTAACCAGTTTTCTGGCTTGTGCTTTGAATAAAATTTCTGATGATGGAGTAAAACTTATGTAAGATTGGTTTTGAGCCATCAGATAATACTCTTGTGTTTATTCATGCACAAATTCATAATTTATTTAACAAATACTTGTTAGGCAACTGCTGTTGCCAGGCTCTGGGGATGTGCAGCAACTGAGACAGGCATGGCCCCTGACCTTGTGGAGTTCAGGTTCAGGTCTGTCTTATAAGTTCGTGACGAAAGAACTTCTTTATAAAAAATCCATCATTTTCTTTCTTTCATTATTTGAGATTGTTATTAAAAATAATCTTATCTATTCAGTAACAGATGATTTGGTTTTCTTATGTGCATCTAGCAGCACTAGTTTTAAAAGTTAAAAATCATTTATTTAGAAAATGTTTAATATTTATTTTGTGTTTTGCCCAAATTGCCCTAATATTTGGTATCTAACTTGACCCTCATAATAATGCTGTAGGGTGCATGGTATTCCCTTATGGGAAACTAGATGCTTAACAGGTTTAATGGGCTTGCTGGTGGAGTCAGGGCCACTGAGAAGCCAGAAGATTGAAACTTAAGTATTCTAATGTATTAATTATGTTCCCAATTCTAGCTTAAAAAAGAGAGGTATTAAACGATATTTTTGGGCCTCCAGGGCAGCCTAGTTGGTTGAGTCCCGCTCTTGATTTTAGCTTAGGTCATGATCTCAGGGTTCTGAGATTGAGTCTTGTGTTGGGCTCAGCAGGGAGTTGGCTTGAGATTCTTTCCTTCTGCCCCTCCCGCTGCTCCTGGTCAAGGTCACTCTCTTCCTAAAACAAGTTAGTCTTTAGAAACAAAACCTATATCTTTGTTAAAATGAAACTTTAATTGATGATTGGAAAATGGAAACAAAGGTTGGAATCAATAATGATTTATTTCAGTAATCACTACACCCAATATGTAAGCTTGAACCCAGGACCCGAGATCAAGAGTTGCAAGCTCTTCTGACTGAGCTGGCCAGGCACCTCTCAACAGTGATTTTTTTTTTTTTTTTTAGCTCCTCTCTGCTACTATGTACTTAGCACTGTAGTAGACATTGTGGGGAGCAGAAATGACCCCTGTCTCATGATCGTTTTATAGCTTCACTGATAACAAGTGACATGTACTTAGAAATGAGCGTAGGAACCCTCAACACAGCAGGTGAGGAAGTGTCCAGGTGAGAAGTACAAACATGTTTAGGGGTTGAGAAAGTAACATGAGCTAAAGCAGATTCAGGTGTTGTATCTTGAGCTAAATCCTCAAGGGTAGGGATGGGTGGGGCCTGAGCAGGGAAAAGCCTTCGTAGGCAGTAGGAAGAGCAAGGTGAGAGGCCCAGGGAAGGAATGGAGCATGATGGCCATGGTGGTGGTAATAATAACTAGCGTTTGCCCCTTGCTTACCATTTGCCAAACAATGTTATTACTAGTTCATGTACATTAACTGACTTATTCTTAAGCCATATGGGGTGAGAATTATTACTGTTCCCATTTCATAGGTGAGGACGCTGAGGTGCAGTAACTTATTTGAGGTTGCACATGAATTCACCGTCAGCTGAAATTCCACCAGACGTTCTTGAGCCCAGAGCCCCCCTCACACTCTTAACCAGTGAGTCATGCTGCCTGATGAGTTGCCTGTGAAACAGGAAGGACACCATCCTAGCTGGAGGGAAGACGTGGTATGGGTCGTAGTGAGAGATAGAGTGGAGTAAGTAGGTTAGGCCGAGTAGTGAAGAGTCTAAAGTTCGGGCAGAAGATGTTGGACTTTATCTAGGACACAGTGTGAAACTTGGGAGCTTACTCTTTCATCACAGTGAGAATATGCTACACACTTTTTCAGATAAAGTAGGCAGCCGTAGAAAGAAATGGAAGCTAGAGAATGGGGTAGGTCGGGGGGGTGGGGGAGAACAAGGCATGGAAACTATTAGACGGCCTTGATGTAATCCGGGTGTGGGAGGTACGTGATTAGAATAGGAGTGTGGGTGGCAATAGAAATGACAAGGACGGAATGGTGATGAGGACTGGAAGCAGCCCTGGACCCGAACCCAGGTGATTCAGGGCCAGATGACTTCCCTCCGTTGTGTCATGTGGCTCTTACGGCAACTCCAGAGGCAGGTGGTTTTACTCCCATTTTACAGCTGCGGGAATGGAGGCTGCGGGAGGTTAATGTGGATCAGGAAGCGCTGGAGCAGGGAGTGAAACCTGCATCTGTCTTTCTCGATATCCTCCTTTTAGGCAAAATAATGTGGTCTGGTGATAAAGTAGGGCTCCCGGAAAGGTATAGAGGATTGTTCACATAATGAATGGTAAAGTCCTGGGAGAAATCAGCTTTCTGAGGGAGCAACAGTGTAAGAAGGCGGAGGGCTAGTGACTGAGGTTGAAACACAGGGAAGAATGGAGCAATCAGAAGAGGCTTCCAGAAGGAAACGGGTTCAGAGAGCGGGGGAGAGAGGTCGGAGTTGCTCTGGCATAGCAGCCATGAGGCAGAACGACGGTCAGGGATTCAAAATGGAACTGTGGGTGGGTCAGCAGGTGGAAGAGGCATGTGCGTACGTGTGGCAGGTGTTCTAGTAAGGCTCCACAGCAGAGGCAGCCGGATGTGGGAAGGGTGATTCGTGCTGCGGTGGGAGGACCTGGGGATGCTGCCTGGGAGGGGTGGGGACAGGAAGATGGGTTGGGCTCAGGAGCACCCGTTGACTCATCTGCTGGCCCGCTGTGTGTACCACGCCAGCCAGGGCTGGGAAGAGAGCAAGGTGAGGTCGAATGACGTGAGGGAAGGTAAGGAGGACTCTGTCAAGCCACCTGACAGCACCTGCCAAGAACTGAAAGTCTTCTGGCACCCCCAAGCAAGGGAGGGGACTCTGTTTTTGTGGTAGACCGAGAACTAAGGAGCTGAGGAAGTGATTTTTTTTTCATCAGCCGGATTTAATGGCAGTGGAATGGATGAGCAAACCCTCTAGGACCCAGACCCTCCTAAGGGATCCCTTAATTTGCCCAGTCCAGCCCATTCAACAGCGGCTGTGCGTGAGCTCACAACCGTCTGCAGTCACATCCAGCTCCACACGATGCTTGAGGTTGGTCCTTACTAGACAGCGTGCAGAATCAAGGAAAAGCCATGGACAGAAACCTGCCATGGGTAAGAATGGGGTCAGCCGATGAGTGGACCCAACAGGTGGCTCTTCTAAAGGGACGCCCTCTAGTGGAGGAGCAATTCCTGAGGCAGTGACACGGATACCTGACTGTAGAAAGTGCTGGAAGTGGACACAGAAGATGCCCATCGGGACAGCTCGCGGTGGTTGTAATGCTGGAAGTTAATGCGAGGGCTGGGAGCTAGCGAGATACACCTGAAAGGAAGGGTATGCAGGGTTTGGGTATTCTGTGAAGAAAAGCAAACCAGTAACACATGTGTGAATAAAATAGCAAGGGAGCGACGAGTAAGGTGTGCTCTGAGAAAGGGGTGGCTGGCTGCTTGGAGCTGCTGTTCTGCATTGGGAGATGGGGAGGGATTAGAGCGGGGGCGGGCGGTCTTTAAAGGCAAGAGAAAGGATTTCTGTGTGATGCAGTGGGCAGCAGGCGTCCCCACTGGTTCTAATTTAGATGTGGGTGAGCGTGCCAGGCAGGAAGACTAATCTGTCCGAAATGGGTAAGAGGGCTAAAAGGCTGGACTTCGGGAGCCGTTTGCAAAAAATGTGAAAAAGGGAAGCGGTTTCTTTTTTTGTTTGGTTGGTGAAAGTTTTTATTTAAATTCCGATTAGTTAACATGTAGTGTACTTTTGGTTTCAGGAGTAAAACGTAGTGATTCATCACTAACGTAATAGGTCGGGCTCATCACAAGTGCCCTCCTTAAAACCCATCACCTATTTAACTCACGCCCCCACCTCCTCTCTAGCAACCCTCAGTTTGTTCTCTGTAGGTAAGCGTCTGTTTTATGGTATGTTTTCTGGTTTTATGGTTTACCCCTTGTAGTCATCCATTTTCTTTCTTAAATTCTGCATATGAGTGAAATCATGTGGTATTTGTCTTTCTCTGACGTATTTCACTTAGCGTAATACCTCTAGTTTCATCCACATCGTTGCAAATGGCAAGATTTCATTCTTTTGATGGCTGAGTAATATTCCATTGTGTATGTATACCACTCTTCTTTATCCATTCATCAGCTGATGGGCATCTGAAGGAAAGCAGCTTCTATTTTCCAAGGGTCTTAAAAGCATACCATCTTCCCTTCCTATCTGTAAGTGTTTACTGCAGTAAATTTCCAAATTTCTGACTGTAGCAAGTAAACAGATCTGAAGAGATTTTGTTAAATAATGTCATATTGATTAAGTACAGGATTAAATCTTTTTTTCTAGGTTGCAGTTACTCTCTCATCAGCATTGGTTTATTTTAATGCAACTTGACAATACAGCAAGATTATTTGAGGTGGTCCTGAAGCTTAGAACTCAAACATTTGTCGCATAGGATTCTTTTCCAACCTCTGTTAGAGCACTTCATTTGTAACATAAACCTGCTGCTGGTTTATCTTTCCGGACTCCGAACTCTTTCAAGGCAGAGCTGGTGTCTTCTTCACCGTGTATGCTCAGCGGCCAGCTCATTGCTTTTAAAATAGCAGTTGTCGAATGCGTGGGTGGAGTATGATTATAATGTACTTTTTCTCTGTTCTTTGTTACCCTGATACATGTTTTAATTTAAGTTTATAAATGACTAATAATACTCTAGATGTGAAGAGATTTGCGCGGGTCATTTGAGAGGGAGTATTGTTATCACACTTCACTCCGATGGACACACTAATCCCACGGAGACAGTTTGGTATTATGAGCTCTGATGGCTGTGCTTTGAAATTGTCTGCCCCTTGACGTTAACCGGACTGCCTGGGTGGTAGGTCCTGCAGCAGAGAGTCATTGAGGTAGAAGTCAGGTGGCCTAGGTCCCAGCCCCGGCACGTTCGGGTCAGAGCACTCCCCACCCCCCGCCCCCAGCCTTTGCCTGGGTGATGCCCCCTCATCCTTGACTCTCCACGTCACGTCCTCAGCATCACCTGTCCCAACTGTGTCATGAACTAACTCTGGTTGCCAGGTCTCTGTTTGCATGGGAGTCTGTGATTTTTCCTTTATAGCGCTTACCACAAGTAATTATTGCAGTGGCTATTCTATTAATGGCCTCTCTCATGAGGCTGAAAGTTCTGCAATGACAGGAACACGTCTAGCAATTTCACCACTGTGTTCCTGTCACCTGACGTAGTAACTGGCACAAACTATGTGCTGGATAAGTAAATACTTGTGGAGCCAGTGAACTGTGGAAAATTTGACAGGGCACTTAACCTCTATGAGATGGTGCTTTCTCCAACTGTTTAAAAACCTATCAGAGGTTTATCTTTGAAGTTCTTCAGTTCAAAGCTTTGTGGATAAACTCTTCAAAAAATTCTAACTATCAGTTATTCACACCCATGATTAGATATTCAAATAGTACAGAAGATTTAAAATGAAAATGTATTCAACCCCCCCCCCCAGAGATAGCAAATATTAAAAGTTCATTGTCTTTATAAATAAAATAGAACACACCACGGTTCTCGGGCAATTGAATGGGTTCACAATAGGGTGGGATTATTTTCCTTGTTTTCAGATCCCATGAAGTAGCTTTCCTATTTAAGTTTCAAAGTATTTAGTGGCTTTGTGATACGATAGAACTTCCATGGAGGGATCTGTGCTGAGAACAGGTGTGGCCAAGGCCTTCAGCTAAATTCCCATGATTACCTCTCCATGCTTATTCATGGCTATCCATGTAGATTTTACTGTTCTCAGGTGGGGGGGGGGGGCTTTGGAAGTCTATAGGATTTGAGGATTACATCCAGCTGTTGCTTAATAAAGTAGTAAGGCAGATTGAAAACTCCAAGGCTGTATGATTTCAGGAATGTTTTAATAAACATAGAGGTTTAGAAAGAATGTTTACCTAAAGATTTGCACTTTTTAAAATGCACTTTTTAAAAAAGATTTATTTATTTTAGAGAGGGGGGAGGAGCAGAGGGAGAGAATTTCAAGCAGACTCCCTGCTGAGCCTGAGCCTGGTGGGGGTCTGATCTCACTACCCATGAGATCATGACCCTGAGATCATGACCTGAGCCCAAACCAAAAGCAGACACATAACCAACTGAGCCACCCAGGCACCCCTAAAAACCACTTTTATGTAGAGTGTTTGGTCTTTGATTTTATATAACTGAAGGAAATCATTGAAGGAATGGGCTGTGGCAAATGGGTACGTTAATTCTCACAAATTAAAAAAAATCTTAAGGAAAAATGAATATTCATGTATTTGTCTATTAATTTGATGGGAAAATCTACCTTGGTACATCTTCTCCCTCTTTATCCCAAAGAGAATGTGAGAGAGACAGCGCCATGCCTGCTGCAGTGACCAGGTTTGGTATATTTCGGAGTGAGGGGGTGCCCTATTGGTGCCTAGGAGTGCTCAGGAGTAAAGTTCATATGGTTTGTTTGAAAAATCAATACACTGGAGTGCCTGGGTGGCTCAGTCGGGTGGGTGTCTGCCTTTGGCTCAGGTCATGATCCCAGGGTCCTGGGATCGAACCCCACATCAGGTTCCCTGCTCAGCGGGAGCCTGCTTCTCCCGCTCGTGCTGTCTCTCACTGTCTCTGTCACTATCTCTGTCTCTCTCTGTCTCTCAAATAAATAAAATCTTAAAAAAAAGGAAGAAAAATCAATATACTAAAACTTTGGGCTTTTGATCTGTAAATTGTAGTAATTGACTCATAGCACCAGCACGTTCTACGTTAAGTAGGTCTGTGGGGAAGTTGATTTTGTTCCTGGGCCATGAGTTACAGTAGGTTCATACAATCACCTTGAGTGGTAGTGTGTTGGGGTGGGGGAGCTGGGGGACCAGCCGGGATGGGCTCATGCTGTCCTGGGACTTAGCCTCTGAAATGGCTCGGGGCCAGACGTCAGAGAGGTTCTGGGTATTATTGGCAGGGCAGCAGCTGTCTACTGACAGCAGGTTACTTAAGAAGGCAACTTACACCAGATGGAATCCCTAAGCTCTAAAACCTAACAGACTCAAATATTAAAGAGGTTTAAATGAGCCTAGGTTGGAATTCCCAAAGGTGGTGATTGATTTATTATTAACCAGGGTGATGTACTAGGATAGTAGTCAGTACCATGCAAGTATCCATATGCACATCCCACTACTTGGGTGATTAGATTGCAGGGACTAATTCTGCTGCCCACTTGCTTCCCTAGGAATGGTGTGTCTTGAAACTTCAGTTACCATTCATCACCTCTTGCCCTCCAGGAGAGGCCTGGATGAGATAGATAATATAGCAGTATCCCCTTTGCAACCCCACTCCCACCTTCTCTTCCTTATGTGACACTGGAAGGACAGTTCTTGATCCTTCTGAGTCTGTTTTGCAGCACTACGTCCTACGCCTTCTGTCTTGTGTAATATCTTAGGAATAATGCATTAGTAATTTAATAAACACCTACAAAATGCTGGATATATTATCTCAAATACTTAAAATTCTGCAAAAGAGACATTATTGGCCTCATTTTATATAGCTGGGAAACTAAGGCTGAAAGTCACAGAGCTTGTAATTGGCAGAGCTTGCATTTGAACAAAATCTTGTCAATTTTTAAAGTCTGTGTTCTTTTGGAAAGTAATACGGACAATAATTAAAATATTTACTGAGCACTTATGTACCAGGTAGTAAGAAACTTCCAAGATGGTTATCTACTAAAGAAAAATTGAGAAAGGGGAAACTGAAGATCAGAAAATGGCCCAAGATTATTTAATAAGTAGTATGTTCAGAATTTGAACCCATTTGATCTGGTTGTAAAGGCTTTTGGCCGCTGGGCAATATCACCTACTGGGGTTTTGTGGGAGTTGTCCTCTAGAAGAGGGAAAACCAACGTAAAGAGCAAGTATGGTTAAGAGGCGTGGAAAGAGGGGCGCCTGGGTGGCACAGCGGTTAAGCGTCTGCCTTCGGCTCAGGGCGTGATCCCGGCGTTATGGGATCGAGCCCCACATCGGGCTCCTCCTCTATGAGCCTGCTTCTTCCTCTCCCACTCCCCCTGCTTGTGTTCCCTCTCTCGCTGGCTGTCTCTCTGTAGAATAAATAAATAAAATCTTAAAAAAAAAAAAAAAAAAGAGGCGTGGAAAGACAAAGTATTTGTAGGTTAACCAAAATCGGACTTTCTGTTTCTTTACTTTCTAGGCGTCAGCTCCTTCTGCTTCCACCAGCAAGTCTTCCAGTATGAATCCCACGGAAACCAAGGTATGAAGAAGGGTCTTCCCGGGTGTACTTGGGTGAATGCCTTGAAGTGATTGTTTTGTAAAGCAAAACAAATGTAAACTAACTGACAAAGGAGCTACGTGTCCTAACAAGCTTAAGCTACGGAAGGAAACATTTTCTTCCTAGTTTAGAGGGGTCTTTGGAAACCCACCTTTGCTTTTAATATTTGCCTCAAATATCCTCTGTACACTTATACATTGTTTCAGAATATCTAGAAAAGAGTAGTCATCTGGAGATTTTTTGGTCCTAGACGTGATGGAGTTTTTTAATGATAAGATGATCGAAGTGCCTTTCTGTGGCTCTAGTGAAGAAGATGAATTCTTAGCTTCTTATTAAAAGGTTTTATTATTCTGGCCATTTAAAATGAAATGTAAGAAAGAGAAAGTTGACACTAAGTTTACGCTAAGTGACAAGTGACACACAGATACTACTATTTGGGATACTTTCTTAAGTTTCTTTGTGAAATTTTAGTCCTGCAGGGCAACGTCTTATTGATAAACCTTTGAGCTTTATTTTAGATTTAGATAATTAGATTTATTCTAATTATTATTTCTTGGAATTTGAGAAGAAGAAATAAAAGAATGTTGTCTAGTGTCGTGGCCACGTAGAGTCAACCTCGTTCAGAAGAGTTACCGGAAGCTGCCCCAGCCCTCCCCCTTCCTTACCACGTCTCAAGCTGTTTATTGGGACTATTCTGGGGTCCCGAATTAAAGCAGGGATATTATTGAGATGCTCTCAACTAATTTTTATGAGACAGTATGCTTGGGTGTTTTTAAGAGCTAACCAGACTCTGTTAATAAGTTGCCCTTGTTTAAAATCGCTGACATGATTTACTTTCTGTCTTCCATATTTCTCTGCATGTCTCGGTAGGATCCTATGCCATATTTAGTATTAGCCCTGTAATTTCATGCTGTTGAGAGATCCTATGGTCTCATGTTGAACTGTTTTTAAAGGGCATTGCAAATATCTTGAAATGTACCGTTCAAATCTCTTATAAATGTCATCTAGCATTCATCTTGTTTGAAAAGTTTTTAATCTAAAATTATTTAGTATTTTACATGAATTTTTTGTTTTCAGAATATGCATGACCTGATCCTTAATTCGTCTGTTAGTTGTCACTACTTACTTAGGCCAAGTTTAATCTTAAAATATTTTTAAAAATCTGACCTCATTCTTAATGGTAAGTCTATAGGAGAAGCATCAGCCAAAAACAAATTATCATTGAACTCAGAGTCCATGAAGAGTACAGGAAGGAGAGCCACAAATCTAGGATTTCCTCTTTATTATTGTGGTTCTCATTTGACCCATTGCCTGACTCTAATCCTTTGCCCCTGACTCTGCTCCAGGAGTGATGCTTATGTCAGTGTGTCCTGTTTTCGGAGCAAGTGTCTGCAAACCCTTCAGCTATTACTCAGCATTAATTGTGAAAACTCCTGGCAGTCCTACAGAACCTGAGGGGGGAGAAGAGAGAGAAGAAGGTGGGAGAAAAGAGGGAGGGACAAAACTAAGTGTCTTGATGATGAAATATCACCGATGGCTGCCTCAGGACCACTCTTGGTGTCAGCTGTCTTTTTTGGGTAGATTTCAGTTACACTGTTCTCATTAATTAGATTCATGTGCTTCTGATGTATGGGTCATAGCATTTATACTAGCCTTCTCTTGAAGATTTTTGTGAACTTGAGCATATTTCTTCAAATATTTTGAGCTTTTAGAGAAAATATATTAGTTCAAGATAATACCTATACCAAATCCTTGTCTTGTTCTAAATCTTTCAAATAAAAGCCTACCTACTTCAAAAGGGGGGTGATATGTCTAGATCTGAGTTCTACCTCTCTTGCCCCTGGCACTGGTGGTCACATAAGCACTGCTGTGCTTAAGATGGAAAGTCAGATCATTTCTCCTAGGGTGTGACCACTGCAAGACTGCATAGCAGGAACCATGCAGCCAGACGGCCTGCTGTGCAATCTCCTTTCCTGCCAGCCGTGGTGTTTGGAAACTCCTCTTTGCTTTGGTTTCCTTATTTGTACAGTTTGGATAATAGTACCTATTTCACAAGGCTGTGTAAGAAAACAAACACTATACGGTATTAGATAGAGCCTGTCCCCCAGCAGGCACCCCGTAGGAGCTGGCCAGTACTGGAGAGACAGTGCAGTGCAGCGCGGTGATTACACACACAGAATCCCGGCTCCACCCTGGGTGTCCTTGGGAAATTACGTAACTTCTGTGTGCCTCATTTTCTCATCCATGAAGTGGGGATGATGGTGACGATGATACCTGTCTCATAGAATTCTTGTGAGGACTCAGTGAGTTGGCACCTATGAAGTTTAGAACAGTCCCTGATACTAAGAGGTAATCGATAAGCATTGGTTATTATTGTCATTGCTGTTACGTTAAGCCCCACCACCTTCAGCAAAAATAAATTTAGGTAATGTGTTAGCGAGTACTAATAAAAATATGCCATTATAAGCTGCTTGCATGTGTGAGCGTGAATTCTTAATTGATTTACAGAGTTCTTCCATGTAAAATCTTGATTACCAAATTACAGAGTAGAAGCTATTAATAGATCCAAACCACTACAGTACCAGCTGGCTTATTTTCCTTCTTCATCATTTAATAAATTGAATTTGCATAAACTCAAAAAAGCATAGTAGCGGATACAGAAACTAACAAATATCCAGTTTGAAAGGATCCAAAATTTAAAATTTCTTTGAAAAGATTTCTGTGGTTATGAACTTTGTTTTCTTCCCTAAACAATACATGTGTTGGTGTAACAAGGGTGCATTATGGGAGGAGCGTATGTATTTCCATGGCTGAAGCACATGACATGATGAATTAAGAGGATGTTTGGTGTTGGCTTTTTTAGATAATAGAATAAAAAATAGGAGTTTATGTTAATACCTGCAAATAGATAAAAGGGGAAAGAAATGGTGGGAAGTATTAAGCCTAATTTTTAATCTTTTACTTTGAAAATTTTAAAAATGTTTAATCTGGTTTTCATTATCTTGCCTGTACCGAGAATTCATGTATGTACTTAAGGAATTGTATTTTTTGATACAGATGACCTTGGGTTGGGTAAAACTGTGTAAAGTACTCCAGTAGAGGGCGTAAGTCACAACCAGCTGCTTCTTTTTTTTTCCCCCCCTGGGATAGAGAGCAAGTACAAGCCAGGGACGGGCATTAGGCTGCATGGTCACTGCAGAGCCTGGTGCAGGGCTGGATCCCAGGATCCTAAGATCATGACCTGAGCTGAAATCAAGAGTTGGAAGCTTAACTGACCGAGCCACCCGGGGACCCCACAACCAGCTCTTCTGAAGTATTCCTAGAAATTTAGATTATATTGTACAATAAAAATCTATACACTAGTCACAGAATTATAATACCATGTTGACAAAATTTCAGAAAACTTTTGACAACACTTGTGACGGTTGATGTGTTCATAACCAAATGTTAGAAATAAAGGTGGAAACAAATGGCCCGAGCAGCCTGGACACCGTGGAGGTGACGGAAAGGGGTCAGAAGTTACTAATGGCAATCTTGCAGATTCTTACCATTGAAAAAAAGTAAATCCAAACTGGAATATTTGCTGGAGCCTTTAGAATTTTGGTGTCTGCAGCTTCTTGGAGTTTCATACCGATGCATGGAGTAGGTGCGGTCCCTGAGTAGAAGTGGACTTGATAGAAACATTTAGCCCTATGATATGTGTTACCTATTTAATTGTCAGATAAAATAAAATCACACTTGGGGCTGTGCTCTTGTATTAGGCTATTCTTATCAGCAAACAGACGGAACGACAGCATTCTCCTAACAAGAAAAGACCCAAAAAACAGGTGATGTGGTTCATCGTACTAGGGGACGTTTCTGTTTGCTAATGGCCACTTCAGCTGCTCAGCACACACTAATAAGGACGATTTCAGATCTTCAGTAACCCTCTCACCCATCACAGACTTTCTGGTAGGCCTTCGTGACCCATCACTGATAGTCTGGCACTAAAACTAAATGTCACTGCTTTTGCAGCTCTTGGCTCTGTCACCATCCCACTGTTGCACATTGGCAGACATTTCACTCAGAGCTATGTTGTTGCCTTTGAAGGAGAAGGATTTGTATTTTATTTTGGTTATATATTAGCTACAGTGTTCATAGTAATATTTACATATCTTTGATACACATTAAGGTATAAACTGCTCTCTAAAGGTAAGAGCAGAATATCCGAGTGCTTAAGTGTTTATCTAAGAGTCAAAATTCCAAGGAAAGTATAGTAAACTGAACTCATAAAGTTTGTATTTACATCAAAGTCATCACCTTTGAGCTTTCTTGGTTGAAAATCTATGTTAAACTTTGTAAAGTATGTCTATTTTTCCTTTCTTCCTTAATTCCTTTCCTCACTCCTTTCTGTATTTTTCTGTGTTTAGCCTGCAAAAACAGAGCCTGAAAAGAAGTCACAGTCAACTAAGGTTAGTGATTAAAGTCAACTAGTGAGTTGTTTGGATTCTTAGTAGTAATAACGAATACCCAGTTTCCTCTATTGGTGCTGCTGAATGGGAAAAGGAATTTTTGTCAGCTAATTTAATTAAGTTTGGATTACCTTTTTAAACATGACCATAGAGAGCATAAGTGAAGAATTATAATAAATGCATATATTGTTAAAATGAATGTATTTTATACATGAGAACAGTATGTTTCAGAAGGCATTTTCTTCAGATCTAGATTTTTGTTATAGGTGAAGCAACTGTTAAAAAACAGCAGGGACAGAGGAGAAAGGACAAAGGGTAATGAGCATCCAAGTCCTTTAAAGATGGGACATCAAGAGTAAATGTGTCTTTTGAACGCAGCACCTAGATGACAGACAGTTGAGTCTTTCCTAAGAGGCCCGTAGGTTTATCTTACCAGTCTTATCTCAGTTTGTGGAACTGGTTATCAGTTTCTCAGGAGACAGCTCTGACTTTCCCTTGGGAATGGCTTTCCTGACTCATGGCTGTCTAGCCTGACAGCCAGTCTGTATCCATGTGGAGATGGACCCCAGGGTGTCTGCAGGCAGGGCAAATATTTCCCCTTCATAAGATGCTACACATTATTTCTTTTAAGCAAACATGCTTAAGCAAATACTCAGATAAGAGCACAAGGTTTCCTGTGGGAATGCACAGAGATGTACTTTAAATGGAGGCAAAGGTGAAGTTATCTGGGTAGAAGGTAAGGCTTATCTGATTTTATGTAGGACCTCTGGGTTGCCTATCCCCTCAGGATGATAATTCCATAGTAGAGGAGGAATTCACCAGCGAGCTGGAAATTGTCCACTAGTCCATATTTAAATGTTTTGACTATTTATACAATCTGAAGAGAATTGGGTTTCTGGTGTTCCCTCCTTCTCTAGTTGTAATACAGAAAAGACTAGGTAAGTCATTAAATTACAGTGTTCATCTCCTGTGAAGGGAGAATTTTAAAAGAACTAGAGTGGGATTCCCTATCAACAGACTCAGAGGTCACAGTGCTCACTCATGTGACAGCTCTGTGATTAGACCCGCAGTTACCAAATGATCTGTATGAATTGTAAAACATCGAGTAAGTTAGAGAGACATACCTAGTTGAAAAATCTTTCTAAATGAAATACTAAGTTTTTCATTACTCTTATCGTTGTCATTACCAGTCTGTTGGGAGGGTAACCATTGACGGGTAGCACATGTGTATTTCTCTAAGTGAGCCTTTCCCAAGAGAGGCAGAAGGGGTCTAATTGGAATTTTTGTTCTTGAGCCTATTTGGAAATGGTAAAAGAAAGAACTCCAATGTAATTGAGATTTCCTCTTTTGAAATTGACAGCCTTCTGCGGTTCATGAGAAAAAAACCCAAGAAGTAAAGCCAAAGGAACACAAAGAGGTAAATGATCATCATTAGGACTTGATAATCGCTGAAGCCTTTTGCGTGTGTGAGGGACAGAATTCTGAATTGTCCTGTGTGTGTTTTCTGGCTATAATGGCGCCACCATGTGGCAATAGCAGGATTTGCAGCTTACTAATGGAAGGAAGAATATATATTTCAAATTTTGTACCTAAAGTAATCACATTTATGTCACGTGAATTGAGATTAGTACAATTCAAAACTACATAGAACACAACTGTGAGGAACACTTGGCATCACACAGAAAAGCATTGGTATTTGCCATCTTGTTAACAGTGTGGTGGGTGTGTGTGTGTGTGTTTCAGCCAAAAAGCCTACCCAAGCACGCATCAGATGCAGAAAGCAAGCATGTTCATAAAGAAAAAAAAGCGTCCAGATCAAGTGAGCAGCCGACATCAGAGAAATCATCAAAACCAAAGGTAAATACGTCACATTGATAAGAAAGCGCTACCATCCAGTCCCTTATCTACATGGTCACGTGTCGTCGACTCTGTGGAACTATGCTGAACGTACTCTGTATTGCAATGATTTGCTGCTATCATTTTGCTGGTTTTGCAAATAGCCTTGTGGAAACTCGGCCCTATGAAAAACTCAAGAAGTATATCAGGTGGGTTGCGGGGACGTTCAGTCCAGCCTCTACTGCCCAGCAGTGCCCGGTCGTGACTGCAAGGCAGCAGGCTCTGGTGTGTCATAGACTGGAAGCTTGGGATAGAGCTTGCCTCCCGGACCCCTCTCGTCAGGGCTGTGGGAGCACACATGCTCTTCACATGGAAGTCTGAAAGAGGCGTTGAGAATTTTGTTGTAGGAGAGATGAATTTATAGAACCAAAAATCAGAAATAGATTCCATATTTGCACAGCTAATGGAGGTCAACTATTAGAAGCACACACGTTTATGAGAAGAACTCTTCTACCGAGAGCTCTTGGAAGACATCAAGTAGGCCTGCTTAACAATGGATTCGACAAAAGAGGTTACACATTCGTGTAATGCAGCCATCATGTGTTTTGTTCAAATCTATTTTGTTTGGCTTATAGTATTATTAAAATTATTTTTAATGAGCTGCCAACAAAGTCATGATGTTTCACGTAAAATCCGTATTTCTGGCTTCTCCTGAAAAATCAGGTTCTATGGCAACAATTAACTAGTGCTTTATACCTGGTATGTGCACTCCAGTTTATCGCCGTCCCCGCCCGGCCCATTCGAGTCTCTGTGAGCTCTGGTGCCCAGTGTTCTAGCACATGCGGTAAGAGCTAGTGACCCTTCCTCTGCAGGATGTCCGTGACGGTGAACTGGTTCAGTAGTGATATTTGCAATGCGTGATCTTAAAAATAGTCATTCAAAGATACTTAGTTCTGTTCATCTTTTTTCTCCACCTCTAGACTAAATCACAGGATGCAGTTTCTGCCGGCGGGGAGGGGGTTGTTGCTGGTGTAGCCGCGGCACCTGCCACACCAGCTAAACAGGTGAGAGCACACAGTGTATGTGGGCCTCGCCACCTGTTGGCCGTGAGAAATGCATGCTCGCCGAAGGCCCCTTCCAGCCTGGGCTTTATGTTTGCTTCTCAGGGACCATTCAGGGTCGTGGTGCTGCCACCTCAAATAACCCGTATTTGGGAAAACCGAGCACTGTTCTTACGTGAAATTTAGTGAAGAAGAGCACCCATCTAAAGGGTATAGAATGAGCAGGATAGCAAAACTGATGTAAGAATTCATATATTCGATAAATATTTATTGAGCACCTGCCATGTGTAAGGCATGGTATCAGTACCAAGTAAATTAAAATGATTTGACTCAGATCCTGCTTTCAAGATTCATAGCTTTGAAACAAAGCAAATAAAATTGCTGTATTTGAACAAGCACCTCTCTCAGCTTTCACCATGGGCAGCATCTGTCTTGATATGAGTAAGTCCCCAACAGTCCTGACATCTCCATGAGTTGATAGGGGAAGTTTTGGAAGGAGCTGTTCCAGGCCTCTCAGGAGAGAGGTTGTGTGTCCCCCTGACTAATGATGGGCGAGTCTTCCCGAGATCGTTTGAGGAGCTCCGTCAGATACCAGCCTGGAAATGGAAGATGAGAAGCAGGTTACCGTTTGTACTCATAGCAACGCAGAGTCAGTAATCCATTTAGAGGTCATGTCTCCCTAGAAATGCTATCTATCCCTCTGGAAGCCACAAGTAAGTAATTGCAGCAACAATAAGAAGATGGAAATGAAACTTTTTAAAAAAGTTGCGTATATTTATCTGTTTTCCTGCATTTCAAAATGGAAAAGGTATCCCCCTGCAGGCTAGATGGTGAGGAAAGTCATAGGTATAAAAGTACGACACCTCTCCTTGAAACATCAGTTTTTCTCAGATCTTGAAAAGGAAGAGGCACATTAGTTTGTGTCCAAACTAATGCAGATATTCTATGGAGTGATAACAAAACTTACATGAACGTTTAAATGAAAATACTCAAATTAAAAAAAAATGTGTTTTCTTCCAGCAGATACTTGTATATGACCTTGAGACTTGCACCCCTGTCCCCACTCTGAGATACACATTACTGTGTGGTGTTGATAACGGTACTTAGATGAAATGGTTTGAAAAATGGATAGATTTAAGACAGACGATTAGATTTGCTGGAAAAGACTTAAAAATGTAATCAATCTGAAATTTTGTGCTAGGTATAAAGTAGCCGGGGAAAACGTGAAAGCTGAACAGTAAAATAAGAGTCTTATGTGGAAATCTAGTGTGCTTTGACTTGCACTTGAACTTGGGGCAAAGCATTTCACTTTCGTTTGCCTCTGATTTGTTTCCCATAAAAATGGGATTGATCTTCCCTTTGGGGAGGGAGGGGTATGTACCATGTTCATAGCATTGTGGTGTGACCGCAGGACACCCTAGCTGCAGGCTAGCCCCTCCAGGTATGGGAAGAAGACTGAATCCCCGGGACTGCATTCCAAGGCAGATTAAGACAGGCCCCTACAAGGAGTTGTTGGGTTGAGGAACCGAGGGATTCTGTCAGTTTGCAGGAATCCACGGGACTCTGAGTAGATGCAGTTTCAGCTGGGCATGAAGGATGACTAGGATTGCAGGCTTGCAGATGCATCAGAGTGGAAAAGCGTAAGATGTGTCCTGGGTACAAAGTGCATTCCACCATGGGTGGGGCACCGGGGAGGTGAGAGGTGGGACTGTAAGACCAGAAAGACAGGTCCAGGCACAGCTGTGGGGAATGCTGAGAGGAGTTTACAGGGGTGGTAGCTCTTCGGTGTTGAAGGTTAGAGAGCAGACCAGTGATGCGAGTGCACCCAGCTGCAGGACTGGGCGCCTGCGGTGTGTGGATGAAATGGGAACAGAGATTGGAAGGCTGGTCAAGGACCACTGCCCTAGAGCTGATGAGTCCTAATTTAGCGTAACTTAGATCTGGGATGGAATGAGATAGTGGGGAGGAATGCAGGAGGCATTGCAGAGGTAAAATCTTCAGATTTAGAAGATGATCACCTGTTGTGGACAATGGTAATGGCAACTCTGAGATAACCGGGGGCTTCAGAGTCTGAATGAACTAGGGTAGGTAACCCTAAGGTGAGGCAAGGGGGACGCTGTCAGGTTCCTGCAAGTGCAGGGCCAGTTCTGATGATGAGAGTGAGCGCCTCCCTAAATTGTGGGCTGGTCCCTGGTTACCACTGACCGGTGGACAGAGTCAGAAGGGCACTGGTCGAGCACGAAAAGTGGTCTGAGTTTGGATAGCCTGAATTGGAATGTTAGAGAGAGATGTGTAGCGAGGCACTTGGAATGAATGTTGTTTTGAACTACTGGAGAATGGAGAGTGAGCAGAAGAGGAGGAGAAGGAAGGAGGGGAGAACAAATACGAGTGACTATCTGCATAGGGTTGTGGTTGAAGCCGGAAAGTGGATTCGGCTGTCCAGACTCGGGCTCTCACCCTACCGACCCCCACGGTGTTTGTTCATAATAATGTATTATATTATGTTAGTCACCATACAGTACATCCCTAGTTTTTGATGTAAAGTTCCATGATTCATTACTTGCGTATAACAGCCAGTGCACCACGCAATACGTGCCCTCCTTAGTACCCATCACCGGCCTGTCCCAGTCGTCACTTATTCAGCACTTAATCCTACGATAAGTACCTAGGTAGTGCTTAGCACGTGCCAAACACTGGCTTTCACACTTCAGTGAGGAGCTTCTGCACCTCACAAGGCCTGAGGGAGGTGCAGTCCCTGTCACACCAGACAATCCCGAGCTGCAGGAGAGGTGACCTGCCAGAGACTCAACGTGGGAGCTGGCGTGCTCTGCAGCCTGCGTTCCACAGACCTCCACATGCGACAGTTTCCCGTTGTCTTCAGCCTGACCCCTTCACGCGTCTAGTTCCTGCCGGTCCCTGCGAGCATTCGGCCCTGGCCCCAGAGAATGATTTCTGCCCCCAGCGCAGGGCAGAAACGTGGGCTGTGTGTAGGGCTGGGGGCAAAGCGGAAGAGGCGGCAGAGACCGGGCGGCACAAATGCCAGAGGAGGACCGGGATGATCTTGGCCGTGGCTGCTGCGAGAGAGGAGTTGGGAGAGGGGTGCTTACTGAGGTCACACTTGAGAGACGATTCTGTCTGCGGGAAGCAGGGTAATCACAGATCGGAGGGTTATTGGCAGCCTTTGAAAGAGCAGCTGAAACAGTGCTGGGAAGGAAATTCATTGTAGGGAGATTAAGAAAGAAGTGGATGACGACATGCTAACGCCGGGAGTCTGGAGGTCTTATTGTGGGCATGGAAAGAGCCACAGGGAGAAGTGGCCACTTAGAGAAAAATAGTCCGGAGTGCTGCAGACTGACGGTGGGCCCTGGGAGAGGCAACCAAGAACCGTGAGGAAAGAGACAGCAGTACTGGGTTCAAGCCCTGGTCTTTATTGTGTGGCCTGGGAAAAATTATTTAACCTCTGAGTCTTGCTGTCCACATCACTAAATGGAAGTCAATGTTACTGACGCTGTCCTGATGGAGGATAGAATGCATACAACATGTGTTATCTGGCACAGAGCAGGTCTCAGTATATGATCGATGCTATTAATTTAATGAGCTCATTTTTAAATATATAATATCATTGAATTTTATTGTATTATTTAATAATTCAATTTGAATGTGTTAAGTTCTTGAATAAAGACATGTAAGAAGGAGTTTTTATTTCTTTCTAAAACCCCACCAGAAAAAAGAAAAGAAATCATTAACGTCGGCTGTACCAGTTGCATCGAAACCAGATCGACCATCTGGAAAGGTACGAAGGAAGACAGCAGTGCATTTCTCCATGACATTCTTGTGTATTCATAGTCTCTGCAGTTATTCTTGATCTGATTTTGTTCAAGGGCAAACCGTGCGGCGGAGGATTAATTTAAAGACCTTTTTAATGAATTATTGCTATAAGCTAGAAGTGTGATTTTTTTTTTTTTCCGGGTTTGTTTGTAACATTTTATATTCTAACCCTCTGTTCTGAAAACTTATTACTTCCCATGAAGTTTACTTTCCAGTTTCTCTCTTGGAAATATAACTTCTTTAACCAGAAGTGTCCCTAAAGAAGATGAGGCACTTCTTTATTCTGAAATTTCCAGATGAATCATTCTAAACCTAAGAGGTCCCAAAATGTATGACATGATGAGGGAGTTCCTAAAATTGTAGTGGGAATATGGTAGTTGAAAGGAAAAAAAAAATTACATAACCATTTTTAATATGAGTTAACTAAAGTAAATAAAGGGTCTTTCCCAGAATTCTTGTTTTCCCTTTTAAATGCAGCCTACTCTCCACACTGAATCATTTTTAACCTGAGAGATAGGATGGAGGCGCTCGTTCATTCATTATACTGATTAAAGCCCATATCGACAGAATAAATTGTCACTTCTCGTAAGCTTAACATCCCTTTCAGGTAATTTGCTTTGTAAATATCTTCGGGCAAGTGAGTGAAGAAAAAATCACAAATGAATGAAAGAACACAGGCAATCCATTTTTGAAATACTCGATTTGGAAGAGGTGCTATATGGAGATTTTGTTGGAGTTCTTTGTTAATATGTAACTCTGGAAAACTGATAAGCAATAAATACCAAGCATTTCTCCTATTGCCTACAGTAACATCATTTTTCTTTGTGTTTTGTTCTTTTTTCTTTTTTAATTGTCATTACATTGGGCTGGCAGCTTTAACAAACCATCCATTAGTTCATGTAGTTAATGCCATTAGACTTACTGAAGTTGTGATTTTTTTTGGGGGGGGGTGAGGGGCAGAGGGAGAGGGAGAGAGAGAATTTTAAACAGGCTTCCCACCCAGGGTGGAGGCTTTCACAGGGCTTGATCCCACAACCCTGAGATCAAACCCTGAGCCAAAATTAAGTCGGACACCCAACCAACTGAGCCACCCAGGCGCCCCTGAAGTTGTGATTCTTACTTGAACATGGCTGTCCTTCCAACCTAGAATGTGTACCCTGGGACCTTATGTAAAAAAAGTCTATTAGAGACCAGATTTTAACTATCTTGATGTTCAAAGAACTTTTGATGTTTGATGTTTTTCTGTACAGAATGTTTTTGTTCTTGTTTCTGTTTTTTTAGTTAAAAAATCAGAAGTGAGGGGCGCCTGGGTGGCACAGCGGTTAAGCGTCTGCCTTCGGCTCAGGGCGTGATCCCGGCGTTCTGGGATCGAGCCCCACATCGGGCTCCTCCGCTGTGAGCCTGCTTCTTCCTCTCCCACTCCCCTGCTTTTGTTCCCTCTCTCACTGGCTGTCTCTATCTCTGTCGAATAAATAAATAAAATCTTTAAAAAAATAAATCAGAAGTGAAATCTGTATTACAAATAGCATTTAAATACCTGCTCTCTTTCTTTTCTAGTCAGACATGGATGCTGCTTTGGATGACTTAGTAGACACTCTAGGAGGACCGGAAGAAACCGAAGATGATAACACAGTGTATACTGGACCTGAAGTTTCAGTATGTGATTTTGATATCTGTAAAGATTCATAATTAATGGGTAGGAAAGCAAATAAGTTCATGGTCACGAGACACCAAAGAATATCTAATGTTCTGTCAAATGGGAGAGAAGCAAGAAGGTGTCTCTGTCAATAAGAGCAGCTAAAAATTAGTGTTGGGAATAAATGGTTTGTCCTATTGTAGCTATACTATTACATTGGTTCAGCAAACGTTTGTTGATTGTCCATGTTGTGACTGGCGCTGGGATACACGTCATCAGGTCACCAAGATTTTTCTGTCCTTAAGATTTAAGTTTACTGGACTTGAACTTCTTTTGATCTTCAGATACTCCCCATCCTGTGACTTGAACTTGTTTTGACTTCTAGAAATTTACCACCCTCACCTCATCCCCATGCCTAACTCCTAAGAAGCAAAACGATGACATGTTCCTTGATACTAAAAAGATTAAAAAGACATGCCATAGACTGGAGGAAAATACGTGTAACAGACATGACAAAGGATTTGCTTCTAGAATTTATGAAGAATTTTTAAACGAAAAAGACAACCCAGTAGAAAAAACAGGAGAAAACTTGTTTGGCTAATAAATAAAATTCCCTAGTAAGTGGAGAAATGATACTACGATATGGAGAGAACGTTGCACACTCATCAGATTGGCACGAGCGTAGAAATCTGGCGACTCCTGTAGGGCTCGTGGCTATTGAAGATGTGCTTACCTTCAGCTGCTAGTCCACCTCGAGAGAGGTTCCCTGGAGGGAGCCTCGCCCACGTGTACCACGAGTTACAAGAACAGATGGAACATTTGGAAAGGATTTTGGTCAACAGCAGACAAGATAACATAACGGAACACTCTATAGTGGTTAAAATGCATTATTCATGTATCAACACGAAACATTACAAACACATAATTTTGAATAAAAATACAGAATGATAGCTAGAATATGATACCATTTGTATAACATTTGAAAGTCTGCAAAGTAGCGCTCAGTAGCAGCACATATGCTAAAATTGGAACGATACAGAGAAGATTGGCATGGCCCCTCTGCAAGGACGACACGTCAATTTGTAAAGCATTCTATATTTTTTCAATTAAAAAAAAATATGCAAAGTCATGCTGTGTATTGTCTGTGGATACCTACAGAGGGAATAATTGTTTTAAAATGTGCTCAGTTTTAAGTCCATAGATATAATAAAGTTCTGGTTTGTGACTGTCCCTGGCTAACAAGGAAGATGAATGAGATTGTGGAGGGTTAAACAGGATACATTATCTGATCCGCTTTTTCTTAGAAATTACACCTGAAAGACTTGGGTATTAGGTTATAGAGAAATTTATTATTAACTGTACTTTTGTATGTATTGGAAATAAACAATGAAAAACATTTTAAAATAAAATGTATTTTAATATAAGACTCAAATTTAATATAGTGGTTTGAATATTTTCTAGCATTACATATGGGTTAAGCTAATTAACTGAAGTGTTGTATAAACTTAGAATTTCAGTGTTGTGTAAAGCGTTGGCTTTTTAATGGTTTACATTTCATTTTAGTAGCTCCATAAATTACTAATGGGAACAGTACTTTGGTTGCCGAATGTGCATGTAACGTTCTTAGCTAATTAATTATATAATATCCCTGTGTGTGGTTTTTCTTCCAGGATCCGATGACTTCTACCTACATAGAGGAATTAGGTAAAAGAGAAGTCACACTTCCTCCAAAATACAGGGAACTTTTGGCAGTAAGTTAAATAATCATTTACTTTACTGTTTGCTTTTTGGAACATAATCTTTATCCCATCAATATATTCACATTTTTTTAAGTTTAGGAAATATAACGTGGCATGTGAAATTGTTACCGTGACTCCCAGGGTATCTGTTCGCTAAGGCTGCCATAACTCAGTCCACAGAGTGGGTGGCTTCAGCACAGAAATACAGTGTCTTACAGCCCTGAGACTAGAAGACTGGAACGGGTGTGGGCAGCGTGGGTGTGAGGGACGGACTGAGGCCTCCCTCCTTGGTTGGTATATGGCCATCTTCCCTCTGGGTCCACGGTTCCCCACTTCTATAAGGACAGCAGTCATATGGGATTAGTGCCCATCTTCATGTCCTCATTCAACCTTAATTACCTCTCTAAAGGCCCAGTCTCCAAATACAGTCACATGCTGGAGTACTAGGGGTTTAGGACTTCAACAATATGACTTGTGGGAAGACATAATTCAACCCACAACACTCACGGAGCAGTACATTTTTGCCAGTTGTAAAAATTAATTTTGGGCTCTCAACCTGATCAAATTAATGTTTGTTTCAGAAAAAAGAAGGTATCCCAGAGCCGCCTCCAGATTCTTCGGTGAGTTTATATAAATGTCTTCTAAGATCCAAGTTAACCTTTTTTTTTTTAAAAATCTTTAGTTGTGGGGGGGTGCCTGGGTGGCTCAGTCAGCTAAGTGTCTGACTCTTGGTTTTGGCTCAAGTTATGATCTCCAGGTGATGAGATCGAGCCCCACATCAGGCTCTGTGCTCAGCAGGCAGTCTGCTTGAGATTCTCTCTCCCTCTGCCCCTCCCCTCACTTGAGTTCGCTCTCCCTCTCTCTCAAATAAATAAATCTTAAAAAATCTTTAGTTGGGGGATAGGGCATCAATTTTCTATATTGTGTCTATGGCTCATCTCTAAATCAGATGAAATTTTCATCTGTTCTGAGGAAGGGGTGGACATGGGGGTTAAGTGCTCATGGGTTCCTACGTAGTTTTTTTTTTGAGGGGAAGAAGAATGGAGCCAAGATAGTTGTAGGGTGAGATAAATGTTAATAAAAATAGAATGAGAACATCCTAACATGGAATCCATTTAAAAGGGGGAAACAGAGAAATAGTTATGAGTGAGCAGCCATTCCCTTCCAAACACAGGCGTCCGTCTGAGTTAGTCGGTAACGTACTTCGTTTGGTGGTAAAGGAATGTCAAGTCTTCTTCATTTGCTGCGTCTGTATTGTGATCCTTAACTTGAATGACTCTCATGTGTTCCCCATCGTGGTGCCTGTTCCTCTAGAAACCCATGGGGCCCAATGATGCCATTGATGCTTTGTCATCTGACTTCACCTGCAGTTCTCCTACCCCTGGTGGAAAGGAAACTAAGGAAGAGGTATTGTTTTCAAAATAATTAGGGGGGAGAATTGGGGGGGAGCTTGTTAGAAACCATATCACACTTTAAAACTTCTTAGTTCTGGTTATTACGGTGACCCTTCTTTCATCTCTAAGTCTAATCATTTGTGCTTTGCCTTTCAGAAAGCCACAGAAGAGGTTTTAAAAGCTCAGCCAGCCACCGTAATCAAAAGTGCTGCTTCACCCCAAGAGAAAAAAAGAAAAGTGGAAGAGGTATAAATAATAATTTCTTGGAAAATAACCACAGTCCATCTGACAGCAGTTGCTTTCCTGAGCCTGATCTGGCTGATTCAGGATAATCCCAATAGAGGTTATTCATGACGAGAAGCGTCTTTTTCCCTTCCGGTCTGTGTGGACTAGTGAACCCAATGAGGGTTCTATTGATTATCTCCAGGCAGGCCTTCTGTGTTTCTACAAATGCTGTTCATGATTTCAGCACAGATTTCTTGGTTGTGAAACGAGTCTCTCACCATTAAAAAACACAGACAAGACACCAAAAAAATTACACTCTCAGAACATAAATCTCCCCTGTGATTTTTTTAATGGAGTTGGACCTGTGAGTCGCTAGTGGGATGTTGTCCTAGCTGCTGCTCTTCACTACTCTGAACCACGGTCACTTAATTGTCACAAAGCTTGCAAGGTGGTCCTGCAGCTCCAGGCTGGATGGGGGAACGGGCTCCCATCTGCAGACAGAGCAGGTCCTGCCGGGGAGCAGTGTCTGTTGGGTCCGCTCTGCCTCTCCCTTCCTGGAGGGGACAGTTTATTTTTATCTGGCGGGCTCAGGGCAGCAGTGAGAGCACCACACCCTGAGAGTGGGAGTTCCCACAGCCCTCAGCCACCATGCCTTCAGAGAAGGCTGCGGGGCCACCCCCGGTTTCCCAGCTTCCTGGGCTTAGCTAGTTTGCTAAGGGACAGGGTTGTCAGAAATTATTTTTAGAGACATCTTTTTTTAAAAAAAAAAAAAGAACACTAGAAAAGTGAAAGCTTACTTCTTGTAGCATTTCTCTTGATTAGAGTATTTTATAATAATATTATTATAGTTATAGCCTGATAAATAAGGCTGAAGGGTGCCGCTGAGGGTACACACCGTGTGAGACACTGGAGAAGTGTCTCAGCCCCAGTTTCTCTCCCCGGTAACTTCTTTTCTCTTTCTCTTTTTTGCTAGGTTTCAGATAAAATTGCCTTCCGACAGTCCTTCCCTAACCCGGGGCTCCTGTATTTGAAATTGGGATTTCACAAAGTAGTGGATAGATTGTTCAGGCTGAGGAGATGTTCTCTTTTTTTAACGCACAGAATTTTTCCTTTTTAGCAGGACGCAATGAGCGACCAAGCGCTGGAGGCTCTTTCAGCGTCGCTGGGCAGCCGGAAGCCCGAACCTGAGCTCGACCTCAGCTCCATTACGGAAGTCGACGAGGTACTGGCCTTGGAGTTCATACACAAAGCTTGTCCGTCTGCAGGTTCTGAAACTAAGTGCAGTATGCGTGTTCAGAATTCTCACACTTTTCTTTATCGGAGTTTAAAAACAAGCTCCTCTTCATTCTGCCTTACTTTCAGAGCCTGGTTAACTCAGATCTTCATTCCTGGGTAGTTAGCACCCAAGAAGGGAAGTTGAGAGTTTGTCTTACAAACCGCCTAGAATTTTAATTTTTAAAGCGAATGCTGATCTCTTGCCAGTGCTTCAGTGACACCCGATGAGACAACGTGGAGGCAGTGGCTTGGTGAGGAATAGGTTTGTCTGCTCTTGTGGGCATGGGAATTTATATTTTCAGAAGGGTGCCAGGTGCTTCTCTTCATGAGGAAAGAGGGAGAATGCTGTAGATGGGATGGGGAGAGCCTTCTTTTTATAACTATGGAGGAAAATGGTGAAAATCTTGTCTCAAATTAGAATGAAATCAAGCAACAATTAAGTCTATAACTGGAGTTCCTGTGGGCCCAGAGTGTGATACTGGGGGGGATTTATCCCACCACACAGCATCTTAATGAGTCTTCTGAGCCAAAGCAAGTTTATATTTGGTGGAGAAGAGTTCTAACATTAAATTACGGTTTGTGAAGAATTTTTCAACTGAGTCATCTGGGATAAAAGAGGAGAGAAAAGAAAGGAGTTGCCTGTAGGCATTGCCCACAAGGCAGCGTAGCTGGGGGACATGGAAATACAGCCCGGGGACCCTCAGGAGCACCAGCCTATCAGCGCAGGGAGGGGAGCTGGCCCATGTCGCTGTCACAATGCTGTTGCCTCCGCTGTCACTTCCTGTTCTGAATCACTGAGGAAGGTGAGTCTCATGACTCCCGGCAACTCTCCCTGAGTCTGGGACTGTTCTGGTCCAAAATGGGCCAGTTTCTATCTTCAGCTTTCTTTGAGGGCTCACCGGGCGCAGTGTGGCACGACAAGCTTTGTGAAGGCGAACACAAGGGAGCGGGGGAAGCAGTCCTCGTCCTCCAGGACCAAGTAATGTATTGAGAAGAAAGGAAACTTTCATAAAGACACAATGCGAGACGCACGCTCCTTAGAGCCCCCACCGAGACCAGACGTCTCAGGGAGAGGGCGGTCCTGGCTGAACCCTGGTGGGGGGGCGGTCACACCAGGCGGAATTGTGCCTTTCTGCCCCCGGAGAGCTACAGGACAGGGAGCCCCTTGCACTTTTGCTTCAGGCTTTTTACAGATAATTGGTGTGATTTAGTAAGACAGTAATTAGGGTAGAAAGGTATAAACAGAAATCTCAAGACAGAGTCTTAGAGTGACCAAAATCAGATCTGTAGAAATAAAAAATATTACATAAAAATGATATCTTAAAAAACGAGGGTAAATCGTTTTGGGATGTGTATAAATGTATTAGATTTCCTCTGGAAAACCTCCACAGCAGTCAACTCCTAAAATTTTAACAGAAAGAACTGTTCTTTTTACTCTTTATACTAGTTTCCACTTTCTCTTCTGCTGTTTTCCACTAGTTTTCCTTTTTAATTATGTACAAAGTGTAAATAGTTCCTGGATCTTCCAGTCCTCTGGATTCTTAAGCTGAATTTTTAGTGCCTGGTGCTGAATGTGTTACCTTCTGGATAGTCGGATGTTTTGATAAGCCTCCTAAAGTTGAACATAGGAGTCCGGAGCCACTCCAGTACATTCCATACTAGAGGGGTCTCCGCGGAAAGACTGCGTCATGCTTCAGGGAAGACGTCCATGCCTACTTCTCATTCTTATATCATAATGTAAAATATTCTGTGATGATACCTGATTCATCTTCCCCACTTCTGTGTGTAGGACCTAGTCTGGTGCTTTCCAGTCAGTAGACATGCCTACAGTGCAGGCATTTAAAGAATATAAAGATCGAACAGGAATAGAAAGGCTCTCACTGTGTACGGGATCTTCATTGTTCACAAGCCTGGAGAAGACAGTCCTTCACAGGTGACCCTTGACTTTCATGAAGGCTGTTTTTTAGGTGGAAACCTCACCAAGCTCTTGAGTTGGGGAGTACCACCACGAAATAGGACTTCCTCCATGCGCTGCAGTAGAATATAATTAAAAATATTAAAAAAAACAAAACCCAAACCTTTCATCCCTTAATGAGAATTGTTAATTTATAGAACAATAAAACCATAATTCTAAAGCCTAGAAGAATGCTCGGCTCACTACAAGTGCTTAATATTTTTTAAATTAGTCAACTAATCATTCAATGGAGAACTACAATTTTAGGTCGAAGTGTAGATGGAGAGGTGGGTTGAGCTGGAATTTGCTAAGTGATATTCCTCTTTGTGCCCAGGAGCTCCTTGTTTTGTGATTTAAATCCTTGCCTCATATAGGTACCAGTTACTACATATCCCGGAACTTCCTATCAGTCACCATTAGTTTAAAATGCAAATGTTAATCCTAGAAGCCAGTAATCTATAGAAGTACAGTTTCATCTCTTAATGCAGTTGGTTTTTCATGGTCCAGTAATCCCGTAAAGTCCCAGTGTTATTGAAGGGAGTCCTTTTTTATTGCAGCATTATTTATAATACCCAAATTACGGAAGCAGCCCAAGTGTCCATCACTAGAGGAATGGACAGAGAAGATGAGTCATATATGTACAATGCAGTATTACTCAGCCATTAAAGAGAATGAAGTCTTGCCATTTGCAACAACACGGGTAGAGCCAGAGAGTATAAACCTTAGGGAAATAAGTCACTCAGAGAAAGACAAATACCCTATGATTTCTCTCATGTGGAATATAAGAAACAAAACAAGGAAGCAAACAAAAAGAGAAAGAGCGACAAACCAAGAAGCAGGTTCTTTACCTGTAGAGAACAAACTGATGGTTACCAGAGGGGGGATGGGTGGGGGATGGGAAGTAGGTGAGGGGTTAAGAGCACACGTATCACGATGAGCACCGAGTAGCGTCTGGAATTGTTGAATCACTGTATTGTACGCGTGAAACTACTGTAACCCTGTATGTTAATTACACTGGACTTAAAGAAATTTTTAAAAAGGGAGTCCTTTCAAAAGAGGCAAAATGAATTATCCATGGATCTACGATGATTTGTGATGAGATGCTTCTCCCATTTCTTAACTGTGGTTAAGGCTCACGAGAACTAGTTGTTGTCTCCCCCTCGGTAACCGCCTCGCTCAGTAAGACAGATGAAGGCTATTAAAGTAATGACAACTAACTTCCGTACTGTGCTTAACTGTCTCGAAGGATATTTTCTTTGCTTTTCCGTAGCGATCCTTACTAGATAAAAGTTATCAGTAGCCCCATGTTACAGCTGAAGAAAAACTGAGTGGCTTCCCAAGGTCAGAGAGCAGCCGAGAGCAGGGTAGGGACACCTCTCCGGGATTCCTGGGCGTGTGGTTTGTTTCTCCGTCACTTAACGCAGCCTTCCTCACAGCCAGCACTTCGCACGGTCTTGTGCTCTGCAGTCTACAAGGCACACAGACACGCTGGAATCGTTCGCTACCCCACTCATGAAGTACGTAAAGTGATACCCTCTTATCTGCATTCCCAAACTGTTCTGTGTTATATTTCCTGCTCCACTTTGATCAGGCAAAAGCCAAGGAGGAGAAACTGAAGAAATGTGGTGAAGATGAGGAAACCGTGCCATCAGAGTACAGATTAAAACCAGCCACGGTACGTCGTTAGCCGCGGTGCCTACCAGAATACCCTCCTCTTGCCTTCACATCATGTTTTGTTGGGTCTGTCCCCGTGATGCTTAGGGACATATCTGTCCCAGTTCATACACTAATGGAAAACCCTGAACCCTTTCTTTTCTGCTTTCTAAAGTTAGTTAAGGGATCATTTCCTAAGGGGTAACCATGTGGTCATTAAAATTTCCACTAATTTACACGTTACCGCTTTTAATGTTGCATGACATAGGTCCTTAACCTTAAAGCACAAGGGACAATTTGGGAATAATTTTTTTCTGTAACTGCTGTGTGGGTAAAAGCAGCATAGATCTTCTAAGGGGTAGACATACATATATGACTACTGACCAGTTATCCTCAGTTAAGGTGGTTTTATTGTTGTTGGTTTTGGGTTAAGGTGAGGGTGGTGGACAAACTCCTGTAGTTATATTTGTAATTTATCTTTGAAAAAATACATACAAGTACATGATGGAAAAATGTTTTAGTTCTCATACGTGCTTATATATGGGAAGTTTCTCAGTTGTAGAAATATTCTGGGTTATGAAACCTCATCTCCAGAAATGAAAACAGAATTGTAGGAATGAGATCTACCTCTTCACCCTGCGTTGGAGAACAGAGACTATTTTTTTTTTTTTAATAGTTCAGTTCTTTATTCTGATCCTTGGTAAGAAAAAAAAGAACCCTGAAAAATTTTTCACTCAAATATAAGAAATTCACTCAAAAACAAATCACTCAAATTAAAGAAGAAAAAAACCCCACAATCTCTCCTCTCCTTTCCTTCCCTAAAACACACTTAATGGACCATGAAAGCAAAATATTCTGTTTCAGTTTCAGCGAATTTTCTATTTTATTTTCAGGATAAAGATGGAAAACCACTATTGCCAGAGCATGAAGAAAAAGCCAAGGTTAGGAAACGATTCTTCTGGTAATTAAAGAATAAAAGAACTGTAAAGTATAAGTTGAGATAATTTTGACAGGATTTCACTGTGGACACTTGAATGCCCACCTAGTATTGAAGAAAGGGGAACTTGTGATAGCGACTCTTGGCTCATATGCCTGATTCCTTTTCACATATTTTAATGATAATTCCCTCATGAGTGATCATTAGAGTGTTATGGGTTTCTGGGTGACATTCCTGAGGAGCTGATGTCAAGAGGGCCCCAGATAGTTCACACTTCAGAGTTTGGTTGGCATCGTGACATCAGTTCCTCTAATGATTCTACACTGCCTTTCCTTAAGTTGGGCTCAAGCCGTATCGTTGCCTGTTAGGATATAATAAGCAGCAACAATTATTGGTCACTGGTTATGTGCCTGACACTGCACCGGATGCCTACCAGGTGTTACGTTGTTGGGGCCTCACTGAGCAAAGAGGGCGCTCTTATCATTCTCATTTTACATGTGAGGAAACAGAGCCAGAGAGGTTATGTGACTAGCCCAAGGTTACACAGCTAGAGAAGAGCAAAGCCAGGACCCTAAACTCAGGCTGTCCAACACAGAGGCACAGCTTCTAGAATCACATGCAGTTCTGTTCTACATACTGGTATTAGTCAAAATTTCCACATGCTCTAAGTGAATTTCATCTGAAGAGCTAGGGACAGGAGAACCTTCCTGCCCAAATCCCACATAGTCTTAGGAAAGGAATATCTGATCTGTGTTTCCTGAGCTATTTAGAAGGAAGTCATTAGGAAATAGTAAAAAAAAAAAAAAAAAAAAAAAAAAAAAAATCCCAATCACCTAAGAAAGACACTTATACAGATCTTCATTGGAAAGAATAGGCAGTTTTATGTGAACAAAATCCTTCGGAAATTGAAGGATCAGGAAAACTTCTGACTAAATGAACCATGAACGTTTCTGTGGTACTCAGGCATCCAGTATTCCTCAGTTGTTGCATGACATTTATCTTAGATTCGTAAATTAAAAAATATCCCCAATATACATTTTGGTTTTAGATCCTAAAATGTGGCCTAATATGTGTTAACAAAAAAAAGTCTTTATGAAAATCTTGTTTCTAACAAAAAAATAGTCCCTTCCTAATGTAGTGTTTCTTATATTACAGCCCCTGAGTGAATCAGAACTCATCGATGAACTTTCAGAAGACTTTAACCAGCCTAAAAGTAAAGAAAAACAAACTAAGCCATCTGAAAAACCAGAAGTATGTTTCTAAAAATACAAGTCTCTAATTCTGTGGTTTTGTAAAATATTTGTAATCTTAAAAATGTGAGGGCCAAAATTATTTTAGCATGAAGGAGTTGATAGAGACCATTTGTGCCATCTTTTTTATAGGCAGTTTTCTTTTCTTTTTTTTAAAAGATTTTATTTATTTATTGGTCAGAGAGAGGGAGAGAGAGAGAAAGCACAAGCAGGGAGAGAGGCAGGCAAAGCGAGAAGCAGGCTCCCGACTGAGCAGGGAGCCTGATGTGGGACTCGATCCCAGGACCCTGGGATCGTGACTTGAGCTGAAGGCAGATGCCTAACTGACTGAGCCAGCCAGGTGTCCCTACAGGCAGTTTTGATCTTGACTTTTTCTAGATGTGCTTTCTTTTCCCAAACCGACCCTGATATTTTTATAATTGAAGTCCCATAAGTATTCCTTCAGGAAAGCATTCACATCCATGCTTTTCTTTCTGTTCCTCCTTCTGAAACGGACCTAGTTCAGGTTGTCATCAGCTCATGGTGGCAGAGGCCTCTGTCCTCAGTCTCATTTCAGCCCCTCCCATGTGTCCACTGGACTTAGTGCTTCCCGGGCAAGCATGTTGGTAGCCACATCATTCCCCTGCTCTAATCCTCAGGAGCTCCCCATTGCCCACAAAATAGAAGTCCCAGCCAATGTGTTCTGGCCCCAGCTTCCCTCCCTATCAAGGTGTGTCCTCCCCTTACTAAACTGTGATAGTAAGTGCTTGTGTGTGTGAGTCCTTGGCTTTTCTCATGTGGTCCTTTCTTGTGGAATAACCTTCCTTCCTAATTCGCGATTACACAGAATGTCAGTATGCCTTTAAAGCTCTGCTAAAATATAGCCTTTGTCTCCTGCTTTTCCCTCCCCAAACCTTACCACTCTTCCAAACCTTCTTAAACAGAATACAACATACCCGGCTCTGTTCTTTCTATGTCCCTATTAAAATATTTATCACAAGTAAGGTTTTAGCTGTCTTGGTCTTCACTTCTGACATGTATACATAGTTCTAAGTTCTCTCATTGAGAGAAGAGACAGTACGCTAGTAATGATCGTCTACTGAGCACCTTGGGTAGGGTAAGGGTTCGTAGGTGTCTGGATGGATTAAAACCAGTGTGTTTGAAATTTTACTCTTGTGATAAGACAGCACAGTGGTTCTCAAATGTTAGTACCAAGATCACCTGAGGGTTTGTTAAAACACATTGCTGGGTCCCACCTCCAGAATTTCCATAGTAGTTGGGGTGGGGGCCTAAGAATTTGCATTTGTGACAAGTTCCCTGATTGCTGCTGGTCCGGGAATCATACTTGGAGAACCCCTGGGGTGGTATTACTTTCTTCCCTCTGTACATACCTATTTCCAATTGATAAGGTTAGCTCCTAAATATATAAAAATGGTGCATTCATATAAAACATTGCATTATATAATTGGCACATTGTTATATATTATGTGAAAATAATATGAATAATAATAGTCGCTAATTGTATTGAGCTCACAGTGTTCCCAGATAGTATGCAAAGCACTGGACATGTTTTATCTCATTGAAAGCCTCCTGTTGACCCTTGAGATGTAGGTACTATCCTTGTTCTCATTTTACAGATGTGGAAACTGAGTCTCAGAGAGGTTAAGTAACCTACCTAAGGTAAGAGGTAAAACCAAGTTGAAATAATGGGAGACGAGTTTTAACATGCCTGGATTTATTCACTCGTCAGCAGTCCTTCAGCGTTTAAGAAAATCGTGCTCGCAACATATAGCATAGGAGGCTGTATTGTTTGTCCGTTGTTGTTCAGTCTCACTAACGAGGTGTTCCTCGAAACCCTTCATCGTACTGACTTCTCTCCGCAGGAATCTCAGGCCGCTGCCCTGACCCCCGTGAGCGAGGCCGTGCCTCGGACTTCCATGTGTAGTATACAGTCGGCGCCACCCAAGCCACCCACCTTGGTGAGTGGTCTCTGGACGTGGAGCGTTGTCTTGAGAGCGTGCCGTCCCTCCTCGCATGCACTTGCTGCTGGGTGTTACCAGGAGATGACTTGATTCTAACAAAATGAGAAAATCTTTCAGAGCCACAGAGCCTGCTGTTCCTGTGGCTTCGGGGTTTGCTACAAAGTCAGGCGAGATTTAAAGTTTTCATTAACCTGCCGCACGCTCTGTTTTTTGTTCACCTCCTGAAAGGCTTTCTGCTTCCTCCGCTGTTGGGGATAATGCTTAATGCTGCTTTTTCACTTTCCACCATCCTTCACGCCTCTCTGGAGTTCCACACATAGCCTCATCTCTTTCGTGGACTCTCCTAGTGGCGTCATCCGCACCCGTATCATCGTGACTTCTCCCCACTCCCGCGGGAAGGGAGATCCACTCAGTTCCTTTCCATTTCCTCTTTGACTTGCCTCTCTCCCGTCCTAACTCCTGTATGAAGTATGGTGATCAGGTCATTGCTCTTTCGTTTTGAGTTCGGTGGGTTTTGTGTTAGCGGGTAGAAGCCGGCTCGGTACCAGCTGGTGGAGCTGGGCTCTATGACTCCAGACTTAGTGAATCTACGCTCTGAAGAGTTAACTTGCTGCAGGTGCTTGACAGTATCTTCTTATTAAACTTCCACAAGGATATGATGAGCCCTGTTCTGGTCATCGCTCTGTCCTGGACGAGGGAAATGAAGCTTTGAGCTGACCTTGAGCAATCCACTTAACTGTTGAGAGCCTCGGGGATAGAAACAAGGCTCCTGCTCTTAGTAACTTTAGCATCTAGGGTGGATGTGGCCAGACAGCAAGCTTTTTACAGTACATTTTGATCTTTCTTAGATGGAAAAGGGCAGGGGGAGCTTGGGCGAAGGGACTGGCCCCCAGGAGGAATTAGGAAATACTCACGGCGGGGGGGCCATGATCACACTGAGAAGCTGGAATAGCACTGGTTTCCTGGGGAGAACAGCGAGCCAAGGACAGGCCAGCACAGAGGTGTAAAGCGCTTGGTGTACTTGGTTGGGTTTAGTGCATTTAGTTGTTTGAGAAAAGGGGGTGAAGAAATTGTGGGATGTGTGCCCTGGGTGCCCTGAAGTGGCTGCTTCCTGCCAGGGACATTCTTGGTGCCAAGGGAAAATCCCCTCAAAGGCCAGGGTTTCCCTCCTGCCTTACGCTCCAGAACTTTGCATTGTGGGAACGAAGCCACAGGCCACGGTGGTCAAGACTAGGAGAGGAGGAGAGAATGTGGGACGAGACAGTGAGGGAAGTAAGAACAGAGGTGGTGAGTGGAATCACAAAGACAATAGCCAGCATTCCAGAGCAGAACTCTGTGACCTAAACATGTGTCGTCCACCTCCTGTGCCCCAGGTGCCGGCCAAGGCCTTCAAGGGTGCCTTCTTTTCCCTCTGGACCCTGACTACAGGGCATTGAGCACTGGATGTTTAGTGCACAGAAAAGGGCTCTGTTTTTCCATTCTCTGACCATCCCTTCTGGGCGTCTGCTCCATCAGCTCTGGTGACCATGGTTGCTGAGATTACCGTCGCTGAAGTTCGTTGGCATTTCTGGAATTATGACAGCCGTGGGCACCAGAATGAATAGCCATGAAGTGTGACAAAGGTCAGAGAACCCAAGAAGGGCTTGAGGATTAGTGAGCAAAAGGAAACAAAGAGCAGAGGAAGGAGATGAATGTGTACCCTGTGTGGTTCTCATTTGTATAAAAAGAAAGTGTATTGAGGAAATCCAGAACCCTGAGTTCTAGTTGCGAATTTGACAACATGAAATACTACAGAAATGGAAGTTTCAGCCCTTAGTCCTGTTTCTAGATTGCTTCATTCTTAAGAGTACCGTGTCTCCTAGCTTGGCTACCTCCGTTTGGTTTATTTCTTAAGCCAAGGGGAGCAGGCTTAACAGGAAGTAGTAGTTTCCAAAGATTCTACAGCAGAGAGTGGAGAAAACCGAACTCAAGTGTGAGCACGTGTCTTAGATCAAGCTAGCAATTCCGATTGCTTGGTTGGTCACTGCGCATCTTGCATTTTAGATAGAATCCCAAACAGGTTAGATAAATAGGGATTTTTGTCGCTCCTGGGAATAAAATCTATGCAGCGTCCAACCACTAGAGGGCGACAAATCACCTTCCACTCAGGTTCCATTTTCTCATTGGTGATCTCTTCTGCAGTGCAGCTAAGCAGGAAAACTTTTTCTTTCTTACATTTGTGGTTGAGGCATATAAACAGAAAGACACTTTTACGCTAATATTCAAATATGTACTCTGTGTGAGGTCATAGAATTTTATAGGAATAAACTTTGAGACTTTTTAATTCAGAAGCTTTCATACTTTTGACCAAAAGAGCAATAAGAAATTCATTGATATTTCAACCCAGTATCTATACAATAGAAATAAGTTTAATGAATAGTACTTATCCTTGTTGTGTATGATGCATTCTATTTTCTATTCTTTCATCAAAAAAAAAAAAAAAAAGACCTCCTCATGAACTATTGAATTGATTTTATGAACCATTAATGGATGGATCATGACCTGGGGTTTGGAAGAAGTCAGATCAAGTCCCATCTTTTAGCCCTCGTCCAATCTTTTAGCCCCTTTTTGTCATTCATGTTGTCTTCACCCAGTTTCATTTTAAAAATGAGCATGGCTGGAGCTCACTGCATCATGCAGGAGCACATTCCCTTTTGAACAGTGGGACCCCAAGTAGACCGACCATTCCCATGGTGGCACTCAGGTCAGTCGGCCACAGGCGGTGACCTGAATCAGCATGAGTCCACCTTGAACAGTAGAAGCCACGTAAAGAGCGTGAGCTGGTGTGTCTCCGCAGAGACTCTGCCTAAGCCACCACCTCCAGGAGGGCCAGGCTGATTGCACAGGGCGTTGGGAACAATGTCCTCTCATAGGACTTTCTGAACGTCTTTCCTGTGCCATCTCTAGGATGTTCACCATAAAGATCACTTCTTTCTGGCTTTCTGCTTCTCTGAGGAGTACCCATTCCATTGTCTTATTTTCAAACTAACACTGCATTAGATGATGCAGGTGGCTCAATGTCAATTCATGTTACACCCACTTACTGCTTAACATAGGAAACCTGGTCTAATTTTTAACATTTTAGGTTTCTGAAACATGGATTCTAATTCAGTTGGTAATTAAATTATTAAAAGATGACATGTACTTCTCATCGAGACCTGAAATAAGGATATGCCCTTCTGAATTGTTTGATGTAGTCTCTTTGAAAAGCAGTGATCAACCACCCACTCAGCGTATCCACGGATGTCTTTTAGAAAGCCATGGGGCCAGATGATGCGGTAGAAGCCTTGGCTGGCAGCCTGGGGAAGAAGGAAGCCGATCCAGAAGACGGAAAGCCCGTGGCCGATAAAGTGAAGGTAACAGCAGCTCCGTCACTTCTAGAAAGGAGCTGTCACTGATGGTCTTCACTCCCCAAGGAAGTTAGTCATATATATGTTTCCCACAACGCGGGACCCGCTGGCTTTGTCTCTTAGGGAGCATCCCTGTTTGATAATCTAAACCTGAGTGAGCGTCCGTGCTTCGCGATAGCAGCGGACAGATAGCGTACTCCCATTCTCTGAGTCTCACCTGGGTCGTGTGCATTGCCACTGCCCAGGAGTCCTGAGGGAAGTGGCAGCTGCCCGCCCTCCTCGGCATCGCCCTTCAGCCCAGCGGGGCCGTGGCGGCGGCGTCTGAGGCGGCGGAAGTGGGGGAGGCTGAGGAAGCTGAGGTTGCTGTGGGATCTCTGCGCACTGGGCCGTGTGTGTGTTCTGGCCTACGGTGGGGTTACTTACCTCACTGCCGTGGAGCCACTTAGGCATCCACTTTATGGAGATGTTTTTTTTTTTTTTTTTAAGATTTTTTATTTATTTATTCGACAGAGACAGAGACAGCCAGCGAGAGAGGGAACACAAGCAGGGGGAGTGGGAGAGGAAGAAGCAGGCTCATAGCGGAGGAGCCTGATGTGGGGCTCGATCCCAGATCGCCGGGATCACGCCCTGAGCCGAAGGCAGACGCTTAACCACTGTGCCACCCAGGCACCCCTTTATGGAGATGTATTAATCATGAAAATGGTATAATTTCTATGCAGGAGAAAGCCAAAGAAGAGGATCGTGAAAAACTTGGTGAAAAAGAAGAAACAATTCCTCCTGATTATAGATTAGAAGAGGTCAAGGTAAACATCCTTGGGTGTTTTTCTATTTTCTTTTAATTAATACTGAATTTTATAAGCATAAAGCAGGGACATGGAAACGGGCCTGGAATATAGAGAGATTGTTTTCAATGTTTCAAATGCCAAAGAGTTTGCTAATACTCTGTCGGATACCAGGAATGAGGCTAAAATATTCCTCAGTGACCTTTCACTCCTCCCTGAAGTGAAAAAAATCTAATGCCTAAGCTGCCTAATTTTTTCCCATTTAATACATGGTTTATTACAATACCAGAAACAAAGACAAACTTAGAAAACCTTTACGTAACCAGGAAAAGTAAAATGAGGAATAATTATTCCCTAGGCAGAAAAATTTGCAACTCTTAGATACACATTGAAAAAATAAGAAAGCCTGTTTAACATTAAGTAGAATGATGATTCTGTTTCCTTCATTTTGAAAGTACAGGTCGTACAGAACACGCGACACAGTCGGGGAGGCTCCGTTATGTATTTGTAGTTGAAGTACGATCACTTGGTCAGGGACACACACGGGAGCAGAACCCACGTCCGTCATGTTTATAAGATGCGGCTACTTAGCGTAATCAACTAAATGTGTATCGATTCATATGCGTTTATATACAGCTACCCAGAGATGCAGCCTTGCGCCGAGTTACTCGTGCATATGTGGATCCACACGATTTACCACTCATTTATAAATTTTCCTTTACTAAAAATCTTCAGATGCTTTCACGACTTGGTCCCGCTTCTCGGAAGTGGCGCTCAGAGTCATCTCAGCCTGGGCATCATCTGAGCCTAAGGATGAGCCCCTGAGGGCAAGGATTTGGTCTATCCCAGTTTCTGTAATAGCCCCAGGGCTTACTACAGGCTGTCGCACGGAATCAGTGCATAGCAGTTGAATGGCCTGCCTGTGCAACTGACCAGT
Source organism: Ursus americanus (assembly GCF_024610735.1). Taxonomy (NCBI): domain Eukaryota; kingdom Metazoa; phylum Chordata; class Mammalia; order Carnivora; family Ursidae; genus Ursus; species Ursus americanus. The sequence goes on along the minus strand of NC_142131.1, from coordinate 13,505,408 downwards.
TTTCCGGCACTCCGGCAAAGCCCACCCCCCACGCAGGTGAGGGGTGCATCCCTGTGCTCCCAGCGTGTCCTGTGAGCGCCGTGACACAGTACCTCGTGTCGTCGTACTTCAGCTGCTCACCTGTGTTTCTGCTGCACTAGTGTGTGGGCTTTTGAGGTCACAAGCCACGCGGTTTGTTTTGTAGCCCCGTGCCTAGGGAATGCCTGGTACGTGTGAGCTGCTGGTGGGCGTGCACTATTTAGAGCCTAGTCCCTGGTGAGAGAATCTTGTTCCTGAAATGACGACTCTGATTTATAATGTACATCGTCAGATATAACCTATAGACGCCTTACGATGTTTACAGGGGTTCGTACTTGGGATAAATCCCCCAGGATAAATCCAGTGAAATGAATCCGTGCTGTGTTTTTCTCTCCCAAACAGGATAAAGATGGAAAACCACTCCTGACAAAAATGTCCAAGGAATCGCTTCCAGTAAGCAAAGCGAGTTTTCTCTAAGTGTATCTTTCTTACTTGGCCCTGATTGTTAATTCTGGAAGGGCATGGCTTTCTTTTCAATGAGCCGATCAGCCGTAAATAGTGACATCCTTTGAAGAGGAAACAGGTGAGAGGGCATTTGTTGATACATTTCCTGGTTCTTACAGCCCATGAGTGAAGACTTCCTCCTTGATGCTTTGTCTAAGGACTTCGCTGGTTCCCCAAACTCTGCATCTCTTGTAAGTCTGAAACTCCTGGTTTTATTTTCTTACTTGTAGGGTGGCAGAAATAAATGGAAACTAGTGATTGAGAATCTGACCTTGGAGCTGAGGAAATAGTCACAAAATTAAAGGCCTTCACCCCATTGTGGCCGTGAGATGTGTGTTCTATCATGAATTACTGTTCCAGCCCGGTGGATATTTGCAACAGTGTAACTAACTGAACCAGTGAGCATGTACTCTTCATCAAGTATACTTAGGAAAAGAGAATATAAAACTGAATTTACCCAAAAGTACCTCTCAAGTAACTTTACCTGTTGTTGATATTTCTACAGTTTATCCATAATTGCCTCCTAGGAAGACTTAAGCCTATGTAGAACAGATAATTCCTCAAAGGGAATTTTGTTACTAGAAATTTCAGGAAATGTTGGGTAATGATACATGTTCCTCTTCTATAGGATTTTTAAAGTTTTATTTATACGCAGATGTATTGTAAGTCTGTTGGAGCGCCCAAACTTGTATAATTCCAGACCTTTTTTTGTGGGATCTGGTTATCGCATAGACAATATATCAGTCGAGAAACAGAATGAGTAGCAATTAGAAGAAATAATGATTCCTTGGAGTTGCTCAGTTTTTGGACTTGATGAAGCAATAAACCCTTCAAAGAAGGGATTACTAACCAGTGTGTGGTCCTCACCGGACGCCTATGAAAGCACCATGCCAGGCAGTACGAGTCACCCCATTCTATGACCTTCCCCTCTTCCTCCTTCATACAAACAGATTACAGTAAAGAGAGGCTCCGGAGTCCTGATTTAGGGAAGAATAGAAAGTGAGCGGAATCCCAGGAATGTGGAGTCATATTGTTATAGTGATGCAAAACACCAAGTTAGGGGGAGCCAATGCCTTCATTCCTTTCCTCATACTGTCTGTATTATTACTATAATAGTTAGGGTTTTTCTTTTAAAAATTCAAAGAAAATGTGACAGTGAATTGATACCCAAGAAGATGTATAGCAGTGAAATGACTAGAGATAAAATAACCCTTTTTTAAAAAAAATTATAATATTGGAAAAATAATCTAGCAAAGGGAAAAATTATTAGCATCTGTCATGAACGAAGTAGAAATAACCAGTTATGGTAAGTCAAAAGGTCAAAGTAGAAAATTATTTGGGGGAAAGTGTCAAGAACTTTGGAGGAAAGTATCATATTCTGACTCGTTATTAATATACAAATATAAAGGAGTGTCTGCTGTGCATTCCATGTTCTTTGATAACAATAAAATAGAAATTCTATTTAAAAGGAGAAATTTAGGGGCACCTGAGTGGCTCAGCCAGATAAGCGTCTGCCTTCTGCTCAGGTCCTGATCCCAGGGTCCCTGTGTTGGTCGCCCTGCTCAGCTGGGAGCCTGCTTCTCCCTCTCCCACTGCTGCTCCCCTACTTGTGCTCACTCGCTCTCTCTCTCAAATGGAAATTCTGAAGAGACTATTAAAAAAATCAAGTATAAGACATTTGCAAATCAAAATCGTTGATAAGCAGCCAAAGCAGTATTCATGAGATACATTATCATAAATCCCTTCGTCAATAATGGAGGAGAAGAGAAATCTGATTAACCAAAGGTTTATCGGATTTTGAATTTCAAATTTAGGCTATTATAAAACTATTATAAATAAGTTATTATTTTACATTTAAATAAGCTATTATAAAGTAACCACCCAAAGGAAAGTAGCAGTCAACTATAGTAGGAGATGACAATCACAGCCTGAGACTAAACTGTCCCACGGTTGCTTGATTTGAAATAACTAAAGTTTTATAAGATACCAACAGCTGTAAAAGAGAAAAAAAAGTTTACAAATAAAATGTGATTAGATTTTAAAACGAGAACATAAATGAGTGTAAGAATCAAGTTGGTTATTAATCAATGTTTTATAAAACATTGGCAGAAATAGTAGGAATCTTACCAATAAAACTTACTTTTAGTAATTTTTTAGAAGATTTTATTTATTTGCCAAAGGGGGGATGGGTGCTGGCAGAGGGAGAAACAGGCTGCCCGCTGAGCAAGGAGCCTGATGGGGCACTCAGTCCCAGGACCCTGGGATCATGACCTGAGCCGAAGGCAGATGCTTAACCGACTGAGCCACCCAGGTGTCCCCAAAACTTAATTTTAAAATGAGATCTAAGTAGTACAAGATAGCAACTAAATTATTAAAAACCACTATTAAAAATTATTAAAAACCACTAAATTATTAAAAAGTGCAATACTTTTTTTAAACAAAATATAAAATACAAAATTCATAGCACCTATGCAAAAGAAAAACTGAAGAGATTAAAACTATTCTCAAAGTTTGCTTCCAAGAGAAGTTTAAAATTGACTCGTAAATGTTTAACACCAGATAGTCCCGTGTGACATAAATATGTTCTCAAAAACATGGCCTACGTAGTTGCTTCTACAAATAATGATGGTCTTAATCTTAAAACTCGACTAATATAGCATTATTAACTAAAGTCACTTAAATCTGTACATGTATAATTTTTAACAAACAATATAGAATTATTAAAGTAATTATTTACTGCCGTCAGAAATTCAAGATTTATTTAATGTTGGGGAAATCCATATAGCATAGTAGTGTATCAAAGAGGAACAATCAGTTATGTCCATATAAAAGATGTATTTCAAATTTCCCATGCATTCATATTTTAAATAAAAACCTTTAAAAAGTAGACAATCCCTTAATGTATTAAAGAGTATCTATTTAACTTCAAGAATCAAATATTCAGAATTAAGCCAGAGGCATTTCCTTTAGAAACAAAGTATAAGAAGTTGATTTACTGTCGTTTCTGCTTAATGGTGTATAAAGAATCAATAACAACACATGAAAAAGAAATGACAAGTATGAAAAAGGAATATTTGTGCATTTGTAGATATCCCTAGTTGTAGATACCACATTCATAGATAGATTGTGCATGCTGTGGACATCAGTAACAGATAGGAAAACACAGTGTGACACGTCAGACATTAAAGAAAAGAGCAGTAGATGAACAGTAAAATGAGAACGTGAAGAAATTAAAATATCTAAGATAGTTTGACTCCGTGTCTTAAAAGAATCATGACAAATCTCTACGGTCATTTTATAAGCCAATTTTTGTTTTAAAGATTTTATTTATTTATTTGACAGAGAGACAGCCAGCGAGAGAGGGAACACAAGCAGGGGGAGTGGGAGAGGAAGAAGCAGGCTCATAGCAGAGGAGCCTGATGTGGGACTCGATCCCGGAATGCTGGGATCACGCCCTGAGCCGAAGGCAGACGCTTAACAACTGCGCTGCCCAGGCGCCCCTATAAGCCAATTTTTTAACTTAAAGTAGCAATTTATATAACTCAGAATTATTCTGAAGTATGTTCGAAAAGCTAAAGCAAATGCATAAAAACCTGAAAAAATACTGAAAAGCATTTTCAGTATTTTTAGGAGAGATGAACTCAACTAAACATATGGTTTGATTTATATGATAATAATAAATTCAATTCTGATTCCAAATGCAAAGGTATAGATGAACGGAAAAAATTGAGAAACGAACATAAAAGATTTAGTATATTTTTTAAAGGCGAATACATCATTATTTCAGCAAGATTCTGAAATAATATACTATTTAACATTAAGAAAAAATAACACTGAAACCACACGGCATATACCAGGTATAAAGCAACACTGGGACATCATTATACACCTTGTATCAGAATTAAAAATATGTAACAAACATCTAATTGAGGCTAGGGAGGCCGCAGAAAGCAAGCATGCTCATTCATTGCTTTTCACAGTATGAATTTCTAGCAGCTCTGGAGAGGGAGGGCAATTTGGCAAGATAGAGTCAACACCATAAAAAGAACCAGTCTAGAACTTACACAGAGCAACTCATTATAAAGACGAAAGCTGAAAAACTGCAAACAACCTAAATGTACCCCGAAAATTTGTAACCAGACCATGCAACTCTAAGTCATTCAATTTTTGAACACTTGGCATAATATCAGGAGGAATTAGGAGATGGTGGGAACTGCAACTCTGGAGGAAGAAGTAGAGTCAGAATTGCTTTTAAGATGACGTGTTACTTTGCACCCATGCAGATGAAGAGAATAAACAGTAATAAAAGTGTATTAAAATTGTATTTAAAGGGCGCCTGGCTGGCTCAGTCGGTGGAGCTGTGACTCTTGATCTTGAGGTTGTGAGTTCAGGCCCCACGTTGGGTGTAGAGATTCCTTAAAATCTTTAAAAAAAAAAAAAAAAAGTAAGTGACGGCACTGCAGGTGTAGTTTTGTATGCAACATATTACTGACACGTGTGTGGAAAATGTAATTGTGTGTGTGTATGTATATATATATTTCTTTTTTTTCTTTTTAACAAAAGGAATTTGAAGACGCTAAGCTCTCCGCTGTCATCTCCGAAGTGGTTTCGCAGACCCCAGCTCCGGCCACGCACTCTGCCGGCCCACCCCCTGGCAGTGCGGTAAGCAGCAGCTAGAAATAGGCTTTTACAGCAGCTAAAAGAAGATTCAGCAACAAGAAAATAGGGCCCTTGCCTTAGAGTAAATGAAAATACACAAAACCGTTCGGAAGATAAAGCACCTTCGGTTTTAGGAGAGTGAAGACTGGCGATTTGGGGAAATGACAGAGCATCTGGAGTAATTAAATGACACTGTTTACGAAGTGCTTCGCACGTAGTCCGGGAGCTTGCTGTTACTGCTGCTTTCCTAGAATTGAAAGAGCAGGAGGGTGCCTTGTGTATATATTCGAATTACTAGATTCGACAAACTCTTTAGCTTTCCTGATTATTTTCTCCTCCTTTATATTTTTCCTGACACATGCTATAAATACTGCCCGTTATTGAATCTCAAGTTTATTTTATGGAATTGTTCAGTGTTTGAGCTCCTTGTCGTAAAAATTCAAATAGGTCACGTCAGAGCAGTTTTTCTCCCATTCATACCAGGAAAAGTTTGTCATTTTCATGGTAACAATACAAAAACCTCAGCATCAGTACTGTTTTAATTATTTACATGTTCTGAGGCAAGACTATGGGACCAAAGCTTTTCCAGACTTCCTTGATTAATTTTCTGCACCGTACCAAATGATACATGATCGAGGCGAGGAGACCACACCACATCAAAGAGATCGCCCTAAACCAGATCCCCCTCTGTCTTTGGAGGGGAACGAGTGGCTCATTTGCTAGACGGAGATGAAGTACTTTAGTGGAGTCAGCTATGCTTCCTTTCCTTTTGATGTAGCCTCAAAGCTGACTTCGTGCTGTAGTCTGAGATCCTGAGCGAATTTTCATCCTGTTGGGTCAGCCTCAGGACCATCTGAAAATATCCAGAGGCCCAAATGACAAAGCCCAGACTCAGCCGTGGGTAGCTCCATCCAGATCAGCTCTAATCCTGGGCTTCCACGAAGCACTTAAAACCGGGAAGATGCCATGTCTGTGTCTGTCTGCCCCCAGGGACGGAAGTGGCCGTGCGCACAAAGGGAGAATCATTCATGACCCAGGCTGCCGTTTACCCTTCAGTTTTTAAGACTCACGCGAGGGCTCTGCCCTGAGCCCGTATGCCTTTCACAAGTGTGTTTTAGGATGACACCTTTCCCATCCCGTTTCCCATCAGAAAGTCTGGTTTCGGTTAATATTTTGTATGAAGACATCACTCAAACTCTTTGTAAATCTTTACTTAAATGCATACATGTGGGAATCAGAAAATAAGCTATCATAATTCATGTGTTTTCTTTCCTGGGACATCGGACCGTCACCAGGAGTGTCGGATACCCTAAAGGCATAGGAAGGCACATTTTCCAACACATCGGGCCAGGAATCCCCCGTTTCTGGAAGGGCCTGTTTTGTTTCTATTTTAGGAGAGAGAAGCATCCGGGGGTAAGGTAGGGGAGACAGGCCCATGGAAGTGTGGACAGGGAAGAGAAGGAACGCCACCCAAGGGCCTGCCTGTCTCCCAGGTGAAAATCTCTCGAGTTTATGGAACTCTTAGTGGCCTTGTCAGGGCTGCATTCCAAGAGGACCTGATTTGGCTAACCAGTGACTAATTCCGATTGACTTTTCAGCAGAGTGACGACAAAGAACTGGACGATGCCTTGGATCAACTTTCTGACAGTCTAGGACAGAGGCAGCCTGATCCAGATGACAACAAACCAATAGAGGATAAGGTCAAGGTAAAAAAAAAAAAATAATAATAATATATATATACGAAATATATGAAATATATATACATATATGAAATTTAAGGTTTTTATAGCATAGGGTATCCTACTTTGCACATTAAAAAAAAAAGCACTTCTAGCTTTGGAGTTTTTTTTTCCTCCTCTGTAGTCTGTTGAACTTCTGGCCTTAATGAGGACTGTTCTAGTGCACGCTCAGGCAGATGTCCTGTTTGAGACCAGACTCAGTTTTGATGGAAAAGTACAGCTCTGCTTTTCTTACATTCTCTTCCCCCATTAACTTTTCTTGGTTTTATCTGGTAATAAGGATCTTTCATATATATGACCCACATTCTTGAGGGTGACGTATTCTGTGCATGTAGGGGCAGAGGTCCCCGTAGGAGCCTCCTGAGCCGTCATAACTCTGCAGACAAACCCCTCAGTGAAGCGTTGGGCGGGAGTCAGCACTGAGCAGAGGCGTGTCCGCAAGGCACACACGGTCAGCCGCGCACGCCTGCGGGCACGTCAGCAAGCGCTTATCCGCGCCGGCAGTCTCCAGCACTATGTGATCTGTTTAGCTCGGAACCTAGAACTAAGGGACCAGCCAGATCCATGTCCCAGGGCATTTCAGAGGATCCTTAGGTCTTTATTCTGTTATAGGACCATAGATGTGAACTTGACCTGTATTTGAGAAATGAAATGATGCAGAAAAATACAGCCTGTTCCCCCCTCCCTCCCAGGGGGGCTGGGGAGTGAATGTCACCGACTCCGTGACAGACGTGTCCCGTGAGGTGAGGACACGGGGAGGTGTAGCAGCTGCTTCCTCCCCCGCGACTCGAGCCGTCAGCACACTCGTGCAGGCCGGCTGCACGCTGGTCCTTCGGGGTTGCTCTTCCACATCGACGTTGTACGTAGTTCCGCTCTAAATATCAAAGGACAGGGACTTGATCTTTTTATTTAAGAAGTGAAACACATAAAGACAAAAGATAGTTTATACCCTTGGGTTTTCTCTCGTTCCATGGTTTCTAAGGATAAAGATTTCATTTATCTTAAAATACAGGTAGAAATCCACACGTGTGGAAGCACCTAGGTTCCCTCTTTTTTCATCAAGTCACTGTCGGTTGAAGTGATCCGTTTTATTGTTAGAGAATAAAAAGACTGTCTCAGGAAAGTAGAATGAAGGTCGAACGTTGCATTTTTTTTTAAAGATTTTATTTATTTATTTGATAGAGACAGCCGGCGAGAGAGGGAACACAAGCAGGGGGAGTGGGAGAGGAAGAAGCAGGCTCCCAGCAGAGGAGCCTGATGTGGGGCTCGATCCCATAACGCAGGGATCACGCCCTGAGCCGAAGGCAGACGCTTAACCGCTGTGCCACCCAGGCGCCCCTGAACGCTCTATTTTACCAAGTATTGTCTAAGTGAAGGAGCCGATATTCTGTCCATTCGGTGTTTACAGGAAAGAGCTAAAGCCGAACACAGAGACAAGCTGGGAGAAAGAGATGATACCATCCCTCCTGAGTACAGACATCTCCTGGATAATGAGGAGGTAAGTGAGAGCAGAGGTCGAGGGTGGGTACATAGCACAAAGCTGCTTACATTCAGATCTCCCCTGCAGTGACGAGGGGCTGCACTTGCACAGTGGCATAAAACTGTCACAGGAAGGAGTGCTGCTAATGTCTCTCCTGAGCAGGTTGTCTAGGATTCTGAATATTTGAGCCCATATCATTTGATGTCCACTATCCTGGGCGCTGCGGCGTGCACAGAGTTGAACAGTGTTCGGTCACTCACTGGCGCGTAAGCTTCCAAGGCATGTGCACAGAGGAACTGTCTTTGCAAGAAATGTCTATAAAAAGATAGTTGTAATCCTGCCTGAAGCAGACAAAGGAGCTGGTACTGGACTAATTCATAGGGCAGATAAGGCCCCTGTGCAACTTGGGGTCTTCCTTTATTCCTCTGTACCCCCAGCAGCACTATTCCGAGTAGAGACAGGCAAAACCATATTCCCAGTCCCAAGTCCTCTTGCTAGATCTAAATATACTCGGCTGTTTCTAAATGAAACCAGTTTTCCTTAGGTCAGCTGGGCCTGTGCCCGTCCCTTTTGGCTCCTTGTTGCAAGTCAGTGAGATGATAAATAACCCTTTCCAGGCCCGTTGAGAGAGAAACAAGGAAGCCTAAATTAGAGCCGCCCCCTTCTGTACTGATTCATTTGGTGGGGTTGAGGGCTCCCTGACTTGAAGTGTCTCTGACTTCGGTGTCTCTTAGAGAAATCAATTCTCCTTGCTTGCATTCTGTATTCCTGAAGATGGCAGTTCTGCATCCTGCTAGAAGCCTCCGTGCTGTGATAGGGCTACCCGACCTGCTTGTATTCCGGGGGAAAGGGATTCTTTAATGTCCTTGCCTGTGCAGATGGGTAAAGGCCCTGATGAGTTATACTTGTAGTCCTGAAGAGAAAAATAAACTGTACGCCCCGCCAGCCCCTCACATCCTTCCAACGTAGGATAGCTTTTATAAATAAGACAGGAACACACAAGTTACTTTTTGTAATATTCTAAGTTGAATTTTTAACACGTGATGGCAGGAGGTTTGCTGCGCATCTCAGGCTTGGCCTCAGATCATAGAGTCTACAATTACGACACCTCAGGAAACCTTTACAAAGATCTAGGTTTAACTAATAACCTGCCTTGTTTTTAAGGGCGAACCAGCAAAGCCACCTGCAAAGAAACCCAAGGACTCCAAGGTAAAAACCATAGCAGCGTGTTCTCATAAACAAAGGTTTTTTTCATTCTAGCTGAACTTTATTTTGCTTTTTAGAAATCTGAAGTTTATTGAATGGCTGCCCTGTGGTTGGTATGATGCGAAGATGAGTGGGTGTGTGTGATTTCTCTCTTTAGCCCTCACAAGAGCACATTTAGACCCATTTTTCAGATCGAACAAGTGAGGCTCTGAATACTAAGCAAGTTTGTATAAAAGGGAAGAAAGTAAAGCTGTAAGGATTTTCATGTTCTAATTTAGGAAAAGAATGTCAGCAGGATCCCCTCTTTTTATAATGTGGGAAAATGTCCCTTACGGTATTTTTGCCTTGTGCTCCTTCACTGAGGGGGATTTCTGTTAATCTCTCAGAAACCTGAAGATGCAAAAGACCCCATCGATGCCCTGTCAGGCGATTTGGACAGCTGTCCTGCACCCACAGAGGCCTCCGAGAACGCCGCAGAGGTATATACTTCTTCATACATACGGACTTTGGAGGTCTACACGGAGCTGTGGGCCACAGAAGGAATGAATGATGCCACAGAGAACTTGAAAGAATCCATAATTATTGGGCATATTTATCTTTTTACATATGTATATTATATACACACACAACTATGTAAACCATACATATATATTTATATATAAATGTATATTTATAAATATATATAAATTTAAAGTTCCAGCCCCTATTAATACATAATATTATTGCATCAGTGGTTTTCATGTCGCTGTGTAATTTGCATAGCTATCATGTCTGATGGCCACGCTATCTGTGGTGGACACTAATGCTTTGTCTCCGCTCATTTAAATGAGAGCAGTCCCCACCTGCAGAGCGCCTTCTCACGGCTCTTGCCCTCTGGGGTTTCCTCTCCTAGCTGATTCCCCCATCCCTCCCTCAGGGCCCAGGTCCTCACCTCCCTCAGGGGGACTTCTCTTCCTGCTTCTCCCTGCCCAGGCCCAGGCCGCTCCTGCCCTCTGGGCTCTGCTTGATCTGTGTAGTGCACCAGGGAGCTGTGCGCTGTACGCCGCAGCTGCGGTCAGCATTAGCACAGCTCCTGGGACATAGCAGGTGCTCAAACAGGATTAAAGGTGAATGAAAAAAAAAAAACAGGTGGTACAACAGGTGGGTGGGCTTTTACCTATAACCACACTCTTACATAAATTAAATAGAAAAGCGAATTGAGTGTCCTCAGCCCTTGACCGTCATTGTCAGAAGAATTAATACTGCAGATCTGTTTGCTGTTGTTTTGCTCTTATTAAACACCTCTCCCAATCACCGACTTGTCAGGCTTCCCCATGTTGGGTGATTTAATTTCTAGATCACCTCAGCATCCTGTTTCTGACTCCTGGATAAATAATGCCTTTTTGGTGAACAGCACTTTATATGAGATTTGCCTCTAGCTCTCTGTGATGATCTGTTGTTACATTTGTTTTCCATAACACCGAAAATGAGTAGCCTGTTCTCGCTTTGTTGGCACCCAAAAACCAGTACCAGCAGAAACAAGCTGTTTTGAAGGGCAAACTTTTTCATGGAAAGTGGCAGAAAATCAGTGTGACCCACATTTTCCTCTGTATTTTTAATCCTTTTTACTTTCTACCTTAAACATTACTGTGTGTATTCAGAATTTTCCATTATTTAATTACACTCGATGCACTGATGATTAAAGCTGCCTCATTACATTTCCTTTGCTTTAGGACAAAGTCAAGAGAACTGCTCCCAGCTCCAAAGCACCCAAGAATGGAGGTAAAGCAAAGGATTCTGCCCAGGTAAACAGCCCTAAATATTACTACAAAGTAGCGGTTACACGGAGCAGCATGTATCCTTTCAACCATTTAGTTTCTGGCTGGAATCTATTCAGAATACAATAATTGTTTAAGCACTATCTATCCCAGAGTATATCTTACTAAAGAAATAGAAACTTATAGAAGAATGTGGGACTACCGAAATCGAAATGAACATTCTTAACACAATTGAAGTTTCTTGCATTTCCCCCCCCTTGTCACACAAAGTATGGATGAGCCCACTCTAATTTTAAGGTTCACAATGCCTGCTGAGCCGTCTGTGTCAGCCCATAATCAATGTGGGCCCTGTCCCCTCCCCCAATCCCACTTTCCTCAAACTCCCTTCCAGCTACATCCCCCCACTGTCTGTCTGCACCTAGCTTTGCTTTCAACTTCAAAGAGAAAATTGAGGCCACCCTGCACAAAATCCCTAAGGTCTCCTACCCAGCTTCCTACTGATAACCTGCTCCCCTGCTTGCCCTGATGTGGCCCTTCTGAGGGGTCAATAATCATCTCTCTCCAGACTGTTTATCTTGATTCTTCGTCCTTGTCTTATAAGCACGTTCCAGTTCTTTCACCACTTTAAAAGCAAATCGCCAACTTACAAGCGTACAGCCCAATTCCTTCCATACTTTCACCTCCCTCGGACATCTGTGACTCCCGCTTCCTCTGCTTGAGCTGTGTCTGCAGTCAGCAGACATGCTGGTTGCTAGTGCACTGGTCCTTATCAATCCTTAGTTTCCTTGGTCTTTCAGTAGTTGGCTTTGGGGCACTGAGCCCACACTGTGATAGATTGAGCCTTTGGCAAATACTGGGAAGGATGAATTCTTTTACATCTCACCTCCTTCAGAGACCCATACCACTACTAGAAATTGCCTTCCACACATTCCCATTTGTGTATAACACATCGACAATACACGTGCATTTACTGTTTCATTGAATGTAAATCACCAGTTATAAAAAAAAGTCAACAATTCGATTATGTAAAAACCATAGCAATTTTTTTTTTTTTTTGCAATGCGGATAATGCCAGGGAGTGTGGTTGGTATAGATTTTAGGACATGGAAGTAATATACAGAATTAGAGATGATCTGAGGGTTTCTGTGTCCAGAGTATGCATTAGATGCCAACTGGAAGGGAAGACTATTAGTTCTACTTTCTAGAGCAACATGAAAAAAGATGTACTAAGACTAATGAGTAGAAGTAAGTTACAGGGGCACCTGGCTGGCTCACTCAATAGAGTTGTAACTCGATCTCAGGCCGAGTTCAAGCCCCATGTTGGGTATAGAGATTACTTAAAAACTTAAAGCTGGGCATTAATGGAGTGTAACTATTAGAAGATTCCTATTAAAATTACTCATTGTGTTCAGGGCAGGAGTGCAAGTTAGATGAGACAACTTCTAGATTCTTTCCTGTTCCAGAAACATACAATTTAAAGGGTTATTACTATGATCCCGACTATGAGAAGTCAAAGGCACAGTTTTAAAAACCATACTGTAGCCACATAAAAACTCTAGGAAGCAGGTCCTGAACTCACCTCGTCCTGGGGACACTCTGGATCTACAGGTGCAGTTCCAGCAGCACCCTGTGAGAAAAAGCCCACAACTAGCTGAGTGACTCTGCTTATCTAGCAAATGAGAGCGGCCCAAACGGACGCGGGTAGGAGACAGGAACACAATCTCACCATAAACCCAATCCCAGGCACCATGACCCATAGTCAAAAGAGAACTCAAAACCCACAGCTTCTTCCTGAGGAGCAAAGGATTTGAACCCCTTATTAGGCACCCACCTTTTAAGACCTGCATCTGAGAGATAAGGCCATAAATATTTAGCTTTGAAATGCAATGGGGCCTTGTATCCACAAGACCCACAAGGCTTTAATGATCTGAGAAATTTTCTTAAAGGGCTCGAGAGCACAGACTCACCGGCTCCAGAGTCCAGCATGGAGGCAGCCAATTGAAAAGCACCCAGACTTTCTGTGAAAGTGTAATGGCTCAGCTTATGCGTTGGCGTGAGGGTCAGGCACCTTATGTAACAGTTGTCTAGGGGCCTGTTTGTTTAAATACTTCGCAAGACCGAGGGTAGTGGACACCATCTTTCTAGTCTCCCTCTACCTCACATCAGGTCATCAGTATCTCCTGGAAAGTAGTTAATATACTCATCTGGCGAGCTAGTTTTTGTGACTGCCCTCCCCTCCCCGCCCAGATCACTGGGCTCTGGCAAGCCAGCAGGACTTAAATTGTGGTCTCACAGGACTTTAAATGATGCTGTGTACAGCACTGGCTTCCAATCAGCTTCAGTCTAGAGGCTGACAAGAGATCCTCCCCTTTAGGACCCTGACAGGTCATGGCACACTCTCACATACTCAGAGCCACTCAAAATAAAATTCTCCAAGCAGCCTATCACAAAGGTTTGAGAGACAACCAAGAGCTAGGGCAGGGTTGAACAATAAGGTTCAGCTCCCGCATCAGGACACTCCTTGAGGACTACGAGTGTTTGAGTTAAGGTATGGAAACCAACACAGTCGAGGAGGAACAGGCTCCAAATCAAAGAATAAGATTAAACTTCAGGGGCAAACAAACAAAAAGCCAGAACAGAATGGACCTAAGTGATTTACCTGATGAAGATGCTCACCAGGGGCACCCGGGCGGCTCAGCTAAGCATCCAGTTCTTGATTTCAGCCCATGTCATGAGGTCAAGCCTCACATTAGGCTCCGTGCTCAGTAGGGAGTCTGCTTGGGATTCTCTCTCCCTCTGCCCCTCTCCCTGCCAAACAAACACACACACTCTCAAACAAAAAGAAAAAGGTACTCACCCAATTTGGGAGAGGAATGAATGAACACAGTGAGAACTTCAACAAGAGATGGGAATGATGACAAAGTACCAAACAGAAGTCACAGAGCTGAAGAATACAGTAACTGAACAGAAATACTGAACAGTCTAAGAAAGGATTAATGAACATAAAGACACAGCAGAACTCACCCAATCAGAGCAATAAGAAAAAAAAAATGGGAAAAAAATATATAGATGAACATTAATATTACCGGGGTCCCAGAAGGAGAAGAGTTAAAGAAAGGGGCAGAAAATGGCTGAACCCTTCCCTAACCTGCAGAAACAGACACCCAGATCCAGGGTGCCCATAGGATCCCCCCCAAAAGATGAATCTAAAGACATCTACACCAAGTAACATTATAAGTGAAAAATCAAGGAGAGAATCTTCAACACGGCAAAAGAAAATCAACTGTTTCTGTCAGCAGATTGTCGGCAGAAACTTTGCAATGCAGGACGAATGGCAGTATCTATTTCCAGTGCTGAAATTAAACAGATAAAAACAACTTGGAATCTTCTGCCTGGCAAAGTTGACATTCACACTAGAAAGAGAGCAAAAGTTTTCTAGCTTAAAAGAGTTCATCAGCACTAAACCAGCCTTACAAGCCATGTTAAACAGACTTCCTGAAGCTGAAAATAAAGGGTACTCATTAGTAACAGGAAAACTTATGAAAGAACAAATCTCATTGTAAAGGTAAATATATAGTAAAATTTAGAATAATGTGAAGGTGTAAATCAGTCCCGTGCAAAGCCAGTATGAAGGTTAAAAGACAAAAGTAGTGAACATTTACTATAATAATCCATTAAGGGATACACAAGCATATGTAAAATGGATATCAAAAAACAAAGGATGGGAGGGGTAAAACTACACAGCTTCAGAGTGCAAGCTTGTTGTCAACTTTAAACAGACTTTTACATTGTCAGCATAAACTTCATAGGAACTACAAAGCAAAAATCAATGGTAAATGGACAAAAAAATAGGAATATAAGCTTACTAATACAGAAAATCATCAAATCACAAAGGAATAGAGAAAAAAGGAAAAGAGGATCTACAAAAGAGTCCAAAAAAAAAAAAAATTAACAAAAGGGCAATGATTGCATAATGACCGGTGACATGCCAACATAATGGACCCTTTAGAAGAGAGAAACCTGCATCCTACCAAGACTGAATCAGGATGAAGTGGTCTGAACTGGTCAGTAATTAGTAAGGAGAGTAAAGCAGCAATCACAAGCCTCCCAATCGTGCAGGAAAAGACAGCTTCACTACAGAATTCTACCAGATATTCAAGGAATAATTAATACCAGTCCTTCTCAAACTCTTCCAAACAATAGAGAAGGGAAGAACACTTCAAACTGACTGTACAGGGCCAGCATTACCCTGAAAACAAAACCAGAGCAGGACATGAGAAAATCACAAGCCACTATTCCTGGTGAACATAGATTTTAAAAATATCCTCAAAATAGTATGAAATGGATCACGTACCATTATCAAGTGGGATTTATTCTAGGGATGCAAGTCTGGTTCAACACCCCCAAATCATTCAATGTGATGTATACCACATTAATAAAATGAAGGATAAAAATCCCATCATTTCAACAAAAGCAGAAAAGGCATTAGATAAATTTCAACTTCGATTTCTGATAACTCTCAACAAAGTTGGTATACAGAGAACATACCTCAACATAATAAAAGCCATATATGACAGACCCGAAGCTAGCATCATACTTAATGGTGAAAAGCTGAAAACTTTCCTCTAAAATTAGGAAGACAAAAATGCCCACTCACCACTTTTATTCAACATTCTTTTAAAAGTCCTGTTCAAAGCACTTAGGCAAGAAAAATAAAAGGCATCCAAATTGGAAAGGAAGAAGACGATCACTATTTTCAGATAGAATATTATATATAAAAAAATACCAAGGACTTCCACCAAAGACTGTTGAATTTAGTAAAGCTGCAGTATACAAAGTCAATATACAATAATCTGTTGTAATTCTATATGTTAATAACAATAAAATTAAGAAAACAATCCCATTTACAGTTATATCAAAAAATAAAATACCCAGAAATAAATTGAAACTATCCACTAAGAACTATCTACTAAGAACTATAAGACATTGATGAAAGAAATTGAAGAAGGCACAACTAAAAGTAAAGATTCTGCACTTAGGGATTGGAAGATACTATTGTTAAAATGTCCATACTACCCAAAACAATATACCGGTTCAGTTCAAAACCCTATCAGTATTGCAATGGCATTTTTTCACAAATATTTTAAAAATCCTAAAATTTGTATTAAACCACAAAAGACACTGAGTAGCCAAAACAATCTTAAGAATAAGCCGGAGGCATCACACTCCCAATTTTAAACTGCGTTACAAAACTATAGTTACCAAAACAGTAAACGTATTGGCATGAAAACACACACATAGAGCAACCGAACAGGGTAGAGAGCCCAGAAACAAGGCCACACATACGTGGTCACTTTACAACAAAGGAGTCAAGAATATACAATGGGGAAAGGGAAAGTCTTTGCAGTAGTGTTGTGAAGACTGGACCCCTATCTTAAACCATACATGCAAATAAGCTCAAAATGTTGTTAAAGACTTGAATTTAAGACCCGAAACCATAAAACTTCTAGAAGAAATCCTAGGCGGTAAGCTCCTTGACATTAGTCTTAGCAGGAATTTCATGGATTCCAAAAGCAACATCAACAAAAGCAAAAATTAACAAAAGGTTCTAGATCAAACTAAAAAGCTTCTACACAGCAAAGAAAACCACCAACAAAATGAAAAAACGACAGACCCGATGGGAAAAAAATATTTGCAAATCCTACGCCTGATAAGGGCTTAATATTCAAAATGTATAAAGAACTTAAACTCAATAGCAAAAAGCAAGCAACGTTTTTTTTTTTTTTTAAATGGGCAGAATAGATAGTTTTCCAAAGAAGACATAGAGATGGCCAACAGGCCCACACATATGTGCTCATCACCACTCATCATCAAAGAAATGCAAATCAAAACCACAATGAGGTTGTCACCGCACACCTGTCAGGATACCTATTATCAAAAAGAAGTAAGTGCTGGGGAGGACGTGGAGTAAAGGGCATCTCATACACTGTTGGAGGGAATGTAAGTTAAAATTTTATACAAATATTGAATCATTGTACACTTGCAGCTGATGCTATATGTCACTTTATACCTGAAAAAGGAGTGAACCCCTAAAGGATATAGGAAACCAGATTTGATCATAGTGGCTCCTGCACTTATCTCATGACTGACTGAATATGATCCAGGAACACCTGTGTTTTTCTTCATTTACCTTAGCCTTCAAAGAAAAAAAAAAAAGTAAAACATTTTAAATCACCTAAGATTATTTTTAGTTTACAAATTTGAAGGAGAACAGTTCATAGTTTGGGCTAAATGAAAAGGAAATCCTTATAAAGGCCCATCTGGTTTTCCTCCACTGACCTGTCATCTTTTGACCCTTTAATTCTGAAAAGCTCATCTCCTCTTCGGGGTCTGCTGATAGATCTGCTTTTTGATACTTAATCCAGGAAAGAAAGAGTTCAGTGATGGTTCTGCTTTCCCTTCTAGGCAAAAGAGGAAACTTCCAAGCTAAAAGCTGATGAAAAAAATACAAGTTAAAGTTCGCACTATTTGGTAAGGTGGGCGTTTGTTGTATACGAAGACGACCGTACCTTCTACAGACCTGTGTTACAGGGGAGGGAAACAGTCCACTTCTCACTCATGCTCTCTTTATAGCATTGACGTGAAATGTACTTTGCAGTGTCTAGAGGTTAATTTGTTGAAAACCAATAAATGGAATCATCTGCTACTAGAACGTTTAAAAATAGTAATCTCATAATTAAGAGCTCTTTAAAATTATCCGGCCAAGCTCCTAAAGGAAATGACCCTAAGTCTAACCGAGTCTTTGAAACCCAAATGCTTGTGACTGCAGGTTAGTGTGACAAAGCCCAATTAGCCTGTGACATCGTAGAGAGAAATGTTCTGATGATGCTGATGTTACCAGAAGACCCACATGGTGGGCTGGCCAGAGGTACCCCGTGTGGTCTAGTGGAAATTACAAGGTTTTGGGGAACAAAGGTGAAAGAAAAGATTGCAAAACTAAGATCAACAAAAGTGGTGAAGGTCAAGTACTTTAATTCTACTTGATGGTGACTAAAGAACTCATTTGGATGAGGGAATCTCTGAGATGTAGTTGAGCGCCTTTAAAATTCTTCCTATGTAATAATGCCTCTTATGGAAGAAGAGGTCTTATGCTAAGCCATCAAATCTTACGATCACTGGCTGACCAAAGCCTAAAGAAAATAAAAACATAGGTTAGATTGGGTTAATCTCTGTCACCGTGGTCTTTTATGTCCTTTAACAAGGGAGGTATCCTTATTAGAACTATTCCAAAGATTTTCACCCAAATTACAAGTTTTCTATTTCCTAAATTCTAGAATTTTCTAAGAACATGCTCATGTTTACGTATAGGAAATTTCTTGTTGCTGTTAGTGCTTTTAGTGAATGTTAAATTTACTATGACTATATCAAGAAAATTATGTGTCAGATGGTTTACTGGATTTTTTTCTTCCTTTGAATTTTTCAAGGTATCTCCCTATAAAATCTTCAGCTGGTGGATGGTGACTTTTGAAGGACAAAAGGCTTTGAACAACAGCAAATTTTTCTGGGTGGCTTCTAGGCAGTGTTACTTGTCAAATCTTGACATCCTAAACATTGGTTCTTTTCCCAGAAAGAAAACGAATTTGTGTGGTTCCTCTGTGTTATTGTACTGAGTACTGATAAACTTTGAATTTTAAAAAAAAATGCCTTCAGTTGGGAGAGACAGGAACTTTATATTTCTATGAGATATATTTGATAGTTTCTTAAAGCAACACATAAAAAAAGGAAAAACCTTTGCAAACTTTTGCACATTCTACACACACAGTGCCTGTAAATCTCATTAGTATTTTCAGTTAGCACTTAATTCTTTCATTGTTGTTAGCATTTGGAAAACAATGCTTTGCACTGGTTGAATGTCCTGATTTCTCATGATCCATTTCCTCTTGGGCTTTGGAACTGTACTTGAGATTTCTTTGGGTTAATGTTTATAAGTCAAACCTAAACTGTTGTACATTGGGCACATTATCTCCTCTTGGGCTGCTAATAAATTAATAGATAACCTGGACAGACCAGGACACGCTGCCCCCCAGTCCTCTTTTTTGCCAGCGGTTAGGACTTCTGCACCTTAGAGCGAGAACAAAAGATAGAGACTTGAATCAAGGCAGAAGAGCAAACTGCAGACTGTCACCACATAACAAATTCTGAGACTAGTAAAATCTGATCCTTAGAATATTCATATGCCTTGAACTCACTTGGGTTCCTGTGTTAAGCTATGTTTTCCGTTTCTGATACAAGTAACCAGAGCAGCCATCATTTGTAGAGCCATTGCCACGTTAGTCCACGCACTGTATCCCGTCTGGCTTCAGGGAAGTTGGATTTACCAAACACAAAAACTTCGACTTGGAAGAAAAAAAAAAAAAAAAGCTATCCAAAGTTAAAAACCTGCTTTGCCCCCACAGCAATTCAAGAACTAGATTCTGAGATCCTATGACTTTGGTTTCTCAGATCTTTTGGAATGAGTTGTCTGTCTGTGAGCATAGCACTGATATCCTTGAGGGGATTCTGATACAGAATTTCATCTTTATTTCTGGATACTGAATGCAGGAAAAACATACCAGGTCCATGTCATCAAACGGATTTGGAATTTGTTTCCGAGAGTACAGCCTTCCCTAGAATGTATTTTAAGTTTTTATAGAACTGAACTGACTTCACTAAAACTAAATATCACCAATACTGTCTAAGGGTGGGGGAGGGCAACAAAAAGAACAACTGCTTATAATGGGGCATAAAATTCTCTTCAAAAATTCTCTTTAAAAAACACGCACATACCTATAGGATTGCAAACTTCACCCACTTTCAATGCTGTGTATCTATCCCATGGGAGATGTGGGTATTATTCTATTCTAAATCTGGGAAATAATAAAAGCCGGTGTTAAAGTGACTAAACAGACCTTTTCAAGGCACTAACAAGAACATAAAAAAACACTGTTCGTCTGGGATTTAACTGTATTTCTAATTCTTAAAGTTTTTTTTTTTTTAAGTGAAACCTTTGGCATGGGCAGATAGTGTGCAGGGAAACGGCTGCAGTATTACCGATTTCCATTCATATATACAAGTGCTTTTAAGTCCAAAGACTTAGGACATGCTCGTAATAGCAAACGTAAAAGGTACTCCTGATATGCCTTTTTGTTCATTAGAAAGGTCTTCAAAACTTGGGTGTTTACTGGTAGTTAGTGAGGACTAGACTAAGCTACAGAATCGGAGTCCTCTTGGACCCAGCTCACGAGGAGGAAGTCATTGCAAATGTCTGCACAGAGGCCAGTAAGACAACTTTTATTCCAAAAATGTATTTTCACATTGTTGTAGCAATATCGTATCTGTTTAGAAAATGGACAACGAAAGCAAATTAAAATAGGTTCCACAGGTGACCAAAAATGAAAACCACTATTTCCGTGTTTCATTAATCAAAATACAAAACACAAACATATTTTCCATTAAAGTCTTGGCTTTGTATGTCTTTTAGAAGGTTGATACCTGGGGGTAGAAATTATCAGTGCTTTCTGGTTTTATTTTGATTTCTCAAACCATTAGACCATGCAATACATATAAAAATAGGATTGTAAACACATTTATGTCCAGAAGTCACTCTGTTCCACAGTGTATTAGAACACATTGACATTTTTCATATCATATTCTTTTATCTTCAATTTTACAGTCTATTAAACTCATAAAAGACTTCAAAGACAATCCATTGTCCACACTTAAGCTAAGTATAAATATTTTCAGTTGTACATAATTTACGGGGGACTCTGCTGTGACTTTCTGGCAGTAAGTGCCAGTAACAAGTTACTGGGGAATTTTTGAGCTAAGCCGGATATGGAGCAGGGAGAGGAAGCATCACCTACCGAAGTTATCAACAGCTCCCAGGTTCAGCTTCAGATGAAAGCCTTCTCCTCTAGACCTGAATGCACTCTGCTTTTTCAGAGGGACACTCTGTCAGTCAGGGTCCCTGAGGAAGTAGACCACACACTCAAATTAGGATGATGGAAGTAGACCACACACTCAAATTAGGATGAGTTGAGGAGGGTTCTTTAAAAAGTTTTGTTTTCTCAACAAAGGTGTGGGGAGGATGGAAGGAGCCCACAAGTACTGCCAGGAGCAGTGAAAGCCAGACTCTCCCTCGATCCCCCTCTCATCCCAGAGGGTTGAAAGGAGGAAGCAGCTACAAGAAGGCAGACGTGGAAAGGACTGTGTGGGGAAAAAAGGCCGCCACTCAGGATCCGAGCTTGGCTGGAGGTCAGCCAGAGACCACCTCCAAGGACACCAGGGTAATAAAACACCCCCTTGTACTCTCTCCCACCTCAGCTCCCATCTGCCTTCCTGGGAGACTGACCAAAAGTCAGAGAGCCAAAAGGCCTGAGGACGTGGGCCCAGAAGTTAGCCCCTGGGCCTGCAGCAGGGAAGGGAAAGGTGGAACGTACTGGCTTAGGCCCCAATCCCAGCGTTCACTGTTCAGTAGTCCCCACTATTCACAAGACTTCAGAGGACAGGGACACACATGGATGACACACGTGGGGAGCAGGGCTTTGGAAGGCACAAGGCTGAAGAATAAGGAAGCAAAAGAAATAAGGAATTTCCTCACGGTAGGGAACCCACCCCAGGGTTTACATTGCAAGGCAACACCTATCAATAAAACAGTAGCAGTGACCCATCGATGGGCGGTGTAGTAGCCGGTCCTTTCACAGGAACAAAGGAGGAAGGAGGAAAAGGAAGTCTCTTCACTGTAGCCAGAACAGCCATCTCTAATTTGAAAACAATCACATTCGACAACTTTTTCACGATTACACATCACAGGAACCAGCCAGGCACAACTCTTAGAGCAGTTCAAGCTTCTCGCTTTGTAGCCACACTCGGATCTTCTCAAAGTTCTTATCCATCCAACGTATGTTTTCCCCAATGGTTTCAATTGTTTGCTGGACACAACGTAGCTGAGAACCCTTTTCTTTCAAAGAGCTGAAGAATTCTTTTACCTGGTGAAGAAAAAGCAGATTTTTAAAAATTTGTTTTGGGGCGCCTGGGTGGCTCAGTCGTTAAGCATCTGCCTTCGGCTCAGGGCGTGATCCCGGCGTTCTGGGATCGAGCCCCACGTCAGGCTCCTCCGCTATGAGCCTGCTTCTTCCTCTCCCACTCCCCCTGCTTGTGTTCCCTCTCTCGCTGGCTGTCTCTGTCAAATAAATAAAATCTTAAAAATAAATACATACATATGTAAATAAATAAAAATTTGTTTTATTATATTACAAATCTGAGTTCAGGCTAGTTAAAAGAAAACCGAAGCCAAATTTTCAGCATTTGTCAAAATTCTGCGTAGAAGGCAGCGCCAGGTGTCTGGATAGTTACGTACACATAAACTTCAGCTATATGAAATGAGCTCATACCTCGTCATGTCGAATTTTGATTTTTCTCTGCAGCTTTTTTATTTATTCACAGTTGCCAGATTCTTAAAGCCTTCACTGTATACTGTATAATAATTAGGGTTTGAGTGTATTTAATATGTATTATTATACGCACGCAGATGCAAACTTTATTTTTTTTAAACACGGTATCTAAAAAGTAGGATGTGTGGAGTTTCTTCTCTGCCAAGTAAAACCGTTTCTAGACACGAGTGCAGTCTTTCTCCTTGGCTCTGGCCTTGTAGATCATTAGATAACACTGAGGAAAAGGGCTCTTAGCAAGTTATGGTGGTAATCCCCCAAACGGTGCCAAGTTTTTTTTATCCCAATCCACAACTCATGTATTGTTCCTCTAAGATAAAATCCACCCACGGTTGCCCATGGTTTTAACGAGATAAGAGCCAGCTGTCCCCTCGTGCTTCGTGGCGGGGTTTCTTAACTCCTTGAAGCTCACATGAGACACAAACGGTCTGGCTCTGACACAGCACTGACGAATGTGGTACTGTTTCGCCTTAAAAGGTTCTCAACCCCGTCGCCTCAGTTTTCATAACAATCCATAAATTTTTGGCTGTGGAGACAGGAAGTAAGTCTAGGCCAAGCTGTATTATTTTTTCAGCATGGATTCTGGACAGTTGATTCCTTAAAAATCCACGTTCTATCATAT
Source organism: Ursus americanus (assembly GCF_024610735.1). Taxonomy (NCBI): domain Eukaryota; kingdom Metazoa; phylum Chordata; class Mammalia; order Carnivora; family Ursidae; genus Ursus; species Ursus americanus. The sequence goes on along the minus strand of NC_142131.1, from coordinate 13,481,934 downwards.
TTTGAGTTTGGGAATAAGAGAAGGGTAAGAACAGGCTTTTGAAAGGTCAAATTCCCATTTTACGTGATTTGGCGTTCTTCTGAAATTGTATCTCATTGCAACTTTCCGAGGAGCCCCAGGCCTGCCCTCCTGCCGTAGCCGCCTAAACACCACGGCCCGGGCCTCGCCGTCCCGCCTTCCGTGGCAGCTCAGCCCACGGTTTCAGACCCTCGGACTCCGGATCCATACTCAGGTCACAGAACAACTCCGGGCACTTGTCAGCAGGCCAATCACATCAAAAATTTTACAAAGTACTTAATGATTAAACATAATAAGCTACTTAAATATTTTCAAATTATTTTAAATAATCCCGAAGGAGCCCTTCATGATAGTACCATTTAAAAACAAAACAAACAAAAGCCTGTAAGAGCTGTAACAAGGCCCGCTGATAAGCCTTGCCCTCAAACTTCCTGGCCCCAAATTCTCTCCTATCTTCATCTACCTTGGGAAATGCGGCATCTCGACTGGGCACTGCATTCAAACCTGCTTCCTTGAGGATATTTTCTGTGCAATAAGTAGTGTGATATACAGACAGAAAAAAAAATATTATCCTACTAACTTGTTTGACTCTGTAAATGATTTAGCGTCTCTGGAACTCAATTTCCTCTTTTGTAAAGTAAGGATGGTCTCTCCCTCGCCGAGCACTGGTGAGAACGTAGTTACGTACTGTGGGTAAAGCTCAGACCCTGAACCCCAGCATGTGTCAGGGCCTCAACCCCATCCGTTTATTCTTGAACATGTAGTCTGGCTCTTACTCGTCCCACTGGCCTAGTTACTGTGCTGGCCCCTGAGGCGGCGGCGAGGAACCAGGCCCACTGCCCCCCCCCCCGTCCTCCTAGAGCTTACACTCTACCTGGGAAGACAGCAAGCAGTCAACACGGTTACTGTTACTATTCTGTCGTGGACGAAGTACACTGAGGCTAGGAGAGTGACCGGGGAGGGAGTGGCCTGCTTTCCACAGGGAGGTCTGGGAAGGTGACACGTGATCTGGGACCGCTGAAGGATTCAACAAGCCTTTCCACTGACAAGTTAGGGGAAGGGCAAGCCTGGCAGAGAGAAGTGTAGAGGCTTAGAGACAGGATCAACAGCTTCTGGTCCAGGAGCAGGAGGCAGCTGAGTGGCTCAAGTATTGTAGGATGGTGACACACGACGGCGTGTGCTTGTTGGCTGGAGAGGTGGGCAGGAGCCCAGTCATCATGGTCATGTGCACGTGGGAAGGAAAGGTTAGGAATTTATTCCAAGATGAACAGGTCAGGTTTCAAGGAAGGGTCAGTCGTGGGCTGATTTTCAGTTTTAAACGTTGAAAATGGTTTGGTGTTGGCAAAGTGGGAAGCCATTCAGGAGGGTCTCGCCATAGGCCAGGCAGGAGCTGAGAAAGCAGAGCCAATGAGAGCTGCAAGCAGAGCCAACGAGACTCTGGGATGAACTGGATATGATGGCCAAGAAGGGTTCGGGCTGACCGCTACATTTTCCCTGTCAGGAGGACGCTCGCCCTTCTGAGGGCATCCAGGCTTTTTCACTTCCATGCCCTACACCTCAGGGCTTTTGCACCTGATGTTTCCTCTGCACACAGTAGACACCTGCATTTCCGCCGGTCTCTGCTCTTAAGCCTCATCATCCCATAGGACAAACCTCCCTTACCCAGTCACTCTCTCCTTACCTGGCCTCGTTCATCATCGGAACACATGGCCGCCTGACTTAGGTCACTCTGTCTATAACTGATTCCCCCAGAATTTAAGCTCTCTGAGGGCAAGGGCTCTGTCTACTCTGTTCTTCATCATAGCCCCAGAACCTAAAACCACATCAGGCTTATAGTAAAAATGTCATGTCTTTAAAAAATTTCATGAGAAAACAAAGGAATGAGCAAGTGCTGAATGAAATGTTTTGTTGCTACAGATGCGGCTGGTGGACAGCTGTCTAGCTACTCCCAGCTCATGACTGGTCCTCCTCGTCACCCAGAATAGCTCTGCTGTAGACCTTGGCAGAGTTCGATCTTGAAACATTATGTGCCAGTTAATTTTACAAGCCGGCATGAAAACTAGAGAGAAGGGATGTGACATTTCTTCTGCATTTCCAAAGTATTCTCCCTGTATCAAATCAAGCTCTATCATGGTGTAACCAGACTACACAATGGAACTACTCCCAAAAAGAGGAGTATTAGGTTCTCAGCTTTTATCTGTGAGCAACCTATTTTTAAAGCCTTGTGAAATTTTTCTACACCTTTAGAAAACGTTATTATAGAAGGGACACCACACAACAATGACCTCAACAGCAAATTCCTCAAAGTTTAAGACTGAAAGAAAAGTCTGCTTTTGTGGGACAATTGTATGTTCCACGGTTCCCTCCTGCTAGACAATGAGAATTACTTACACTGTTTCCTCATTTGTTCGGGACTGCTAGGAAGCTGTGGTACAGTTAGGGCACAACTGCAATAAATTATCCTCAGCACAAGTCCCTCAGGTAGTTACCTCTTTCTGTCAATTATGCAGCTTTTTGTTATTTAACATTTCTTTTATATATGGGCCTTCTAAGTTGCCTGAAATTCTTTCTGAAAGTGCATAGCATGTAAATAATGAGAAATCCTGAACCTGGACAGCAGAGAACCAAGATTCCAGACCCACCTCTTCCATAATAGCTAGACGATCACATCGGTCATTTACACCGCGAATGAGCCCTTGTAACATCCTAAGAAATACAGATTAAATGTCTCCACTAATTATTTTAAGCCCTAAAATTTTCAATGGCAGAGCTAAGACTTCTTAACATGTTGAGGAACAGGCATAGTTTTCAATGGTTTATTTGTAACTGATTCTGATTGGTGTCAAAAACACTGTAGCATCCAAAAAAAAAAAAACAAAACCCATCTACTGACTCCATTCCTAACTCATCACACCCTTATTTTTTCTACCCCATTTTTATTAACTAATTCTCACTTAAATTTAAAAGTTTTGTTTACCTCTTCAAGCCGTGCTCTTGTGGAGAACTGACTCGTTGTTCCTATCACCATATAGGTTAGGGAAGCTGAGCCAAGTTCAAACCTGGAAATGGAAATTGTCAAGATGTATCACAAAATATTTATTCATTCGACATGCATGTTTAAAGTGCCTTATGTATATTACAGCATTTAACTAGAAACTGCTTAGGCATGAAAAATTGAAGACATGATCCCTACCCTCCAATGTGTTAAGATACGGTTGTAAGAAATAAATACGCCAACCGCTGAATAAATGATTCAGTACCCAAAAGAAAGCGGTACAGGCTTAGTAAGTGCTACTAGAGTGAGACAAGGGCAGGTGCAAGCAAGCAGAAGTGCTAACCCACGATGTGAGGTCACCTGTGCACAGGACGGCTTCAGATTGGTCCATGGGGGTGGAAAAGGATTATTCCAGATGGACTGGGAAACTTGACTCTCCAGATTCATTAGTTAGCACTAAGTTCATGTTTCATACTTTCTAAGAATAATTTTCTAAGTCCCTCTACTTGCTATCTTCACTCAAAAAAATCCCTCTAGACTATCACTGTTGTTTTACAAACAAAGCTAAGACACAGGCAGGTTCATGGACCTTTCTAGTCACGGCACAATTTTTGGCTCTACTTACTTTTGTATCAGTTTATCCCAATTTTCCCTCAGAAACTGCCAGGCCAATGGATATCCCACCGGGTTCCTGCCAATAGCTCCAAGAATATGTGGAAACTCTTGAATTTTTATTACATCTCCCTTAAAACTTTCTTCTAGTAGCCTAGAATGATGAAGCGAAGAAATGTGAACGATGAAGAGTCTCTGGAAAAGTTATCAATTACTTCAATAACTCAATTACTTCAATAAATAATTACTTCAAAAATAAAAAGTCAATCTGTCAATAATAAACACAAGATAAATAGGTGACCAGAGGCAAATAAAGTTGTGATAGCTGCATAAAAACTAACATTTAAGTAGTGTTTACAACACCCGTTCTCACATATCCTCTTTTGTAAGAGAAAATGGGTAAGAAAGTCCTATGTAGTATTTCTAAACGTGTTAGAGACACAAATATATCTTCCTTTAAATATTTTCCCTAACACCTGTTCCTAATTAATTACCGAACTCATTAGATGTATGCCCACTTGAATAAATGTTCCCAGCAGAAAAGGCAATTCCCAGCCAAGAGAACGAAGAGATGCTGGAAGGATCTGAGCTCATTTAACTCCTCGTGGCCACGGGAACATGAATGAATTACTCACCACTGAAGCTTGTCCTTATCTTGGCTAATACTGAGGGCAAATTCAATTTTATTTTTCTCGGAAGAAGACAGAGACGACTGATATTTTCTATAAAGAAAATCCCATCCTTCAGGGTCCTGGACCCCCACAGCAAACACTGCCAAGGTCACATCGCTGGGCAGGCTGTGGAAAAGAACGTTGCTGGTGAGTCTGAGATGCAGGAAGTGTGTTTGGATGTCGAGTGGTGACCAGTGACAAGCTGACAAACTGGCCCAGTGACCAGAGCAACATGCCTGGAAATATGAACAAAAATCACTTCTTTCCTTCAGTAAGATTTTATGAAAGAGGCACAAGAAAGCATCTACAATTCGGTTTTAAGCACCCTTCTCAAAAACATCATGTGAAAAACCACTTTGAGAAATACCTACACATCTAACAGATTTTTAATGATACTGGGTAAGCCAAAAGTAAGAAATTCAAACTGGACGCAAGATGTAGTCCATGAACAAAAGTCAGGAATCCAATAGGACCACTGTTCAGAAGCATTTCTTTAAAGGGAACCATGTCTACTGTGGGCTTAATCTGTCCTAGAAAGATTTAAGCCCCAAATATTAAAGTCCGAGAATAAATTCCAAATACAGGAAGAACCTACTCAGCTTCGACAGTATCAGCAACTACTATACACACCTCATCAGGGACTTTGGAGGCCCAAAGAAATGACTACTGTGGCATGTACTGCCTCTGTTCATATCCAGGATGGCTGTTTCAGTTCTAAGCCTTCCCTCTATTAAATGGAAATTATTCTAATCCTATTTTAACTGTCCAGATACTTTACTTTTATATATAGAAGTTCCCTCCTAGCATTTCTTTCCTTTTTTTATTTTTCTTAAGATTTTATGTATTTATTTGACAGAGAGAGCCAGCGAGAGAGGGAACACAAGCAGGGGGAGTGGAAGAGGGAGAAGCAGGCTCCCAGCGGAGGAGGGAGCCCAATGTGGGGCTCAATCCAAGGACTCTGGGATCACGCCCTGAGCCAAAGGCAGACGCTTAACGACTGAGCCACCCAGACGCACCCCCCCCCCCAGCATTTCATAAGACAGAAAGTTGAGACATACATAGAAAAAATCTTAAAAGGCAATTTAGTTTCCCAAAAAGAACAGCACCGATGATGAGAGGCAGCCCATGGCATAGGAGAAGATATTTGCAAATGACACTACAGATAAAAGACTGGTATCCAAGATCTACAAAGAACTTCTCAAACTCAATACACAGGAAACAAATAAAAAAATAGGCAGAAGATATGAACAGACACTTTTCCAATGAAGACATACAAATGGCTAACAGACACATGAAAAAATGTTCAAAATCATTAGCCATCAGGGAAATCCAAATCAAAACCACACTAAGATACCACCTTACACCAGTTAGAATGGCAAAAATTGACAAGGCAAGAAATAACAAATGTTGGAGAGGACGTGGAGAAAGGGGATCCCTCTTACACTGTTGGTGGGAATGCAAGTTGGTACAGCCACTCTGGAAAACAGTGTGGAGTCCCTTAAAAAGTTAAAATTTGAGCTACCCTATGATCCAGGAATTGCACTACTGGGTATTTACCCCAAAGATACAGACATAGTGAAGAGAAGGGCCATATGCACCCCAATGTTCATAGCAGCATTGTCCACAATAGCTAAATTGTGAAAGGAGCCGAGATGCCCTTCAACAGATGACTGGATTAAGAAGATGTGGTCCATATATACAATGGAATATTACTCATCCATCAGAAAGAACGATTACCCAACATTTACAGCAACATGCATGAGACTGGAGGAGATTACGCTAAGTGAAATAAGTCAAGCAGAGAAAGACAATTATCATATGGTTTCACTCATTTATGGAACATAAGAAATAGCAGGAAGATCTGTAGGAGAAGGAAGGGAAGAATGAAGGGGGGTAAACAGAAGGGGGAATGAACCATGAGAGACTGCGGACTCTAAGAAACAAACTGAGGGCTTCAGAGGGGAGGGGAGCAGAGGACTGGGATAGGCCGGAGATGGGTATTAAGGAGGGCACGTATTGCATGGAGCACTGGGTGTCATACGCAAATAATGAATCATGGAGCATTACATCAAAAACTAAGGATGTACTGTATGGTGACTAACATAATAAAAAATTATTATAAAAATAAAAGAAAAACAGAAAATATATCCTTTATACGAACTAACTGGTTGTTCGGTAAGCACAGACCTCAGATTCCCATCGGCGTCCTTCCACTCTCTGAAATAGGCTTCCGCCCTCTGCACGCAGGGCTGATATTTGCGCACACAGGCGAGCAGCAGCAGCTGACTGCGCAGCATTCGCTGGGAGACTGAGCCCTCGTCCGTCCACGTCTGATTGTCAATGAGGTCGCTCAGCAGCCTGATGAGAAAGGCCTGCGGAAAGTTACACACGTCACCAGTACTGTCCCCAGCCGCCTTGTGTTTTGAGATGAGCCGATATACCCTCAGGCGACGGGGATCGATTTTTAAAGCTTTATCCAACTCTTATTTTTAAAACCACGAAATTCTGTTCATATTTAATTATGAAAGGGGTCAAAAACAATGATTTTACTATTTGCATCACAATCTTTTATAAATATACCTTCATCTATTTAAAAATCACAATGAACTGCCACTTTTGAAGCCAACTAAGTTTACATGACTAAATTTTAAGAGCAAATTATACAACAGGACTTCATAACATTTGCCAAAAATAACAATTTTGTGCCTCTTCCTCAAGTACCTGAGTCGTGGAGTATCTTAAGGGTAACCATCAAAACAAGATACCACCTCACACTGGTCAGAATGGCTAAAATTAACAACTCAGGAAACAACAGGTGTTGGCGAGGATGTGGAGAAAGGGGAGCCCTCCTGCACTGTTGGTGGGAATGCAAGCTGGTGCAGCCACCATGGAAAATGGTATGGAGGTTCTTAAGAAGTTGAAAATAGAACTACCCTAAGACCCAGCAATTGCACTACTGGTTACTTATCCAAAGGGTACAAATGTAGTAATCCGAAGGGGCACCTGCACCCCAATGTTTATAGCAGCAATGTCCACAACAGCCAAACTATGGAAAGAGTCCAGATATCCATTGACAGATGAATGGATAAAGACGGTATGGTGTATATTTATAATGGAATATTATTCAGCCATGAAAAAGAATGACCTCTTGCAGTTTGCAGTGATGTGGATGGAACTAGAGGGTATTACGCTAAGCGGAATAAGTCAGTCAAAGAAAGCAAATACCGAATGATTTCACTCATGTGGAATTTAAGAAACAAAACAGATGAGCCCATGGGAAGAGAAGGAAAAATAAGATAAAAACAGAGAGGGAGGCAAATCATAAGAGACTCAACTATAGGGAACAAAATGAGGATTTCTAGAGGGGAGGGGGGCCAGAGGATGGGGTAACTGGGTGACAGACATTAAGGAGGACACGTAATGCAATGAGCACTGGGTGTTATATGCAACCGATGAATCACAAAATTCTACCCCTGAAAATAATAATACACTATATGTTAACTTGAATAAAATATAGAAATTAAATAGTAACCATCAAAAGACAGCAGTAAAATGAAATAAAGGATTTGCAAAAAGAAGGGAAAAACAAATCCGTAAAATTTAAGTACAGATTCGTACGCTGCTGTGTCTTTTTTGTGTCAGAATGAAACCCAAATCTTTGCTATTTAATCCCAATACTGAGTTAAATTTGATGTAATTTTCTTCAACATATATGAAGACATATATACATACACAATGGTGAGGACGCCTTCCCACACCCGCACAGAAGCAAACCAGCATGTAACTATTCACTTCATTGAAGGCTTCTACCTTGAATTGATTTTCCACTTCATTCATATCTCTTTTCTCCATCAACTTATACATAGGTATCAGCTCGTTCAAACCTTGGAACACTGGCATAATTTCAGTTTCACGTTTCAAGTACAGGGTTAAATCCAAGGCTTTTTCAATTGACAGCTTTCCATTGCTGGTCAAGAGACACCATGGTTAGTAGTTTAAACAAAAACCAGGAAATCAACTTTCTGTTTCAAAAGATATTTTAATCTTCCAGTAAAACATTCAGTCAGGTAATAAATCCCCCCTTATTAACAGTGATCTTTATATAAGTATCTTTTCTTTCACACATAACACTGGCTTATTTACCACTGTGGAGGAAGTTTCTTGAATAATAATGGAGCCAATCCTAACTCGTGGTGAAGACAAAATGGAGACAGGTCAGCGTCTGTCCCTCTAAGAAACCACAGATTGGGTGCTCAACAGCTAGAGTAAGATGGCGATTTTTATCAAAACCAGTAATCTTGGTCAGAGAGACTGCCGCTCGGTCAAAGGCTGAGTGTCTGGATTAAACACATTCTTGTCTCCATTTCAGAAAGAAAGTGAATATAGATAAAAAGCCTTCGTTATGGAGGGCAGGTGTTCAGTCTCAGTGGCAGGGTACGTGTTAAGTACAAAACCCTCCAAGATTTAAGCAACAATATTACGGGGGGAAATAGTCCCAGGGAGGCAGAAACAGCTTGATAAAGCACTTCTGTCTTTATCCCCCATTGCTCTTCGCCACCCTGAGAGGTCCAGCAAATGAAGAACTCAACATTTAGAGCAAAGGGACATAGGAAATGAGAATTATAGAATCGTTTCTTCTCACCTGGGTGACTCCCCTGGAAACTGCAGCTCTGCCTAAATACTGAAGAAGTTTGAGTTTCAGGCTTAGGAACCATTTCCTTAAAAACCGTTGTCAAAAGGCAAAAATCAGAGTGAACCCTGTCCTCAACAACTCAATCATGATGTGGCTGGGCCACATTTTAGGAGCTCTATTCCCTAAAGCTTGCACGAAACTCAGGCATCCAGTTTGAGCAGTGGGGGGATAGAAATCCCTTAACCCAAGAGACAAAATTGCCAACGACTCGGTACCGAGCCACGTGGTCTCCTAAGAAGGCTTCAAAAACGTGAAAGACCCAGCAGGGCAGACCCCTCCTGAGTGCCAGCATGGTCAGGAAAGCTACAGGACAAGGCTTTACGCGCAACGGTCTGCTCCCCGAGGTTGGTCTCCTGGTTTTCTATACTTTTCCATCAGTCCGATCTAAGTTGTTAGCAAGATGAAAATACAGATTACTTGCGTTAGCTTACTCTGTAGGCACAGACATGTGGTTAATCCTAAGACTAAAAGCAACCTTGGAATTTAAGAAGAACTTAGTGGAAAACACCGTCCAGCTTCTTACTAGCAAGCGATCATTTTCATCTTTAGAAATCAAGCGTTTGAATGCTGACAGCCGCTTTCAGAAATAAACCAAGACCTTGAGGAGTCTGTGTTACCTGACGAGCTGAAATGCATTGTTGATGAGACTGGCCCGATCGTTGCTGCTGATTGTCGTGTGTGCTACTGTTAAAAGGCCAGTCAAAGAATCCCATCCGTCATCCTCGTAATGCACAATGTAATAGCCGTTCATTCCAACATTAAATTTGATCCATTCTACCTCTTCTGGGAGGATGAGCACATCTAGGGCAAATAAAATAAATCACAGCTTCATTTTCTCTCTTCACTGATGAAAGCTTTTCTGAGCAGAGCCTGGACAAAGAAACTAAAGGCAAGTTTAATATTGAACAATTTTAATACTGAAATGAGTTTCATATTGAACACATTTCTTTTAGAAACAAGAAAAGTCCATTCCAATAGGCAAAAGCCAGCACTAGCTTTAGACACCCATTTTTTGAGATTAATAGATTGAGGAGAAGAATCCAGCCATGTTTCAGGCTACACATAGGATATGATCCAGCAGTGGCAACAAAGGAAGATGGAATTTTCACTAGTAATCCCTCCTTCTTAGCATTGTATAACTCAACTGCTTTAATCTCTACCTGGCAAGACACTGGCTTTCTTTTTTGCCACCAGAGAATATTTTGAAACGTCTATCTTCACTAGAAATTGAAAGGCAACAATTTGCTGAATATAAAGGTTGACCTGATCCTTCTGTTTTAACCCCCATAAACAGTAAAACTTTGCAACTAAGTCTTATGCATTTCCAGTTTCTTCTTGACTTAACCTAGTTATTTCTATGGTAAATTACCTGTTTTTGTCTTCAGCAAAAATCTTTGGATGGAGTCTGATTTGCTGGTAATGAAGGTCAATGGAACATGCCACAGGTACCTTAAAGAAAGGACAGATTATTTGTTGATTCAATTCAACAAACAGTTATTAATCATCTATCATATGCCGGACAAGGCCTAGTTTAAAAGATGGGATGAAAACTACTATAGACAAGAGGTCAAGATGTCACCAGCTTGTTTTCCAGCTTTGCAAGGGGTGTCGGCCCAAGCACTATTCATTCTTCTCGGACTTCTTCAGTAGAGCTGGGAATTTGGGCTCCAGCGAACCCTGGCATCCTCTGCAGAGATGGCTGATTGGAGCTCAGAGGTCCTACCTTACAGACTTGACCACTGTAATCGGCACAAATTGCCACCATAGGACTCCTACATCATTTATTAAGAATACAATATCGCTTCAGTGGAATTCCGGTCAATGATACACAAGCTAGATCTCATCATGAAGAAACAGCAGAAAACAAAAACTGGAGGACATTCTATTAAAACATTGGACTGTGCTCTTCAAAAATGCCAAGGGCAAGAAAGAAAAAAGTTGAGGAACTGTCTCAGGAAAAGAAGAAAAAAATACGACTGAACATGTGTGACGATACACTGTGAGCCTACACGGAATCCTGAGCCAGGATTTTTCTTCTTCTGCTATAAAGATAGTATTAGGAAACCTGGAAGAGTACATCAGGTTTATAGGTCAAAGCATTAGACCAATTTCATTTTATAACTTTGATAATTATACCGTGCTTACAAAAGTGAACGTTCTTGTTTTTTCCCCGAAACACCACACTGAAGTATTTCAGGGAACCGGACATCATGTTTCCAACTTACTTGCAGTTAAAAAAAAAAAAAACTGCTACTGTGGATCCAGGAGGGAAGCACAGGAGGACATCAAACTCACCCCCACCCCCGGTGGGTACAGCAAATCTATACCTACATACAGAGCAGTTCCTCCTGGGAAAGAACTGAGGGCTGACTGACTAGCTTCTGGACGACAAACGAGAGGGACCACACAGAGAAGGCAGAGACAGGGATCCCATCCCAACGCACTGAGGGAGGCATATTACTCAAGGCCCCACACAGACTTGCCCACCCTGGGACGAGATGAATAAAGAGCAATGTAAAGGATAACTAGATTATAGGTGAAGGAAATCCACTAACTCTAGTGGGCAAACCGCTAGAACTCTCTCTGCAGTCCTAGGCACTGGTAAGCACCATTGTTTACATTCCCCCTCCACCATGATATTGTGCACAGGAGCAAGGTTCAGTCACTCTAGCCAGCTGCGTAGGGCCACCCCAGTTGGTCCAAGGCCCCAAGCCCACACCAGCTCCAGTCGACCTGCCAGGGTGGCCTCAGCAGTGCACTCCAGGACCCTCCTGGCTTATACCCAGTCAAGGCCCAGCCATCCTTCCATGGTAGCCTTGGTGCAGGACAACCCAGGACCCTATGGACTGCACCTGTTCCCACTCCAGCTCTAGACAGCCTACCAGGGCAGCATCTCCTCCACAGCCAGCTGTTTCTCCAGGGTGGCCCAGGGAGTGACTCAGAACTCCCCAGCCCATGTACGCTCCAGCTCTAGCCGTCTCACCAGGGCAGCTCCAGCACAGAGTATTTGGGAACCCTGGGCCCATACCCCCTCCAGCTCCAGCCATCTCACCAGGACAGCCTTGGCGCATTTTGCCCCGGGAAACTTCCCCTCATCCCACTCCATCTTCAGCTGTATAGCCAAAGCCACTAGGCACATGCAACCTACACAGGTTACACTAACTCACAGAAACAGACATATGAAGTCAACAAACTAAGGACACCAAGGATTATATTCCAAACAAAAGAAAGTGAAACAAATCCCAGAAAAATAAAACAGTAATGAAATAGGTAAGTAATTTAACTGATAGAGTTCAAAATAATGGTCATATTCACTGAACTAAGAAGAATGGAAGAATACAGTGAGAACTTGAAGAGTTAGAAAATTTAAGTACCAAATAGAAGTCACAGAGCTGAATAACAATTTAAGAAAAATACAATATAAGCCATCAGCAGCAGATTAGATGATAGAGAACAGATCAATAATCTAGAAGATAGAATAGTGGAAATCACCCCATCAGAATAGCAAGTAGAAAACAAAAAGGAGAACAGTATATAAGGGACCTCTGGTACAACATCAAGTGAGGAACATTCACATTATAGTGGTCCCATAAGGAGAAGAGGGAAGAAAGGGGCAGAAAACTTATTTAAAGAAATAATGGTTGACTACAGAAGCCGGAAGCATGGGGCTAAGCATTTCCTGAGCCAAGGGCTGCCTATCGCTCCGAGGCCTTGGAGATATAAAGATGAAAAAACTCCTGATTCTTGAGTGGTGCACAGTCCAATAGAGAATAAGACACAAGAAGAAATAGGGCACATGCATGAAAGAACGTATAATACCACGGATGCGTTTACAAGGAGAATCTTCTGGCCAGAGTTTAGGAGGATATAGCAATTCATCTCGCCCCAGCCACTAACACATTTCAGAGGAGACCCAGGTTGAAAAAAGCCCGGATCCCGGAGCTGGGACGGAGAACCATCCTGAACACCCACGGAATCAGCCTGAGACGCAGGAAGATACATCTGGATCTCTACAAATGAACATCTCCAGTGCTGACTATTGAGGTACGAAGCGGGGAGCTGTGAAACCGCACGCAGATATCGGAAGATAAACGGAAGGGGGAGGGAGCCGCCGCGTTCGGGCGCCGGGAAGCGGTAGCCACTTGCACGGGGGAGCAGGCGGACCGGCACCCGCGAGAGAGCGGACTGAGACCGTGAGCCGGGGAACGCACGCGACCAGTCCGAAAACCGGAGCTTCGAAGCACTCACTGGAACCGGACTAAAACCAGGAGCTCAGGAGCGTGTGCGTCCAAACTGAAAACCGGAGCTCCAGAGCGCACACTCGAACTAGACCGAAACTGAGAGCTCAGGAGCGCGCGCGTGTGACCAGACTAAAAACTGGAGCTCTGGAGCGCGGGCGAACCACACTGAAACAGGGAGCTCGAGAGTGTGTGCGGGAACCGGGGCGGCTGGCGGTGTTAGAAACACAAAGGACAGAGACATGCCGGCCCTGGAAGTGAGGGCTGGGACACAGGCTGTGGGGCGCACAACTGGGATGCTGTGGGGTTTTTAGCAGCACCGACGGAAACAGAGTTAAAGTGGCCAGGAGAGCTCAGTGGAGAGCGGACTGCGATCTTTCTGTTCTGAGACAGAGGCTAGGATATGGCCACTGCTGCTCTGACTCTCCGAAGAGCCACAGCAAACCGCCAGGGAAAGCCGCCAGAGAACAAAAGCCTGGAAATACCAGCTCACATTGCGCCCATCCCCATCCCCCTCGCAAGAGACAGGGCAACTCTACCCAAACAGCGTTACCTGTGTATGGGCGCGGCAGGGCCCTCCCCCAGAAGGCAGGCTGAAAAATCAAGAAGCCCACATCCCTAAGGTCCCTATAAACCAAGTGCACACTGCCTGGGTCCTGGTCAATAATTTGGGCTCTGGGCATCCCCGCAACCTCTCCTCATCAGAATAAGGAGGAGGAGAAATCCCCCCCAGCAAAGAAAAGATAATGAGTCTGTGGCCTCTGCCACAGAACTGATGGATATGGATATAACCAAATTGTCAGAAATGGAGTTCAGAGTAACAATGGTAAAGATGATGTGTAGGCTTGAAAAAACTATTAACGAAAATATCAACGAGAATATAGAATCTCTAAGGGCAGAAATGAGAGCGAATCTGGCAGAAATTAAAAATGCTATGAATCAAATGCAGTCTAAACTAGACGCTCTGACGGCCAGGGTGAATGAGGCAGAAGAACGAATTAGTGAATCAGAGGATGGGATGGTAGAAGAGAAAGTAAAAACGGAAACTTGGCTCAAAAAATCCAATCTCAAGAATGTAGATTATGGGAGATTACTGACTCAATGAAATGTTCCAATGTCAGAATCATTGGCATCCCCGAGTGGAGAAAGAGAGAGGTCTAGAAGAGATATTTGAACAAATTGTAGCTGAGAACTTCCCTAATCTGGCAAAGGAAACAAGCATTCATGTCCAAAAGGCAGAGAGGACCCCTTCCAAGGTCAGTGACAACAGACCTACACCAGGTCACGTCATAGTGCAATTTGCAAATATTAGATCCAAGGATACAGTATTGAAAGTGGCCAGGGGAAGAAAATACTCACGTACAGATGGAAAAATATCAGATTAACGTCAGACCTGTCTACAGAGACCTGGCAGGCTAGGAAGGGTTGGCAGGGTATTTTCAAAGCTCTATCTGAGAAGAACATGCAGCCAAGGATCCTTTATCCAGCAAGGCTGACATTCAGAATTGATGGAGAGATAAGGGCCTTCCAGGATCAACAGAAACTGAAGGAATTTGTAAGCACCAAAGCAGCCCTACATGAGATATTTAGGGGGGTTCTATAAAAGTTAAAAGGCCCCAAGAGTGATACAGAACAGAAATTTACAATCTATAGAAACAAAGACTTCACAGGCAACATGACATCATTAAAATCATATCTCTCAATAATCACTCTCAATGTGAATGGCCTAAATGCTCCCATAATGCCACAGGGTTGAAGACTGGATAAAAAGACATGACCCATCCATTTGCTGTCTACAAGAGACTCATTATGAACCTAAAGATACATCCAGACTGAAAGTAAAGGGATGGAATACCATCTTTCATGCCAATGGACCTCAAAAGAAAGCTGGGGTAGCAGTTCTCATATCAGACAGATTAAATTTTAAACTAAAGACTGTAGTGAGAGATACAGAAGGACACTATATTATTCTTAAAGGATGTATCCAACAAGTGGATATGACAATTATAAATAGCTATGCCCCCCAACAGGGGCGCAGCTAGATACACAAGCCAACTCTTAACCAGAATAAAGAGACATATAGATAATAATACATTAATAGTAGGGGACCTCAACATTCCACTCTTAGCAATAGACAGATCACCTAAGCAGAAAATCAACAAAGAAACAAGATCTTTGAATGACATCTTTGAATGATTTTTGAGGACCAGATGGACCTCATAGATATATACAGAACACTACACCCAGAACAACAGAATACTCATTCTTTTCAAATGCACATGGAATGTTCTCCAGAGTAGACAATATACAGGGTCACAAAACAGGCCTCAACCTATACCAAAAGACTGAAATTATTCCCCGCACATTCTCAGACCACAATGCTTTGAAATTGGAACTCAATCACAAGGAAAAATTTGGAAGAAACTCAAATACTTGGAAACTAAGAACCATCCTGCTCAAGAACAATTGGGTAAACCAGGAAATTAAAAATCAGTTTAAACAATTTCTGGAGAACAATGAGAATGAAAACACATTGGTTCAAAACCTATAGGACACTGCAAAGGCGGTCCTAAGGGGAAAATACATAGCCATCCAAGCCTCAGTCAAAAGAATAGAAAAATCTAAAATGCAGTTTTTATATTCTCACCTCAAGAAGCTGGAGCAGAACAGAAGAACAGGCCTAACCCATGCACGAGAAGGCGGTTGATCAAGATTAGAGCAGAGATCAATGAATTAGAAACCAAGAGCACAGTAGAGCAGAGCAACAGAACTAGAAGCTGGTTCTTTGAAAGAATAAATAAAATCGATAAGCCACTGGCCAGACTTATTCAAAAGAATAGAGAAAGGACCCAAATTAATAAAATTATGAATGAAAGGGGCGAGATCATGTCTAACACCAAAGAAATAGGAAGGATCATTAGAAACTTTTATCAACAGCTTTATGCCAATAAATTAAACAACCTGGAAGAAATGGATGCCTTCCTGGAAACCTATAAACTACCAAGACTGAAACAGGAAGAAACTGATTAAACAGACCGATTAATTATGAAGAGATTGAAGCAGTGATCAAAAACCTCCCCAAAAACAAGAGTCCAGGGCCTGACGGATTCCTCGGGGAATTCTACCAAACATTCAAAGAAGAAATAATACCTATTCTCCTGAAGCTGTTTCAAAAAATAGAAACAGAAAGAAAACTACCAAACTCATTCTATGAGGCCAGTATTACCTTGATCCCCAAACCAGGCAAAGACTCCCAACAGAAAGGAGAATTACAAACCGATTTCCCTGATGAATATGGATGCCAAAACTCTCAACAAGATCATAGCTAATAGGATCCAACAGTACATTAAAAGGATTATCCATCAAGACCAAGTGGGATTCATCCCTGGGATGCAAGGGTGGTTCAACATTCGCAAATCAATCAGTGTGATAGATCATATCAACAAGAAAAGGGTCAAGAACGATATGATCCTCTCAATTGATGCAGAAAAAGCATATGACAAAATACAGCATCCTTTCCTGATTAAAACCCTTCAGAGTGTAGGGATAGAGGGTGCATTCCTCAATTTCATAAAAACCATCTATGAAAAGCCTACAGCAAATATCATTCTCAATGGGGAAAAGCTGGAAGCCTTTCCCTTAAAGATCAGGAACATGACAAGGATGCCCACTCTCGCCATTATTATTCAACATAGTACTAGAAGTCCTTGCAGCAGCAATCAGACAACAAAAAGGGATAAAAGGTATCAAATCGGCAAAGAAGAAGTCAAACTGTCTCTCTTCGCAGATGACATGATACTCTATATGGAAAACCCAAAAGAATCCACTCCCAAACTATTAGAAGTTATAGAGCAATTCAGTAATGTGGAGGGATACAAAATCAATGCTCAGAAATCAGTTGCATTTCTATACACGAATAACGAGACCAAAGAAAGAGAAATTAGGGAATCCATTCCATTTACAATAGCACCAAAAACCATACATTATCTCGGAATTAACTTAACCAGAGAGGTAAAGGATCTATATTCTAGAAACTATAGATCACTCTTGAAAGACATTGAAGAAGACACAAGAAGATGGAAAAACATTCCATGCTCATGGATTGGAAAAATCAACATAGTTAAAATGTCTATGCTACCCAGAGCAATCTACACTTTCAATGCCATCCCGATCAAAATACCAATGACATTTTTCAAAGACCTAGAACAAACCACCCTTAAGTTTGTATGGAACCAGAAAAGGCCCCGAATTGCCAAGGAATTGTTGAAAAGGAAAAACAAAGCTGGGGGCATCACGTTGCCAGATTTCAAGCTATACTACAAAGCTGTGATCACAAAGACAGCATGGTACTGGCACAAAAACAGACACATAGACCAATGGAACAGAATAGAGAACCCAGAAATGGACCCTCGGTTCTTTGGGCAACTAATCTTTGATAAAGCAGGAAAAAACATCCGGTGGGAAAAAGACAGTCTCTTCAATAAATGGTGCTAGGAAAATTGGACAGCTATATGCAAAAGAACGAAACTTGACCACTCTCGCACACCATACACAAAGATAAACTCCAAATGGATGAAAGACCTCGATGTGAGACAGGAATCCGTCAAAATCCTGGAGAACATAGGCAACAACCTCTACGACATCAGCCACGGCAACCTTTTTCATGACACATCTCCACAGGCAAGAGAAACAAAAGATAAAATGAACCTGTGGGACTTCATCAAGATAAAAAGCTTCTGCACAGCCAAGGAAACAGTCAAAAAAACTGAGGCAGCCCACAGAATGGGAGAAGATATTTGCAAATGACACTACAGATAAAAGACTGGTATCCAAGATCTACAAAGAACGTCTCAAACTCAATACGCAAGAAACAAATAAAAAAATGGGCAGAAGATATGAACACTTTTCCAATGAAGACATACAAACGGCTAACAGACACATGAAAAAAAATGTTCAAAATCGTTAGCCATCAGGGAAATTCAAATCAAAACCACACTGAGATACCACCTTACGCCAGTTAAAATGGCAAAAATTGACAAGGCAGGAAACAACAAATGTTGGAGAGGATGTGGAGAAAGGGGATCCCTCTTACCCTGTTGGTGGGAATGCAAGTTGGTACAGCCACTCTGGAAAACAGTGTGGAGTCCCTTAAAAAGTTAAAAATTGAGCTACCCTATGATCCAGGAATTGCACTACTGGGTATTTACCCCAAAGATACAGACATAGTGAAGAGAAGGGCAATATGCACCCCAATGTTCATAGCAGCATTGTTCACAACAGCTAAATGGTGGAAGGAGCCGAGATGCCCTTCAACAGATGACTGGATTAAGAAGATGTGGTCCATATATACAATGGAATATTACTCAGCCATCAGAAGTAACGATTACCCAACATTTGCAGCAACATGCACGGGACTGGAGGAGATTACGCTAAGTGAAATAAGTCAAGCAGAGAAAGACAATTATCATATGGTTTCACTCATTTATGGAATATAAGAAATAGGGAGATCGGTAGGAGAAGGAAGGGAAGAATGAGGGGGGGGGTAAACAGAAGGGGGAATGAACCATAAGAGACTGTGGACTCTGGGAAACAAACTGAGGGCTTCAGACGGGAGGGGGGTGGGGGATTGGGATAGGCCGGTGATGGGTATTAAGGAGGGCACATATTGCATGGTGCACTGGGTGTTATACGCAAATAATAAATCATGGAGCATTACATCAAAAACTAAGGATGTACTGTATGGTGACTAACATAATAAAAAATTATTAAAAAAAAATAATGATTGAAAATTTCACTAACCCAGAAAAGGAAATAAACATCCCAGCCCAAAAAAGCAGAGAAACTTCCAAAAAAGAAGAATCCAAAGAGATTCACAGGGAGACATATGACAATTACAATATCAACAATTTAAGAGAAAGTCTTAAAGGCAGCAAAAGAAATACAAATTTATGTATAAGAGAAACCCTAAGACTATCAGCGTATTCTTTAGCAGAAACTCTGCAGACCAGAGAGAAGTGGCAGAATATAATAAAAGTGCTGAAAGGGAAAAACTTAAAACCAAGAATAACCTACCCAGCAAGGTTATTATTCAGAATAGGAGAGATAAAAGGTTCCCAGTACAAGCAATAGATAAAGGAGGTCATGACCACAAATCAGCCTTACAAGAAATGTTAAGGAATCTTAAGAGGAAAAGAAAAGGCCACAATAGGAAATAAGAAAAAGAGAAGTACAGGCCAGTATCTCTCATGAATATAGATGCAAAAATCCTTAACAAGGTATCAGCAAACTGAAACCGACGTCTCTTAAAAAAAAAAAAAATCATACACCATAGTCAAGCCAGATTTATTCCTAGGACGCGAAGTGGCTCAATATTCTCTCTCTCTCTCTCTCTCTCTCTCTCTCTCTCTCACACACACACACACACACACACACACTCAACATGATACATCACATCAATAAGAGAAAGGATAAACCATACGAGCATTTCAATCGATGCCAAAAAAGTATTGGACAAAGTAAAACATCCACTTATGGTAGAAAAAAAAAAAAAACAACTCTTCAAAGTAGGTCTAGAGGAAACATACCTCAACATAATAAAGGCCTTATATGCAAACCGACAACCAACAACATACTTAATGGTGAAAAACAGAGCTTTTCCCCTAAGGTCAGGAACGAGAAGGATGTCTACTCTCACCACTTTCAATCAACTTAGTACTGGAAGTCCTAGCCATAGCAATCAGATAACAAAAATACATAAATAAATAAATAAATAAATAAAGCATCCAAACTGGCAAAGAAGAAATAAAATTCTTATCATTTGCAGATGACACAATACCGTACATAGAAAACTCAAGACTCCTAGAACTGATAGAACTACTAGAACTGATAACTGAGTCTAGTGAGGTCGCAAGATACAAAATCAATGTACAGAAATCTGTTGCATTTCTATACACTAACAATGAAACAGCAGAACGGGTAATTAAGCAAACAATCCTACTTGCAATTGCACCAGACACAAAAAAATATCTAGGAATAAACTTAACAGGTGAAAGACCTGTATTCTGAAAACTATAAAACACTGATGAAAGAAATTCAAGACGACGCAAAGAAATGAAAAGACGTTCCATGCTCATGGAAGAACAAATACTGTTATAAAATGTCTGTGGCACGCAAAGCAATCTACATATTTGATGCAATTCCTATCAAAACCCCCACAGCATTTTTCACAGAGCTCGAACAAATAATCCTGAAATGTGTATGGGATCCCAAAAGACCTCAAATAGCCAAAGCAATCATGAAAAAGAAAAACAAAACTGGAGGTATCACAGCACCAGATTTTAAGTTATATGACAAAATGGTAGTAATTAAAACTGTGCGGTACTGGCATAAGAACAGACAGATAGATCAATAGAACAGAATACAAAACTCAGAAATAAACCCATGATCACATGCTTAATTAACCTTCGACAAAAGAGGAATGAGTATACAATGGGGAAAAGTCTCTTCAGTCTTGGCAAACTGGACAGCTACATGCAAAAGAATGAAACCATACCACTTTCTTTCACCATTCACAAAAATAAACTTAACATGGATTAAAGACCTAAATGTGAACCACAAAACCATAAAAATCCTTGATGAGAGCACAGGACATCGGCCACAGCAACATTTTTCTAGATAAGTCTCCCGAGGCAAGGGAAATAAAACCAAAAATAAACTATTGTGACTACATCAAAATAAAAAGCTTCTGCACAGTAAACAACAAACAAAGGTAAAACACAACCTATGGAATGGTAGGAGATATTTGCAAATGATGTTTCCAATAAAGGGTTAGTAACCAAAATGTATAGAACTTATCAAACTCAACAGGCAAAAGAAAAAGAAACCAATTTTAAAAATGGACAGAAGCCATGAACAGACATTTCTCCAAAGAAGACATCCAGATGGCCAACAGACACACGAAAATACGCTCATCATTTACCAGGGAAACGCAAATCAAAACTAATGAGCTATCATCTCACACCTGTCAGAATGGGTAACATCAAAAACACAAGAAACAAGTGTTGGTGAGGATGTGGAGAAAGGGGAACCCTTGTGCACTGTTGGTGGGAATATAAAACGGTACGGCCACTGTGGAAAACAGTATGGAGGTTCCTCAAAACATTAAAAATAGAGCTACCCTATGATGCAGCAATCACACTACTGGGGATCCACGCAAGGAATATGAAGACACTAACTTGAAGGGATACATGCACCACGATGTTTACAGCAGCATTATTTATAAGAGCCAAATTATGGAAACAGCCCAAGTGTCCATCAACAGATGAATGGATACAGAAGATATGCTATGTGTATGCGGGTGTGTGTGTGTGTGTGTGTGTGTGTGTATAGAATAGAATATATAGAATATATATATAAAGAATGAAGTCTTGCCATTTACAACGACGTGGATAGAACTGGAGAGCATAATGCTAAGCGAAATCAGACAGAGAAAGACAAAAATACCATATGATCTCACTCATATGTGGATTTTAAGAAATAAACCAGGACAAAAAGAGAAACCAGGAAAAAGAAACAGACTCTTGACTATAGAGAACTGATGGTTACCCGAGGGAAGGTGGGTGGGGGGATGGGTGAAATAGGTGATGGGGATTCAAGAGTACAGTTATGATGAAAAGAAAATGAAGTAATAAAAACAAATAACAAACATAGGTAAGAATGCTGAGGAAATGGGAGGCTCCATTTTCCTGATGGTGAGAGTGTGAACTGCGGCCGTCACTATCATCAATAGTAAGCAGGTTGCTAAAAAAAAATTAAAAGAAGAACTACACTATGATCCAGCAATTCTACTCCTGGGTATTTATTCTAAGAAAATGAAAACCCCCATCTGAGAAGATACACACGCACCCGTATGCTCACGGCAGCAGAGTTTATAGCAAGATATGGAAGCAACCTAAGCGACCACTAATAAATGGATAAAAAAAGGATATATACGCATATGTACATACACACACAATGGAGTACTAGTCATAAAAAAGAATGAAATCTTCCCATTTGCGACAACAGAGATGGACCTGAAGGATACTACGCTTTCATGAATTAAGTCCTACAGATATAGGTGAAATCATACGGTATTTTGTCTTCATGAGTAATCTGAAAAACTAAAAACAGACTCCTAAATAAAGGAAACAAACTGTTGGTTATGGGAGGTGATATAGGGGGGTAAAATAGGTAAAGGAGATTAAGAGATGCAAATTTCCAGTTTTAAATAAGTCACAGGATGTAATGTACAGCATAAGGAATGCTGTCAGTAATATTGTAATAACTTTAGTGACAGACGGTAATAAGACTTATTGGTATTTTGCAATGAATAAATATATTCAATCAGTATGATGTGTATCTGAAATAGGGTACTGTTTGTCATTATACTTTAATAATAATATATATATATATGCTATGTAGAGAGTATACAAAAAGAGCGTATTTTTAACTGATATTTTGGATTATACATAGAAAGGTTCTATTTTAGGTTTTATGTACGTATTTTAGGTTATACGTAAAGAGACAGAGGAGAGAAGGGAGGGAGAGAGAATAATAAAGCAAATGTGGTAAAGCGTTAACATGTATGTGTATCTGGGTAAAGAATGCATGAGAATTCTTTGTGCCTTTCTTTCAACTTCTCTGTAAGTGTGAAATTATTTCAAAATCATTTTTTCCTAAGTACTGTCCATCTAGAGTCAGTCAAGGTGCACGCTCTCCTTTCCAGAGATGTCCTTCTGAAGCGTTGAAGCCGATGAACAGGTTCCAGGAACGCAGACTTCCAACAAACCACCGAGTCTCTCGTAAGCCCCAGACATCACCTGAATGCTTATGTCCTCAGCTCCAACCCAAATGCCAGGCACTATCGGCATTTGGTGGCAGTTGCTTAGTTTAGAGCTTGTTTCTAGTCAGGAACTGGAATAATTACCATCCCATCAAACTACAGAACAGGAGAAGGTTAAAATCATGATCTATTATCAGCTTTATGGAGATGAACCAAGGTTTAAGGCCACATTTCCCCTCTTGGGAAGATGGTGGCGTGTAACTCGACTTCATGGGATACAGAGATTTAATTGAAATACTTCAACAGTCAAGGCAAGAGCACTCTGAAAAAAAGGTTCATTGCACAGGGCAGGTGTTACCAAGGGAACAACCCAAGTGTTCCGCTCTGAACGTTACCCAGTTTCTGAGGCGTCCTCGGGTCCTTTCCTGTAGAGCTCCTGCCTCACGTGTACGTTCTTCCCTCTCACCGTGACGGTTATCAGGGGAAAGCCTTTCTGCAGCGTCCACGTGTTCATCATGGTTTTTACGTCAAGGCCTTCCCGCCGCCAGTGCTGATGCAGACAGGAAACAACAGATACGTGACCCCGCGCCCGACGCTAATGGAGAACCCAGGCTCGCGCTCACAGGGCTACTGCCTGTTGACAGCCCCTGCGAAGCTTTTCCTCACCCCTTCCTCTGCTCACCAGCCCCTACTCCCCTCCCTTCCCCACACTGTGTCCTGCCGTGGCGTTCCCGTCAGAGCGCTGAGTGCTGGCCTTTCCGTTCTCTTCCTCTGCCTGCGCAGGTCACGGCTGAAGAGCAGGCACTCTGCCTGGTTCTACGGGCATCCCTTGGGCTTGGCACGCTGCACCCAGCAGGCACGTGCATGAATGAAGGTAGAGAACGGAGACCAAGTGGCCACTAGCCTGTACTTCCCAAGGGCTAACATCAAGGTGGTCCACACTCAGCAAGCTCAAAAGAGGATATATTGTTTGACACTAAAAAAGCTTTAAGAATATTTAAGAGCCAGGAAAAGGATAAAATACACTACATAACAAATCTAGAAATGACCGAGTAAAGCTATCTCTAAACACCAAAAAGACCCCCAAAAAGGAAAATATGGTGAATAAACTCAGTTCAAGCTCTAGACTCAACCTCCACTGCCAATGAAAATACTCCACGAGTCCAGATAAACAGACTCACGTTGTTTTGGGACTCCAATATTATGAATTCTTTACAGCTTAGCAGTTAAAAACATGACTTCGATCGAAATTCAAACCCCCACTCTGTAATTTACCGAGCATATGCTTTTGGATTTCACATTCCCATCTGTGAAGCTCGAAGCACCCCGCTCACAGGTTCACTGTGAGAAGTAAGGGAGTCGAGTGCGTAGCAAGTGCTCGAGGACGCTCACTACCCCTATTTGTTTTCTCCACAAACGAAGAGCTATGGAAATGACCCCCATGGGCGGACTGATACAGCCCCCGTCTCCCACAAAAACAGGTCATAAAGTCGCTGCTTTCCAGACAACGAAGCTGAACAAAGCTACTCAACTGCCTTGCATAGACAGCTTCTAAGAGACACTGAAAAAAGGGTGCCCGTCAGCTACAGTTTAACCACAATCTTATGTGGAGTCACAGTGATAGAATGAAGGACCTCAGAGTTTGGCCCAGAGGTTTCCTTCAAAGAATACGGAGTAAACGTATGTGTCTCGGGGTACCACGGGCAGCTGTAAACACTTACTGAGGCTGAAGATGAATGTGGACCCCTGGAGCAAAAGCCGTCCATGCTCTGTGAGTCATCTGCAGGGCAAATCTGAAAACCAAAACCAAACATGTTATTCCCGGTTCTCTAGAAAACGCTCAGGATTCTTCTCAGAGGGATTAACGGGGTGTAGAAAAAAACCAAGCCAAAACAAAGCATGGTAATAAGCTTGGCCATCTCCAACGCAGAGATAAACGCAACCATACTCACGCTTGCCATACTGTTCCACAGGTCCTCATTTCTCGTGTTTTTGTAGCTGTACTTCTGGAGATAACGTACAACACCGCTTTTAAATGCTTCGGCACTGAGATAATCCCTTAGCATATTCAGAATACAAGCTCCCTGAAAAGACAACGTAAGTAGTTGTTAGTTTAATCATCACCTAATTTGCCACCACACCTTATTTTGGAAGAATTGTTTGAAAATGCAACTGCGGTAACGTTTTCAAAGTCTGGTGATTTGTGACACAATTAAAGAAAGTGGGTTTACAGAAAAAAAATTTTTTTTTTTTTTTTTTTCAAGAAAATGGGTAAACCTGACCTGTCTAGGCAGGGGATTGAACAGGACTGTTTTCTCTTCTTAGTTCCCGGGGCCATTTTCTAACAGCAACCAAGTCTCCCCACAGGGAGATTGACCACCACAGGCCAGCTGCCATTATTCACAGATCAGTGGAGAGCGGTGCAGAACCAGCACTCGGCACCACCTCCTGCCTTCCACGGGGCCACTCTGGCGCAGCAGTGGGGAAAGGTAGCTACGGCAAGAAATGGAAGGAGAGGTACTGGTTAAGGAATGGGGGCGGGCAGGCAGCCTGGAGCAGGGAGGGCCAGAGGAACATGGGGGAAAGGGGCAAGAGAATGCCTCGAGACCCTGTGTTCCTGTGTGAAGAGTCTTTTCCCCTCCACCTCCATGACTGTGGCTCCCTTCCCACACACAAAAAATAGACTCTACAGGGGTGGGTCTATTTCTGGCCTCTCTTATCTGTTCCACTGAGCTAGCCTCTGTATGTCTGTTTTTATCTCCCCTGCATAGCTGATGAACACATCGAAGAAATACTGTTCTATTACAAATAAATTGGCCAAGTACAATGATAAATGACATTATCTGCCTTGGTGGAGACAGTAGAATGGTTGGGAATGGAAAGAGAATTGGAAAAGCAGAAGCTTGACCTCACGAAGGAAGAACTAGGACGTTAGCTCCAGCTGGCATTGCTGAGGGAAATACACAGGCCCCCTGTGACCTCTGTGACTAGAATCCTTTTTTTCCCCTTGTCCAGAGAAGCCAGATAACGATTTTTATATATAATCTCCCGTTAAATGTTCGCAACTATTTCCAATTCTGTTTTTAAACCCATTGTCAAGGGCAGTATTTTGCAGTTCAACAATACCAACCACTTCCAAAGGCACTGAGAGGCAAGCTACAGGAGACAGGGCTGTTTGCCTGGTACAAAGGTGAGGCTCGATCAAGACCCGTTTGTTGAATGATAAATAAAAGGCAGAGTTCCTGGAGGCCATGAACTTTCACTTTATGACAGAGTCAACGAAAAACCGACTCGAAGATCATCTTCAGGATTACCCATCAAAGTGCAAGTGAGGCCTTGAAGAGTTAACTCCAGCCCACAGGGGGCAGGTTGTTCCTTGTGAAGGGAAAGCCACCCCCACAATCCTACCATCTCTCCACCCAAGTCTTCAGGGGTTTGGCGTCCAACATGTACCCTTATCATCCATTTTTACCTTTTTATAAGAAACCTCATCAAACATCTCGCGAATCTGAGCAGGATTCTCCACAGCTGTGGACACAGGGTGTGACGAATTTAACGCATCCAGCTCCATCACGTCAAAACACTTGCCGAGGAAATAATCTCCCTATTGACGCAAAGACAACATCACCCATGTGATTTCTATTTTAGATAATAAACATGAAAGGACGAATGTTTGGTCTGGGGTAATAGGTTTATACTTCAGGTTTCTGGCCCAAAGCTATTCCATATTTAGAGAATCTACAACATAAAACAGAATTGCTATTGCTGAAGAGCATCCAAGAAACAAGTTTAGGTGAACATTTTAGATTTTGTTCATCTTAAATACCAATCACTTTAGAAGACCATTTTCTCTTCAAAACAAAACCATGATGCCTATAGCCAAACAGTACCGAAACAAGAAACTAAAGCGTGTAGGGATCGCAACATCTCCAATCGTCTTTTTTTTTTTTTAAGATTTTATTTGACAGAGATAGAGACAGCCAGCGAGAGAGGGAACACAAGCAGGGGGAGTGGGAGAGGAAGAAGCAGGCTCATAGCGGAGGAGCCTGATGTGGGGCTCGATCCCATAACGCCGGGATCACACCCTGAGCTGAAGGCAGACGTTTAACCGCTGTGCCACCCAGGCGCCCCTCCAATCGTCTTGTTTTAAAGCAAAAAAATTTAGATTTAAAACCATGTGGTCAAAAAAAACAGATAACAAACTAAGTATAATCTGATTTCTTAGGGCGTATTACCCAATAGAATAGCATACACAGTTATTTTTATTAAGGGGTATGTAGAAATGGGAAAATATTTATGATCCACTGTAGTGTAACAGTTATATAGACATTCTAACTCTAAATTATGCATACAGAAAGATGAAAATGAGAAGTTAACATATGCTTAACTCAAAATTAGGGTAAAGGATTGCTTGAGGTGTTTTTGGTTTTACATAAACAAGTTTCTTTTTAACTTTAGCATGTGATTTTCACAAGTTAAACACCTGATTTTTAAAATAAACACGTAAAGGTTCCAGCATTCAGTTTGCGACTCCTGAATATAGGCTCATATATAAACAAACGTATAGTTACCTAAAGCAAATGGGGTCCTAGTTGATTCGACAAGTAGGTAACAGCAATCTGTAGTTAATAATCCTTCAGTGAGCAACCTGAAGGTTGAGGAAATCATATGCAACAGATAGGCTGTCATTATTTCTATTTCTTTGATATTAAAGGAGGATAAGACTTCACTTCCTAACAATCACAAATTCGAAAATAAGCGATCTGGTTTGGAAATAAGCCTTTGTGATACCTTTAAAGTTCACTACCATTTTGGGAACCGGATTCCTATCTCAAATATCAAGGAGTTAATAGGTCTATGAATTCTATCACTGAGGATCAGTAAGCATTTTCCAGCAACGCTGAATAAAACAACAGATCAACCTCTTAAAAGTAAGTAAATACTTACAACTTTCAGTTCAGGATGAGTCACACTGACGGACACAAACTCCATAAACTTGGCAAATCCCTCGTTTAACCAAAGATCATTCCACCATTCCATGGTGACGAGGTTCCCAAACCACTAAACGGAAAACAGGTTATTTACACATTTCTAGGGAGACTGAATTATCCACACAGCTATAAACATAAGGCGTTCAGGAGAAAAGGTTCCACATGTGTGATGCCAGTATACGTGCAACATTTATAGAATACTTGACCAAAGTAAAAAGAAAAACCTTTCCATGTTCATTTTAACACGTGGCACCTAACGCTTTAAAAGAAATCTCATTTTTACTTTGCCTTTTTTCCATAGGAAAAGAATCGATCCAATTCATATCTGAATATGAATAGTCTCTTCTGTCCCATAAAACCAACACAGACGTAGCTTCACCACAATTTTTAAAAGCATGATTAACTTTGTGTACCTGGTGGGCGAGTTCATGCGACACCGTCATCGTAATGCCAAGCTTATCCGACGCAGAAGACTTCTCAGCGTCAAACAAGAGACTAGATTCTCTGTATGTGGTCAGTCCCCAGTTTTCCATAGCACCGCTCTCAAAGTCAGGAATGGCAGC